>NW_027507903.1:195447086-196047086 GCF_037356315.1 Lithobates pipiens
CTAGCAAGGGAGCAGTCATAGAGCAAAATCTTGCTGACCCCTCAAGTGAGAGAATGATCCCATAGGAGAAAATAGGTGGTCTGTTAGTCCTGATGCTAGCGGACTGTCGCTCACCTGAGATGGCCCTAAGTGCTTTGTAAATGCTTATTTTACATGATGGGCTCCAGACTAGTGTTTGCAGGTTAAAGCCTGTGGTCAAATAATCCTTCACCTTAAACAAGAAATCTTAAAAGTCAGCAGCTACAAATACTGCAGCTGCTGACTTAATAAATGGATACTTACCTGTCCCAGGGTCCAGCGGTGTCGGCAGCAGATGACGAGCAATTGCTCGTCTCCCGACTGCCCCGCCATCCTCTATCAGGGAATCGGGAAATTAAGAGAGTTACGGATTCACTGCCCGGTTCCCTACCGTGCATGCGTGAGTCTCACTGCGCATCTTTACTGGTCCCCGTTGTGTCCTGGGAACTGTGAGTTTCCCAGAACACAGCGGGGGTGGTGGAGCATCTGCGGCTAGCTATTCCCAGAAGCGGGTGCAGATACCTGGATTATACAGGTATCTGTACCCCCTCCCCCCTGAAAGGTGGCAATTGTGGCACCAGAGGGAGGAAGGGTTCCAATGAGCGGAACTTCCACTTTAGGGTGTAGGGCCTCTTTAATAACCAGCCCATAGCCGAATGACGGCTACAGGTTGGTTTGTTAACTCTGGGAGGACGTACTATGACGTCCTCCCGGAGAATCGTTCCCACGTACACATGGGAACATCCGTGCTCGCCAGGTTCACGGGACCCGGCGCAACACGAATCGCGGTAAAGGGCCAAAGACAGCGGCCCTTTACCACGTGATCGCTCCGTCCAATCAAGGAGCGATCACAAATGTCAATGACAGTGAGCAGGGTCATCAAAAGTTCATCACTCTCCTCACACTGATGCAGCGTGAGAGGAGAGCGATTGTGTTCTAGCAGTGCCCAACAGGGTCCAAGAGTGCCACAACAGTGCCATCTGTCACCTGTACCACCAGTGTCACACCTGTGTCACCTGTGCCCATCAGTGCTCATCTGCGCCACCTGTGCGCCCACCAGTGCCCTGCAGTGCAGCCTCACCAGCCACGAGTATGGCAAAAAAATATTTTACTAGCGAGGAGGCCTACCAGCTTCTAAGTATGACCGATGAGAGCAGCGGGGAGTTCTCAGAGTCTCTGTCCAATTCGGACTATGAACCCGTTACAAGCAGTGGGTCGTATACAGAATCGGAAGAGGAATGTGTGCCCGTGAAAAAGGTGGCGTTCTGGCGAGGAGCAAAAGCCTACTACCAGTAGCGCAGAGCCGTCCACCTCGAGAGCCACTACAACAAAGGCCAGGCACCAGTAGGGTGTCATCTCAGCCCCAAAGGGATAGGGGCCATGCCAGCCTTCCCTATGCCCTTAAAAACCCCCTTGACTTCTCCCTAATTCCGGAGCAGCAAATATCCCCCCTTTCACTGCCCAGCCAGGTGTCCAGGTGAACACCGATGATTTTGCCATGGTTGGTTTTTTCATTTGACTTTCACCGAAGACTTACTATCATCCATTGTGGCCCAGTGCAACCTCTACACACAGCAGCACATAGTAAGAGACCCTGGCTCTAGTTACGCTCATCCCTTTGAGTGGGGAGAACCGAAGAAGAATTAAAATTTTTTTCTTTGGCCTAACGTTTTCTATGGGACTAAAAAAACAACAAACAAAAAAAAAAAAAACAATTGTACTCCTATTGGTCTACCAAACCCATCCACCACATGCCACTCTTCTCATCCCTTATGCCAAGATCACGATACCCAATGATTATGCGGTTTCTCAACTACAATGACAACACCCAGTGCCCTCCCCGAAATGGCCCAGCTTTTGACAAGCTACTTAAAATATGACCACTGCTAAATTATTTCTCTGAAAAATGTCCCCAATTATATACCCCCAAACAGAATATTTCCGTGTAGGAGTGCCTTTTAAAATTCTCAGGCAGGCTTGGCATCAGTTTATCCCCAGCAAAAGGGCCCGATATGAGGTTAAAATGTACAAAATCTGTGACCAAGCCATGGGGTACATCTATGCCTTCCTGGTGTACGAAGGGAAGGACTCCCAACTGCATCCCCAAGAATGCCCAGAGTATATCGGAGCCAGCAAGAGAGTGGTCTGGGAGCTTGTCTATCCACTCCTTGGAAAGAGAGACCATCTTTATGTGGATAACTTTTATACTAGCTTGCCCCTCTTCCACAATCTTCACCGGAGAGACACCCCAGCATGTGGTACAGTAAGAGCCAATAGAAAGGGCTTTCCCCAAAAACTCGTCAATGAAAGGCTACAACGAGGGGAGACGGCACCTTTGCGGAACCAGGAGCTATTGGCTGTCAAGTGGAGGGACAGACGAAACATCCACATGCTCACGACAATCCATGACAACACCTACGTGGAAGTCTCCAGAAGAAACGGCCCAATCCAGAAACCAGCTTGCATCTATGATTAGAATTTGTTTATGGGGGGAGTGGACTTCAGATGATTGAACCCTACCATCCCACAAGAAAATCCCGCCACTGGTATAAAAAAAAAAAAAGTGTCCATTTATTTTTTCAGTTTGGCCACGTATAACACTTATGTCATTTATCAGAAACCTACAGAGAACCCCCTGCACTTCCAAGAAGAAGTTATTTCAGCCCTTTTGTACCTTGAAAGCCCACCAGCAACTATTCGCTCTGATTCGATGAGCAGACTCCACGAGCGCCACTTTCCTAAAACAGGACACAGACGTCAGAAGAAAGCCCGGGTGTGCTCCAGTGGAGGAATTAGAAGAGACACCACATTTTATTGTTCCGATTGTCTTCCCAACCAGGACTATGTATAGGTGAATGTTTCCGCCGTTACCATACTTCTCTACATTATTAGGGAAGTATGGTAAACGTAATACTCATTTCCTGTCATTTTCCTCCACACCCCTTATGCCACTGCACTGAACTGTACATACCTCTGCCTTCTCCGGAACCGACCCTGGCCTGTTAAACAACCAAGCTTCTGCCTAACGCTAATCTGTACCTACCTCTGCCTGCTCTGGAACTGACCCTGGACTGTTTGACCACGTTTTTTGCCTGCCTCTTGGATTTATCTTTTACCCTGCTATGCTAGTGGGAACACAGGAGTCTCACATATGTCATTTTTTAGTTTTCTTATTCCCGGATTAGGGTCTGGAGACTCAGAGGCTTCAAAGAGATTTGGGTGGTAGAAGTCTCTACCCCTGTCCCCATTATTTCATGGCCTGCTGCTTGGACAGTGTTCCTGCTTACTACCAGGACCAATATTTTGGCACTGCTGGCAACGTCTCTACTTGTACTGACCCTGGACTGTATATGGACAGTATCCCTGCCTGTACCGACTATGGACAATATTCCTGCCTGCTGCCTGGATAATTCCATTTACTGTCGCTGACCACACCCCTGCCTGCTGCCTGGATCAGGGCTTTCCTCCTGTGGAGAATTGCACTACTAAAACCACAGGTAATCTTGTTTACCCCTTACTCAGCAGAATGTATTTTAGGGTGTAATTCTTGGTATGTACATGCAATGTTCGAAATATGAAGGGCCTTCAAAAATGTGAGAGATTTGAAGGAAACTGGATGCATAATTTATTTCCCTAGAACACCTGATGGTGCTTCTTGGATGTTGGGCCTCTATGTGGCCAGGCTGTGTAGAAGTCTCACATGTGGTATCACCATACTCTGGAGGCATAGCAGAATATATTTTGGGGTGTCATTTTTGCCGTGTACATGCTATGTGTTGGAAATATCTTATAAATGGACAACTTTGTGTTAAAAAAATGTATTTTCATTTTTTTCCCCACATTTTCCAAAAACGTCAGGAAAAAAATTAACCGTTCAAAAGACTCATTATGCCTCATAGATTATACGTTGGGGTGTTTGCTTTCCGAAATGGGGTCACTTTGTGGGCGTTTCCATTGTCCTGGTGCTCCAGGGACTTCAAAAATGTAATAGGTGGTTGAGAGATTAGATGTGTAATTTATGCTCCTAGAACGCCTGAAGTTGCTACTTCAATGTTGGGCCTCTGTATGTGGCCAGGCTTGGTAAAAGTCTCACACATATGGTATCGCCATACTCAGGAGGAGCAGCATATATTTTGGGGTTTCATTTGTGGAATGTACATGCCATGTGAGGGAAATAACCTGTTATAATGACAATTTGGTGTGAAAAAAAAATAAAAATGGTCTTCATTTTGCAAAGAATTGTGGGAAAAAATGACAACTTCAAAAAAACTAACTGTGCCTTGTACTAAATACCTTGAAAGGTCTACTTTCCAAAAAGGGGTCATTTGGGGGTATTTGTACTTTACTGGCTTGTTAGGGTCTCAAGAAATGAGATGTCTGTCAGTACATAAAGTGTGATCAAACTGATACATTTTCAGTGATTGGCACCATAGCTTGTAGACCCTATAACGGTCACACAAACTAAATATCCACTAATTTGGGTTATTTTTACCAAAGATATTTAGCAGTATACATTTTTGGCCAAATTTATAAAGAAAAATTACATCTTATTTGCAAAACATTTTAATAGAAATGAAGAAAAATGCATTTTTTTTTTTATTTTTTATTTTTTTTTTACACAAAATTTTTGGCCTTTTTTCATTTATAGCACAAAAAATTAAAACCCAGAGGTGATCAAGTACCACCAAAAGAAAGCTCTATTTGTGTGAAAAAAAGGACAAAAATTTCATATGGGTACAGTGTTGCATGACTGAGTAATTGTCATTTAAATTGTGAGAGCAGCGAAAGCTGAAAATTGGTCTGGTTATTAAGGGGGTTTAAGTGCCCAGTGGTCAAGTGGTTAACCACTTGGGATCCGCGCTATTGCAAAATGACGGCAATAGCGCGGACCCACATTTTCGGGACTACGTCTATTGACGTAGTCCCGGTTACGAGCGGCCTGCGCGCCCCCTGAGGGGCGCGCGCGGCGCGCTCTGTGATCGGCGAGTCCGTGAGACTCGCCTGATCACCGATCCGTGTAAGGGGTCGATCCCGACCCCTTATCACGTGATCAGCTGTCAGCCAATGACAGCTGATCATGTGATAAAACGGAGCCGGTAATCGGCTAGTATTCCTCCTCGCGCTGACAGCGCGAGGAGAAAAAAAAAAAGCCGATCGCCGGCGGCCGTGTTCGGGACATCAGTCCCGATCACGGCCAGCAATTTAAACGGACACCTGCCCCCTGCCAGTGCCCACCTGCCACCCGCAGTGCCATCCTGAAATAAAGTAAGTGCCCCCCTGTCAGTGCCACCCAGCAGTGCCCATAGTGCCCACAGTGCCACCCAGCAGTGCCCACAGTGCCACCCAGCAGTGCCCACAGTGCCACCCACAGTGCCACCCACAGTGCCACCCACAGTGCCACCCACAGTGCCACCCAAAATCTGCCTCAGGTGCTGCACCCCAGTGCCGCCCATCAGTGCCCAGCAGTGCCGCCCATCAGTGCCCAGCAGTGCCCAGCAGTGCCACCTATCAGAGCCACCTATCAGTGCCACCTATCAGTGCCCATCAGTCCCATCTATCTGTGGTACCTATCAGTGCCCATCCGTGCCACCCATCCGTGCCACTTATCCGTGCCACCCATCCGTGCCATCTTATCTGTGCCCATCTTTGCCCATCAGTGCCGCCTTATCTGTGCCCATCGGTGCCGCCTTATCTGTGCCTATTAGTGCCGCCTTAACTATGCCTATCAGTGCCCACCAGTGCAGCCCATCAGTGCCCACCAATGCAGCCCATCAGTGCCCACCAATGCAGCCCATCAGTGCCCACCAATGCAGCCCATCAGTGCCCACCAATGCAGCCCATCAGTGCCCACCAATGCAGCCCATCAGTGCCCACCAATGCAGCCTATCAGTGCCGCCTAATCAGCGCACTTCAATGAAGGAGAAAAATGACCCGTTTGCAAAATTTTATAACAAACTATTAAAACATGATTTTTTTTTTTTTTTTTGAATCTTTTTTTGTTTGTTTAGCAAAAAATAAAACTCCGAGCTGTGACTAAATACCACCAAAAGAAAGCTCTATTTGTGGGAAAAAAATGATAAAAATTTCATTTGGGTACAGTGTTGTATGCCCGCGCAATTGTCACTCAAAGTGCATCAGCGCTGAAAGCTGAAAATTGGTCTGGGACTGAGGGGGGTTTAAGTGCCCAGTAAGCAAGTGGTTAAACAACTGACAAACCACTGTATTTTATCCTTCATACAGAAGAACAACATTGCACGTCACAGTATATTTGCCATTTTTGTATACAAGTTTCTATAGGAGTAAAATGAGGGGAAACAAGTCAGACTGACACGCAGAATCAAACCAACAACTCATATCTGTGGGCAACTGATTTAATAGACCATAATTAGAGAATGTCTGAGTAATGCATAGACACCTCAGCCTGCACTCTCCTCCCCATTTCTACAGTAAATTTATATATTTTGTTATTTTAACACACTATCATAGATTACATATTAAAATGTGCATTTAAAAACCACAGCTTGCATACTTACAATTCCTTTTAGTTTAGGCTCAGCCTTCCAAATCTAAAGTCTTGTGTTATGATTCCAGCCTGCAAACACACACATACGAAGAATAAATCGCTTGCCAATGACATAAAATTACTGCACAGACTTTGAAAGATGTATCAGGAATGACACAAAATAAGAGATATGTCCAAATAATCCACTAACCTAAGAAACCGTGTGCATGTTTCTGGCAGGAGAAAACTCAGATGATTGTTTTCCCCTCAGTAAAAGCCCCCAAAACAAAAACTCTTTCAAGCAGCTAAGAGGCAGAGATCTCTGTGCATTCTGATAAAAGGAAACAGTACATTACCCATTTTCCCTCGTACTGCACTACTTGCACTAAGTAGTACATCTGTGCTTGTCCATTCACTCCAGTCTGAGAAATTCCACTTTGCTTTCTGAAAAGTGCATTTTATTTTATACACAACTGCCATTTCCCCAAAGTATTTTGAATACTTAGGCTTCATGTATACAGGACGTTTCTACAACCTCTCCTGAACGCTTTAACTTGACCAATAGTAACCCACATTTAAAATGTCCATTTTGGTGTATTTAAAAAAAAAAAAAAAAGCCAAAAATGAAAAATTCCTGTAAACGAAATGTGGCTAAATACGAGTTGCCGCGTTTAGCACTTGAAATGCCTCTAGACACAGCTTCTGAACCTATTTTTTGCTTTCCAAAAAAAGCCTCTGAACTCAACTGCCTAGAAAGGACTATAAACAACTCTGTGTACATGTACTGATAAGATAACAGAGGAGTGTTCAGGAGCAGTTGAAAAAAATGCCCAACTGCTCCTAAACGTCCGTTTACCAGCAGCAGTGTACATGAGGCCTTAGAGCAGCCATTCTCAACCAGGGTTCCTCCAGAGATGGCTAGGAGTTCCTTGAGCTGTGGCCGATTTACCTCTTATTTGATGTTGCCTACATACTTCTGAGCTAATGCCACTTGGAGGAGCCAGTGGTATGATATCAATGATCTAGCTCTCGGTAAGAGGGCCATTCTTACCACCACTGTAAAAAAATGGCATTCTTCTCACTGACCAAAGTAAGGGGCATTGTTCCCACTGACCCCCAATGAATTGGTTTTATCAGGGTTTCCCTGAGACCTAAGGTCCCCGAGACCTGAAAAATATTTTAAGGGTTCCCCTGGGGTAAAAAGGTTGAGAAAGTCTGCCTTAGAGTGTTAACCAATCCATGTAAAAACTTGTACTGTACAAGTTTCCTTTGAGGCACAGCAAAACTGCAAGTGATATCACAACAATGGGATTATTGAAACTTTTAATATTAAAGACACTTTGGACAAAAAAATTAAAAATCTTATACAAACTCTAGACCAAAAGGGAAACAATAGCAACATGGCATTGCACGCCAAAAATGTTGAAACAGGTCTGACAGGTTATAAAGAAAGCGGCTTTTACATATGTATGCGGTTATTTCCCACGTTTTTATTTTAAATATAGTGTCCTCTTCAGCGTCTCCCCTATTCAGTGGCAATACTTGACTGCCTTTAATACTTATTTGGACTTGATACAGCGCAGCAAATGAGTAATTTGTTAACCTGTTACCTGCATACCTATGGGTGTTCAAACCTTTTGACCTTCTTGGGTCAAATTGGAAAAATAAACCTTGGGCTGCACATAAAATACATAACAATATGGAGAGCAATACACCTGTGGTGTCCTTCCACAACAGCAACCTGTGCATACATGCTTACCAGTTCCTCTTTGGTGAGTGTATTATATTTATATATATATAGTAGGTGATACCTGCCCTGCACACTATACATCTGTATTCTTTGGCTACTATGGTGTTGCCCTGTTTGATCTCCTATGAACATGGGTGGTGTACACTGGATAATATAGTCCAAACGGTATGTTTGGCTTTCATTTTTTCACACTTGTTTCACTTATATCCTTTTCACCCTATCCCTTGTGGGGGTTTCTCTTTTTCCACAGACTATTTCTTTTTCCTTTTCTTCCCAATTTGGTCAATTTCTTTGGTAACTTCTTGTAGGTTTAGGACACCTTAGGATGCACAATTAAGCACCTCCTTTTTATAGGCTCTTTTTATAGCCCCTATGCACACAGTCTATTTTCCATCCCTTTCCACCTATATATCGCTCTTTAGGTGTGTATAGGTTAATGTCTCATCTCATTTTAATTCTTATATCATATATATCCGTTTAAGTTTGGGGAGTCCTTTGCAGTCCCCCGCATCTGCCGTGGGAGGAAACCGATGGGTCCTGTGATCTACTGCTTCCTCCTCTGTGGGTGAGCTGATCCCCTCACTATTTAAATTATTGTAAAAAATTTTGTTATGTCATTATATGATTTGCTGCTATTTGATTATTTGCAAATATTTTTATTTATTCTGCAGACTATCCTCCTGAAGAAGCAGTTCGCCGCGAAACCGGTAGAGGAAACGTTTCTATACCCCTCTTCAATAGAAACCTTACGGGGCCACCCATCGGTAGTTTATTAAATTGTGGTGTATATGATTTTAACAATATGGAAGTTTTGATGGATTCAAATTTTTTTTGCTCTTATTCAATTTGTAATTTTTTTTTTTATAACAAAGTCTTCTATGAATTATTTACTTAGTACCGTAATAGTCCCCTTAACAAACCTTTTTGGGTGTGGATATCAAGGGAGCAGCCTCAGCAACTGCCCCGATATCTTTAGAATTCCCAATTCTTGACAATATGGAGAGCTGGTGAGCATTTCCTCTTGCGGATCTCAGTGGGTAGGCACAGTTGCGGGCCCATTCACTATGGCAGAAACCTGGCAATCACTCTTCGCACCAGTAACCAAAAGATTTGTGTGTACACCATCTCACATAAATGAACATGTTCATTTAGCTGAAGTTGATGTGTTGAAAGCTGACGAGGGCCAAATTGTAATGGCAACTCCAAAACTGCAAATCATATGGGATGTTCCCAGTCTGTATGGTCAGGACCTACCAAAAATGGTCCAAGGAAGGAAAAATGGTGAACCAGCAGCAAGGTCAAGGCTTACGGATACATACAGGGAGCACAGGCTGGCCTGTGTAGTTCAGTCCAATAGAAGAGCTACTGTAGGTCAAATTGCCAAAAAATGTAATGCTGGTTCTGATAGAAAGGTGTCAAAACACACTGCATTTAGTTTGTTGTGTATGGGGCTGCACCTACAATGGGCACATGAGCTTTAGAAGTGGGATGTGCTGGAAAAACAAGACCGATCCATGTAGGCCCCACCTCACAACTTACAAGACCTAAAGGCTACTGCCGAGTATGACCAGAGCATACCTTAAGAGGTCTAGTGGAGTCCATGCCTCAACAGTATATGATGGGTGATCTTAACTGTTATGGTTGATCAGTGTATGTCTGTTTTTCATCCCTAATTGATATAACTTTATAATGGTAACTGAAAGGTCTTAAGGATCAAACCTGTGTAATAAATATTTGGCAATTGTACCTAAAAAGTAAGCCATGTATACCATTTGTAGGCTTTACCCGATAACCAATTCTCACTGGCTAAAGATAAGCAAACAGTCTTTGGCAAACCCTGCTCCTTCCTCTTCTCTGTCAGCAGTGTGTAGATCTCGCTGCTCAATTGAAGGGCACTTGAGTAATGACATGTGAGCACCGTTTAGTGCAGAAATATTCTGACTGAGCTGAGGCTGTGTGGGGACAGCACTCCAGGGAGGTAGGTCCATGACAGCCTAGGCTCAGAGGAAGGGGGTTGAATTACACTGGCCATCATTAAACTCAGGAAGTCTGAGGACATCTAGTGCTGGAAAGAAAATACTGTAGGGGAAGTGAGCGGCTCTAAGGAGTATTGCAGCAAAAGATTTTTTTTTTCTCCCTCTCTCTCTTTTAAACTATGGCTTGACATTTGGGGCTAATTAACACTAGTACACTTGTTGAATGGAGATCAACACATATCTCCCAAACGTGCACCGTTAAGGAGATATTTACCTTGTAGTGTGCCAATGTGCTCATTGGCACATGCGCTTTGAAGAAACCACCCTCCTTGCATTTCTTCACTAGCAAGTGCTGTGAGTGGCAGCTCCCATGCGCATTCACGGTAATGATGCCACATGAATTCTGCCAGTCACAGAGCTTGAGTCCTCTGCCCCCGGAAGGAAGAGGGGCGAACATGGATGCAGCCTCCAGCAGGGACAGCAGGGGCGTCCATTGCAGGTAAGTGGCACATAATGTCCTACTGTGTTTTGTTTTTACATTCAGCCTAAAGAAAAGGTGCTGATAATGGCACCGAAAAGAGGGTAGTAGGTCCCGGGTGCCACACATTGCGGGGGTGAAATCCTGGCTTGCCCCAGTCCTCCCCTCCCTCTTATTACGAAGAGCTGCAATCTCGCTCTGCATCACAGAGATCAATTGTTCTGTAGCCCCAGTACCGATGTCCTGCCTCCTGTGATAGACGGCACACTGATCCAATTCCAGGAAATTTGAATCAGTGTGACGTGTATCATAGGAGGCGGGATTTTGCTACTGCAGCCACCCGGCCTGGGAAATTCATATTTAGCTCAGTGACACAGTGGGAGATCGCTGCTCTGTGTGATCTGGGCAACGGTCAGGCTGCATCCGACAGTCACCGGTGAGGCTGCATTGATCTTTTGTATCATGTCTGCTAGGGTTGTCCCGATACCATTTTTTTTGTTCAGACAGAGCACAAGTACCGATACACATACACCCCCCTCTCCTTTTCTAAGGTTATGTGGCAGTGGCACTAATATACAGCACTGATGAGGCATGGACGGTCAGTTTTTATTACAATTACATTTTCTAGTAATTATATCCCAGGAGCACATAGAGGGGGAACGTAGGAGGATACAGGGGACACTCAGAGATGATAGGTGTGGCGGCGGGGGAAGTTATAATCACCAATCTCCCGGTGTGGCTTTCATTAAAGCAGCTGAAATCCGCAGAGGGGAGAGGAGGAGAAACCACTGTCAGCTGCTTTAATCAAAGCCACACAAGGAGATTGGTGATTACTTCCCCCACCGCCGCACCGATCACCCCTGACTGTCCAGGTATTGGATTAGACATCAGGAGCATTTGCAGGAGTACAAGTACTCGTGCAAATGCTTGGTATCGGTACCAATACTAGTATCGGGACAACCCTAATGTCTGCAGTCTCTGATTATCTCCTGTATCGTGCCCATTAGAGGTGCACCAAATGGAAATTGTGCTACTACTATTAGCAATGTGTTTAAGTTTAAGTAAGAGATTGCAGACATGATACAAGAGATGGTCAGAGACTGCATTTTTCTTCATCTTTTCTTGCACTAAAGGTGGCAATAATGGCCAACAATAAATTCATATTAACGTAAATTGATGATATTAAAAAGTTTAATACAATTATATATAAAAAAAAATGTAACCACTTCCCTACCGTGCATAGTGATATGATGGCGGCAGGAACCCTTTGTCCCTCCAGGCCGCTGTCATATGATGTCTTACTTCCTGAACCTCTCGGAGGCGCATGCGCGCCACGTCACTAGGCACCCGATGAGCATGTCCGCCAGGCACACGCGATTGCCCGTGAACACAGGACTGTGGATCTGTTTGTGCAAACACACAGATCCACATCCTGTCAGAGGAGAGGAGACAGATGGTGTGTTCCCAGTACAGAGGAATACCGATCGGTCTCCTCCCTTTGTGAGTGCACTCCCCCTACAGTTATAATCACTCCCTAGAATACACATTTAACCCCTTCCTCACCCCAGTGTTAACCCCTTCCATGCCAGTCACATTTACAGAGTAATCAGTACATTTTTATAATCACACTGATCGCTATATAAAAGTGAATGGTCCCAATATAGTGTCAAAAGTGTCCGCCACAATATTGCAGTCACGGTAAAAATCGCAGATAGCCATTACTAGCTAAAAAAAAAAAGAAAAAAAAACACACACACACACACACACACACACACACACACACACACACTAAAAATACAATAACTATATCCCCCATTTTGTAGACGCTATAACTTTTTCGTAAACCAATAAACGCTAATGATTTTTTTTACCAAAAATATGAATACATTTAATGGGATATTTATCATAGCAAAAAGTAAAAAATATTAAGTTTTTTTTTCAAAATTGTTGCTTTTTTTCGTTTATAGCGCAAAAGAGAAAAAACGCAGAGGTGATCAAATACCACCAAAAGAAAGCTCTGTTTGTGGGTAAAAAAATTATCAAAATTTAACATGGGTACAGTGTTGCATGACCGCGCAATTGTCATTCAAAGTGTAACAGCGATGAAAGCTGAAAATTGGTCTTGGCAGGAAGGGGGTGAAAATGCCCTGTATTGAAGTGGTTAAATATTTTTTTTAAACTGTAATTTTCGGCTTTCAGCTAAGTGCATACTGCATTTTCGGTACCAAAATTTCTATTCGGTGCTCTCTAGTTAAAATGCACAGAAAAAAAAAAAAAATGAAAAAAAAAAAATGAAAATGCACATCCATTTTACTGCAAGTCAGTGTGAATTCAGCATTTTATTTATAGTTTCTTTAGCTGGCGTTCAGCTTTAATATATCATCAAATTTGGTAACAGATTTGGTGAAAATATTGAAATGAATCGATTGCAAAATGCTTGCTTCTTTCCAACAGTTGATTTCTTATTGCAGATTCCATGTTATACCTTTGTTAACTTGAAAAATCAATATAAAAGCAGTAGGCGATATTACAAATCAAGGCTGCTAAATATATGTAGATTACCCTGGTGGAAGAGTTTAGGAGCTATTAGGAGTTATTTTTATACATGCTGTAATCCGCTTCTGGCAAGAAATCTGTAGTACTAGAAGCAGTACACACTGACATGTGAAATTACATGACAAGAGCTGAAGAGCTATAGCTTTCTTTGTGTTAGCAATATTGTGAGAACATTGCTAAATTGACTTTCTTGCAAACTACACATGAAAGCATGATGAACAGACACTGAATGGTGCTCAATACGCTTTCCAAGTCAGTAAAACCAAAAAAAGCTTTGGTCTCAAACCACAAAAATCAAATCTACTGTACAAAGAAATATTCTGTAACCAATGTGTACTAAATATAGAAACTACATAGTAATAAAAAAAATCTTATGATCTCCCCATTCATGTTTACAAGCTCAAAGCTGCTTTCATTCATTTCTCACTGATACAGGTTTTCAATAGAAAGAGCAGGTAAAGCTTCTTGCAATTTACAGATTTTTTTATCTTTATTTTTTACATAGAAAGGGACCATTCCCAAAAAGATTTTATAGGCGCACATGCACTATGACATATAAGCGTACAACCTAAAAACATTCTCTCCCATCTAGCACATATACTGAAAAAGATGGATCTTCTATAAAAAGGCATAGCCTCATAAAGCAAATTAATTATGATCTTTATACAATGCATCACTTAGCTCTTATCTGGATGATTAGAGTTTGGTCACCAGCGCACAAAAAGGTGATTTAAAGCAGAGCTCCTGCCACAAACAAGATACTAATAAAATAGTCAATTAAAAGGATAAAACAAAAAACAGCTTCTGCTGCAATATTCAGCCTCAATCCAGAGATTTTACCTGTAGTTTTTTTTCCCTCCATCATTAGATGCCCTCAGTCTGATGGCCAGTATTATTCAAACCCCTTCCTCTGAGCCCAGGCTGTCCTGCACCCAGGGCTGGATTAACGTAGGGGCTATTGGAGCTGCAGCTCCAGGCCCCTACCTTAATATAGGCCCAGCCACCCAAAAAGGAAATGGAAAGCAAATGGGTCAATGGGAAGAGATCTCCCCTGACGGGCCCTGCATTCCACATTCACCGCCTGGGCAGGGTGGTGCGATTGATAATGGGCACTGCATGAGCATTCCTAACAGAAGCCTGGGGCACGCCAATGCAGGGCTCTTACAGAAACTTGGCAGATCAAATGCCAGGCTTCCCTAATGTTATGCCTGCGCACTTTTGAGTTTGGGCGCATGCCAGCACATGCTCTTGGAAAGCAGAAGGGTGCCCAGTAAAAGGCCCACCAAAATCCTCAGCACCAAGCAAACGATTCTCTTAATCCAGCCCTGCCTGCACCTGCCTCTGCCGGTGAATGAACAGTGAAAGTAAAAGCTGCACAATGCTTCTCGTCAACACACACTTTTTTTTGTACTGCTCTTCACACAATTATGGATTTGAAGAAAACGGATTAGAAAGTTGCAATCATTTTTGTCTTTTGTATCTGCCTAAAGTTAAAGTGGTTATAAAAGTAAGGCATTGTTCTTCCAATACAGCACAGCTACCTTAGGCCTTCAGACATGCAGCTATTACCAAGAGAGAACCTAGAGCAGCATTTAATACAGGAAAGGTATGTATTTACCCCTTTTATTATCCAATTCAGACACCCAAGAACGACCCTTAAAATAGCTTTAAGACATTTTTTTTTGTTTACATATAACTGCATTTGGAAAGGCATGCAAATAAGGATTTGACTTAAAGGCTCCACAAAAGGCACAAGGTCACCCTTTAGGTTGAAAGACAAAGCCTTCAAATGTGCAAAACATCTCTACAATAACTGGTATGTTAATCACGTAGATGCATTAGTTACACTATGGGGAAGATTTATCAAAACTGGTGCACACAGAATATGGTGCAGCTGTGCATAGTACCCAATCAGCTCCTAACATCAGCTTCTCCAATTAAGCTTTGACCATATGGCTCAGTTCACACTGCCATGACCTGAAAGTCACATGACTTGAGTACGATAGAAGAATAAAAGTCGGCTAGAAGTAGTACAGGAACCATTTCTAAAGTTGGAGCGACTTCAGTAATGCTAATTAAGACAGCTCTCATTGAGTAACATGGGATTTCACGTTACGCGACTTGGGGTCTCACAAGTCGGGTCCCAAGTCCTTGTCGTGTGAACTGAGCATAAAACCTAGAAGCTAATAGGTTACTATGTACACCTGTACCAGATTCTTTGTGCACCTGTTTTAGTAAATCTCCCTCTGTCTCCTTGCTAAATGACTCATTCACATATAATACCATCATAGAGTTACATGGCCTTTCACAGACATTGTACATTGGGGTAGCAAGGCAATGGCTCCTATGTTGTACACTGTACTGCACGGCAAGAGCCTCCCATTCTGTATTACAGCCCACAACAATGGCAGCGTCTCAATTACTTGGCTCTTTGATTTTGAAAACAAGGCCTACCTCATCCATGGCTATATTTCCTAGATCACTTCAGATACTCCTTGGTATACAGATATAGGCAGAATAGCCAGTAAGACACAGGAAGGAGTTTACCAGCTGACCACATTAGCACACCTTCACCCATCAACAAAGTTTTCACAGCACGCTGTGGCATTCTCTCCATGTGAGCATTTGCTCGGCTTCCCCAGCATCCCTTCAGACGGGCTCAGGGTGCATGCTAAATGTAGTGCAAGAACTTGCCTGATTGGATACAGAGCGATTAGATAGATGGTGTGTCATCCTATTATATCGTTTTGGTAAATCTAAAGGAGATTGCAAAGATTGTACAAGCAGATTGTATAGTGTATAGCCACATTTATACACATAAATATTACCTAGTTGCACTTTCAGTGCCATTATTTGTTAATGGTACACCAAACACAAAAGCAAACATTTTGCCACATGAAAAAAACTGGTGACAAATGCAGTAAACAGCGTGGCAAAGTGTCCCATGAGCTACTTTGGCAGGTGTAGCACAGCCCATTGAAATCAACAGGCTGCCCTGTGTGTGTCACTAGATAAAAGGAGCCCAAAAATATGCACTCCCACTACCCCAGGTGTGAATGGGGCCTGAAAGTGAAATGGGTGAGCATCATGTTTGTGTTGTCAATGCATGTTAAAAGCTCCCCAAGTGCAGCAAACGCACCAAAAACTGTGGCAACACACCATGCTCTGCTCCAAAAATTCTGGAGCTTCTGGGTGATTGTCATGAATGAGCTGCCCTCTGCGTGAAGAGTGAAAACACCCCAAAATGCAAGCGGGCATGTGAATTTTCACTACACGGAGATGTGAATGAGGCCTGACAACCGAGTGTCCCCATCCACTCCCTACTATGTACGTGTATATAGATGGCCATACACCAAGCGATTGTACAATTTCCTTTAAATTTACCAGACCTATGGAATAGAGGATGCACCTGAACAATCCGCTCAACATGTATCCAACTCAGACAGACCCTTGTACAACAGCTGATGAGAGGTCTAAAGGAGATTGTACAATCAGATTGTATAGGAAGTAGGTGGAAGGTGGTATTGGAATGAGGTAAGTGTGGTCCAGAGTGGTGAACACACCCCATAATGCCCTCTTCTATGATGCAACAAAGAAGTGAAGGCTTGTGGGAGATGACCTAACAGAACAGGAAGTGAATGCTGATACAAGCTACAGGAAGGGATGGATGAGGTGAGAGAAAACCACATTGGGATGGCTGGGTCAGTAATGGCAATGGAAACCGCTTCTATTAAAAACTTAAAATTTGCCAGAAAAGATGAACTTCTCCTTTAAGATGTGGCAGAGGTAAGGGCTTTGCCTACTTCATTTCTGATACAGGCGTTTCTCTCTTACATCTTGGTGCAAGAGGTTAAAGTCACGCTAAGGAGACACAGAAAGCAACAAATATCACAAAAAATCATTTCCATCGGTGCTCCCCACCAAACAAGCCTTACTTTAATTTAGACTTCAGGCAATTTTTTGGGGAATATAATGTTATCACTTAAACTGTTAAACCATTAAAAAAAAATAAACATTTTAATAATTGTTATTGAGCAGAAAAATAAGCAGAAAAAGTAGTATAAATGTTAGCAGCCTAAATAGCACTTGATATATTCAACAGGTTTTTTTTATCTCTTCAAAGCTTAATTGACACTAGATAATTACAATGGTATTGCTTAATAATTGAGGCACTATGCAAAGTGTAACCTATGGTACAAACTATAATTGAGCTGCCCTGCTGATCTGCCAGAGAATATAATTATGTTAAAGAAAATCTTTTCTTTGCTTTTTTTTTTTTTTTTTTCAAATTCGAAATAGGTTTTTGGAAAATGTATTTTCCTTGACTCCTTAACAATGTGTATAATATAAATACAGACTGTAAAAACCTGAAGAAATCATTTTTATTTTAAAAAGGGCATAGCTTAGCTTAAAATACAATAATTACTTGTTATTTTGGGTATTTTATTCACATTCATACATAAAGAAAACACATTATGAATTGGAGACGATGGATTGTGTTCAAAGTACTTGTTTGTTTTGTATTAGAATAAATGAAATGTTTCAAGTACAAACAAATACATAATCAAAATATATATCACTATAGCTGTATACCTTTAAGTAATATGTTGTGTGTTTTCAAACTGAATCATGGGGGAAAAACAAACTATTAGGCATGCAACTGCCATTTTTATACTCCGTGGCCAACAAAAGGGTCGCTGGTTTGAATCCCACTACCTGTCTGGAGTTGCATGTTTTCTCTGTGCCTGGCTTCGGTTTCCTCCGGGTACTCCAGTTTTCTCTAACACTCCAAAGACATGCTGGTAGGTTCATTGGCCCTAGTATGTATAAATGTGAGTTAGGGACCTTCCTTTAGGGTATGGACTGATGTGAATGTACAATGTATATGTAAAGCACTGCGTTAAACACTTGTAAAAATATACATCCGTACTATTGTTAAAGATGAGTATACAAGTGGAAAATAGGAGGCTCTTGCATGTATCTTATTTTCCTAAGTGCCCAGGACTGCCCCAAAATGCTGCTTCCCAAACCATGAAAGCAGATATGCGACTTACACTTTCAAGATGCAGATAATGCATTAGGTAAATCTAAGAAAGTGAACATTTCAAGTCTACATGAATAAAATTCCCGGCATGTCATGATATGCAACAGGAAAAGAGACTTTGGCCGAGATGTTAAACTTTTTTGTCCGTCTCCTCTTCACCAGTGATCAGATTACATATAAAGCTGTAGCAAGTCACACTCAGGGGTGCTACAATAAGGGCTGACCTGAGTCAGACATTTGAAAAAACAACCTAGAACTGTACAGGCACCAGGACCATGTTGATTCTCAGCTAGCATCTCTCTCCTGGTAGTAGATGCTGATCCTAGACAACAGAGCAAAGATAGTGCCATCTTACTGAAATGAAAGGTAATTAGAAGCCACAATATCCGTTTTAATCATTCGTGGATGAGTTGATAATCGTAAGAAGCTCCAGGCCTCTTGCACATGGATGGTTTAAACCATGCGTGTCAAGTCCCAGCACTTTCAAGTGCAGCTTTCAAGGCGCATGCACTTAAAGAAACTGCATTCAGGCCATTTGTCCCCAAATACATAAATCCGTAAAAGGAGAACCACTTGGTATAGCGTCCAGCCTCTGCGTAGGTCAGCCTTTCCTAGATGTCAGGATATTGATAGCCGGGCTAGATGATGCAGAGGCTTGACTCATAGGGGTGCCAAACTGCCCGTAGTCTAAGCACATAGAGGCATCCAAGCTCAGTTTTGTCACCCCCCCCCCCCCCCCAACCATTGATTTAACAAGTGTTAGTTATCGTTACCAAGGTTTATCGGGCACAAACCAACCAACCATCAAAACATTTATGAAAAAGTGTCATAAAATACTTTTTTTCATTTAAAATGTGCTGTTCATAATTCTTATTTAGAAACCCAGAATACATTTTTGGTGCAGGCAAGATATTTTAGGTGGTGTGTAGCAAAAATGAAGGTCATATCCAACATCTTAAATCGGGAACAGCTGGTAAGAGTATTGATGGTGTGTATTTTTAGCATACATTCTCCAGTACACATAAAACTGGATGGACGCTCTTGTATATATTACTAGAGAGAAACCATCTCTAAGTAAAAGATTGAGTAGAGGGAAAATAAAATCTGTGTGAACAGGCAGACATGCCTTTGTTACAGTAGGAATCATTGAACACTAATAGGTGAAAAGCGTAGATCGCATGTGCTACTATCAAGGGTGTGGCTGCCAGCCAGCAGCCATTCGGCACATTCACACTGAATTTTAATAAGAAAAAGCTGCTAAAATCAAATATGCACACAACTGCACCTCAGTTCATCTGCCACAAACTTGGAAAAAAAAAAAAAAAAAGGCAAGGAACAAATGCACCAAAAGAGAAGAGAGACAGGAAATAAACGGTTATTAAAAAAAATCTAGTGTTGGTTTAAGCGTTTTTTTTTTTTTCTTTTTAAGCAGATGTGATTTTAAAACCGGCAAGTTGGCTAAAATTCAAAAACATACAAAACTGATTTGGTGCACTTTCAAGATGTACGTTCTGCTGGCTTTCTAGTTTTTATGAAAGTCTGGTGTACTTTTAGCTTTTCAAGCACAAGAACTTTGAAGCCATGGTGCCTTGGTACACGGTAGGATTACTACACTATAATGAAATTAGTGCCACAATGACAGCGAGCCCCCTGACCAGTTATCTCCATTCTAAAATAGAAATACAGTGCCTTGAAAAAGTATTCATACCTCTTCAAAATCTTCCACATTTTGTCATGTCACAACCAAAAACGTAAATGTATATTATTGGGATTTTGTGTTAAAGACCAACACAAAGTGGTACATAATTGTGAAGAGGAAGGAAAATGATAAATGGGTTTCAATTTTTTTTACAAATATCTTAAAAGTGTGGCATACATTTGTATTCAGCCCCCTTTACTCTGATACCACTAACTAAAATCTGGTGGAAACAATTGCCTTCAGAAGTCACCTAATTAGTAAATAAGTCCACCAGTGTGCAATTTAAACTCAGTATAGATACAGCAGTTCTGTGAAGCCCTCAGAGGTTTGTTAAAGATCCTTAGTGAACAAACAGTATCATGAAGGCCAAGGAACACACCAGACAGGTCAGAGATAAAGTTGTGGAGAAGTTTAAAACCGGGTTAGGTTATTTGAACATCCCATGAAGCACTGTTCAATCCATCATCCGAAAAAGAAAAGTATGGCACAACTGCAAACCTACCAAGACATGGCCATCCACCTAAATTGACATTCTGGGCAAGGGGAGCATTAATCAGAGAAGCAGCCAAGAGGCCAACTGTAACTCTGGAGGAGCTGCAGAGATCCACAGCTCAAGTGGGTTAATCTGTCCATAGGACAACTATTAGTCGTGCACTCCACAAATTGGCTTTTATGGAAGAGTCACAAGAAGAAAGCCATTGTTGAAGGAAAGGCATAAGTCGTCCCTTTTACAGTTTGTGAGGGACACAGCAAACATGTGGAAGAAGGCGCTCTGGTCAGATGAGACCAAAACTGGACTTTTTGACCTGAAAGCAAAATGCTGTGTGGCAGAAAACTAACGCTGCACATCACCCTGGACACACCATCCTCACCGTGAAACAAGGTGGTGGCAGCATTATATTGTGGGTATGCTTTTCTTCTGCAGGGACAGGGAAGCTGGTTAGAGTAGATGGGAAGATGGATGGAGCTAAATACAGGGCAATCATCTTAGACGAAAACCTGTTAGAGTCTGCAAAAGACTTGAGACTGGGGCGGAGGTTCACCTTCCAGTTGGGCAACGACCCTAAACCTACAGCCAGAGCTATAATGGAATGGTTTAGCTCAAAGCACATTCATGTGTTAGAATGGCACAGTCAAAGTCCAGACCTAAATCCAATTGAGAATCTGTGGCAAGACTTGAAAATTGCTGTTCACAGATGCTCTCCATCCAATCTGACAGAGCTTGAGCTATTTTGCAAAGAATGGGCACAAATTTCACCCACAAGATATGCAAAGCTGGTAGCGACATACCCAAAAATACTTGCAGCAGTAATTTCAGCAAAAGATGGTTCTAAAATGTGTTGACTCAGGAGGGCTGAATGCAAATGCACCCCACACTTTTCACATATTTGTAAAAAAAAAAAAAATTTGAAAACCATTTATCATTTTCCTTACGCTTCACAATTATGTGCCACTTTGTGTTGGTCTATCACATAAGATTCCAATAAAATACATTTACATTTTTGGTTGAAACATGAAAAAAATGTGGAAAAGTTCAAGGGGTATGAATACTTTTGGCACTGTAATTCTGTGATTAGACATGCAGTATAGATCCAACGACTGCCAAATATTTTCCTACACTGCTGTCTGTAGAAAACTGCATCAATTCTAAAAAAAGTCTGTATTATAAATGTAGCTGACAACTGCCCAAAGGTGTTTAACCTTTACATTCTTGTGTTTTCTGCAGGTGGGCAGAGCCCGTCTCTTATCGTACTCTTCTACAGCAGGGATCACTAAACTGCAAGCCAAATGACAGTCCTGTCTGAACCGCAGCTGCCACTTATCAGCTTTCCGAGTCTCCTGCCCCCCGCCGCTGTCATCCTCAAAGCAGGTGAGGGCGGGAGGTGCTGCAGATGAGGATGAAGAATGGGAGCCTTTTCAGTCTGCCCTCAGTACAGATCTGTATCTCCTGCCATCCTCTTCCCTGCTGTGAGGATGGCAGCGGTGGCTGGGTGGGAGGCTCAGGAGAGTTAACAGTTGATAAGTGTCTCCACCCTGCTGAAGGTAGGACAGTGCAAGGGAGGCTTACATTAAAAGGGGCAATCCAATGTAGACTGTGATGTAAGGGGCCATGTGACAAAGGGGCACTATGATGTAAAGGGCACTACAACATAAAGGGGCTCTCCAATGTAAAGGGGGCTGTGATGTGAAAGGGAATTGGGGACATTGTGGGACTGCTTTAAAAGGGGACTATGGACACTGATGTAAATAGGGAAACTGACGTTAAGGGGGGTTGTGATGTTGGGGAGGCACTGAGGATACTAGTGTAAAGAGGGGGCTCTGAAGTAAAGGGACAATGATGTGAATGGTATGCTAACTACACTGATGTACAAGGAGGGGCTGTGATGTGTTATAGTGCAAACATGAGATTTGAAAGTCTGGCCAAAGAAAAATTTTACTGATTGGACCACTCTAAATTTTAATTCAAGACTCCTGTTCTATAGGATGACCAGGGAAAACGTGGGATCCAAATACTATTAGTAAAGACATCCCCCCAAACATCCCTCAATGTCTTAATACTCACGCCAGATCTGCTCTTTACCACCCACTGTGAACCACACAGTCATTGCTAGAAATCTTCCCAGACAAACAGATGCTTCATTACTATATAGACACCCACAGAGGGGAGTTAGCTCTGCCCCCCACTTCCTCCTCACTGGTGGAATGGCTCCTGCTGCTGTTTGAAGTCCTGTGCTGAGAGGAAGAGATGGGAAAAGAGATGCAGCCATGCACAGCACTGGATCTCTTCTCCCCTTTCTTCCCCTTCACACAGGGAAGGGGAAGGACAGCGAAATATAAAATTTACCTTAATGCAAAGAATGCATGAAGATAAAAATACATTTTTAGCTTTAGTATCATTAATAAAAAAAAAAAAAATTATGTTGTCTCTAATGTTAGTGGTCAGTGCAGAAATGCCCGCTTACACTGGTAGTAGGTGTAAGTGGGTGATCAATTTACAAATACTCAAGGAAACCTGATAAATGCTAGCCTACAGTGAATTGTAACTGGAACATGCATTGACAGTAGTAGTCTGTTGGCCAGGGTATTGACAATTATTATTACACAGGATTTATATAGCGTCGACAGTTTACGCAGTCCTTTACAACATTAGGGCAGACAGTACAATTACAATACAATTTGATATAGGGAGGAACCAGAGAGCCCTGCTCGTTAGAGCTTACAATCTAGGAGGGAGGGCCAAGTTATACAAAAGGGTAATAGCTGTGGGGAATGAGCTAATGGAGAAAATAGTGCAGTTGTTAGATGGAGGTAGGATAGGCTTCTCTGAAGAGGAAAGTTTTGAGGGATTGCCTAAAGTTAGTATTTCTGGTCCAGAACTTTATACCACAGGCAGGTATAATATGTGGGCCAGATCTTGCCAGTCATAGTATATGCTGTGCAATACATTTGCTAACTGCTAGGACTAAAGTCACACCCACAGGCAAATTTACTGAGAAAACAACATACATTTAACTGTCCATGTTCATAAAACGTGGATTTGGGAACTTATCTTTTAGCTTTCCAACACAAAATGCACTAGCAATAAATACAGTTTTCAACACAGCTCTATGTTGTAAGCAACAAAGACACTTCACTTAAAGCATACATTGTAAAATGTATTTTCAAAAAAAAAGTTCTGTAAAGTTCTTGTCATTTCCTCCATGCGTCTGAACTCTTGGTATGGTAAAACCGCTCGTGTTTCAGCATGTTCTCGGCCTTGTGGAATGTGAGCAGCCTGCATGCAACAATGCTTACAAAAATGGTCTTTTCATTCTGTCTTGTGTCAAAGAGCTTCAGAGGAATTCACAGAGCTGAGGAATTAAAGGCGCACACATAGACAACATTCAAATTCTTCAGTCTCTCAAAAGATGGTGCAGAATTAGAACTTTTCAAAGTGTCAGGGCTATAGTTCAACTTTATAATTCACAGATGAACCAATTCATGTTATTCAAGCACACAGCATAGTAAACAGGAGTATCATGAAGGAAAGCAGAGAAGTCCGGTTACAAAAATCTATTTTCGCAACTACTTAAAAGGTGTTTAATAACAGCGCTTCTCTGTGCACCATTAGTGAAAGGGGCACTCAGCCCAAACCTTTAATTTTTAGCCCAAACCAGTGACCAAACTTGAAAAAAAAAAAAAAAAAAAAAATCTACTGTCTCTCCAACTGTAATTTCCCTTAAACCCAATGGAAGAATCCAACAGACTTGAGACCGCGCCATATCACTTCCTGAAATTCAGTCGCTGGTCTGGCAATACACCATTACCATAGAAAGGCCCTTTGACCCTCTAAAAGCTGTTAGCGGGTATAAAGCTCCAGCACTTAGAGGTGCCTGTATATACTTGTAACCTTAATGGCTTTCTGCACACCCAAAATGTTGGGACAATGCCAGCCCATTCTATATGGGCAAAGCTCTGGCACTTCTGGGTAGTGTCAGAGCTGTCCCATTTCCTCCTTACCTTATCTTCTTGGCCCATCGCTATTATAGACTATCTCACTGGCTAACAGGAATGCATGTAAGATGGGTGGGCAAGCTACACAAAACTGGTTGCGCTCATCTCTCTGGCACAAGAGTTTACAACCCCTTTAATGATTACAAAGCCGCATGAATTTGTGTCTTATATCCACAGGCCTGTTTCACATTGGCTTCAGCTTGTATAAAAACAGTGTGAATAGCAAGCTCTTACAAGGCATTTTCAGAGTTTTCAGCAAGCTTTGTTGAAGCTTTTAAAGTGTCCTTCAGCTCCAGTATGTAATTACTGAACACAGAGCTCAATGGGAGTGCTGATCGTCAATTTAACCACTTTCAGACCGGACCATTTTGCTGGTAAATGACCAGAGGTCTTTTTACAATTTGGCACTGCGCTGCTTTAACTGGTAATTGCGCGGTCATGCAATGTTGTACCCAAACAAAATTTGCGTCCTTTTCTTCCCACAAATAGAGCTTTCTTTTGATGGTATTTGATTGCCTCTGCGATTTTTATTTTTTGCGATATAAACGTAAAAAGACCGCAAATTTTGAAAAAAAATGATATTTTCTACTTTTTGTTATTAGAAAAATCCAATAAACTCAATTTTAGTCATACATTTAGGCCAAAATTTATTCAGCCACATGTCTTTGGTAAAAAAAAAGTCAATAATTGTATATTTATTGGTTTGCGCAAAAGTTGTCACATCTACAAACTAAGGTACGTTTTCTGGAATTTACGCAGCTTTTAGTTTACGACTGCCTATCTCATTTCTTGAGGTGCTAAAATGACAGGGCAGTACAAAACCCCCCCAAATGACCCCATTTTGGAAAGTAGACCCCCTAAGGAAATTGATAAGAGGCATGTTGAGCCCATTGAATATTTTATTTTTTTGCCTCAAGCGATTGAATAATGACAAAAAAAAAATTTTTTTTTTTTTTTTACACAAAGTTGTCACTAAATGATATATTGCTCACACATGCTATGGGCGTATGTGAAATGACACCCCAAAATAAATTCTGCTGCTTCTCCTGAGTACGGGGATACCACATATGTGGGACTTTTTGGGAGCCTAGCCGCGTACAGGGCCCCGAAAACCAAGCACCGCCTTCAGGCTTTCTAAGGGCGTAAATTTTTGATTTCACGCCTCACTACCTATTACAGTTTTGAAGGCCATAAAATGCCAAGATGGCACAAAACCCCCACAAATGACCCCATTTTAGAAAGTAGACACCCCAAGCTATTTGCTGAGAGGCATGTTGAGTCCATGGAATATTTTATATTTTGCCACAAGTTGCGGGAAAATTACAAACTTTTTTTTTTTTTCACAAAGTTGTCACTAAATGATATATTGCTCACGCATGCCATGGGCATATGTGAAATGACACCCCAAAATAAATTCTGCTGCTTCTCCTGAGTACGGGGATACCACATATGTGGGACTTTTTGGGAGCCTAGCCGCGTACGGGGCCCCAAAAACCAAGCACCGCCTTCAGGCTTTCTAAGGGCGTTACAGTTTTGAAGGCCATAAAATGCCAAGATGGCACAAACCCCCCCCCCCCAAATGACCCCATTTTAGAAAGTAGACACCCCTAAATTTAGGGGTACACTAGTGAGACTAGGTAATAAATGGCGGGTGCCCTGAAACTATAAAAAAATAACTAACCAACCAGCGTCACCTGTAACAGTTATATGGTGATCACTGGTGAAAGGGTTAACTAGGGGGCAATCAGGGGGCTTTATGCGGTAGTATATGGGGGTCCCTGGCGCTATAAAAAGCTGCGGCGAACCTAAATACCTACCTGCCTAACTAGCGTCACCTGTGACACTAATACAGCGATCAGAAAAACGATCGCTTATTAGGCTGGGTTCACACTGGAGCGATGCGGGAACGCCACGAATGCGCGGCGGGTTCCCGCATCGCATGCCTCCCGGCGGCAGTTCACACTGCCCTATGCGAACTGCTGGGAGTGTCAGTGAAATGTTAATGACACCCCCAGATCAGTTCGCATATCGCAGTGCGATCTGCAAACTTGGATCGCATGGTGTGAACACCCATGCGATCCGATTCTGCTGCGGACCAAAAAAAGGGTCCCGTGCGAGTTTGCGGCGGGTGCGGCGGGTGCGACACGAATTCAGCCATACTATCTGTATAGCTGAACTCGAATCGCACAGAGATCGGATGTGATTTGCACTGCAGTGCGGTGCGAATCACATCCGTTCTCATAAACCGCTGCAATGTGAACCCAGCCTTAGTGACACTGGCGACGGGGGGTGATCACGGGGTTAAACCTTTATTGGGGGGGTTAGGGGGGTACCTTAGAACTAAAGGGGGCTAACCCTAACTGCCCTAACAGTTATTAGTCACAAATGACACCTGCCGGGTGATCAGGGGGTTAAACCTTTATTAGGTAATAAATGGCGGGTGCCCTGAAACTATAAAAAAATAACTAACCAACCAGCGTCACCTGTAACAGTTATATGGTGATCACTGGTGAAAGGGTTAACTAGGGGGCAATCAGGGGGCTTTATGCGGTAGTATATGGGGGTCCCTAGCGCTATAAAAAGCTGCGGCGAACCTAAATACCTACCTGCCTAACTAGCGTCACCTGTGACACTAATACGGCGATCAGAAAAATGATCGCTTATTAGGCTGGGTTCACACTGGAGCGATGCGGAAACGCCGCGAATCCGCGGCGGGTTCCCGCATCGCATGCCTCCCGGCGGCAGTTCACACTGCCCTATGCGAACTGCTGGGAGTGTCAGTGAAATGTTACTGACACCCCCAGATCAGTTCGCATATCGCAGTGCGATCTGCAAACTCGGATCGCATGGTGTGAACACCCATGCGATCCGATTCTGCTGCGGGCCAAAAAAAGGGTCCCGTGCGAATTTGCGGCGGGTGCGGCGGGTGTGGCGGGTGCGGCGGGTGCGGCGAATGGCTGAACTCGAATCGCACAGAGATCGGATGTGATTTGCACTGCAGTGCGGTGCGAATCACATTCGTTCTCATAAACCGCTGCAATGTGAACCCAGCCTTAGTGACACTGGCGACGGGGGGTGATCACGGGGTTAAACCTTTATTGGGGGGGTTAGGGGGGTACATTAGAACTAAAGGGGGCTAACCCTAACTGCCCTAACAGTTATTACAGTCACAAATGACACCAATGCAAAAAAAAAAAAAAAAAAAATGACATTGGTGTCACTGTGACTGGGGGGCAGGGGTAATTGGGGGGGTGATCGGGGGGTAAAGGGGGGGTGTGAGTGTGCCTGGCATGTTCTACTGTGTGTGGGATGTGTTGGTGCAACTCACTGATCCGCTCTCCTCCGTGTCGGAACGAAAAATACCGACACGGAGGAGAGAATACATCACTTCCTCTCCTGTGTTTACATTACAGGAGAGGAAGTGATGTCACCGGGGATTTCCATTCGTCGGGAGCGATCGCGAGGGGGTGGCCATGAATGAATGGCCGTCCCCTCGTCCGGGATCGCTCCCGAACGAAAACCGACCGCCGCAGGCACCGGGCGGGGGCCCGATCGGGCCCCCGACCCGCGGGAGGCAAATCACGTACATGTATGTGCTTATGCCTGCCCGTGCCATTCTGCCGACGTACATCGGCGTGCGGCGGTCGGCAAGTGGTTAAACAAGCTGTTAGCAGGCTTCAGCACTAACTAAAGCTTGCTGAAAGCCTACCAGCAGCTTAACGTGGCAATCAGCACTCCCGTTGAGATCTATGTATAACATTTCCCAGCAAGAGCTGATGTGTGCGTTAAAGGCTTAAAAGTGATATTAAAGTCTTTTTTTTTTTTTAAATAAATAAATGTTCTACTTAGCTGTTCTGTGCAGTGGTTTTGCGCAGAGCAGCCAGGATCCTCCTCTTCTTGGGTGCCACACCGGCACTCTTCCCTACAAAGACCTTGTGTCTTTACAACCACTTTAAGCTGGCCATATATTAAATTTTTTTATTCAATTTCGTTTAGATTTACCTGTAATTATGTAGTACAAGAGCCTGCCCGATTGCATACAAATTAAAAGCATTTAGATTTGACCTCAAATTATATAGTTTTGGTAAACCTTGCTGAATGTTTCACAAAAGCTTGCTTTTATACACGCTGGAGACCATGTGAAACAGGCCTTTGGGAGTAGGTCTATGTATTATACACCACTGCAGACTACACCCCATGGCCCACTTATGTTATCGGACATGTGGAAAGTTTTATTTCCCTTTCATCTGCGGTTTCTGGACAGGAGGGGGAAAAAAATAAAAACTGTAGGTCAGTTTTGTTCTATACCCTAGATACTCAAGTACCTGGCCAACACAAAATACAAATGCTTAGAAAGGGCTAAAGAGTATCTGGCCACACATTACTCTCTTTACGCTAAAGTAATATGTGACTCGTATGTAAAGGTCAACAGCAAAATCAAGCCAACATCAGAGCTAAAGTCTCGTACACACGATCGGATTTTCTGATGGGAATTGTGTAATGACAGACTGTTGGCGGAAAATCTGATCGTATGTACGCTCCATTGGACAAGTGCCGGATTTTCCGGACAAATGCTAAAATTTTCTGCAGACAACGGTCTGTTGTCGGATTTTCCCAGCACATATACACAAGTTCGTCTGACAAAAGTCAAGAGTATAAAAACACACATGCTCAGAAGCAAGGACGAGCCAGAAACAGTCAGTCTTGTAAACTAGCATTCACAATTGAGAATTAACATTTGTGACGCGGCAAATTATGAAATCTCAAAACGCAGCGCACATTCTTTTTCTTTAATGGGATAATAATGAAGCTGCTTTGCTGGTGATACTGATGGAGTTCTGCCAAATGTATTTTAAAAGGCTTTTATTTTCTAGTGATATAAAGATTATTATTATGCTTGTTTTTTTTTTGGGTAAGTTTCCCATAGTTTTTAAGATTAAAGATACAACTATGTTGGTGTCCCTTTTACATTACTGTCAATTTTACATTTTTTTTTTGTTTTTTTTTTAATGCAACAGCCTACTCCCAAACTGTCATTTGAAGTAAAACACATAGCCAAGTATTATTCTCCACAATTTTATTGTGCATTAAAAAAAGAAAATAAAATTAGACATGCCATCTGCCAACAGGACTTAACCAAAAAGTGCATTCTATGCATCAAAAAAATATACCAATCAATCATTATTGAACCAAAAAAAAAAAAAAGCCTCATGCATGTGTCCTGCTTCTTAATATAGGGGGTCAACAATGGCAAGAGTTGGTGAAAGTAGGGGTCCATCATCCGGAGATAATTCCAAAAATCATCTGGATTATTCTCCTGGAGCTCCTGCAGCAAAGGCATATGACAGAATTGGTCACGCTTAATAAAGCAACCAATTTTTTGTCCAAGAAATCCTCCTGTTCCTGGACTGGACTTGGGTCAAAGCAATAACTCCAAGGGCAATAACACGTTATCTCCTCTGATTCTATAACATGGCTGGTTGACGAACGGCCGTTCAGAAACGAACTGAAAAGCTCCAAATGAAAAGTGTGAAACACTCAAACTTCTACTAACATGAAATCAGCAGAAGGAGCCCAAAGGGTGGTGCCTGACAAATGAACTTCCTCTTTATAAGCTCGTAGTATGTTTAGTACGTCACTACGTTCATGTTTGTTGGCCGACAATTGTGTACCGTTTGTATGCAAGATAAAATCCAGGCACACGTCCTTTGGACAAACGTCTGACACCTTAGTCTTTAGTGTCAGCAGTCCAGGGTATATAGATGCTGGATAAAGTAGAGTCCATGCCTGCACCCTATGCACATCAGGCTTATAAGAAATTAAAAAATTCCCCTGTGGTCTTCAACTCTGCTTAGTAAGCAGTCTCACTTCTGCACTGCATCATAAAGTTAAAGTATATTCTCCAAATACACCACAGATCACTCAGCGGCTTCACAACAGCCCAATAAATGTGAAACATATTCCAGTGCACACATCGCAGGGCAGGCACATTTCCCCAGAGATAGGCCAGCTGCAGATGTTACTTTATTCCTCAGACCATTCTGTTCAGCTGCAGAGCTCCAAGCAGACAATTCAAAAGCTAAATAACCCTTGTCTAATGGTAATGTCAGTCATACACAGAAGCAGAGCCGCTCATTATCATGGTAAATCGTGCTGTTTAACGCTATTGGTTCTGCTGAACATTTAATGCATGTTGTGGAGCTAGACAATACATTAAGTAATGGTGAATGGAATCAACAAGCAGAACCTTTAGGGTTTGTGTACGCTGAACCCCAACCTCCCTCAGACACTAAAAAACACAATTCTTTCCACAAACACAACTACAAGTTATCAGCATCAAATAAAAAAGCCTTATACCAAAAAGAATTTGGCATTTGATTAATTCAATTTAAATGAAATGGAAGCATAAGGTTTAAGGCAGAGTTAACTTGGTAGGACTACTTCATTCCCTCTGGGAAAATGAAAAATGTTTTATTACACTGCCACACCGACAGCTGTATATCGATTAGGAAAAAGGTACTTAGATGGTTTCATTTTTTATTAAAAGAATCACAATGCCATCATCCATATACAGAAAGAGAAGGGACAATGGGGTTGATTCACTAAAGGTTATTGTATGTGATATGAAGGTCACGTGACTTTTTTTGAAATTTTGCATGAGATAATAAGTCAATTAATCAAAGTAAAATATCGAATGGGAGGTAAATACCACAAAAAAAAAAAAAAAAAAAGATAAATCATTAAAAAGGGATTGTAAAGTCTCTTTTTTTGTATGAAAATACCAAACATGTTATACTTTCCTGCTCTGTGCAGGGGATTTGCACATAGCAGCCCATATCCTCCTCTTATACCCAATATACCCTTATTACGATTTCTTTTTTTTTTAACAAAAATATGTAGAAGAAGAATACACATTGGCCTAAACTGATGAAGAAATATGTCTTTTTTACTTTTTTTTGGAGGGGGGGGGGGATATTTATTATAGCAAAAATTAAAAAATATATATATATATTTTTTTTTTCAAAATTGTCGCTCTTTTTATAGCGCAAAAAATAAAAAACGCAGAGGTGATCAAATACCACCAAAAGAAAGCTCTATTTGTTGGGGGAAAAAAAAAAAGATGTCAATTTTAAATGGGTACAGCATCGCACAACTGAAATGGTCAGTTAAAGCAACACAGTACCGTATCGCAAAAAATGGCCTGGTCATTAAAGCCCCATACACACTATCAGATTGTCTACTGAGTTTTTCCTTCAGATTTACCAAAACCATGTAGTGCAAGGGCCTGCCTGATTGCATACACATTGAAACTCCTAAGGTTTGACCTCATATTATATGGTTTTGGTAAATCTGAAGGAAAAACTCAGCAGAAAACTGATAGTGTGTATGGGGCTTTAGGGGGAAAATCTTCCAGCCAGTCAATTCACTAAACACATATTCGTTATTACCTGGTGTTTGCTGGCTGTATTTTATAAAATTACAAAATAACAATTAGGCCCCCTGTCACACGGCTGTTCCATCCACTGACGGATGAAAAACTGACATGTATCTCTATAGGATAGTGGCCGTCAAAGATCTTCCACTGACATCCGTCTCCGCTAAGCTCCATTTTTTTTATGACGGAAAAAAATAACTCTTTAGAGGGACTGGCACTGTTGACAAAGTGAAAAGTTTACAATGTATATGTGTGAAAATGTTCTTCTCTGAGCTCCGAAATTAAAATAAATTGTAACATTTCATCAAAGGGAGACAATTTTATGAATGAAAGCACTGTAAAATGTTTTTATAGTTTCACAATATTGCTATGTGCCTTCAGGTACAGTGTTAACCTGCAAAAAAAATGACAAAAATAATGCAAAAGATTTAATGCATTTGTTAACCACTTGCAGACCGGACCATTTTGCTGGTTAAAGACCTGACCACTTTTTGCGATTCGGCACTGCGTCGCTTTAACTGACAATTGCGCGGTCGTGCGACGTGGCTCCCAAACAAAATTGACGTACTTTTTCCCCACAAATAGAGCTTTCTTTTGGTGGTATTTGATCACCCCTGCAGTTTTTATTTTTTGCGCTATAAACAAAAATAGAGCGACAATTTTAAAAAAAAAAGGAATTTTTTTTACTTTGTTATAATAAATATCCCCCAAAAATATATAAAAAAAAAAACTTTTTTTCCCTCAGTTTAGGCCGATACGTATTCTTCTACATATTTTTGGTAAAAAAAAAAAAAAAAAAAATCGCAATAAGCGAGTATTGATTGGTTTGCGCAAAAGTTATAGCATTTACAAAATAGGGATAGTTTTATAGCATTTTTATTAATAATTTTTTATTATTTTTTTTACTAGTAATGGCGGCAATCAGCGATTTTTATTGTGACTGCGACATTGTGGGGGACCCATCGGACATTTTTGACACATTTTTGGGACCATTGTCATTTATACAGTAATCACTGCTATATAAATGCAGTGATTCCTGTGTAAATGACACTGGCAGTGAAGGGGTTAACCAGGGGGTGGCAGTGTAGGGGTTAAGTGTTCCTAGGGGTGTGGTACTAACTGTGGGGGGGGTTGGGCTTTAATTTAGTGAACACTGATCACTGCGCCAATCATATGGAGCAGAGATCAGCATCACTAGTTGCTAGGCAGAATGGAGAAATGCTCTTTACACGGCATTTCCTCCATTCAGCCGTCCCGTGAGAAGATCGCGGGTATGCCCGCGGCAATCGAGTCCGCGGGTCCCGCAACCGGACTCATGGGGGTCCCGATCAGCGCGGGAGCGCTCCGCCGGCGGCACGCTCCCGATGGCAGGGTGGCATTGAAGATTGGACGTACCTGTACGCCAATATGCCTGCCCGTGCCATTCTGTCGACGTACATCGGCGTGCGCTGGTCGGGAACCGGTTAACACTTTTTTTGTGAATTTATTACTTTTGAGATAAACACTGCATGAGTTATTTTAACTCAAAAATGCATGCAGTGTTTTTCTCTTGGTAAAATGACCCTAATGTAAATTAAACCATGTGTGTTTGGTATAATTTCAAAAGCCAGTAAAGAATGTCTATTCATGTATTCACTCCAAAGACATGCAGGTAGGTTAATTGACCCTAGTAAATGAATAGGGACCTTGGATTGTGGGCTCCTTGAGGGTAGGCACCGATGTGAGTGTGCAATGCACAGGGATAGGGGAAATTGTAGACACTCACTCAGGTTGAACTGGATGGACTGGTGTCTTTATTCAACCTTACTATGTAACCATGTAGTCCATTTACACACATTCATCCGTTGATCCTCAGCCATCATTGAATTGAAAGTCACAGGTTGTTGGGCCATCCTGACTTCATTCCTTCATAAACTGATCAAAGGCCTTGTAGACAGTGGGTGTAGGAAACATGGATTTTAAGGGTGGTTGAATTTTTATTTTTTCCCCCCCCCAGCCACTAAACACCCCTCTATGTTAGCCTATGTGGCCATGTGAGTGCAGGTGTACTAGAAAAGTAGTGTTTACGGCAAGAGTATCATATACTGGTGGCCCTTCAGCTGCTGCGAAACTACAAGCCTGTGGGAGCCAAGCTTGTAACGGTCATCCTTTCAATGCCTCATGGGACCTGTAGTTTTGCAACAGCTGGAGGGCCGCCAGTTTGAGACCCCTGATTTACAGGCAGAAAAAAAAACACCACTTGCACGCTCAGGAGAGGAGCATTTGAGCAAAGGGGGAAAAAAAAAACAGCTTAATGCGCCTACCGTATTTAATCGGCGTATAACGTGCACTTTTCTCCCCTTACAATCAGGGGAAAATTGCGGGTGCGTGTTATACGCTGATCCTCCACCGTTTTGAGGCTCTGGGCAGCCTTCAGCCACCTTTGGCCGTTCTCGCGGCTTTTGGCTGCCTTCGGCCGTTCTGTGACACTGACAAGGGTGTAATGATGGACAAGGCTGCAAATGGAAACCGATAAGGTTGCACTGATGGACATTTAAATGTGCATTTTTTTTTTACTTAAACTTCCCTCCTAAAAGTTTTTTTCCTTGAAATTCCCTCCTAAACGTAGGGTGCGTGTTATACGCCGATAAATACAGATTGTCTGTAAACTAATCTAAACAGGCATGTTTAGTCCTTGCACGCTCATTCATTTCAATGGAAAGAATAAATACTTTGGCCAATGCATTGAATAGACTCCAGTAAGCTTGATGCGGCTAAACACGTTTGCAAAAAGAGGCTTCAGTGAGTTTTAGGCTGCTTTTCTCCTCCCAGAGGAGCTGCGCAGTGTATGCATAAGGCCTTACAGTGCATGGTAATGTGGGCATCATGCTGCCATTGGAATGTCCCAAGTCATCAGATATCTTTGCTAATTTGAGAACTAGAATTTGCCAAAGCATCTTTTAAAAGCCACACTACACAGCATAGGTCATCAAAAAAAACGAAGGGTATACCAGCCGAGATCAATGTAGCTTTTTTTTTATGACCAGAGTGTTTTTTTTTTTTTCTAAAATCCAGCTCCCCTATGTACCAACATGCTAGTAATGTACCACTGTTGCACAAAAATACAAGTTTTATTTGGTTTTAAAGACCAGGCCTATCTATTCATGGCTGTAGTTTGCAGATCATTACAGAAACATCCTGGTATAAACACAGGACAGAGTAGCCGATATGATCCAGGATCCTCATTAGCTCACCTTCATCCATCAACTAAGTGTTCACAGCGCCCCCAGCATTCCTCCATGTGTGAATTTGCCCGACTTCCCCAGTGTCCCTTCACACGGGCTCAGGGTGCATGCTCAACTCTCTGGGGCCACATGCAGCACACAGGACACCCCTGATGTAGTGCAAGAGTCTGCCTGATTGGATCGATAATGTGTACTCCTATTATATCGTTTTGATAAACCTAAAAAGAGATTGTACAATCAGAATGTATAGTGTATGGCCATAGTTATACACCTAAAATTACCTAGTTGCGCTTTCAGTGTCAATAATTGTTAACAGCACACCGAATACAGAAACACACATTTTGCCACAGGTGACAAATGCATTAAGAAAAATTGAAAAAAATGTCCCATGAGCTATTTTGCCAGGTGTAGAACAGCCCACTGAAATTAACAGGCTACCCTATGTATGTCACTGGAAAAACTAGCCAAAAACATGCACTCCCACTACTCTAGGTGTGAATGGGGTTTGAACGTGAAATTGGTGAGCTTACACAAGAACAATGAGGCTCCATTCCAAACGAATGGCAAACTGCACAGAAAATAGAACCTTTGCCATGCGTTTCAGAAATGCTGAAAATGTGCGTTTGTGTTGTCATTACATGTTAAAGGCTCCCCAAGTGCAGCAAACGCACCAAAAACTGCAGTAACGCACCATGCACCGCTCCAAAAAAAAAAAAAAAAAAAAAAAAGAGCTCTGGAGCTTCTCTGGGGTAATTGTTGCGCATAGGGCAGCTCAGTCAAGTCAATGGACCACCCTATACATGAGTGAAAACACCCAAACACATGCGGGAATGCGAGTCTTCCTTGTGGAGATGTAAAAGAGGCCTGACAACTGAGTGTCTCTGTCCACTCTCTATGTACTTGTATAAATATGGACATATACTATGTAATCTGATTGTACAATCTCTGTACATTTTATTTTAGATTTACCAGAACTGTGGAACAGAGGACACAACTGAACAATCCATTCAATTTGTATTCAATGAGACAGACCCTTGTACTACATAGCTGATGGGAGATCCAAAGGAGATTGTACAGATTGTATAGGGAGTAGGTGGAATGTAGTATAGTAATAAGGGAGGTGTGGTCTAGCGTGGTGAACACACCCTCTTCTGTGATGCAACAAGGAAGTGAAGGCTTCTGGAAGATGACCTAACAGGAAGTGAATGCTGATACAAGCTAGAGGAAGTGATGTAATCTGAAAATCCATTCAAAAGATACAAGACTGACAAGATTCTAAATATTGTGTGAATGAAGTAAAAGAAAAATACATCGGGAGGGCTGGGCCAGAAATTACATTGGTAAACGCTTCTATTTATTATGAAAAGTGAAATTCTGCCCGAAAAGCTGAACTTATCCTTTAAATGCCCAGACTAACTAATTTTCTGATAGGCAGTGGATCTGGGATAGTCTTGCAACTATCAGTGTCCAGCCGAGCACAGGTTAAAGCTTGTAGGAGTTTTAAGTCTCCTCTTACTGTCCTATGAGGTTGCAGGACCCCTGACGACGCTGATTGGCCCTGTGCTGATCACATGCACCCTTCTAAAAAAAAAAAAAAAAAATTAATCTAGCAATACACACTAAACTGCGAATGTGCAGAGTGCCCCAAGGCTCTGTACTATCAGGAGATGGATTGGGGGCAGGGAAAGAATGAAGAAATTGGCAAATCAGAGAAGACAGGATCAAACATCCTTTTTACACAATGTGGAGGATTAACTCCTTAACTTCTCTTTACTGCATATAAAGACTGATTCTACTGTTGTGGGTTTAGTAACACTTTAAAGCCGTGATCTCCAAACTGTGGTCCTTTGCTTGCTTTTATCTGGCCCTTGAGGCATTATTTCTGCCACTGACACCAACAATGGGGCACAATTTTTGCCACTGACACCAACAATGGGGCACAATTCCTGCCACGGACACCACCAATGGGGCACAATTCCTGCCACGGACACCACCAATGGGGCACAATTCCTGCCACGGAAACCACCAATGGGGCACAATTTCTGCCACTGACACCAACAATGGGGCATAATTCCTGACGTCAACTATTTCTCCCACTTATACCAAAGATTGGGCGTTGTTTACTCCCACTGGACTCAGTCCGGCCCCCCTAAAGTCTGAAGGGTAGTACACTGGCCTTTCTTTAAAAAGTTTGGCAAACCCGCTTTAAAGGGTTAGTTCACCTTTAAAGACTTATGCAAAAAACATCCCTATGCATTACAGCATCATCAGTACAGTAACATGCTGCACTTGTTTTATTTCTAAAAAGCAGCTTACATTTTAACCTGCTTTTTCTCTATTGCCCTCCCTTCTCCATTCTGCAGATAACAGGACATAGAGAGCAATGAACACAAGGCCCCAGAAACTCACTCAACTTCATTAACCACTTTCAGACCGGACCATTTTGCTGGTAAATGACCAGAGGTCTTTTTACACTTTGGCACTGCGCTGCTTTAACTGGTAATTGCGCGGTCATGCAATGTTGTACCCAAACAAAATTTGCGTCCTTTTCTTCCCACAAATAGAGCTTTCTTTTGATGGTATTTGATTGCCTCTGCGATTTTTATTTTTTGCGATATAAACGTAAAAAGACCGCAAATTTTGAAAAAAAATGATATTTTCTACTTTTTGTTATTAGAAAAATCCAATAAACTCAATTTTAGTCATACATTTAGGCCAAAATGTATTCAGCCACATGTCTTTGGTAAAAAAAAAGTCAATAATTGTATATTTATTGGTTTGCGCAAAAGTTGTCACATCTACAAACTAAGGTACGTTTTCTGGAATTTACGCAGCTTTTAGTTTACGACTGCCTATCTCATTTCTTGAGGTGCTAAAATGGCAGGGCAGTACAAAACCCCCCCAAATGACCCCATTTTGGAAAGTAGACCCCCTAAGGAAATTGATAAGAGGCATGTTGAGCCCATTGAATATTTTATTTTTTTGCCTCAAGCGATTGAATAATGACAAAAAAAAAATTTTTTTTTTTTTTTTACACAAAGTTGTCACTAAATGATATATTGCTCACACATGCTATGGGCGTATGTGAAATGACACCCCAAAATAAATTCTGCTGCTTCTCCTGAGTACGGGGATACCACATATGTGGGACTTTTTGGGAGCCTAGCCGCGTACGGGGCCCCGAAAACCAAGCACCGCCTTCAGGCTTTCTAAGGGCGTAAATTTTTGAGTTCACTTCTCACTACCTATTACAGTTTTGAAGGCCATAAAATGCCAAGATGGCACAAAACCCCCACAAATGACCCCATTTTAGAAAGTAGACACCCCAAGCTATTTGCTGAGAGGCATGTTGAGTTCATGGAATATTTTATATTTTGCCACAAGTTGCGGGAAAATTACAAACTTTTTTTTTTTTTTTTTTTTTTTCACAAAGTTGTCACTAAATGATATATTGCTCACACATGCCATGGGCATATGTGAAATGACACCCCAAAATAAATTCTGCTGCTTCTCCTGAGTACGGGGATACCACATATGTGGGACTTTTTGGGAGCCTAGCCGCGTACGGGGCCCCGAAAACCAAGCACCGCCTTCAGGCTTTCTAAGGGCGTAAATATTTGACTTCACTCCTCACTACCTATTACAGTTTTGAAGGCCATAAAATGCCAAGATGGCACAAAACCCCCACAAATGACCCCATTTTAGAAAGTAGACACCCCAAGCTATTTGCTGAGAGGCATGTTGAGTCCATGGAATATTTTATATTTTGCCACAAGTTGCGGGAAAATTACAAACTTTTTTTTTTTTTTTTTTTTTTTCACAAAGTTGTCACTAAATGATATATTGCTCACGCATGCCATGGGCATATGTGAAATGACACCCCAAAATAAATTCTGCTGCTTCTCCTGAGTACGGGGATACCACATATGTGGGACTTTTTGGGAGCCTAGCCGCGTACGGGGCCCCGAAAACCAAGCACCGCCTTCAGGCTTTCTAAGGGCGTTACAGTTTTGAAGGCCATAAAATGCCAAGATGGCACAAACCCCCCCCAAATGACCCCATTTTGGAAAGTAGACACCCCTAAATTTAGGGGTACACTAGTGAGACTAGGTAATAAATGGCGGGTGCCCTGAAACTATAAAAAAATAACTAACCAACCAGCGTCACCTGTAACAGTTATATGGTGATCACTGGTGAAAGGGTTAACTAGGGGGCAATCAGGGGGCTTTATGCGGTAGTATATGGGGGTCCCTGGCGCTATAAAAAGCTGCGGCGAACCTAAATACCTACTTGCCTAACTAGCGTCACCTGTGACACTAATACAGCGATCAGAAAAACGATCGCTTATTAGGCTGGGTTCACACTGGAGCGATGCGGGAACGCCACGAATGCGCGGCGGGTTCCCGCATCGCATGCCTCCCGGCGGCAGTTCACACTGCCCTATGCGAACTGCTGGGAGTGTCAGTGAAATGTTACTGACACCCCCAGATCAGTTCGCATATCGCAGTGCGATCTGCAAACTCGGATCGCATGGTGTGAACACCCATGCGATCCGATTCTGCTGCGGGCCAAAAAAAGGGTCCCGTGCGAATTTGCGGCGGGTGCGGCGGGTGTGGCGGGTGCGGCGAATGGCTGAACTCGAATCGCACAGAGATCGGATGTGATTTGCACTGCAGTGCGAATCACATCCGTTCTCAAACCGCTGCAATCTGAACCCAGCCTTAGTGACACTGGCGACGGGGGGTGATCACGGGGTTAAACCTTTATTGGGGGGGTTAGGGGGGTACCTTAGAACTAAAGGGGGCTAACCCTAACTGCCCTAACAGTTATTAGTCACAAATGACACCCGCCGGGTGATCAGGGGGTTAAACCTTTATTAGGTAATAAATGGCGGGTGCCCTGAAACTATAAAAAAATAACTAACCAACCAGCGTCACCTGTAACAGTTATATGGTGATCACTGGTGAAAGGGTTAACTAGGGGGCAATCAGGGGGCTTTATGCGGTAGTATATGGGGGTCCCTGGCGCTATAAAAAGCTGCGGCGAACCTAAATACCTACCTGCCTAACTAGCGTCACCTGGGACACTAATACGGCGATCAGAAAAATGATCGCTTATTAGGCTGGGTTCACACTGGAGCGATGCGGAAACGCCGCGAATCCGCGGCGGGTTCCCGCATCGCATGCCTCCCGGCGGCAGTTCACACTGCCCTATGCGAACTGCTGGGAGTGTCAGTGAAATGTTACTGACACCCCCAGATCAGTTCGCATATCGCAGTGCGATCTGCAAACTCGGATCGCATGGTGTGAACACCCATGCGATCCGATTCTGCTGCGGGCCAAAAAAAGGGTCCCGTGCGAATTTGCGGCGGGTGCGGCGGGTGTGGCGGGTGCGGCGGGTGCGGCGAATGGCTGAACTCGAATCGCACAGAGATCGGATGTGATTTGCACTGCAGTGCGGTGCGAATCACATTCGTTCTCATAAACCGCTGCAATGTGAACCCAGCCTTAGTGACACTGGCGACGGGGGGTGATCACGGGGTTAAACCTTTATTGGGGGGGTTAGGGGGGTACATTAGAACTAAAGGGGGCTAACTCTAACTGCCCTAACAGTTATTACAGTCACAAATGACACCAATGCAAAAAAAAAAAAAAAAAAAAAAAAAATGACATTGGTGTCACTGTGACTGGGGGGCAGGGGTAATTGGGGGGGTGATCGGGGGGTAAAGGGGGGGTGTGAGTGTGCCTGGCATGTTCTACTGTGTGTGGGATGTGTTGGTGCAACTCACTGATCCGCTCTCCTCCGTGTCGGAACGAAAAATACCGACACGGAGGAGAGAATACATCACTTCCTCTCCTGTGTTTACATTACAGGAGAGGAAGTGATGTCACCGGGGATTTCTATTCGTCGGGAGCGATCGCGAGGGGGTGGCCATGAATGAATGGCCGTCCCCTCGTCCGGGATCGCTCCCGAACGAAAACCGACCGCCGCAGGCACCGGGCGGGGGCCCGATAGGGCCCCCGACCCGCGGGAGGCAAATCACGTACATGTACGTGCTTATGCCTGCCCGTGCCATTCTGCCGACGTACATCGGCGTTAGGCGGTCGGCAAGTGGTTAAAGCGGGGATAGGGAACCTGGGGCCCTCCAGCTGTTGAGGAACTACATTTCCCATGTGGCATTGCAAGGCTAGCAGCTACAATTACTCCCAAAGGCATGATGAGACTTGTAGTTCTGAAACAGCTGGAAGGCCCAAGGTTGCCTACCCCTGCTTTAAAGTAAGCAAAGTTGCCTGAACGTCCTCAGGTTCAGATTCAGGGACATGTAGAATCATAGTTTGCAAGTAGAGGAATTTGGCAAGTTTGGCAGCAAACTACACTTGAATTCCAGGATGAAAGTCAAAGACTCGGTAGATGTCAGCTGCGTCAATGTATTTGAAACATTTTATGTTTGACTAGAAGGTACCTTGCTAAAAAGGCTGCCATCTTCAAAAGAATAAAGAGAAAGGGCTGTAATTCTGCAGCTATAATTGTAGAATTCCCCTGTTTCATTTCATACATCAGGACAAAGAATAAATGTCACAGCATAGAACAATAACGCCTCATGAATAGGAAAGATTCAGATAATCGCACGGTTTTGGAATACAGGCCATGCATTCATTCTCCAGTCCTCCACTGACACTGGACGATGGCCACACTTCCTACATCATTTGTTGAGTAGGAGGCATGTTTTCTTTACCAGACAAAACACTAGAGAGGATATTTATATCGTTACCACTAAGGCCTCATGTACACTGCTGCTGGTAAACAGACGTTTAGGAGCAGTTGGGCATTTTTTTCAACTGCTCCTGAACTCTCCTTTGTTATCTTATCAGACATGTACACACAGTCATTTCTAGGCAGTTGAGTTTAGTGTTGAAAATATATTTATTGAACATTTCAAGTAAAAACAATAATAGACAGTAACCTTCATGAAGCAAATACAAGCAGGAACAGTAACAGGACTACATTTATGAATGGACGGCTAACGACTATCAACCACAGTCGGTCCCGTCGGAAAGTTTGGAAAACAGGGAAAACAGCCTGTTCCCGATCCACAAGGCCACAGTAGGGAAAAAATACTCATGGGTTACTACATGAGACAACGTGTAATTAGCATTACGAAGAAGACAGAAAGAAAGAGAGAAAAGAAAGGGAAGAGAGGAGCAAAAGAAAGAGGATCAGAGTGATACAGGAAAAAAATGAATATCAAGATGAGAGGAGAGGGAAAAGGGGGGAAGGGGAAGGGATACGGGTAGGGGGGGGGAAGGGTAGGAGAGAGCCCACAGCGTCCCTATGTATTCAAAATTTGTTCCATTAAGGTGTCAGAGGAAGAGAAGCGGAGCCAGATCGACCATTGAGATATAAACTTGGTGTAAGTGTCATTGTCCAGTGCCAACATCTCCTCCATTCTCATGGTGTCATTCATAATGGATACCCACCGTGACAATGGGGGGGTAGTCGTCGTCTTCCAATAAGCAGGTATCAGCTGCCTAGCAGAGGACATAAAAAAACGAAGCAATCTTTGTCTCTGCGATTTAATAGACCCGGGCAATATTGAGAGTAATGCAATTTTCGGAGAGATAGGAACTGGAGTATCAGCTAGAAGATTATAACATTCAAAAACCTGTGTCCAGAAGGGGCGGATCCTCTCACAGTCCCACCAGACATGTAGATAGGTTCCGACTGAGGCTTCACAGCGCCAGCAGGTGGCTGGCGTAGACGGGAAGATTTTGTGTAAAGTAGCAGGGTCTCTGTACCATCTGGACAGCAGCTTATAGTTCTTCTCTTGAGAGTAGCAGGAGATGGTCGACTTGTGTGTGAAGTGGAAAGAAGTTTGCCAGTCCGGCACAGAGATGTCTTCACCCAAATCCGCAGACCACAGCCTAGTATAAGGTGGGAGCTGATCATGCGCTAAAGTCTGTAGTAAGTTATATAAGGAGGATAGCAGGTGTTTGGGGGCTTCTGGGAGCGAGCACAATACCTCAAAGTCGGTAAGCTTGCGGTGTATTTGAGAGGAGGAGTGTAGGCGTTTGGTAAATGCGGACACCTGTAGGGCCGTGAGCCAATCTCCAGAGTCTGCCAGGGGGACCGGGGTCCCCTGAGAGGGATGTACAAATGTGTGAGCTTGCGGCCACTCCACACGCCTAAAGGGTCCTAGGGAGGCTGCCCCTGTACTTTGTGGTAAAGCAGGATGGTCAAAGAGGGACGTCAGGGGGCCCGGATCAGAGGAAAGGGTGGTGTTTAGCCCTGTCTTATACCATAATTTCAAGGAGGCCAAGGTCAATGGGGATAAGGATGTCATACTAGAGTAGTCCTGATTGTATCCCCATAGAAGAGCTCGGAGATCCACAGGAGAAAGGTCCTGTTCAACGGCCACCGAGGCCTTGCAAGGAGGACGGGGGAACCATTCTATGAGGCAGTTGAGTTTAGAGGCTTTTTTTGGAACCCCAAAAAATGTATTCAGAAGCTGTGTTTAGAGGCATTTCAAGCGCCAAAAACGCTTCTTAAACGTGGTTAAACGCAGTAACTTGCTTTAAGTTTCGTTTACAGGCGTTTTTCATTTTTGGCCATTTTGAAAAAAATAAAATAGTTTTTTTCAAATGCTTCTAAACGCAGACATGGCAAAAATTACATTTTAAACCTGGGTTACCATCTGTCAAGTTAAATCGTTCAGGAGATGTTGTAAAAACGTCCCGTGTACATGAAGCCTAATGCCCCGTGCACACGATCGTAAATCCCACCAGTAAAAGTCCAAAGTGAGCTTTTTCTGTTTTTCCGACAGAAAAAGTTCCGATCAGAAATTCCAATCGACACAGCATTGAACTTCATTTTCTCGGCTCGTCATAGTGTTGTACATCACCGCGTTCTTGAAGGTCAAAAGTTCAGAGAACTTGTGTGACCGTGTGTACGCAAGCCAAGCTTGACTGGAATTCAGTCGGAAAAACCATCTAAGATTTTTCCGCCAAAAACTCCAATCGTGTGTACGCAGCATTGCACATCACTGATAGAAACACAAACACATGCATCTATTCGATGTACATAAAATCACAAACTCATATTTACGGATATATTGTAACGCAATTGAAAAAACTTGTCACACCCGCGTATGCCTAGCAACCAGCCAGAAGCTTTCACAGAATTTTTAACCTGTGCTACAGCCTAACAGCGAAAATGTAACTGGTGTGCATTGTATGGCTACTAGTATTAACAAATAAAGTCCAAGTATGTGTTTGTTTAAATTGATAAAACGCATTTTAAATACCGCTTGTACTTTCACAGCCTAGCAGACTAAAGACTTTGTATAGTGTCTAATTCTTAGAACATGCCAACATGACAGGAAAGCACAAGGATGACATCCTCAGCATGCTGCTGTTCCTTTATTAGGCATTTTCTGATTGGTTTTAAAAACAGGAACAAAAAAGGAAACTCTGCTGCCTTAGTTTCACCAGAATAGGCAACCTGTCAGAATGTGTAACGGAAGTGATGCTTCGTCGCCATCTTGCTACACCCCGCACTCCTCCATAGTAAGGATACACTGAGAAGCGGGAAAGTGGGCATCTTGTTACACCCACCGGAGTTTTGCATTTTACATTTATTTTGAACAGTAAACGGAGGCTATATAGTGAAATACAGTACTTAGAACTCTGACTGGTTAGATATTGAATTTTAAAAGCAGCAACAAGCCTGCCGATCTCATAGGTTTGCTAATCTGACAGAAGTTTGCTGCTTTTAGAATTCAATCTAAACATTGCGACAGATATCCAAGTACTGCATTTAACTATATAACCTCAGTTTACTGTTAAAAAGAAGTGTAAAATGCAAAACTCCGGTGGGTGTAACAAGATGTCTGCTTTTCCCCTTCTCAGTGTATCCTTTCTATGGAGGAGTGCGGGGTGTAGCAAGATGAAACGTCACTTCCGTTATACATTATGACGGGTCCCCAAATCTGATGAACACCTTCAATCTCCAGCTCCTACAGTATGTAATTTCACCATAAGATGTCACCAATCCTTAAAGCGGGGGTTCCACCCTAAAGTGGAACCTCCGCTGATCGGATCCCTCCCCCCCTCCGGTGTCACAATTGGCACCTTTCAGGGGGGAGGGGGGTGGAGATACCTGTCAAAGACAGGTATTTACACTAGAGGTCGACCGATATATAGGCCGATATTTGCTGTTTTTTAAATAATCGGCATCGGCCGATTGTGCTGATAAAAAGCCGATTTAGAACTACAGCGGGCCTTTGAAATGACTTCTGTCATAGAAGTCAGTGTAAGTTGCCATAGAAACGTCTTCCTCCTCTCTGGGCAGGCTGCCAAGAAAAGAACAAAATGATACAATGTTTACACTTGAATGAATGAAGTCATCTCAGTGTGTAGAAGTTCTCAGTTTAACCATTTAAAGACTAAATCTTTTCTGACACTTGTTGCTTACAAGTAAAAATCCTGTATTTTCTGCCAGAAAATCACTTAGACCCCCCCCAAAAAATTATATATATTTTTTTAGCAGAGATCCTAGGGAATAAAATAGCGGTTGTTGCAATATTTTATGTCACACGGCATTTGCACAGAGGTCTTTCAAATGCATTTTTTTGGGGAAAAAATACACTATTTAAAAAAATAAAAAAAAAATAAAAACAGTAAAGTTAGCCCATTTTTTTTTTTTTATCTAAATCATACATACAAGTAAACTGATTGGAGGTTTGTTTTGTTTAACCACTTCCCGACCAGCGCACGACGATGTACGTCGACAGAATGGCACGGGCAGGCATATTGGCGTACATGTACGTCCAATATTAGATGCCGCCGTGCCATCGGGAGCGCGCCGCCGGCGGCGAGCTCCCGCGCTGGTCGGGACCCCCGTGAGTCCGGTCGCGGGACCTGCGGACTCGATCGCCGCGGGCATCCCCGCTATCGTCTCACGGAGCGGCCGAATGGAGGAAATGCTGTATAAACAACATTTTTCCATTCTGCCTAGCAACTAGTGACGCTGATCTCTGCTCCATGTGATTGGAGCAGAGATCAGTGTACACTAAATGAAAGCCCAACCCCCCCACAGTTAGTAACACACCCCTAGGAACTCTTAACCCCTACACTGCCACCCACTGGTTAACCCTTTCACTGCCAGTGTCATTTACACAGGAATCACTGCATTTATATAGCAGTGATTACTGTATAAATGACAATGGTCCCAAAAATGTGTCAAAAATGTCCGATGGGTCCCCCACAATGTCGCAGTCACAATAAAAATCGCAGATCGCCGCCATTACTAGTAAAAAAAAAAATAATAATAAATTATTAATAAAAATGCTATAAAACTATCCCTATTTTGTAAACACTATAACTTTTGCGCAAACCAATCAATAATCGCTTATTGCGATTTTTTTTACCAAAAATATGTAGAAGAATACGTATCGGCCTAAACTGAGGGAAAAAAATTTTTTTTATATATTTTTGGGGGATATTTATTATTACAAAAAGTAAAAAATAATGCGTTTTTTTCAAAATTATCGCTTTATTTTTGTTTATAGCGCAAAAAATAAAAACCGCAGGGGTGATCAAATACCACCAAAAGAAAGCTCTATTTGTGGGAAAAAAAGGACGTTCATTTTGTTTGGGAGCCACGCCGCACGACCGCGCAATTGTCAGTTAAAGCGACGCAGTGCCGAATCGCAAAAAGTGGTCTGGTCTTTGACCAGCAAATTGGTCCGGTCTGAAATTGGTTAATAAATGTTTAAATGCAAGATATTTTCTGTATCACTTATGAAGGCTGCTTTCACACTGGAGCGGGGCAGGCGTTGATGGTAAAATGCACGTTTTAGCGGCTCTTTACCATAATTTTAGCGGTGCTATTTGGCTGCTAGTGGGGCACATATAACCCAGCTAGTGGCCAAGGAAGAGGTTAAATGCGCCCATGAAGCACTGCTGCCAAATCGCATTGCATGCGCTTCGGCAGTGGTGCCCATTCATATCAATAGGCAGGAGTGGTGGAGGAGCGGTATACACCACTCCAAACGTGCTGCTTGCAGGACTTTTTTTTTTTTTTTTTTAAGATCCTGCCAGAGCATCGCCTCAGTGTGAAAGCACTCTGTCTTTCACACAGACTGCAGGGGAGCCATTTTGCAGGCACTTTACAGGCGCCATTTTTAGCCCAAAAGCGCCTGAAAAACGCCCCAGTGGGAAAGGTGTGTTAGATCAAGGGGGATTTAAAAAAAATAAAAAATAATAATAAAAAAGGAAAAAAATAAATAAATAAAATAAAATCGGCCTAACATATCGGCCCTAAAAAAATCGGCATCATATATCGGCTATCGGCCGCCATGATTTCTAAATAAATATCGGCATCGGCCAGAGAAAAACCCATATCGGTCGACCTCTAATTTACACCCACTTCCGGGCATAGACTCCCGTGGGAGTCTACGCCATTTTCTGTCCTGCCGCGCTGTCTGCTGGGACACACACGGGTCTCAGAGACAGCGTGGAGAATTCCTATTGCGCCGCGCGACTCGCGCATGCGCAGTAGGGAACCGGGAAGTGAAGCCGATTCGCTTCACTTCCTGATTGCCTCACCTAGAATGGTGGCGGCAGCAGCCGAGGGCCGAGCGATCGATCGGCCTCGGCTGCCGGCATCGCTGGAACCCGGGACAGGTGAGTGTCCATTTATTAAAAGTCAGCAGCTGTAGTATTTATAGCTGCTGGCTTTTAATATTTTTTTTTTTGGTGGAATCCCTCTTTAAGAATGAATGATGCCCAGTACCTGGTGGCAGCTGGGCCTGGAATTAGGCTTTAACCAATTGCCTACTGGGCACTTTTACCCCCTTCCTGACCGGGCCAATTTTCAGCTTTCAGTGTTGTCGCACTTTGAATGACAATTGTGCAGTCAAACAACATTGTACCCAAACTTATTTTTAAATATTTAGTCACCACTGGGTTTTTTTATTTTTTGCTAAACAAAAAAAAAAACAAAAAAAAACAAACATTTAAAAATAAACTTTTTCATAGTTTCTTATACAACTTTGCAAACAGGTAGTTTTTCTCCTTCACTGATGTGTGCCGATAGGCGGCAATGATTGGCAGCTTTGGTGGCACTGCACTTATAACCCTTTTTGTGAAGCAGGTTATCGGCTCTTTTCCTCGCCTCATGCTGTCCACATGAGCAAAGGAGTGCTGATAACCGGCTTCTATTTACATCTGTGATTGGACATTGCTGATCACGTGGTAAAGAGGCGCTGACTGGCTCTTCACCTCAATCCGTGATCAGCAATGTCCTCCAGACACTGACCACAGAGCGCGCTGCCCGAGCCTCGTAGCGGGCGTGATCACAGGAGGTTATTATACGACGTCCTCCCAGAACCAGCTGTCCATGCTGTAGCCATCATTCAGCTATAGTGCAGTCGGCAAGTGGTTAACCACTTCAGCCCCGGAAGGATTTACCCCCTTAATGACCAGTCCCGTTTTGCAATATGGCACTTTGTTGCTTTATTGACAATTGCGCGGTCGTGCGACATTGTACCCAAACAAAATTGAGGTCCTTTTTTTCCCCACAAATAGAGCTTTATTTTGCGCTATAAACAAAGACCGACCGACAATTTTGAAAAAAAAAAAACTATTTACTTTTTGCTATACTAAATATCCCAAAAAAAGCAAAAAATAAATAAAAAGTAAAAAACGTTTTTCTTTCTTTTTCAAAAAAACTTTCTGGCAGGGTATGGGCTAAATCTAGGGGGCAATAAAGGGGTTAACTGTGTCCGAGGGAGGAGTGGACTGAATGGGAGTACAGAGAGATCGCTGTTCCTAATCACTAGGAACAGCCAATCTCACTGTACTCTCCTGTCAGAATGGGAATCTGCTTTATTTACATTGGCAGATCCCCGTTCTGCCTCTGTGGCGCAATCGCAGGTGGCTGGCGGTCATCTTGGCTGGCAGCCACATGCCCCAGCGCCATACCCATGCCCACCGTGTCGTACACGAAGCGCCATACTGGTATGGCGATTTACGCAATAGAGCCGCCTTTTTACCATATAACCGCGGCGGCTGGTCGGCAAGTGGTTAAATAACTGTTTGCTAAACTTAAAGTGGAGCTGCACTGCATCTGAGCACCACACAAACACACAATTTAATTACTTTTTAATGTTCCACGTAAACTCTCCCATCCATCCATGCTTTACTTTGAGAAATCACTTTGAAAAGCACCCCCTTCTCATTTCTGGCCACAGCCATCTTGAGTAAGGGCAGATGATTTATGTAGCATTTACTTCCTGGAATCCACCTGCCCTTAGCTCAGGCATGCAGGCAATGCTTAGCTGAGAAAACCCTTCCTGAAGTCTCCTGGGATGTGACACATCATTTGGCTAGGCAAGAAACCAGGAAGTAACTGAAAAAAACATTAAAAAAAATAAAATAAAAAGTTTATAACAAAGTCATTATGATATACTACCCTATCTATTTACTAATGCTAGCAGCATAAGGATTCAAAATAATCAATACTGAATGAGAGAGTGAAGCTCTGCTTTAAACACAGATTTTATTTCCACTACTTAAAAATGTCTTTGGAATGGCATCCCCATATTTCTCTCATATAGCCAAGTAAAGATCACCAAACAGTATGATAAAACTTTATAAAGGTGCTTTTTATTTTATGAGTGATGCAATATGCGAGAGACCTCTGGCACATTTATATTGTGCAAAAGATGTTAAAACAATAAATATACCCTAACCGTCAATCTGGTGATTCTTATCAGCTGCATACAGAGAAAGAAAACTGTCATTTTTGGCTGACATTGACAACTAGGTGTTGGTCTACAGAATTCTGTCAGTACATGGAGACAAACACTTTCAACACTTCAAAACAAGAGAGCAAACCCAGACTATAAGAATGTCATGTTTTCCCTCCGGCACCTAAAAAGCTTGTTGACATTGGTTGAAGTGGTTGACATTTCTGTTGCCTCACCAAATTTTCAAACTGCTGTGGCAGTTTATGTCGTGTCTCTCATATATAAAAACACACACACACACACACACACACACACACACACACATAAAAAAATAAAATGGGGATTTGGCTGAGCCGCTTGGAAAGACTTTAAGAGACCAGCCGCCGGCTGAAAAAAAAACGATACCGGGGTTATGGCTGATATATTTTCAGCCACAATCCTAGTAAACCACTTGCAAACCGTACTATTCTAATATTATATATATATATATAAAAAATACACACACATACATACTCATATTGCGATCAGCAAGTGGTTAAAGGTATAGGGATGCACTGGACACCCAGCAATAACACAATGGCAGCAAAGGTGCCCAGTGTTTCTCCTCACCAATTCACCAACAGTACAAACAAATGGCAACCACCCCAACCTATAACTGGCCTTTGCAGAAAGGAGCACATGGGCAACGCATGTCAAAAAACATTTCCACCAAATTGTAAGTCACTGTGCAATACTAAATTTGTCAGGAGAGAGGCCATTTTGAATAATTCTCTCCAGTGCCCTGGCACACAGCAGTGTGGAGGGTGCTGACCTCTTCACCAGGATATGCACAAATACTTCTGGAAACAACAAAAACTTAGCTTACTTACCAGCCAGCCTGCAACAAACCAAATGGGTTTACATTAAAAACAAAGTGTTGCAAACTAGACCCATTGGTTTTACCGTAAATTGTTAGACAGGGTCTATTTGGTTTGCTGCAGGCTGGCAAGTAAACTGGGAATTTTTGTAACATCTTATAATTTGGTGCCAATTTTCTTTTTTACCCAATTAGTAAATCACTACACATCTAAGGGCCTTTTTTCTCCTTTCCATTTCCATGTCAATTTGGCCATCCTTTTATAACAAACAACTATTAAACCCTCTCCCTTCAGAGAATATAACATACTTACCACTTCTAAAATTCAGTGATTGTTTTCATACTTGGGTGGATTAACTAATCCAAAAGCTAAACAAGGATTATTTGAGCAGATAACAAGGTTTTAAATCCCCTGATGTGAATCTTGGCCTCAGAGACAGCATAGATGGTGTAATCTTCAAACCTTTCCGGTACAGAACCAACAATCAGTGTAAATAAACATCACATACCAGGCTCAACAATGAGCAGTTCTGACAGAGGTTGCACATGCAGCTAATATACATTTTTACAAAATGAAATGGTGAAGAGGCAGAGGTAAAAGAAGAGCACCATATCCTCTTATAAGAGATTAGAGATTTGTAAATTTCCTCCAGATTGGTTATGAAGAGCAACAGATGTCAACTGTCATAACAGATAAACAAAAGTGTTCTTATTCTCTCACCCAGCCTGGATAAACAGAAACAAAAAAGAGACATACTGTACAGCCATCCATAAGCACAAAGGAGAACATATACATTCTTTACTGTTTCTGAGACCATGTAGCAGTAATAACAAAGCATACCAGGGCCATGAGTCAGGCCCCGCGCATCCAATTACAACTGCTTAGAAACCTCAAGAGGCACTCACTTTCTTTCCCATGGAAAGTAGGCGGAGAGAGGAGAGAGCCGCAGCTTGTTTTCTATCAATCATATATACTCAAGTGTCACTGGGATCAACTTCAAAAACTTGAGAAAGGCTGAGCCCAGACACAAGCATCACATGATCACCCCCCCCCCCCACCCCACCCCCTTCTACAGATTAGGACATATTTTACAGGCTTACTTTAATATTTCACATTTCCAGGAATCACACCAGTAGAACTGGTAAAACCAGCACTTGAATCTGAAACCGCTGAGGCAGATAATCAAATTTAAAAAAGGAAGAGGCTTCCAACATCCCAATGCAATGCACACCTAAAGCATGAATAAACACACTGATGCAGATACAGCTCTTCAATTTATAAAACAAATCTATGAATTCAAAAGATTGTTCCATTGTCTATCCGGTGAGCATTTAGAAAGTCGTGAGCTACATGTGGACAAAAGAGATTCCCTACAACTTTAGTCTACCTCTGTCATCCACAGAAAGCATTCATCTCAGAGATTCCATTAACCACTTCAGCCCCGGAAGAATTCACCCCCTTCCTGACCAAAGCACTTTTTGCGATTCGGCACTGCGTCGATTTAACTGACAATTGCGTGGTCATGCGATATGGCTCACAAACAAAATTGACGTCCTTTTTTCCCCACAAATAGCGCTCTCTTTTGCTGGTATTTGGTCACCCCTGTAGTTTTTTTTTTTTTTTTTTTGCGCTATAAACAAAAAAAGACAGACAATTTTGAAAAAAAGCATTTTTTACTTTTTGCTATAATAAATATCCCACAAACATATAAAAAAAAATTTTCCTCAGTTTAGGCCGATCCGTATTCTTCTACATATTTTTGGTAAAAAAATAAATAAAAATAAAATCACAATAATCGTTTGATTGGTTTGCGCAAAAGTTATAGCGTTTACAAAATAGGGGATAGTTTTATGGCATTTTTTAGTAATATATTTTTTATTTTATTTTTTAAATGGTGTCAATCAGCAATTTTTATCAAGACTGCGATATTATGGTGGTCACATCGGACATTTTTGACACATTTTTGGGACCACTGTCATTTATACAGCAATCAGTGCTATACAAATGGACTGATTCCTGTGTAAATGTCACTGGCAGTGAAGGGGTTAACCACTGGGTGGCAGTGTTGGGGTTAAGTATGTCCTGGGGGCGTGTTACTAACTTTGGTTGTGGCTGTGTTTTACAGATCACTGATCTCTGCTCCAATCACAGGGAGCAGAGATCAGTGTCACTGTTGCTAGGTAGAACAGGTAGATGCTTGTTTACTTTAGCCTCGTCCCGTTCTCTCTCTCCGTGAGGCGATCGCAGGTACCCCCGAGGCGATCAAGTCCGTGGGACCCGCGTCCGGACTCACGGAGCTTCCCGTGGTTGCGCCCCCTTCGCCTCTTAAAGGGCAACATACAGGTACATAATTTTGCCCGTATGTGCCCTTCTGCCGTGGTATATCGGCGTGAGGCAGTCGGGAAGCGGTTAGAAAAGCAGCTCATCTGCTCTAAATGCACAAGGCCTGGCTGGTGGTTTCACAATAATAATAAAGTCAACGTTTAATGTGTTTCATAGGGAACTTCAGTTCCACCACTAATAAATGAAAACTTTACTTTTGTATACCTGCAAGTTGTACCCTACTCTAACATTTTAAACTCATCTGTCCATGCAATTGAGATCCACAGGGAGTGAGCAAACAGTGCTGAAAAGTCTCAGGCCAGTCCCTCTATACACTATTATTGTGAAAATCCCATTTGCATGGAGAGGCAGTCTACTGCATGTCCCAGAAACAGACTGTGTGCATTTGTATTGTAGAACTAGATAGAGAGTTTGCAGCAGAGGTGGTGAGGCTTCCCATTGACAAAACATTATGGACCCTTGCAGGAGTGTGGACGGGTATAAAGCTTTGGGGATAAGTTAGCAATTAAATGTTCATTTTGAAAAACATATCTATCGATGTTAAAACAAAATATGTATCCCAGTGTTTTGCAAAAAATAAATGATGAATAAAATGATGAAACCCATACCAATGTTCAAAACTGAGGGAGGGCTATGTTAACTGGAAAACAGTTTTTCATTTTTGGTACCATTATAACCCTGCAATCAGGGTATGCCTCAGGCTGACTCATAGGGAATGATGGCCAGCCTGTGGCAGCCATCACCCACATGTCCTCTTCTGGCTTCTAACCACAGCTGGATCTATTCATGAGACATCAGTACAGAGAACAGTAAACCGTGTGCAGACCGCACTGCATAGTGGTGTGACTGCAGGGATTAAAGGGCAAAGTAGTTAATGCATTAAAAGTGAACCACACTTTTGCCTCTCTGTTTTCCAGTGAACCTATAGTTACATTTGAAAAAGGAACACTCCACGTATGTTAATAAAAAGATTTACTCCGCTTTTATTTTATTGAAAAGGATTCAAAATTAGCTTTCCATTTCAATTGGATACCAGCTATAATTTTTTTTATGTTGTAGTCCAGCTGTGATTCGAGAAGGTAAAGCCTTACTACTTATTAAGTCTGAGAAGGTTTGTGGAATGCCCTGCATCGGTATCTACAGAACAGAAGCAGTTAAGAATTCAGTGAATTTTTCTAAAACCATTACAAAGCATCTAGGAAGGAAGGATTTTTAGGTTTCCATCTCTAAAGCTGAATTCCAGCAAACACCTCAATACAAAGATGAAATGCATCTAAAGGGGCCATTTTACCTGTCAAATGATTAGCATTTCAGTCCATTCAGTCCCCAAGACTTGTATAGCTCTGTCAAACACAGCCCTGCCTGGTGAAGAGAAGTAGCATAATGATGAGCTCATCTGTCACTTTTCTATCTCGTCCTATCAACATGGTTCTTGCATGGCAGTACAACCGATTGGCTATTCGTGTTGGTGCGCCCACTACTTTGAGTTCTGGCGTACAGTAGACTGCAAGAAGTATCTCACATAAAGTTGCATAGGTTTGCAAATTGAAGCTCTTTAGAACACCAGTGTTTCTGACCTTGGCATCTGCCCTGCGGCTTATACATGCCATGTTCTTTGTGAGCAGCGGCCAAGCGACAGAACTCTGGAAATGCAGCAGCAACTCTACGTAATAGTGCAAGTTATTTTAGCAACAATGTTGCTGCAACCGATTCAGCCATCTGACAAAACTAAAGTGGAAGCATACACATCGGTCATGTGGACCTTCTGGAAACTTTGTAATGGAGGTCATCTACAGCAAACAGAAGAAGTACTGTGAGGAATGGGACCATAAACATTTGCATTCTACATAGTCTGAAATATTCATCAACTTAAGCAAATGTCTGGATGGTTCTAACATTGGTTCCAGTCAAAGTGATGGAGATACTGGGTATGTTCTCTTCCAGTTTGCCAATTTAAATAATGTAGCTTGCTGCAAAAAAAAAAAAAAAAAAAAAAAAAAAAAGAGAGATACGCTTATTTGATGTTCCTCAAATCTACCAGTCAAGCGAGGCAATTACCCTGCTGATGTGACTTTTTTTTCAAGTTAATAAATGTATTCTTCTAAATACTTGACTATTTTAGAAGTTCATAGACATGTAGTTATAGAAACCCTGTCAAACAGGTCGTTTATATTATGTTTTAGTAGCAACGACATTAGGTGGAAGACTTTTTACACAAGAGGGTCGGAACTCCTCATCTATTGCAAAGACCAGCACCAGGACAGATTAGGTCCGCCTGTTAGTTTTTTGGCAGACACGATCGGACCATCCATTGCCCTCTATGGAGCAGTGTGTATTTACACTTGCCGACATCCAATCTGACCCGCTAAAAACAGTTCCCCATACAAAAACCAGAGTTCCTGGTGAAACATATCGTATTTGGCATCACGACAGAGAAGCTATGCGTTGTGGATGATCTATCTCATCACGCTTGTGCATGCACAGTTGATTGCCTGAAACCAGCGGCGACTATCTCGGCTGAGACAAGCAGAAAGTGGCCCAGAGGACCTGAAACTTACAATATTCTGATAGTAAACTGCTCACTGGAGCCCTACGGACCCCACTTAACAAATGGAGCATACAGGATGGCACATATATAGCCCCCTAGACCGGAGAAAGATAGTACAGGACTGTCATTATATCGCTCCATGAATGGTCGGATGAGCGGACCATAGGTCCTTTAATTGCCTCCTTTTACTTTGCCTCCTGCTGTTTGTTACTTCTCAGCCAATATTAGCCAGCTTCACAACAGTGTTATTGAGCTATTGTTTTTCCAACAGCTAAAGCCTGTGAATACATGCAATTCCACTCTAGAAAACTGTATTTCTGTGCCTTTGGACTGAACATTAGCTGTGGATTATAACTTCCACACTGACAGCTATGTTTTGCTACAATCCTAATTAAAGCTGTCTCTGTGGGACTAGCAACTTGACTCAACCACCCTTCAACAGGGTTTTTTTTTTTTTTTTTTTTTTAAAGGGTTTCTAATCAAACCTAGTGACAGGACAGACTTTGTTACACATTATGCATGTCACTAAGATCAACAGTTTGATCCATAAGTATTACCCACTCTAACAATAGCCTTGTTATAGGTGTGTGCATGCATGGTTAAAGCGTGATGCAGCTGCTTTTACACGTTGTCTACTTGGATTATGATCTTGGTGTTGGTGGTGGGTACCTGGTCTCTGACTTTTTTTGCATTAAATATATTCTTATAAAATGTATCCCGTATTAAGCAGTATGGTCCGCCTGGGTCTCTTCTCAGTGGGAATCCTTCCCCTGTAAATCTTCTCTCACCATGGGATATGTAGTCCTTGCAAACTGAGGTAAACAGCAAAGGAGAATCTGAAATGCAGGGAAACCAGGAAGTTGTGGCAAGAGGCGGCCGGTGAGTAAAGTGTGTGTGTGTGTGTGTGTGTGTGTGTGTGTGTGTGTGTGTGTGTGTGTGTGTGTGTGTGTGTGTGTGTGTGTGTGTGTGTGGGGGCGGGGGTTGGTCAGTGACAGACATTTTTTCACCTTAATGTATAGGATGCATAAAAGGTAAAAAGAAACAGAGGGGTTACATACAGCCCATTTAAGGTGGTGCAAAGATATCTGAACCCAGAGTGTCAGGTGTGTTGGAATGTTCATCAGGTCATGGCAGTGTAGACAAGCAGGTAAATCTAAGCAGCCCCTTAGGGAGCCATGCTACATACAGAAATGATAAATAAATTAAAAAAAAGGTCACAACACTAAAAACAGATATCAGTAATTGGTATTGGCAAGTACTTGAGAAAGGTAAATCACTACTCAGTCTTAAACTGGTATCAGTGCATCCCTACTTCTTGATATAATGTCTATCTTTTGCCTAAACGATGTTGTAAATAGCCATCACAGCTTGTTAGCTTACAAGCCCACAAGAAATCCAGCTATAGTAGATTTGTGATTATTCTTAGAGACTGAAGAACAATGCCACATCTAACATGACCAAGTACAATTCCAGAATAAAACGCTGCCACAATAAACGCTTTTGTGTTGAAATATTTCACAATCGGTCTAGCCCCTATACACACTAATTTACACGTGCGGCTGGTTTTATGGCAATCCAGACAGCTGCAATTACACGTTTCTCAAGTTTGTATTAATAATAATTCTACATTCTGCTAAAACAAACCATTCTAGAACACATCTGCCTGCGAGAGCACAGACTCATTAACAATGAAGGCAGTTAGTGAGCAGTGCTGAAAAGACTTTGTGCAGACAAATTGCCATTTTAAGTTCATATTTGTTTAAGCCTTTGTTTAGATCTTACACATGTATCATTACCAGACACAATGCCTTTTTAACCCCTGCATCAAGCTTTAATTACAAATCTAGTGTTGATCCCCATTCATGCATAATGGTTTTATGGCAAACTAAGGAGCAATGCAAATCAAATGTATTCAACATCTAAGATGAAAGCACTCTTGTGGCGTGGAAACAACAGGCGACTGTAGCCTAAATCTGGGCCTTGTGCTAATAGAAAACGTTCTTTGATCAAGAACAGTAGTAGTATAATAGTCACACACAATAAATCTATAAAAGCGACAATGAAAAGCAAAACGTTTCTGTAGAAGCACAACTTGACTTTCACTATGGGGCAACTTGACTGATAATTTGCCAGTTTAACTCCAGCCAAAACTGTAATTTTTGGGCTTTGGCTACAGTGGAGAAGAGTTAAATGTCCTGTTGGGTATCCATTCATCTGTCTGTGACCCCCTTTTTCCTGTCACTGTGGCATCAGAACAAGCAAAAGAAGTGGTTGTCACCAAGCCAGGAAGACAATGGATAGCAATTAAAGTGGTTCTAAAGGTTCAAGGTTTTTATTTTTACCTTCATGCATTCTATGCACTCTGACTCTCCCAAGGAAAAAAAACTCTAGCAATACACACCAAACTGAGCATGTACAGCCTGACTCCTAATACTCTGTTCTATCGGGAAATGGTTTGGGGACTGAGGAAGAAGCAGAGTATCAGAGGGACAGGATCACACCGCCTTTAAAACATAATGCAGAGGATTAACCCCTTATGTTCTACAGCGAGTATAGCAAGTATGTTATACTGCATCTACAGACTGATTTTAATGTTGTGGGTTTAGTAACACTTTAATGGAAGCATGGTAAATTGTAACATGGCATAACCACGACTGCATGTTTTATATCTGTAAACATGACATAACAACCCTCGGCTCTAAATAAGAATTGACAAAACAGACCTAAAAAGGCATAAAAAAAAAAAAAAAAAAAAAACATTGGCCCTGAATAAAAAAGGTAACAATCATGGTCAAAGAAGAAAACTAAAGAATCTGATTCACCTTAGTCAACCTCAGCTACTGCTTATATCATGGACTTGAAGTGCCTGCTTTGTCATATGCTCATTATGACCATTATTAAGGCTTTAATTGCTTCGTCATATCCAGGAACTCAAGTCTTACTGTTCCTCATATCAACCATATTAAAAGGCATAAAGCATCTGCCTCTTTGGCCAAATAATAAGAACCCCACTTATCATGTCAGTCATTTACAAAGGATGAAAAGCCTTCCTTGCTTTTGCTTAACTAACCTTGCTAATGCTTATTAGGTCTACTGTAAATGGCCAGGTAAAAAGCATTGAAACATCCACTTTGCTTGGTCAGAGAAGCATAGATTCATAGCTCGAAGATTGTATTGTCTGCCACAAGAAACCATAAGCTCAAAAAAGTCCAAAAGCACCAAACCATGACTGATAATAAGGAAACTTCTTTCATATCAGGAGCAAACAAAATTGCTAAAAGAAAAAATAAACAAGCCTCTGAAATCTGCTAGCCGTGCTGAAGCAAATCTTTAAAAAAAATGTATTTTTTTATTTTTTTTAAAGAACATGAAGACATTACACGATTGCCAACCACCATCACCGCCGCAGTTGTACTCCTGCAACAAGGCTCAGCTGCGTGAATCGCCGTCACCTTGCAATTTTGGCCACTAGGGGCGAGTCCCGTTCGCCCATGGAGCTGATGCGAGTGCCCGGCAGCACCACCAGGCTCCCACGATTGCTCAGGGTACACTGAAAACTGGGGTCTGTGTGTGGGGAGTAGAGACAGATCATCTGTTCATACAGAGTATGAACAGCGATGTCATCTCCCCTACAAAGTCCCCTCCCCACTTCAGTCCAGACCAACACAAAGTGACACATAATTGTGAAGTGGAAGGGAAATGAGAAATGGTTTTCAAAACTTTCCGAAATCAGAAAAGCATGGAGAGCATCAGCCCGAGTCAATACTAGTCAATATGTAGAACAGTCTTTCGCTGATGCTATTCTTATTGAGTATCTCTCTACCAGCTTTGCACATCTAGGAGCATGACATTTTTACCCATTCTTCTTTGCAAAATAGCTCAAGTTCTGTCAGATTTGATGGAGAGAATCTGAAGAGCAATATTCAAGTCTTGACACAGATTCTCAATTAGATTTAGGTCTGGACTTTTTCTGACACATGAATATGCTTTTATCTAAACCATTCCATTGTAGCTCTGGCTGTGTGTTTAGGGTCATTGTCCAGCTGGAAAGTGAACCTCCTCCCCAGTCTCAAGTCTTTTGCAGACTCTAAGGCTTCATGTACACGGGACATTTTAAAACCTCTCCTGAACAATTTAACACAGAAGACAACGCTTGACTCCATGGGCTGCAACATTTCTGTCTTCTGTATATTGGTTCTCCATAGGCCTTCTGTTCCTCTGCACTGCCATCCTGATTTTGGGAGCCAAATGTCACTTCCTGATTTCTCACAGATCCTCTACTGTACATGTACAATCTGAAGCCTACAGCGAACCTGCTTTACAGCCTCTTGGGTTGTGCGACGCGATCTCAGGAGGTGTCGGGTGGAAGCAGGCTGAGACAATGGGGTTGATTTACTATATAACCGGATAGTGCAAAATCTAGTGCAGCTGTGCATGGTAGCCAATCAGCTTCTAACTTCAGAGCTTGTTCAACTAAGCTTGGACAAAAATAACAAAAAAAAAAAAAAAAAAAAAAACACACACACGGAAGCTGGTTGGTTTCTATGCGGAGCTGCACCAGATTATGCACTCTCCAGTCTTAGTAAAGCGACACCCATGTCATACTTGTCTAGGTGAAAAGCAAGGAAGAGGGACTGGGTAACAAAAAAAAATCAGCCATTTTTTGACGAGGCTGGAAACAGGTAAGAGTATTTATTGGATGAAGGTATGCTTCAAACAACAGAATTAAGACGTCAGTCCTCCCATCTCCTCCACCTTTTATAGAATTTTCTTTACTTATCAGGGTTTTTAAAGATGGGTTATGCCAAGGACAACAAAAACGCTTCACTTTTTATCACTGAAAACCTTTCAGCTTCCATCCACAGACTTTACCTAGGCTGGGATGATGCTCTCAGACCGCTATAGATAGGGGAAAGCCTATCCTCAGTGTTCTAGCTGAAAAAGTCACACGAGGAGACAAGAGCAGAAAAACATTTGTGAACACAGCCAAGAACTGCACAGGCTCCAGGAATTACACAAAACTGTAATCTCTGAGACAGGATCTCAGTCTTGGAAGTAAATATACACATTGGCTAGTACTTGAACAAAGCTTTGTCCTGTTGGAGGGAAAAAAAATAAATAATAAAAAGGCTTTGCCAGGGGGAGTACTGTGATCTCCATGACAGGTAGTGTTATTCTTAGGCCCCTTTCACACATGCGGACATTATGTCCGTATTTCATCCATCCGTTTGCGGATGAAATACGGACATACTTGCATTCCTATGGGATAACGGGTGTCTGCGGATGAACATCCACAGACACCCGATATCGTCCGCCTCCACAATTGTCCACAACTGTCCGATTCTGCAGACGGAGGAAAATTGTATTTTTCTATCAGTCTGCAGAGCGGATCGGATGAACATGGACAGACGGTCCGTGCTCATCTGATCCCCATAGAGGAGAGCGGAGATCTGGCAGGGCGGTCCCTGCACAGTGTGCGGAAACGGCCCTGTTATCTGCCGGCTCAGCGGGGACAACGGAGCGATTCCCGGTGAGCAAGCGGATCATCACGGGGCGGATCATTACTGATCCTTCCTGTGTGAAAGGGGCCTTACATATTAAATTTACCTGCACTTCAGGCGCAAAAAAAAACCTGATGCTGGGTCCACGTAAGGGGTATATGTATAAAAAGAATTACATAGCTATTCATTCAGTGACACTGCATGTATATTTGTTCTATGTGAACTAACCAGGTATTGTGAAAATTATGCAAAAATAAATGTACTTGAGCCATTTTCACCTTCTGTCCAAATGTTCTTCAAACATTACGGCATTGGTAAAGACAGATTCATTTATAACAAAGACTTGGTAAAATACAGCATTATGCTTTTCTTGTTTAAAAAAATGCAGCATTAAGGCCACTAGATGATGCTGAGGGTCATAAGGGATACACTGTAAAAAATCTAGGAGACTGAAGGCAATTTGCTAATGAATGTAACCATTTCTACTACAAGATCCCATTTATTTGCCAAATTCTCCCCATGTTCTCTAGGACTGTTACCATTCTTACAAAGAGCGATTTTATTCCACATGATTCTCAACACCATCTAGTGGTCATAATGCAGTACTTTCCCAATGTGTTTGTTATGAAAGAACCTACCTATACAACTGCCCATAATATTTGAAGAACATAAGATAAAATAGTTTGATAATAATTGATTTTTTCCCCAGTCTCAACAGCTGGTTATCTTATACAGCTTCTCTGGATGAATAGTTATGTACTTTTAAATAAATATACCCCTAAGTGTTAGCCGAAACACATGGGTAAAAAAATAAATAAATCAGGGTTAGCTTATGTTCATAAGAATCATCACCCAGTCTATTTTCAGTGCACAAACCTTGTGCACTATGCTGAAGAAAATGAATGATTTTTCAGTGGGGTGCCTGGCTTGTATTCTAATGATGTTCATAGACATTGGTTCTCTGCCTTTAATGACACTGTAATGGCCGAATATCCGCCGAGGATTCTCCTGCAAGGCAGCGCAGAAGTACACTATCTGTGGAAATGTTCAGCAATGGCTGAATAAGAAGAAAGCCCATTAGCTGCAGGCTCAGAATGTCACAGAAGAACAGCTGTTACTGACACAGCTCCGACTGACTCTGCTTCTAGACTCAGTCTTCCACCTTTCAGGGTGTTACTAGATGGTGATCATCTTCCAGTTACTAAACAATAGTTCATATTAGATATTAGAGTTCATATTACCTGGATGGAATACTACATTATATGATAAAATGTACAGTATCTCACAAGCCTGAGTACACCCCTCACATTTTTGTAAATATTTTATTATATCTTTTCAAACACTGAAGAAATAGTATTAATCAAGGATGTTACAAAAAGCCGCCCCCACTATGCACCCCCCCCCCCCCCGCGCTCCTTGGACTAAACTCCTTATGGTTACACTTGTATTATAAACAGCCGCTGCTTAATAATAGAGTCCAAAATAGAAAATTGGCAATACTACAAAAAAATAACAAGTAAAAGTCCTTTTTATTATATTGCAGCAGCGCTTTTTTTCTCATTCAAATATGAATATCACTTCTCATGATCAAAACGATGAGGTATATAGTGGAAATGTAGGGTCTCTTACTGTGATTTGTACACAGCTTCCACCCACGATTCACCACGTGTGGTAAAAAAAAAAAATAAATAAAACACCCCTTACACCATTTACCTCTACTCTGGTAAATAAAGATACTATAAAAATGTATATAAAAATAATGTATTTCCTAAATATAAATGTAAAAAATAAAAATAAAGATAATGACTAATATACAATTAAAAATCGATCCACCAATAATTGATGGCCAACACGGAGGACAAACGTACACTATGTCAGTATAATCATCTGGGTATCTTCCATATATATATATATATATATATATATATATATCAACAAACCACCTTATAGCCCAGCTTGTTTCACTCGTGATGTGCGTTATATGGAGTACGTTTATTAATCACACTCCGTGTCTAGCAATCCTATCGATCGTCTCACCGTGTATGGCCATACAAACTCATACATCATATTTTGATATTCATATAAAAAGCGCCGCTGCAATATTATAAAAAGGACCTTTACTTGTTTTTTGTAGTATTGCCAACACTGAAGAAATTAGATTTTGCTACAATGTAGTGAGTGTATAGCTTGTATAACAGTATAAATTTGCTGTCCCCTCAAAATAACTCAACGCACAGCCAGTACACCCCTAAGTGAAAATGTTCAAAGTGTCAATATTTTGATTGGCCGCCATTATTTTCCAGCACTGCCTTAACACTCTTGGGCATGGAGTTCACCAGAAATTCACAGGTTGCCACTGGAGTCCTCTTCCACTCCTCCTCCATGTCATCACGGAGTAGGTGGATGTTAGAGAACTTGCGCTCCTCCACCTTTCGTTTGAGGATGACCCACAAATGCTCAATAGGGTTTTGGTCTGAAGACATTCTTGGCCAGTCCATCAACTTCACCCTCAGCTTCTTTAGCAAGGCAGTGGTCATCTTGGAGGTGTGTTTGGGCTCGTTATGTTGGAATCCTGCTTTGCAGCCCAGTCTCTGAAGCGAGGGCATCATGTTCTGCTTCAGTATTTCACATTACATGTTGGCATTCATGGTTCCCTCAATGAGCTGTAGCTCCCAGTGCCGGCAGCACTCATGCAGCCCCACAAAAAATGACACCCCCACCACCATGCTTAACTGTAGGCAAGACACACTTGTTTCTGTACTCCTCACCTGGTCGCCACCACACACGTTAAACACCATCTGAACCAAATAAGTTTATCTTGGTCTCATCAGACCAGGACGACATGATTCCAGCAATCTATATCCTTAGTATGCCTGTCTTCAGCAAACTATTATGGACTTTCTTGTGCATCATCTTTAGAAGAGGCTTCCATCTGGGACGACAGTTATGCAGACCAATTGTGGCGTATGGTCTGAGCACCGACAAGCTGATCCCCCCCCACCCCTTCTATCTCTGCAGCAATGCTGGCAGCACTCGTACATCTATTTCCCAAAGACAACCTCTGGATATGACACTGAGCATGTGCACTCAATTTCTTTGGTCGACCATGGCGAGGCCTGTTCTGAGTGGAACCTGTCCTGTTAAACTGATGTATGCCCTTGGCCACTATTCTGCAGCTCAGTTTCAGGGTCCTGGCAATCTTATAGCCAAGGTCATCTTTATGTAACGCAACAATTCAGTGACCAGTACAAGAGAGTGAGAGCAATAACATCAAATTTAAACAAACCTGCTCCACATTCACACCTAAGACACAGTTTAACACCAAGAGTCACATGATACCAGGGAGGGAAAATGGCTAATTGGGCCCAATTTGGACATTTTCACTTAGGGGTGTACTCACTTTTGTTGCCAGCGGTTTAAACATTAATGGGTTTTACTTCCTCTTTTGCTCGCTGCAAAGCCTGCAAATGAAAAGCATAATGGGCTAGTATGTATCACATATTAGCCCATTATGTGCCACTTACCTGCAAAAGATTCCAGCGATGTCCCCTGTGTAGGCAGCGTCCATCTTCTGGCCCCCCTTCCTTTCGGGCCGCGGAACTGGCTCCGTGAGTCCCTGGAGCCGTGTGATGTCAATCCCACGCATGTGCACGGGAGCCGTGATTAACGGCACAGACTAGGGAAGAAACGGCACTTAGTTTTGTTTCTTCCCTGCGCATGCGCCGTTGGGATTTTCGGTGGACTACAAGTGAAAAATCTCCTAAACGGCACACGTTTAGGAGAGGTTTCCACTACCTATTGGTAAGCTTTATTCTAGGCTTACCTACAGGTAGAAGTCCAAAAAGTTGGTTTACTACCACTTTAATTTAAATTTGTGTGCAAGTTGGAACAGGTACATTACAGGTACATGGGTACAGGTACACACGCAACTCCAGCCCAGATTTTTTTTTTTTACATTTTTTGGGATAGCATAGGGATGGGTCAACACCCCTGTAATGTTTGTTTTGCTGTCTGTGCCCCTGGGCAGAAGATGTCACTTCACTTTCTGACCCTATGATAATTGGATTTTGAAAATGTTGGGTTGCCATGGAAACAAGGATTGCTGATAAAGATTCAGTGGAGACACTTTTCCCATGATAACTCTTACAGGAGTGTCCATTCCTATGGGGTAGGTTTCCTCCCACTTCCTGTTGTCTCCCTCTAAGTCAGATGTATACAACTCGGGGACTGCATGTACTTGAAAAAGTTGCAAAAAATAAATTGTGAATGCAGAATAGATTTACCTCATTGATATCTGCAAATTAAAATTGAATGTTACTGCAAAACTGGTCTCGTAATTAAAGTGCTATTAAAAAGGTGTTATATATATATATATATATATATATATATATATATATATACACATATACATACACACACATACATACACACACATACATACACACACACATATACACACACATATACATACACACACACACATATACATACACACACACAAAAGTTGTCAGCCCAGAGTACTGTGCTGTAAATTGGTTAGCGAGACGGAATGAATACATTGCCATCTTTAAGCAAAGGTCACTTGTTCACAACACTGGTAAATCAGATCATTTAATGTTATCATATCATATTAAAGTTCAATTAAGCCGACCTAACATGCAGTTCAGCTAACAGCGAGCAAGAAAAACCACCTTAAATTTCCCGTGTGTACTATTCTGTCCACTCGGCATGGCTGACCAGAGCTGCTCATTATTAGTAGCATTTCACAACAGTCTAAAGAGAAACAGAATATTTTCCCTTGACTTCTCACCCCGTGGCATGTGCTACAGGCATGAATTCAGAAGCACAGCAGAAGTCACAGAGCACAGCCCAGCACAGCCCAGCCTGTGTAAAGTCCCTGGCAGCCAACACTGAGAAAAACTTCATTCACAATGCAAGATACTCCCAGCCAGCACAATATTGTGTTACTCCTAATTAAAGCACACATATGACCACCGTGATCCTATAAAGCACGTACATACCTTTGTGTGTAGATCCATGATTACCATATGCTATAAGAATAGTAGGAAGGAACAGAGTTGCAACAAAGCTGACATGTCGATAGAAGCAGGAAAAATCATCAAGGTTTTTGGAGAAGCCAAGAAGTGGGTTTTGTGGGAAAACCAGAGATAGGAGGAAGGTAAAAGGGCAGACAAATCCAAATCTCAGTCTCCACAATGTGAACCAGATGTGTCACAACAAGTTTTGGGTGGAGAATGAGCTCACAATGCCGACGAGACTTGTGTGGAGTACACTGGAGCAGACTGCAGGAAGGACTTTCACACTTCCCAAGTTTCAATACTTCTGGGAACCAATAAGCAGCAAAACAACCCGATGACTAAGTCAAGTCATTAACCCATTCAGGTTGTGCTCAAGGCAGAGTACATGAGGCGCTCGACAAGAACACACAGATAACAGGATTCCTGTTACAATCATGTCTAATGGAGGAATAGCAGAATGCCGTCTTCCATTTAGGAAACAATTACATAGCCTAAACTTTTAATGAATGATGAAACAAAATACAAAATCTAGAAAAATCACCAATAAACTGAACCTGCTTCTAAAACACAAAGCCTGAATTCCCACTCATTATGTTGTGCACAGTGTTGTGTCAAGTCAGTCCATTAATATTTATATTATTGCACAGATATAGCACTTCTAACAAAGCTGTACTCTTCCTTCAATGTAGTGTACATAGTTCACAACTAATCATTGTGGCATGCTAAAACATATGTATTCAGGTAACGTGATACAAGCATTAATATAAAGAATTACAGTGGATCTAGCCAAAAGGTAAGAAAAAAAAATGGTGGCCCCAAAGATCTGACCCCAAGCAAAAGCAGATTACCATAAATATATTTTGGTTCATGTCAGGAGGTCACTGTTGAACTATTAAGGTGCTCTAGTATTCTCACGTGATTGCCTGGGTGCATTAAGCCTAGTACACACAGTTTGAATGCCGGGCATCAACTGGTTCAATAGAAACCGGCCTGGGTACTGCAGCCGGTCCGACAGAAACTGGCCATTCCTGTTGAAGGGACATGGCCAAACAAAAGTCTGCCGATCGACTCCCAATCAGCACTCTCTGCCAATGGCAGAGCACAATGTCAGAACACAATAGCACAACAGGGAAGATCGCTGTACTAATGTCAGATAGTTAGTACAGCAGCTCTTTCTTAACTGTCCGTATTTTTTTAATTCCACAAAAAAAAAAAGAAGTGTGAGTACGAGGCTGTACTGTACTTTACCTTGTAAGATTTCTACACTTCATAAGATTTTTTTCTCACATGTTTACCTGCCTGAGTTCTGACAATAAAAAACATTAAAAACAAAAACAGGGTACTAGGTACTGAAGACTGCCTTTACAGATAATAAAGTTGGTAACAATTAAAATGGCTTTTATTCCTTGCTTGCTTTTTTCAACCTGCTTAAAAAAAAAGTTAAAAGTAACTTCAGGAATTCATCGACTTTCCAAAATGTATTGGATTACGAGGTCACATGCAGTCTCTCCGCCTACCCCTCCTGCCAATTACAGAGCACTTTGTATTTCATGAATCCATTCACAAAATACAAAACTTTCTGTAAATGGGAAACAGTGGAGAAGGGCAGACATTGAAGGCAGTGTCTCGTCTGTCAGTAGTATAGTGATAGCTGTACTCCTGGCACTCAAAATGGTCAGATTAAAAAAATAGAGTCAACTTGGTGGCATACACCATACTAAGCCTGCAGATATTAGAAAGTGGCTGAATCCTTGAAATTCAGCTTTAAGCAAACTATATGAATAGCTGCCAAGTACAAACTTTTCGTTACACATGATCATACTGAAGGTTACCTTTGTCCTAGTCAGTGGCAACACAAAGCACCTCTAGTGGTATTGCTTTCTCACCACCAGAACTTATGATGCAATAGTGTCCCTGCTCTCTAGCATCAAAAGACCCTGCAAGCTTTTGCCCCAGGAGGGAGAAACATACATAAAAAAAAAAAAGGGGGGGGGGGGGGCGACATCTCAGTTTTGCAACTGCCAGTGACATCAACAGCTTCTCCCCGGAAGATTTTACCCCCTTCATGACCAGAGCACTTTTTGCAATTCGGCACCATGTCGCTTTAACCAACAATTGCACTGTCGGGTGACGTTGCACCCAAACAAAATTGATGGCCTTTTTTTTTTTTTAAGAACAAATAGAACTTTCTTTTGGTGGTATTTGATCATCTCTTTATTTTTTGCGCTATAAACAAATAAAGCGTAAATTTTGAAAAAAAAAGTTTTTTTTAATTTTTGCTATAATATACCCCAAATATATATATTTTTTTACTCAGTTTAGGCCGATATATATTTTACATTTTTTTCCCCACAAAATATTGCAATAAACGTATCTTGATCGGTTTGCGCAAAAGTTATAGCGTCTACAAAATAGGGGATAGATTTATAGCATTTGTATCTTTTTTTCTAGTAATGGCAGCGATCTGCGATTTTAACTTTTTTTTTGCGACATTATGGCGGACACATCGGACAATTTTGACACCTTTTTGGGACCATTGGTATTAATACAGCGATCAATGCCATAAAAATGCATGGATTACTGTAAAAATGTCACTGGCAGTAACGGGGGTTAACACTAAGGGAGCGATCAAGGGGTTGTGTTGACTAGTGTGTGTTCTAACTGAAGGGGGGGGGGGGGAGACACTGACTAGGGGAGAGGACAGATCGCTGTTCATACTTTGTATAAACAGACGATCTGTCACTTCTCCTCTCAGATAACAGTGATCTCTGTTCTCGCTTTGTTACGATCGTGGGAGCCCGGCTTTCACGCTCGCAATCAGCTCCGGGGGACAGCTGAGGGCGCACGCACCTCTAGTGGCCGCCTTAAGGAGCAGCGTAACATGACGGCGATTCGCCAAATTGAGGGTGAATCTACCCAACAGGGACACAGACAGTAAAAAGGCCAAGCTGGATAAGCCATTACTATGGCCTGTGCAGGAGGACCTACTCCAAATAATTGTGCCCATGCCTAGCAGTCGATCACTTGGCCTGAATGCTGTTATATGATGAGTGACATTCCCACTTCCCCAGATTGCCAACAGCACCAGCTGGGGAGTCTCTGGCTTAAATTTCTGAGTCTATGGCCAGGAACAGACATGCTGCTACTGAAGTCAGAGCCCTTGCATACTTGTTCAGGGTCAGTGATCCAGAAAATATGGCCAGCAAAGGGTCAACATACTAGCCACGCAGCATTTTCAAGACGACATCAGTAGTAGCAGCCCTTTGTCTCACAAAGCATAGTCCACCTTTATGTAGATGACAGACATTTTTTTATTTTACGCATTTTTTTTTTTTTTTTTTTTTTTTTTAGTTGTAGCAATACAAAATCAAATAAAAAAGTCTGAAGCCACAAGACACTCGTGTTGCAATCCTGAACCATCCTACCACAAAGAACATGGCTATAAAAAGTGTCCACTCTGACTTAACGGTTATGTAGCGAGTAAGCATTTTAAAAGCTAAATTACAGGTCAAATACCAAAAAGTCTGATTCTAGCACATTCTTCCACCCCACGCATTACAAACACTTCATCCACTGCAATTAAATTGTGACCTTCAGTAGGAGTACATTTTATATAAAATAATCTTGCGACTTTAGTCCCGACATTAGATGCAGCATTGAAAAACAATCTCAGTGTTAACCCTGAACTTCATAACTATGGGACTCAATGGTGGACACAAAATACCTCCTCCTGAGCCTCTCTGCCTGTTTCCAAATGTGTATGCATGAAGATTTTACCATCCAGACTCATAGGGGCCATGCACACTGCAGTTCAAAAAAAAAAAAAAACTGCTTTTACAGGTATTTGCGCTTTTATTTCAGCTTGAAGCAGCTTATGATTTTTTGCATGCTTTTATTGAGCTGCTTTGAGCTTTTCATATTTCTTTAAGCTTTTTCATGCGTTTTTGGGCACTTGCGTGTCTTTTCTGCTCAAAAGCTTCTCTCAAAAACTTGAGTCTGGTGGTGGTGGTGTCGTCCATGCATAGCATGCATGGACACATTGGCTAACATTGGCTAAAATGAAGGGGATTTGCCAGGCAGGAAAAAGTAAAGTTCAAAAGCCTGTAGGAGCAGCTTCTTAGAGATGCAGTGTGCATGAGCACATGCATGTATCTCTTTTTAAGTACTTAGGTACATTGTTATAGGCAGTAACCGATGGGCACTTTGAGTGGCTACCTGAGGCCAACAGTGAGTACATAACAGAAAAAAAAAATCTGATTAATTGGGCTTCTATCACCGAGTCACTTCTAGCAACTACTTTTCAATTATTTAAACATCTTATACTGTATGAAAGGGGTGTGTATTCAGACCAATATGCCTTACAAATTGCATTCAATATGGTGTCTGATCTATATGGACTGCACAATGATGCTCAAGAAGATAATAGAATTTCATGGATTCCTGACAAACTGGGGGGGAGAGAGGGAGAGGGAGAGGGAGAGGGAGAGGGATGACATCGATGGGAGATGGGGGTGAGGCAGAGAGGGGATCAGGGAGATAGGGAGGGGATGAGAGGGAATGAGGAGGGAGAGGGAGAAAGAGCGAGGAAGAGATGGAGAGGGGAAGAGAAGATTTAGTGTTTTGGTTTAATGTATATTGTCCCTTAATATTTAAAGCAGTTACCATGTTTCCTGTCGCTTGTTCTGCTGACTGAGGGCATTGCCCTTACACTGCTTACACTGGCAGGGGAATAGGCGCCCTCTTCTGAAGGCCAGGACTGCAACAAGCAGTCACCAACAGCCCTGAGGGCTTCCCCTGCCTGCTCTCACTGCCTGACAGCTAGGTAGAGATTGAAGGTGTTGCAGGCTTGATCTGGTGCCCTTTCCATAATGGTGAGTGGATAGGGAGTGTGAGGCAGCTGGTTGAAAGGGCTTCAGTTCCATTTACACACCTCCTACCCCAGAAAAGATGGAAACCTCTTCAGTTTTGTACTTTTCCCCTGCTATGCCACAGTCACACAGCCGAAGGCCACTTTCACATGGGCTGCCTGATCAGGTGATATATGTATATTTGGAAGGTGTATGTTTTTTTTTTTTACGTTGTTTGAACTGAATAGACTTGCAAAAAAAATGTAATATTTTATAGAACCCCTCAAGTAATCCTCTTAAGCTTGCCGAGCATCAGACTTGTGTTGAATGGGAATGCTGGAAAAACAGCAGCCGATTGGCATCGGATCAGCGCTCTCATACAACGGCTACAAGCGCTGACCGATGTTTTCTGGTGGGGCTCTGGCTTGTTGAAGGGGCAATCCGCCTACCATAACCCAATAGCGCAGAGATCACTGTACTAACATTGCATAGTTAGTACTATGAGCTCCTCAGTTTGTTGAGTTTTTTTTCTCTCCATTCAGCCTACTGGGTTGAAAAAGAAAAAAAAAAAAACTGTCAGTGTGTAGCAGGCTTTAGAGTGCTCTTTTAACAAACGTAAACAAATGAATAAAGGTCAGCCTTACTGTGACTTGCCAGATAAGGAGCCTTTATATATGAATCTCTTGTCAAATGTCATACTTTAGAGATCAGATCTTGAATGGTGCTCAGGGCAGAGTAATCCACAAATATTACACATAACACGGTGTCTCAAAAATAACGGAGTCATTGGGTACTGATCATTTATTTGTTTAATGGGAATACATTTGGCATTCACTTCAGTGCCAATTAGAACATTTTCAGGAGCCAAATGATAAGAATGCACAGTTAATCTACCATGCTAACAAGACTAGAGTTATAAAGAAATTGTTCTGTAGGGAAAATTCTGTTTCAAATATGCTTTGCCTTACAGGCAACTGTATTGTGCGAAACAAGGCAGAGGCCAGAGGGGGAAAAAAGGAAGATTTATGTCTAGCATTCATATTAGATATGCTTCCATCCTAGAAAAAATATGTATACATCCAAAAAAAATCAAAGCAGCCATTTTAATTGCTGGCATCTTAATGCTGCTTTGTTTTGGCACAGGAAGAGGGTTACTTTTGGTACATATATTGCCACCAAAAACGCCAAATACATTTAGTGAGGATAATTGAATTCAAACGTAGAAGAGGAGATTTATTTTATTTTTTTAAATAAGCAGGTTAGAACATACTCCTTTTCCTTTCACCATTGATCCATTCAGATGCCAAGAAAATACCTGGAACTTCTGGGTATGGATGGGCATATGAGTGCTGATGATTGGCTCAGCACTACTGTATGAACACATAACCCACTTATGTCCTTCTTTCCCATAGCGGGGGAAAATTACAAAAAAACAAAAAAAAAAGCAAGCAGGCGGCGTCTCGACGTCGCACACAGTGGTGAAGATGCATCCCTCATCTGTCTCTACTGTGTTCCAGCAACTCAGCTGCTATACTCGCTACAAACCGCTGCTTTTTTTTAGAGAATATACAGACATCACTGTGGTATATGCTATTTTTCCCCAACACATACTGAAATCCTTCCTTTACCTACAGGAGGGGTTGGCTTCACCCAGACAACAACTGTATAGATACCCCCAGCTGCAACATATATACAGGCTAGACTTTCCACTCACCCTAGTTTTTTTTTTTTTTGTAAAATAAAGCAGGGGGGGGGGGGGGGGTGACTTCTAGGATCTATTCAACATTAGCCTCTACTATACAGGACCCAACCAAGTGGGAGCAAGACATAGGAATTTTTGGGGGGGAGATATGGGAAATGTGTCTGCAATACAATACAAAACACTTCCAGCATTGGAAAGAGGTTACTGATGCAATATCTGCTGTGTTTACACTTAAAGTTCCAATGGATCCAACTATATGTCTATTGGATGCCGTTAGAGGATTTTTTTTCCCTTCATATAAACATAAGCCAACTATTGTACATTTCGATTTTGGTTGTCCCCTCATGTCCCTACGGCAAAACATTGGATTGATCAGGTTAACTCTGATCTGGGAAAAACTAATGTATCAATACAAATGCACATTGCAAAATTCCAATCTCTATGGCAAGCTTGGCTTGAGACTCCAGGACTTGCCCCTCCCCCTTTTGGTTCTGGACCGATTGTTACAGATGTGATTAAATGGACATTTCATTTATGTACTTATATCCCATTTTTCAAGATGTTAAGAAGCAAACAGTACCATTTTTGATGATTTTATGCTGTGCCTCGAGTGAGGATTGCCAACTTTGAATTACTATGGTATAACAAATGATTGGGATGTAAACAGCTTAATGCCAGAACTTTCAAGGTCTCTCATTTTCCTTTTGTTTTCCCATTTTTCTTTTTCCTTTTTATTGTTGTATTATATTTCATTAGACAATGTTTCATGTCAATGCTCCTTACCAAAATACTTCAATGTACCTTGACATTTTGCTCACTTTTTTGCATTTGTATGTCTACTATGCAATCTGAGAAGCGTATGGTTTTCTCCTCTTTATAGCATAATATTGTGCTGTAAGCTTTTTTACTTGTTAGAGGTGGCTGAATAAAAACCTGTTTTGATTAAAAAAAAAAAAAAAAAAAAAAAAGACACCGACTTGGAGACCTGCAACTCAAAGCAGGAACAACAGATGGACAAACCAACCCTGCCAGTGCCAGCATGGAGCCAATTCTCGTTCAATATTTTTATTAAGGCTTACATGAGAAATACATAACAATCTGTAGGCTTATACATGGGAAACAGTCAAATCATGAGTATATAAAAGTCACTGTATTATGTTCAACAGGAAATATCTAAGTCTTATAATAATATAGATTCACTTAAATGGCCAACATTAAAACCCCATTAATTAATGTAACATGCCTCCAGACCACCCATCCACCCCTGATGGGCACACACTGCGGATGTGTTGGGGAAAAGCTAAATAAATCAGGAATATTTACACCAAAATCACTTTAAATATTGCAAAAGACATACGAGGCTCTAGGTGTGTCAATAATGGATTACACGTGCCATTTATATTAGATCAAAAATATAAGAATTAAGAGAATTATCAGAGAAAAAAAAAAAAAAAAAAAAAAACAGTGCTTGTCTTTAGCATGGAGCTAATTCTGTGCTTGGCGTTGTCAGAATGAAACAGCAAAGCGGAAAATTGTAGGATCACCAGGTTTTTTTTCAGTGCAAATAAAGATCTTCATAAAGAACACCAACAAAAGTGACGACCCTGACAAATGTATGCAATGGCAATCTTTGTGTAATGTACACTCCAACCTGAAGCTAAAATAAAAAAAAACTGCATACAGACAAGTCTTTATTGCAGACAAGACATGTTAGGTCTCATTTGTAATAGTATTATATTGAGCAAGCATCAACGGCACACTGCAGGTGTTCCTGGAATGATTGACCCCTGTGCACATGCATGGCATCACATCATCCTCCAATGGCCAATCACAGGCCAAAAACCCAGCATCCGAAGTAGCTGGGGGAGAAAAGGACAACAGCTGGAAAGGGTTGTATGGTCACATCACTGGAGGCAAGTATCTTGCAAAGCTCAGCTTTGCGTTAAAGCGGGGTTCCACCCTAAAGTGGAACTTCCGCTCATCGGAACCCTCCCCCCTCCATTGTGTCACAGTTGGCACCTTTCAAGGGGGGAGAGGGGTGCAGATACCTGTCTAAGACAGGTATTTGCACCCACTTCCGGGCATAGACTCCCACGGGAGTCTATGCTGTTTCCTGCCCTGCCACGCTGTCTGCTGGGACACACACGGGTCCCAGAGAAAGCGCGGACCATTCCCGTTGCACTGCGCGACTCGCACATGTGCAGTAGGGAACCGGGAAGTGAAGCCGCAACGCTTCGCTTCCCGATTCCCTCACCAAGAATTGCGGCGGGCAGCAGCCGAGAGATCGATCTCGGCTGCCGACATCACTGGACCCCGGGACAGGTGAGTGTCCATTTATTAAAAGTCAGCAGCTGTAGTATTTATAGCTGCTGGCTTTTAATATTTTTTTGTAGGTGGAATCCCTCTTTAAGAGGCATTTGTATAAAGCAGTGGATACAACTTTCACCAAACATTTACTAGTGGTGAAGTAATCAGCGTCACCCAAGACACATACACCTGGAAGATTTACCTGTAGACAATGTTTAGTGAAAGCTACCAACTTAAAGTAAAAATGTAGGATGGCTCACAAACCCCACTGGCTGATAACCTTCTGTTGATTTATTTATTTATTTTTTTAGCAAGTCATGTTATATATGAGATATATGAGAAGGTGCGCCCTGGGACATTTGGCATGTATTACATTCAATTTTTTTTTTTTAATAAATGCAAAGAGCTCCCTGATTGGATGATGTGGAGAGTGTGATGTCACCTCCCCGTCTCTTCACATCGTCCAGAGAATGCTTTGCATTTATTCAGAAAATGCAAAGTATTCTCTGAATGGTGCTGGTGCGGACCTCCTGTGCTCAGGATGTAGCAAGACAACCGCTCAGCAGGAGACACAGAAGCAAGGCAAGATCACTGGATTAGCCATTTCCAGCTTCCAGGGGCATCGGCCAGGTATGGCATAAGCAGAGTTACACTGGTTCAAGCTGGATCAATGTAACTATGAATAAACTATCTATACCTGGAATGCTTCTTTAATATAACAAAGATGCTGACGTTTGCATTACCATGCATTAAAGTCCTAAGTACATTTATAGTAATGCATGTTAAGCCTGTGTGACGTGCTATAAACAAACACAGATGTCCAGACTTGAAAACAACTGTGTATGTCACTCCTAATTGCTGTAAGCAGGAAACTTCTGTACAAACAAATCGCTACCTAAAGTCATTAGATAAAAAAGCCACTGTAAAAAATGAATCCCTTAACATATTGTACAAGTCTTTTTTCACCCAATAGGGGCTCAATCATCCTGTTGTGCCGAGTTAATACACATTATGCCATGAATTCATGGGTTGCCTAAAGATAGCAGCATGTACCATTTCTGGCAGCACAATATACATTCCTGACGTGCTGCCTATTTCCCTACAAAACGTGTGTTGGTTAGACAGTTCCGCACCATTTACTTCTTCGCGCTGCATCAACTCATGTTTCCTTGGTTGTATTAAGGAAGTCCATTCAAAATTAATGGTCTGCCAGTGCAACTTCAACATGCCTAAAATAGAGCAGGGCATTTTTTTTTGTAATGCAACACAAAACTGTTCAATTCAGCGCGCAACACGTCAAAATGAATGGCAACACAGCAACATATGCTATGTACGGTACCGCATGGGTAACTGCGGTGCACATCTGACCTCAATCTCTTTCAAACTATGGAAAGCTCCTTCAACAGCTCACAGTCAACCAGGCACTAGCCAATTAATGTTTCATTTTAGTGGGAGATGCTGATGTACATACCCCACAGTACTGAGGGTGCATAAACAGCCGCATCTACACTAAGGTTGGCCATATACGGTTCCTGCTGAACCTGTAGGAGATTAAAACAGTTAATGGGCAGGTTGAATGTACCAAGTTGATCAATCAAAAAAAATCAAAAAAAAGTATACTTTTAAAGTTAAATGTGAAGTGCGGTGGTGTGCTATGGTATATGCATAGATCCGTTGCCAGAAATGAGGTTCCAATCACTCCAGTTAAAAAGGAAAAACTCTACCATAGAGGTTCATAATGACTCATTTTAGGTGATTTCCATATGACTATATGGAGCGATAGGTAGCAAAAAGCAGGTTCAGCATTTGCCTTGGCAGTGCTGAGGTCTTCCTAATGGGCTTCCAAACAAACGAGTAGACTTTATAGGGGAAGCCTCCACCCCCAACTAGATAAATCTATTCTTGATGGATATAAAATATTTCATACCTATAACACAATTTTTACTCCATCACATTTCAAATGTTGATTCTGCACATCATCGGTTTCAGACCACTGGTCATTTCTAGAACACTTGTTAATTGCAATTAAATAGAACAGCAATTTTAGCAGATAATTGCAGAAAGTTATTTAACTAAAATACATGCTTTTAATGTATTCTGCCTCTAATCGGTTCCACCAGTCATGTGTTCAGACAAAAATCTTTCAATGTCACATTTAGAATGACAGTAGTGTTTTTTGTTTTGTTTTTTTCATAAAATTATTATTTTTTTGCTTAATTTTCCCCAAATTTACATATCTTTGCAGTGCATTTCATGTGCCAGATGTCAGCTTTGTAACACTGCAAGCGTAAATTCTATTTACATATTTTTAAAACTGGCTCCGCATTCACTGATCCCTTGACACAATGTTATTAAGCAGCACAATGTGTGGTGACTCCATTTACATGAATTCAGGCCTGCAATTCAATATTTCCAGTAGGAGATGTATTTACCCACAGGTGTCACCAATTGTCTGCCTCCGATGTGTCTCTCCTTGTCATCTCTCCACCAGAACCATTATTCCACACAATATCTATTGAAATTGTATATCAATGAAATGCATATAAATAGGACGAGCGAGAGAGAAAGAGATATTATGTCTAGAAAACCTAAACCTGTCTAAGAAACACTGTAGAGATTGTGTTGTGCAAAATGAATATAAATGAAGATATTTCACTAACTGCAGCAAGGCATTCATCCTATATGCTGTCAAAGCAGTAACTGCTGGGGGTCAGAACTATACTCTACTAGAATACTGCAGCTAAATTTTTCCATCATGGATGATTGATGATCTCACTTTTAGCCCATCCAGTTCTGGTCATCACTTAAATAAAACTTTGAGATACCTGGATGAACATTTATAAACCGAGAACATTTGTGGGCTGCATGCTACTTCAGTGAAATCCCCCACTCGGTGGACCCCAATCACTGTCATATTAGCTTGTACCTGCTTTCTCATTTCTGAATAGCAAACAGCGTGTTAGAGCATAATAATGTGTAAAAAAAAAAAACCTCGGTCTGGCACTTCTTCATTTTTAGACACGTGTAGAACGTTATTACATCAATGACTGTCTGTCAGAGCAAATCTGTATGGCAAAGCATATCTGATAACACTGGAAGGCATATGCCCCAGAGAGAACCGTATGGGATTATATGCATGAATTGCTAATTACATGTTAATTATTTCTTTGCAGTTCTTGCTTTTTGACTTGAGCACTGAGCATATGAAATACATCGGTAGGTAAATGCAAAATAATTAAAAGCAAGACAGAAATTGGCACTACGAAGCCGCCCTGGCATGTAAAGGACACCTGTCTACATCTGTATAGGGGATCAAACTTCATTAGGCTCATAAAAGCATTAACATTTTTTAAGCTGGCCATACACAAACTGAATTTCAGCCAGTTCATCAGAATTTCGGTACATGGGTGTCAGATATTTGTTAAAAAGTGTTTGCATAGAGTCAGGTGTATACCCTATTTAGGCTGGGCGGGCTCAGAGTCAGCTGTCAAAATACAATAGCCACAACAAGAGATCTGTCCATCTGCACTGTATAGTGTGGCTGGAGGAATCTGTAGTTTACAAAGTCTATGTGTGTATGGCAGGCTTTAGTAACATCGTACAATATAAAAGGCCAGAGAGATGAAGCACTGTCTGCTCTCCCTGAAGCATAGGCTATGGTATTTTCATTAGGTATAGTGACCTTATAGTGAACTTGTCTTATAGCCAAGTAAGGCAAAGTAAACAATTCACTTTAAGGAACCCCTATCCAGAAGTAAATACTTGCATATCTAAGCTACAAATCTCTCCAGCTAGGAGGTACACATGGTAGAGATTGGCCCCAACTTCACGAGTCAGTACTTGGCAAATAAACAACCACCAGAGCTCTCATATGGAGTGAGTCTTATAAACTTCCATGCCAAGAAGTACCAAGGATTTTTTTCAGTCCAAGCAGTGGAATTGAGTGCTAAAGGAGCAAATGAAAAGTATTTATTTCTGAGGAAAGGGGCAAGAAAAGGGGAAATGGCTGCATTGGTAACAGCTTGTCCTAATATTTTCCTGCTGTGATGAGTGGTCACCACTGCAGTTTGTCCAACTCGTTTCCTGCTGTGATGAGTGGTCACCACTGCAGTTTGTCCAACTCGTTTCCTGCTGTGATGAGTGGTCACCACTGCAGTTTGTCCAACTCGTTTCCTGCTGTGATGAGTGGTCACCACTGCAGTTTGCATATGCACTGGGTAACCATTTTAATGCACACCACATTTCCCAGTTTTCTTCAGGCAGTGCTCACCGCAGTACAGCAAAAAGTTTGCGCACCTGAAGAGATCATTTGGGGGTTATTTGGGAGGAATATTTTATTGCTCAAAGTTAATTAATAAATTGACAGAAGCTGAAGGTAAAGGTGATGTACTGGCCAAGCATGTCTCCAGACCTAAACCTTATTGAGCATCTGTGGGGCATCCTCAAAACGGAAGGTGGAGTTGCGCATGGTCTCCAACATCCACCAGCTCTGTGATGTCAACATGGAGGAGTGGAAGAGGACTCTAGTAGCAACCAGTGAAGCTCTGGTGAACTCCATGCCCAAGAGGGTTAAGGCAGTGCTGGAAAATAATGGTGGCCACACAAAATATTGACACGTTGGGCCCAATTTGGATATTTTCACTTAGGGGTGTACTCACTTTTGTGGACAGCAGTTTAGACATTAATGGCTGTGTGTTATTTTGAGGGGACAGCAAATTTACACTGTTATACAAGCTGTACACTCACTACTTTACATTGTAGCAAAGTGTAATTAATTCAGTGTTGTCAAAACAGATATAAATAAAAGATTTACAAAAATGTGAGGGGTGTACAAACTTGTGAGCTACTGTATAGCTTCGCCAATTTACGCAGCGATTGGTGGCGCAGACCAATCAGAATGTTCCTAAACCTACCTCTTGATGGGGTACATTTAAAAGATTAGGGATTTCTAAGCCCCAGAGCCATGAGGAAGCTATACCAGGGCTCAGAACAGGCGATTGCCACAATGCGGGGGGGGGTCTTGTGTAAGTTCACCTTACAGATCTTTCTGTAAAGGTGACCTTACCCTTTAAAGTCCCATTTCTGATTCTTTGTACATTGTATTGAAGATTTATTTTTAAGAAATTTAATTTTGTACATTTCTACTCTTAGCAGGCCTAGACAGCACAAACAAAATTTGTATTACCCTATGTAAATTGAGAATTAAAAAAGGGAAAAAACTTGAACAGCTGCCACACATCTGGTTTAAATAAGTTTTTCACAGTGCAGTATGCATTCCACCTCCATTCCGATCCATAGGAAGCTTACTTTAACAGAACCAGAGTAAGAAAAATGCTTTAAAAATCCAGTGTATAAAATGTATGTCTGGACATTCCCAATGATTTTAAAACCAGATTAATTCCAGACCACATTCATAAAACCCAATTAATAGCACTGGTGCCTAATTCCAAAAGGTAAATCATTAACTCAAATGGATTTTACTATTCTATAAAAATAAATAAATAAAACCCCCTTGGAATCCAAATGCCATTAGTATTCCCATGCACAAACTTATTGTGAGTTCAGAATATGCTAAATCTGGCAATATGCTTGCAGACTCTGGTAGGCTTATCTGATTATTCTGGTTTCCTGGACACAATAACTTGGTAGCAGGAAATAATACAAAATAACTGGACCCAGATATAATCTGGTTTATGCCATCTTGCATTGCAAAAACGGGGAGGTACTGATTGATATTGCTACATGTGTGTAAACAAAGTTATGAAATAAAACCAGGTGACTGCTGTGGGCTCATGCACACTGCATCTCAAAAGAAGCTCAAAAAAGCTGCTCCTATAGGCTTTTGAGCTATTTTTTTGTCTGGAAACTCCCCTTCATGTGTCCATGTACACTATGGCTTTTTCAGGAGTTTATAGGCATATGCTCTTGCAGGCAGGAAAAAACCCCACCAAATTCATGTTTTTGAGAGGAGCTTTCGAGCAGAAAAGAATCCCGAAGTTCCCAAAAACACGCAAAAAAAGAAAAAAAAAAAATTTGCTGAGGGGGGAGGGTTTTGTGAAAAAAAAACGTGCAAAAGAGCACAAAAAAACACAAGCTTCTTCAATTTTTAGCCAGAGATATAAAAGCTTTTTTTTTTAGCTGCAGTGTGCATGAGCCCCTACAGTTACACACATCTATGCATCTATGCAGTGAATTAGCCCAAAGTATTTCCAAGTACATTTTACATTCAGAAATGCACCAAATAACTGATTCATAGTTAGGGCTCCTCCTACCATTGTAAGATCCATTAAGCTGATGGTTTCTAACATACATAATGATCAAGCTCAAAGGTTCTTTACACATTTACTTGACTATCTAGAAACCACTTGGCTTCTAATAGATAGGAAGGTCACATCCAAGAACTTTTTGTACTAAACAATGCATGTATCACTAATGAAAAAAGAAATAATGGTATTATATATCTGAGCACTGCATACAATGCAGTGGATGTGCGTAAAGCAGTTGGACTATCTTCTCTCCCAGATCATCAGTTGGGTGTACATAGCAAATATCTTTAAATATGCTCACAACGCATGAAAGGCAGAAAAATCAGAAAAATCTAATTTTCTCCTATAGTACTAGCCCTCAAAGCTGTACTCCTGGTAGATCTAAAATACACAAATTAAGGGATAAGCTCACCTTTCCAAACATGCTGCACCCATATTTAGGGTGTACCATGTAACATACAGTATTTAGCATCAGACCTCTCTTCCCCCCCTCCTTGTGGCAGCGAGCCGGGTATCTTCACCCTGCACTCGCTCCCACAATTCAAAGATAGCAGGGCTGTGTGGGGATCCATCCACACAGCCACATCATTGATTCACAGACCCCTGTGACTTGTAGTTCTCAATGAACTACCAGGGCACTGTTGGGCTGTGGTAGTTGACCGATTCTTCCTGTCAGTGTAAAACTGCCTATCAGTACAATGAACAGGCAGACAGTGAACTGAGAAAATATAAAACTTAAAAAGTCTCAAGCTGTGGGTGAGCTGGAAGTCACAAATGTCACTTTATCTCAATAACCAATGCCCCCATAACATTACAGCACGTCTGCTTAAATAACACATTTGTTGTCCAAATTTATAATGGGAAAGTGAACCCTGTAATCTCGTTATCACCCTGTCAAACGAGTTAATGGTCATTATCAAGAGCAGATTCTTATGTTATCACGGAAGTTTAGGCATCATTGGTACTTGTCAGTGGATAATGAAGAGGCTTAACACTGCAATTAAGTTGGTGTAAATTTGCAGTTGTAATGTAGTTTTCAGCTGCAACTCTCCACCACTAAACACTACATTAATATTTGCCTGCGCCCTGTGGTTCCAACAACCAACAAGAGCATTGTAATTTACCCTTCAACCCATTCTACTGTGAAGAAAAAAAAAAAAAAAAAAACATGTACAGATCTCAACAGACAAAGGAACTGAACAATACAGGAAGCCATTCGCAAGTATACATCCTGCGGACAAGAGATATTGCATTGCTGTACGGGCGCACAAAAAGCCGCACAGATGTTTCTCATCAACTGTGGAATCCAGACTGTAGACAGGTTATATATACAATGCCATCAATATAGAATGTCACACTGCTTATAAAGCTCTGTGAAGTTAAATGATCTTGGATCACAACACAATAAAAAAAACTTTATATTAACGTTGATCAGAATTTCTCTCCAGGAACATGCTTTGTTCATGGTAAAAATGCAGATCTAAGAAATCTTTACAGTTTGGCCCAAACAGGTTTAAAGGCGATAATGATAATAAATGCACCTCTTCTTTGCAGGTAAAAAGGTGCATTTATTATTTTTACACTGGAGCCTGTAAAGCACCCACAATCAGCAGATTGCAGGATTCTGGCATTGCACCTGCTGACGCTCAGTACACTGTGTGCTCGCACCTTCTGTACAGGCTGGCAGTTACTGAACTGCAGGAAGATCAATGTACTAGGAGAGCGCTCACCTGTGTCCCTACAGTTCATTGACGGTGGCTGACAGTATTTGTAGATCATTCATTCACATAACTCTGAATGAAGGATGCAGCCGTGTGGGCAGAGCAGATGCAGGCATAGGATCCCCCATTTGCTGTCACAGGGTGGAGGGTGGGGAGGGGTTGGGAGGAGCTGGAATGTGTTACATGTTTCCCCAAAACATGTTAACATGTTCCAAAAGGTGAGCTTAGCCTTTAACATGGGCATTCAATAAAAACTCAGGAAGATTTGACTTGCAAGTAGGGATTTTGGATAATGCTGACCAAAATCAATTTACTAGAATAGAAAAAGCAAAGCTGGCCATATTCAGATTGAAATTTGGGCAGTTCAGTAGGGACTGGTTGAATTTTGATGCATGTATGGGCAAGCTGGTTGTACGCAAGATAAACTACTGATCGATTAGTGTACAAGCAGCCTGTTGGAAAATTTACATAAATAGGCACCGCCGGCAATAGCAGCCACTGCTAATCAGTGTATTCGAACATCGTATCCCCAATGTCAGAATACAATGGTTCAGTGGGAGGGATTCTCCCATCCATATTGAATATGTGGATGGGGGGATTAAGTCATTTTCTTTTGTCCAATCCACTGGTTGAGCAAAGAACAGTTTACCACACGCATGGGCAGCCTAAGAGAACTAAAAAAGTTATTCATCAGTTTAGGTCAATATATATTTTTCCACATATTTTTTGGAAAACAAAATTTGCAATGGGAATATATTGATTGGTTTGCACAAAAGGTGTTGCATCTACATACTATGGGATTTAGGGACTCTAATTGTCAATCAATTATCAATGTATAAATGAAACTGGCAGGGAAGGGGTTAACGCTAGGGGGCGATCAAGGGGTTAAGGGTATTCCCTGGGTGTGTTCCAACTGTAGGGGGGGATGGGCTGCCAGGGACATGACAGATCGCTTTTCCTGATCACTGGGAACAGAAGATCTGATGTGTCATCTGGCAGAACCGGGATCCGCCTTGTTTACACTGGCAGATCCCAGTTCTGCCTCTGTACACCGCAATCGCGGGTCGCTGGTGGACATTAAGTGCCCGCCATCTCCCATGCATGGACCGCCATACAGCTACAGGTTCACACAGAAGAGCCGACCTGCCGCTGTAGAATGCCGGTGGCTGGTCAGCAAGCAGTTAAGGTTGAAAAGTCTCAAGGCTTTTCACCTTAATGCATTCTATGTGCAGCAGCTGACCCCAGAGACCCCTTTTTTTTTATCTGAACCAGATCGTTCCAATGACGAGAACAAGCCCAGCCATTCCAGTCACTGGCTAGGGTCCTCATTAGATAGCAGTGGAAGCCATTAGCTCCCACTTCTGTCAAATCCAGTTACACGGTAGCCAGGAGCCGAGTCCTGCTGCCTGCGTCAATGGACACAGCAGTAGGACTCGGGAGCGTACCCGCATGAATGCCCCCATGGAATGCGGATTTCTGTGGGGGCACTCGAAGAGGAGAGGCCAGGAGCGCCGCTGGGGGACCCCAGAAGAAGATCGGGGCTGTAGATAAGTAGGACATTTTTTTTTTTTAAACAAACCTTTACAATCACTAACACTTTACATATTTTATCATTATGTTTGAGAATTCTGATTTCGGTGGACTTTGTGAATCAAATAGCCCAATACTGCCAATACAGAATGGTACGCATCTGAATTCGTTCAATGTGCTGGCAAATCTGGCAACCAAAGTTACAACAAGCATAAACAGTTTTGGCGATCAAAGCTTGGGGTTCACAGAAAGCTGGGCAAGCTTTTTTTATTCTAATTTCACAGTAGAACTAATCATTCCTCTTCATCTTGGGATTTCACAAGAAAAAAATAAAATAATCAAATCGATACAAAACAGAACGCAATACTCATTTATCAGGGGAACATAGGTTTATGGTAGTAACAATTTCAACTCGTTTGTGAAAGAATGTTTGATAACCCTATCTGAATTCTTCTGGTTAAAAATTAATGCAGATTTCCAGTTTTCATTTCAACCTTTGTACTGTAAAACCAGTTCCCAGCTAGGAGGAAAAACACCTTGACTAAAGCATGAAACTTGCCAGATGCTCACTCTCAAGATGTCCCAGCTGTAAAATTCCCCCTCATTTCACCACCAAGAGTGAGAGAAAATGAGGTATTTCAATTTCATATCCTCAGCCAAGATCAATTTACATGGCTTAGAGAAGGGAAACCGACTATTTTATGGCAGAAAATGCAGTTGATCCAAGGAGTTTAGGAAGAGAAATTTTACACAATTCCAGAAACTTTCAGCCATTCAGTAAACATTGCCTGCTACATTTCTAAAGGAAATGAAATGTGTAAAATTAATTCAGACAACCTACATTTTATTTTAGCAATACTTTACTATCCATAGTATTCTATACAATGGTTTATAGTAGAAAAAAGGGGACTTTATGTAAAATGAAAAACTGAGGCAATATACAGTAGATGGTCTAGTGTTACCCGAGACATCGGAAAATATTATTCATCTCTAACCCACAAGAACAAAATTGAAGAAGTTTTACACTGGTAGATCACCAGCTAGGGCAAAGAAAGGCAACCTATACACATCATAAGGGGCCAACAATCTGCATGGAAGCCTGGGTTGCAACATGCAGTCCTAGATGAATTTGAGGCTCCAAAAAACTAGTTTACAAATGTTTTTTATTGAACCACCATTAACCACTTGCCATCCAGTACAGGTATATATACATCTTGGACAGCAAGTGGTTATACCAGGATCATGGATATCGATTTTTAGAGCTGGTGATCGGTTTTCAAGTAAAAGTGATTTGTCAGCTTTACTGCCGCTCATACTACTTTTACATGGCTCAGAAGGGCTCTCCACCCATGCAGCTGCCCGCCGCAGTTCCTGAGCTCTCCCAATACACCTGGGATCACGAGACCGCTGTAAGCCACCGAGATGACTGCTCACAGAGGAAATAGAGGAACACGTGTCCCCTCATCTTCTGATGAAAAGGAAGCCAGAAGTGATGAGGATTTTTTGTCAATTCTAGTTCCAGTAGCTCAGCAAGCAGGTCTGTAGTTGATCAGTTGTCTTGGAAGGCAGAGGAGGAATCTAATAAATCCCTACTCTGTTCCATAAAGATTACTTATCATGGCCCAAACCTATCATAAGGGATCTTGTGATAACAGCAAAGTTTAAAAAAAAAAAAAAAAAAAAAAAAAAAAAAGGAAAAACTGCATGCATACGTAAGGTATTTCCACCAACACCAGAACCAGTGGCAGAAATTATATTTGATGCTAGACTGATAACCTGTAAAGGCTTTTGAAGCATCACATATGTACAATTTTAGGTAGTTTGTTGCAGTTTCACAGACTTACAATTTAGAAACTTGACATGTTTGGTATCAATTTACTTGACACATCATATTTGATGAAAAATTGGTATTATATGGTGTTTGCATGCACTAAAACTCACTTGAGTATTATTTTTTCCAGAAAACCTCTGCTTTGAAAAAATATAATGTTGGGGGGGGGGGGTTCCAAAGTATTTTTTTTAGCAAGAAATTGCATATTTTAAACGTGTCTAAAAAATGTCAGAATTGCCCCAGGCAATTAGTGGTTAAATAGATTTCTCAAAATGTCATCTCCTGCGAGTAACTATGGGGAAATGTGTCTCATAGGGGCAAAGACAGCAATAAAACCCTACCCACGCTTCTAAACATACCTTTTATAAAAAAAAAAAAAAAAAAAAAAAAGTACGGACTGATGTGAATGTACAATGTATATGTAAAGCTCTGCGTAAATTGATGGCGCTATATAAGTAACTGAAATAAAAAAAATTAAAATATATAGTCATGGCTGGAGTTTGGCTGTAAGGTTGCTACATTAAGGCCCTGTTCACACCTGAACAATTTTCAGTTTGTAAAACACTTCGCTCTGAAGCTGCAAAACGCTGCATTTTTGGGCCCATAGACTTCAATAGAAACGCCTGACTTGAGCAGAAAAATGCTTGTGAAACTGCTCAAATAGCAGCTCTCCACCCCTAATTTCCTTTCTATAGGCTAAACAAAAATGCCTGAAGCTGTAAAAAATACCAGTAAATCAATAGGCTCCATTCCACCTGAGTGTAACACAAGAAAAGATTCTTTGCAACTTCATAGCAGTAACAAAGATGCATCTGCTACAGGGTGTAAAATCATTTAAAATACTAAACCATCTAAAAATACTCATCTCTAAATTCTAAGGCAACTGTCACACTGTTCAGTTGTAAAAACATGTTAAAAATTGCATATGCACTTTTTGCTGTGTTTTAACGCGTTTCCAGTTTGTTTTGCAGCTGTGAAAAATAGGATGTGTGACTTGTTTTTGATGCGTTTTGCATTCATTTCAATAGCGAGGTGCATTTTTGGTGCAGTTATTTTTTTTTTTTTTACCACACTAAACGTGCACCAAAATTGCTGCATGCAGAACTGAAATATGCAACAGCCGGCAACTGACCAGTGTGTGAAGGGTTCAAAAAGATTTAATGGTCGTTAGTTTTCCTACTGCCTTTTGTAATGCTTAACCACTTCCCACCCGGCCAATGTATATATACGGCCGGGTGGGAGCCGCCTGCTCCTGATAGGACGTTCAGGAACGTCATTCAGGAGCAGCGGGATCGCGCGCGCGCGCGCCCGCGCAGCGGCGCGATCCCGATGTGCTCGTGTCACCCGGACACGGCACATCTCAGATCGGCAGGAGGGCTCTGTGATTGGCCCTCCTGATCACATGACGGCCGTGTCCAATCACGGCCGTCATGTGATGTAAACAAACAGCCGGTTGCTAGGCAATCGGCTCTCCTCTCCTCACACGGAAGTCACCGCTGAGAAGAGGAGAGCAGAACGCTGCAGCCGGCTGATGATCAGTGAGTATGGGCTGCTTTTCACAGCTTTTTACTCACTGATCATCAGTGTAGTGTAAACACACAACACACCACACAGTGAAAACACAGTCCCCACATATGTCCCCAAAACACACATGTCCCCAAAACATACATGTCCCCAAATAATAAAAACACATGTCCCTAATAATAAAAACATGTCCCCCACATATGTCCCACTAAAATCACATGTCCCAATGATTATCTGCACACATATGTACGTGATCACCTGCACACATATGTACATGATCATTTGCGTACATATGTCCGTGATCACACAAACCAATTATTATACACTTAACGGAATTTTTTTTACCAAAAACATGTAGCAGAATACATTTTGGCTTAAATTTATGACAAAATTTGATTTTATTGGATTTCTTTTCAAATAGAAAAAAGAAAATATTGTTTTTTTCCCAAATTTCCGCTTTTTTTGCGCTTATATCGCAAAAAAATAAAAACGGAGTCGTGAATAAATAACACCAAAATAAAGCTCTATTTGTGCGAACAAAATGATAACAATTTCATTTGGGTACAGTGTAGCATGACCGCGCAATTGTCACTGAAAGCGCTAGAGCGCTGAAAGCTGAAAATTGGGCTGGGAAGGAAGGGGGTGAAAGTGCCCTGTATTGAAGTGGTTAAATGGAAGAAGAAAAAAAAACTGATCCATGTGAAAGTGACCTAATAAGTGCATCTTTATGGGGTTATGGTTTAATTAGGTCTGTGCATCAAGATGAGACTTTTGCTTCATTCCTTTATAATCTGGATTTCTGTCCACATTTCTTTGTGCTATTCAGCGATATGGTCCAGTTCACTCCACCCTGAAGGGGGAAGCCCTATGTTGAGTGATCAATTGGCAGACCCAATTGGCAATGGAAGCTTCTGGTTAAAATAAGAAAAAAAAAAATCTCTGCAGATCTGGAAAAAAACTGACTGCCAAACGATGTCCAAGGAATTAAGTTGTCTCTATTCCCCCATACGAGGCTGAGAGAAAAAAAAGAAAAAAAAAAAAAAAAAAAAAAGAAGAAGAGGGCAAAACAAGGTTCAGATTTAAATGAAATGCCCATCTTCTTTGCGAGGCTCGGGTATCATTTAAGCATACAAGCTTTTTTCAAATGGATCCAATCGGTTAGTATATAAATTACTTTATTAGTGATATAGCTGTGCTCGAGTTCCCAGGCCTTCACATATATTATAACCATTATGAGGGGTTCCTATTTTACGCCTCATGCACACAGGACGTGTTGCAAACTTTTCTAGCAATCTTTCCTCCTGGCATCAGGGCTTTGGTACAAAAAAAAAAAAAAAAAGTGTAAAAGTGTAACAGAATTAGGTGCGTTTACAGGTGTAAAGCACTTGAATGTTAAATCATTGGCCTGAATAATAATTTATTTGGGCCATTGAAATTAATTAGGGCTCAATACGTGTTTACATGTGCCTTCTTTTTCTTCAGTTAAAACTCTGCTGCTCCTGGACACCCTGCCTTTAGGGTTTTTTCCCCCTGCTGCTAAACACTGCTAAAAGCCTATGTGTGCATGAACAAATACACCAACATGGAGTGGCGCTTTAGAGGCAGGGAAAGATTAGAATTTTTTTTTAAATGCCCCCTAAGAGAAGCTGAAAAAAACGTCTAGTGAACATGAGACCTTACAGCCCAAAACTCCCAGGTGGACATGAACAGAACCAGAAATGATGGCATGAGATTTAGCAGTCAAAACATCCCACACCTATGAAAAGCCAGCATTTAACATGAATAATGCTTAAAGTTTACCGTTGACAACACCCGCAGCTTAAGCAACAGGGGAAACCGCAATATGTGTATAGTCAACATAAAGCATATAAAACAGAGTAAAAAAACTTAAAGCACAAGAATAAAGCAGCGTTCAGAAATATTGCTGCAAGGCAATTCATTATTTAATCATCTTTAAAACACCAAGAGTTTATTAAAGAAAACCATAAACATTGATAGTCTAATGATCTTCCTAACTCTAATTAGACCAAGCGATTGCAAAGAAATTGTGATGTTAATGATACACCATCACTGGCATACTTTAAGAAAATTAGCAGTGTACAGCTTACTACATACTGCGGCCGGGATTCTTGTACTAACATTTACTGCATAACACAGGGCTGATGATCTCCGTAATTGTATGCTTGTTTTGTGTGATATTTTGAAGCGTCCGATTAGCATTTTGGAAACAACCTTACATTTTATTATGCCACATGCAAATGGTGATGTAAAATTTATTAGAGACAAGACATAGCGTGCAGAATGTACTAATCTGACGCCATGCTGTATATCAATAGTTGTATCTAGAAGCTACACTAGCTCAATGGAGTCCCATCACCAGTAACAGTGTTTTTTTTTCCCTAGTAGTGGTTAAAACTGATATATTGTATAAGTAAATATAATTTTTGATAAGCTTTACCTGATGGACATTGTATTTGGCCTTGTAAACCTTCATAAGACAGTGACAAATTTATATAAATAGGCACCTCCGGATGTCTCCATACTTTAAATGCATGGGTGCTCAAGCTGTAGCCCTCCAGCTGTGGTGGAACTACAAGTCCCATGAGGCATTGCAAGGCTGACAGATACAAGCATGACTCCCAAGGGCAGGGTCTTGTAGTTCCACAACAGCTGGAGGGCCACAGGTTGAGCACCCATGCAGTTTAATGAATAACTTAGTACCCCAAAAATCGAAGGCTCCCTTATATACAAACAACACTTGGGTCTTTCATGAACATTCTATAGTCTGCCCTTCCATACTCTTCTTAGCTCCATTATGGGCACAAAGTATGATGAACTGATTTGCTGACCAAAAAGGGCAGATAAGAAAAAAAAATTAAGACCTGTAAATGAAGGGCGCTTGAATAAATCAACCCATTGACAATTTCCAATCATTATCCAGCCCGCACATATAATTTAACAGGGAAAACTTCTAAATATCCTGTCTAGGACAGGCTCAGTTCTCCCTTAACAGTATATTCAGATTTCTTTACAGTTTTGTAGCCCAACGTTAAATTTACTCAGCAACAGACAGTTAATGGCCAAAAGTTGAGACAAGAAATTACATCAAAAGCAACAGGAAAACATTTTCCTAGGGACAACTTTTACTTTAAAAAGAGATAGCTTTTTTACTCCTGCCACAAACTTAGATTTAAATAATAAAAAGGATGACCCCCATATATTCTGTAGTATACAGCCAACATCAATGCTCATGACAACTACAATTTTGAATTAGCCACACAGAGATCCTATTAGGTCAGTCTCATCAGAAGGACTTGCATAAACCGAGAGGTACGGTAAAGTACAATCACTGTGCAGCACTATTAGGTGGCAGCAAAACCTGAATAAGGCCCCTTTAACATGAGCGTTCCAATTAAGTCCATCTGTCAGTTTTTTCAGGTGGACCTGATCAGATCCTCCATCCTCTGTTGATCATAATGGTAACCACCTTGTGTGAAAGGGGCGCAATACACACATATGGGTACTATGCATATAAAGAATTACGAAGTATAAATTAAAACAAGGGTGTTAAAAAAAACAAAAAAAAACAAACACACACAACACACTATGAAGGAACTACATAATATGGCTGAGAACAGACAAAAACAGACACACTAATGAGTGGCCAGACTTGAAAATATAGGTGAGAAAAATAAAATAAAGATTTGTGGAAAAAAAAAAATTAAGCAAACTTACATTTAGAGGAAGTTACTGCTGAGAAAATGCAGCCGCATGAATATATCCAATGTTTCTAGTTTATAGGTTCCAATCTGCAAGAAAACCAAAATAATATATTAGTAACCACACAAAGTTTCCAGTAACTGTTCATAAAAACACTCACGCACAAATTTGAGTTTACAAACATACTTTAGAAGTTTGACTATATATTGTATATCTAAACCAAAAGAGCAAATATTGTATTTACTATATTACAGCTAAAGTTGCCCATACAGCCGATTCCCCCATAAACACTGACAGTGTTGACAGGGGAGATTCTCTCTCCCCCCCCCCACTGGGAGAAGACAGTGATTACTACTAGCAGCTAGCGATAATCGCATGGAAAATCCAGCAGGCTGGTTGTGCCCAAGTTGAATGATTGATCTTTGTATATTCAGCCTGTCAATACATGGTTCAGCAGGAACTGTCCGAGGTTCAAACCATCTATAGTAGGACTTAATTCTACATATTCTAAAAAAGATGAAACTAATATGCAGCAGTCACATCCAATATATCAAAAAACAAGTCTGAGCTTCTAGGGGAAAAAAACAAAAACCAACGACAACCCACTATGTGGCAAATGATCTTGCAATATACCACACGCGCCAAAAAAGCCACTGGGTTTAACACCTTTTATTGAGTTTTGCATTAAAAAGGAGGTAATTTCCAACAGTATATGAGATGCATGAATTCATAAGTGGAGGGTGACATATTAAAACAGCTTTTGTTCATTAACAGTGTAACAACATCTTCCCCCCAAATGGCTCTAAAAAACGGGCACCAGATTTCAAATTATAATCTCAATACCCTATTCAGTGGCATATACCCTAGATGGCTGTTATCTGCAGGGTACAGCTAGAATCTGCAAGGCTTAACTGGTATTGGTACTCGTACTTGCCGGCAAAAAAAAACACAGTATTTGTGCAACCCCAACATAGGACATGAATGTTTGTAAAGACTGGATAGCGTACATGTCAAGAATGGTGCCTTGAATAAGATTGGCCAACCGACTTGAAGATTATTGGGCAATACCTTAAGTTTATCACCGCAGAAAACAGTAAGGTATTTTCACTGGCCAAAAGCAGTAAGCCATGAAGCTTCCATAAACATTCAATTTTAGATGTCTGTATAATATAGTGGAAATTAAATTGTACAGTCAAAATCTAAACCGAGACCATTTCACACCAGTCTGCCAGACAAAGTGCACTGGGAGAGCAGCAACAAGCAAAATAATCATATTTAGCAGAACAAGAAAGAAAATGCCAACCATGAAAATGTATTCCACGTACATTTACAAAGCAAACTAAAATATGCATCAAGGACAACCAATATAAAATTCAGTCTGATGTGTGCTGGGAGAAACAGCACCGATACGCTGGTTATGGCAGATCACACCATTTATACGATCCATACCATTTGCATTGGGAGCACTGGGAACAATCTGCCTTATTTGCTATGAAGCCCGTTCACTGCACTGCAATGGTGGGCACTGAGAGGCATGTTGACAATTCACCAAGACTGCTGCAGTCAAGGGAGCTAAACGTAATGTCACGTGTGACATTTCAATAAAAAAAAAAAAAAAAAAAAAACACAAAGTAAAACAGTGTTGAATCTCCAATGCTTTGTGTCCTGAGCACAGGCACACACTGTTTTTATAGGGATGTGTTGATGTGGAAGGAGGAGGAAATAGGAACCAGATTGAGTGGGGTGGGGGTTAAAGCCTGAAGGTGGTCAGTTCCCAGCAGAAAAAAAAGTGACAGCTACCCATTGCCATGAACGGAGACCTGGAGCATTATGGGGCAATATTTTCAGCTTATTATTTATTAGTATAGACTGCATAGACAAACTTTTGTGAAAGCCTATCTCTAGGCTGCAGGACCTCCATAAGAGCCATCATGAGAAAAGCTCCCCACAGGAATGAATATGGCCAAACATCATGCATGCGCAGGGAGAAGCCGACACTTTTGGGAGAACATATATGTGTGGCTCTAGTTGGAACAGCACAGTGAAGAACTCTGGAACAGGGACTGAGGGAAATGTTAGACAGGTCAGCAGCATGTCCATTATCAACAATGCAAACAGTTATGACTATATTTGCATTTTAATGACAGGAAAGAAAACTGATGCAGATAGTTTTGAAAAACAGTGCAAGCTCTTCAAATGTTCATAAGTAATGATTATGACAGGTGGCACTGAACAAGTTCAGTAAAAATATCAGATTTAATCTTTTAATACAAGTCACTGGATAACGGTGCTGAATAAGGAACAATGTAGCAAATGGAAAAAAAGAAATAAAAAAAAAAGAACCTAGTGCATCAGTAGGGCCCATTCTCACACTCTGCTCCTACACAGCTTTAGCTTTTTTTTTTTTTTTTTTGCAAAGCACTTGTTTTTCTTCCATTAGATTTATAAAAAAAAAATTTAAATAAGGAGATATAAACTTTATCTATTTTTCTTTGAAAAAATGTGACTGAACAGTTCAAAACGTATGGTCCGCATGTGTGAAAACAAACCTAGTATGGAGGTGTTACCCAATCAACAAATGAAAATACCAGTTTTAAAAAAAAAAATCAGCCCCAATTAATAATGTGTAGCACATACAAGCATTTCAAAATCCAAGATGTCCCCAACTTGCGTGTCTACTTGCTACATCACATCCAGTTTCCAAAATAGCCCAATAAGTAGAAAGGGATTTTTGAGGTGTAAGTATGTTGGTATTCCAAATAACCAACAGAGCTAAAATGAAAATTAGGACAAAACAGTAGAAATTATATATATATATATATATATATATATATATATATATATATATATATATATATATATATATATATATATATATATATATATATATATATATATATATATACACACATATACATAGATATTCTTAAATTTTAGCCAATGAGGAAAGTGATGATTTAAGAGATAGAAATTCAAAAAAATGTGTCAAAGTAAATCATGAGCAACCATTGAAAAACGAAGGGCCCATTCACACCAGGTGCACTTGCCCAGTACAGATTGATTGACAGTCAGCAGCTCTCTGCTCGGGGAGCTGTGAGAACAGAGCCATTGGCGGGGTTTGATCGCTCGCTTCTCAGCGCAGAGGCGGTGGAGGACCGATGCTGCATCCACCTAAGTATGAATAGGGGAAAAGAAAAAACCCATACTTCTTTTAAAGAAGGTCTATCATTTTTATTTTTACAGTTCTGTGCCATATGGGGCAAAGCACATCTAGTAGTATTTGTCCCATATTTCTAAGTGCCTTCTAACCATAGTTATGCAGTCCAACCTGCCACTTGGACACCAGCTTTGAAGGAGATGCACGATTCATAGCTGCAGCGGGTCTCGGCTGTGACCACTTTCCACAGACAAGGAGTGGCAGGAGGAATGCAGAGGAAAAGCGATGTGTCTGCTTCTGCATTCCTCTTGCACTCAAGTTCTTTTGTAAATTTCCCCAAACCTGGATTAGGGTACTCCGACATAAGTGCATGAATGGAAATTATACACAAGCTTTTGGCATTGTGTTAATTTTGGTCAGCAAAAATATTTAATTACAATTTTTGTAAGTTGCATGTTTTCAGCAACGAAAACCAAAATGGAAAAAAATTCTAATTAAGTCAATTGACTTAAACTAGGCCAATCAGTTTTTATTTATTTTTTATTTTTAATTAGAAAGTAACGAAAACGTCAGGGAGGGACGGACGTTTACCCACCCAGACTTCTCCTTTCCTCAAAGCTCCGCCTGTCTGCTAAAGCCCCAGCCCCCTGACAAGCTGTATTGGCTGAGTGACATAGGCTCCCCTCTGCCTGCCTGCGAGTTCAATGCCCTGCAAACCACATGTTGAGCGTTTCCCCTCCCAGCACGGTAGCAGTGCCAAGCACTGTGTAAATTAACAGCCTCCCCAGACCAGTTCTCTCCCTGTGCACTCCTTCACTCCCATTTACTTCCCCATCCCCACTACATTATTAGATTGTCACTCCAGGAATATATAAAGGAGTTTGGAAATTCTAGAGAAATGCTTAAAATAATGCATTACAATTTAACAAAACGCATTCGATTTTAGAGGCCCCTGAAGACCTACGTGACGTCACCACACTACTGCTTGCTGTGGTGGCAATTTTGATGCGAGTTACAAGTAGCATTCTTTATGTTTTTATACTGACGTATTGATTTTATCCACATAAGGACCAGAAGATTTTTCCCCTTAATGACCAGGTCATTTTTTGCGATACGGCACTGTGTCACTTTAACTGTCACTTGCGCGATGCTGTACCCAAACAAATGTCCCCCCCCCCCCACAAATAGAGCTTTCTTTTGGTGGCATTTGATCATCTCTGCGGCTTTTATTTTTTGCACTATTAACAAACAAAAAAAAAACCCAAATTTTTTTAATTTTTTTTCACTTTTTGCTATAATAAAATATCAAAAAAATAAAATTTAAAAAAACAAAACAAATATTTCTTCATCAGTTTAGGCCAATATTTATTCTTTTACATATTTTTGGTTAAAAAAAATTGCAATAAGCGTATATTGATTGGTTTGCACAAAATAGGGGATCGATTTTTGGCATTTGTACAATTATTTTTTTTTTTTTACTAGTATATAAGGATGAGCTCAGGCGTATTCACATGGTCCATGTGCAGAGCCCGCCAGGAAGTCGGCGCAGCACTGTGCTAATCACAGGCGGTGAGACATTGCCCCGATGCGAGGCTGCAGAGATTGGCAATGTCTCACTGCCTGTGATTAGTGCAGCGCCGTGCCAACTTCCTGGCGAGCTCTGCACGTGGACCATGCAAACACGCCTGAGCTCATCCCTACTAGTATTGGCGGGGATGCGCGATTTTTAGCAGGACTGTGACATTGCCGGCACACAGCTATGGCAAATCACAGGAACGTGCCAACCTGCCACAGTATGACAGCGGCTGGTCGGCAAGTGGTTAAGCTGCTTTAATAAGATGACTGCACTATGATTCTTTGTTATTACTGTCTAACGGTATCATTTGGTGGTGTGAATGGCTATATGTCGCAAAGATATCTGAATGAGAGACCTGGAATAGAGGCCACAGGTGGTTTTGTCCGGATCCATGCATCCCTGTTGAGCATGCTGGCTGCATATTGTATGCAGCCAGCATGTTTTTTACTTTTCGCTATAATAAATATCCCCAAAAAATGCATTAAAAAAAAAAAAATTCCCACAGTTTAGGCAGATATGTAGTCTTCTGCATATTTTTGGTAAAAATCACAATAAGTGTATATTGATTGGTTTCCACAAAAGTTATAGCGTCTACAAAACAGGGGATAGATTTATGGCATTTTTTTTTTTTTTTTTTACTAGTAATGGCTGCGATTTGTGGTTTTTAATCGAGACTGCAACATTATGGCGGACACATAGGACACTTGACACTAAATTGGAACCATTGTCATTAATACAGCGATCAGTGCTATAAATAGCCACTGATTACTGTATAAACGACACTGGCAGGGAAGAGGTTAAACACTAGGAGGCGATCAAGGTGTTAAAGCGGAGGTCCACCCTAAAATGGACCTCCGCTCATCGGAATCCCCCCCCCCCTCCGGCGCCACAATCGGCACCTTTCAGGGGGAGGGGGGTGCAGTTACCTGGATAATCCAGGTAACTGCACCCACTTCCGGGCTAGCTCTCTGCGGAAAGGGGCGTACGTTACGCCCCTTTCCGCAAGCGCCCCGCTGCCTGCTGGGAACCACACAGCTCCCAGAGGCAGCGGGGACCGTCCGGATTGCGCCGCGCGGCTCGCGCATGCGCAGTAGGGAACCGGGAAATGAAGCCGAAAGGCTCCATTTCCTGATTCCCATACCCAAGATGGCGGCGGCAGGACCCGATAGACGAGCGAGCGATCGGCTTCGGGTGCCGACATCGCGGGCGCGCTGGACAGGTAAGTGTCACTATTTAAAAGTCAGCAGCTGCAGTATTTGTAGCTGCTGGCTTTTAAAAAAAAAAAAAAAAAAAAAAAAAAAAAAAAAAAAACGCGGAGTCCCGGTGGACTCCCGCTTTAACTGTGTCCTAACCGTGGGGGGGGGTTACCACTGACATGACAGCGATCACTGCTCCCAATGACAGGGAGCAGTAGATCTCCATCATGTCACTAGGCAGGGAAATGCCTTGTTTACATAGGCCTCTCCCCATTCTGCCACTCCATCTCACAATCGCAGACCGCCGGCAAACAGAGTTTGCAGGTCCCGCGGAGCGCGTGCCGTTGGCAACATCGCATGCAAGGTGGCAAATTCAAAGGGACGTACAGGTATGCCCATTTGCCCAAGAGCCATTCTGCTGGCGTATGTGTGTGCGGAGGTCGGCAAGTGGTTAAAGACACAAAGTTGCTCATAAAATGCAAAACAAGATCAAAATATTAAAATGTATAACATTATAAAACAAAATGGTTTTGAAAAATATAGGTCTCTGTTGAACCTATAGGTAAATTAATAACTCTGGGTAGGGAAAGCAGATTAAGATATACATATATGTACAGCATCTCAAAAAAGGGAGTACACCCCCTCAAATTATTGTAAATATGTTATCTTTTCATGTGACAACACTAAAGAAAATGACACTTTGCTACAATGTAAAGTAGTGAGTATACAGCTTGTATAACAGTGTAAAATTGCTGTCCCCTCAAAATAACTAAACACAGCCATTAATGTCTAAACCGCTGGCAACACTTCCACTCCTCCATGATGACATCACAGAGCTGGTGGATGTAAGAGACCTTGTGCTGCTCCACCTTCCATTTGAGGATGCCCCACAGATACTTAATAGGGTTTAGGTCTGGAGACATGCTTGGCCAGTCCATTACCTTTACCCTCAGCTTCTTTAGCGAAGCAGTGGTCGTCTTGGAGGTGTGTTTGGGGTCGTTATGTCAGAATACTGCCCTGCGGGCCAATCTCCAAAGGGAGGGGATCATGCTCTGCTTCAGTATGTTGCAGTACATGTTGGCATTCATGATTCCCTCAGTGAACTGTAGCTCCCCAGTGTCAGCAGCACCCAGATCATGACACTCCCACCACCATGCTTGACTATAGGCAAGACACACTTGTCTTTGCACTCCTCACCTGGTTGCCACCACACATGCTTGACACCATCTGAACCAAATAAGTTTATCTTGGTCTCAGACCACAGGACATGGTTCCAGTAATCAATGCCCTTAGTCTACTTGTCTTCAGCAAACTGTTTGCTGGCTTTTTTGTGCATCATCTTTAGAAGAGGCTTCCTTCTGGGAACGACAGCCATGCAGACCAGTTTGACCAGTATGAGAGAGAGTGAGCGATAACACCAATTTTCTCTTAGCTTACTGAATGTGGTATTAAATTCACTTGCTTTCAAATGATTTAAGAAGTTCGTAGAGCTCTCCCACATTCAAACACTTGCAAAGTGCAAATTCTCATGCAAAGCGAACAGCCTATTTGCTCTTAGTAAATCAACTCCCCGAGTCAGCCATTACATTCCTTAAGTGAATGATTGAGGAACTTAAAGCTTCCTCCCATAACCGATCCAAAAACATTGCATTACTATATGCTGCACACAAATACATTTCATTATATTTTTTGATCATGTTTCTGTGTAGCACAATAGCTATGAATATGTAGAGACTCCATCACCCTGCCCATTGAGGGGAAGCGTGACACTGTCCCTTTAAATCCCTCCTCTGACCAAGTTATACTAATTTTCACAGCACTCATCTACAGTGCCTTCCCCCACTGCAGCTGTCACAAAATACCCACTGCTTTCGAGTACAAGAGAGCATGTGATCTCCTGCTATGGTGTGAAATTGTAGGCCTGTTTGTCTTCAGTGATTTAACAAGTACCTAAGCGAGGGTCCAAGATACACCGAATAGCTTTCACTTTTTTTTTTTTTTTTTTTTTTTTTTTAAAGGAATAAAGCTAGCAATACTAGCTTTGGTTACATATTCTATGACCAATCGCTTGGCATAAGACTATATTGTAGTAGACAACATTAAGGGTCAGCTTACAAATGCATATGGTTTTAGTTAATGGTCCAATTGGTGACCTTTTTTGACAGACATGCAAAGTGCTGGAATGTCCACTATAAATACACACGTTCAGGGTCACCTCAGGACCATACATAGAAAGTTTGCCCAGAAGGCTAAAAACACTGAAAGACAAACCTGAATGCTTAAATCAATAAAGCATACACTTTATATTTAGAAATACACATTTTGCAGACAGACTTCGGAAAGTTTATTATTTCAGCTGCATTTAGATGAAAAGTCTGTTCTTTGTCAGATGTGTTTGACACTACAATTATAAGCCAAGCTAATTAAATTGCTTGTGCATGTCAGTCAACAATGCAATTAGTAATGAAGCAGTCAAATCAGCCAAATAAATTGCACATTGTACTATACAAAAATGTATTGCCACATGAGGTAAAGAACTAACTTCTTCCATGAAAAAGAAAAATGACTTGCAAATATATGAAGTGCTTAGGTACCAAACCCAACAGGACCAGGATGTATGGAATAAATATAAAAAAAAAAAAAAAAAAAAAAAAAAAGTCAATCCATTTATATTGCAACATACAATACTTTACAATGGAATGCCGTGACAAACATTTTTTAATGCCAAAAAACTTTTAGATAGATTTAAGGTGGACCTACAGTTTATTTGTATGTTAACCTAAAGCTTGAATAACAACCTGGAAATTAGTTCTTCAAAGTTGCCTATAGTACTGGCCATATGGCTAAATATTTGGTCATGTGATCTCTGCTTTGTAGGCTGAATCTGTAAGCAATTGGCCAAAAAAATGTTTTTTTATTTGTAGGCAGAACTTGTTAAGCATTGAACAGTATATGGGATCATAGGCAAAACTCATATCACTCATTGACGCAAACCTTTGGATTGAATAGGTCATGGCCCTTCATTATAGATATAAATAATTTATTATATCAACACCAAACAATACGTAAACAATTAAGCAACAAACATAACATAAGTATTAACAGCTTATACATAAACACATCTCAGCTTTAAATCTCAAGCTACCAATTTCAATTAAAAACTTAACATCCCCTTTCAAAGAAAGGGCCAAACCTCATAAAAAAGGCCACAAAAAAGGTATAGGAGAGAGGGATCTGCTTTCTTCTGGTCCTCCATGCCGGCTGCTTATTAATGACACTTTTATAGGTGACAGCTCGGGCCAGAGGACCAATTCTGGAAAACTGTCAACTTATCAACAAAATCACTATGGTTAAGTATTTATTTTTACATTTTCCTTCAGCTTCTAGCATTTTCTACTGCCGGCCATGTTCCCACGGGTGGGGTGTGGTCATTTTATGTCCCACCCCTCACCTTTCATTCTCTGGCAAGGCCTAGGGCAGTGATGGCGAACCTTGGCACCCCAGATGTTTCGGAACTACATTTCCCATGATGCTCATGCACTCTGCAGTGCAGTTGAGCATCATGGGAAATGTAGTTCCGAAACATCTGGGGTGCCAAGGTTCGCCATCACTGGCCTAGGGTTTCCACCTCTATGTTAAACTACCAATCCCAGTAAGACTATTAAAGCGGGATTTCAGGTGTGGCTTTTTTCTTTGCATAGTTACAGTTTGGGACAATGTAAGTATGCATTTGTCATACCTGTGAAAGCAGATGATCACTGTCGCTGTCTTCCAGGTCTTGTTGCAAGCAACTAACCCTGCTACAGAGTGCCATTCGCAGAATGGGGTGCATTTTCTTAGTAAATTGAAGGTGTTCTCAGATTGGATGAGGTGGAGAGTTGGGGCAGCGACATCACAATCTTCACCTCATCCAATCAGAGAAAGCTGATCAAAGCTGTACCACAGTAACTATGCAAAAAAGCCATATTTGGAATTTAGCTGTAGGCTAACATTCAAGTATAATTCTGCTCACAGCACAGGGTTTACCTCAGGCTATTGCTGATATGTGCAAATGGGCCCCAAATGTAGGCATTCGATCTAGGAGGTCATGAGCTACACTGCTCGATAACTGGTTGATCCTGCGGTTTTTCCTCACTTTCTAATGTTTGGTGGCAACTGAATAGCAGTTGATTCTCCAGCTCTAGTTTTGCCACCCTTGGTGCACATGCTCAGGTGGTATACTCAGAGGAAGCCATTTAGTTCTAATCTCCTGCTGGAAGCCATCCCACATGACTCTTTGCATCAGCTTTAGTGGTGGCTCCAGCAAATAAACCAGTACATGTCCGTCCCGTTTTCCCCTCTCTGCGCCACATGATCATGCGTCATTTAGCAAGGCAGATCCAGCAGGGATGATCATCTTCCCCCCGTTAGCTGCCACATGCGACACAACCTTGAGGGGTGTGTTCCACATTACAATTAGCAGTGGCTCATGCCGAGAGACTCACTACCAGCCTGTACATTTCCTGGAGTGACATCTCCAGGTGCATCTGCAAGGACAGAAATGCAAATCTTTTGGCAAATAAAAAAAAAAGCTCCTTTATTCATATTTTCTCTGGATTTAGTTGTTTGGAGTTCACTATTCAAAACAATAGGATTCCCAATATAATTTTGCAATGTAGACATCACTTTAACACAACCCCCACTAATATCTCCGGGTAGCTATGAATTTGCTCTACTATGTTTCGTGGAAGTTTTTCCTGGGCAGACAGTTTTGTATAAACCTGTATTACAGATTATACTGTATGTAGCACCCTCCTAAGCAGGCTGCTAGGTAAATTTAGTGTTTAGCTTGCTCTTTAGTTAGAGAAACTAGAGCTGATTTCTTGAGTTTGTTCCTAGTTTCCCAGGTGGAGAGATTATTTTCCCAACTCTGTTTAGAAACTTTCAGAGTTTAGGGAAAGAATTGCAAATCTCTCACCCAACTAATTACCACCCTCTGGCCAATACCTGGGGAAGTGCGACTAGTGGGTGGTCAGAGATGGGGCAAATAGTCTGGAATCTGATAAAACTGGTTCTTTCCCTTGAGGAAGGGGGACGGGATGCTTTAAGGGGCTGCAACGGAGGTAGCACCCCATGTATATAACATGGTTGGAAGCCAGGTAACTTGCACATGAAGCTCCCAACAGGATGTAACTTGCACATGAAGCTCCCAACAGGACTGCATCTACATGAATGTATAACAAGCAACAGAGGTGGTTTTATGCTCTGGACAAGGACTACGTGGATGAGAAATGGGAGGCTGTCCACAATGCTGACTGGCGGATTCTCATAATCTGTGAAACGGGGATCTGCAAAGGGTCGGATCATTTAGAAACAAATTAGCTTCTCAGAGTATAAGGCTGGCGAAAGATGGTTGGAATCTCGGCTGGTTCAGCAGAAATCTATTGATCAACTTGGGTAAAACCAGCCTGCTGGATTCACTTGCGATTATGGGGCTTCGCCCGCCCGCCCCCGCTGGGAGCAGACCATTTCTTGGCAGGAGGGATTCCCTTTAGCACTGTCTGTGTTGAACAATAAACCATGCCAATTTCTTTTTGCACCATCTATGGCCCAAAACTAAAATGTAAAATATCTAATTTTACTTTACTAGTCTTAATACATATAGTTAAAAAAACAGGTTAGAGAGACATTTGCAAACCTCTAAAGTCTATGGCAAACTTAATATCTAAGTCATGAATTAATAACTAAGGAATCTCATATAGTTAAGAAAATGGATTACTGCTGCTGCACAAAACACTGGAAATTAAAGTGCAAGAAAGTTAACTCCCTAGGCATGACTACAGAAATCACTGCTTTTATGAATAATAAAGAAGAAATTCCTTAGTAGAGGAACTTGAAAAGCGCAGCAAAGCTGAAGGTCCGTTCTGGTATCACACTGAGCTTGTCTTGGCTTTGAAGCTTCTGACAGCTTTTTGCGAGATGATTGTAAAATAATTGTCTTCATATATTGTGACCTTATGCTTCTTCTAACACATTATAGGGCTTCCAAAATTAAAATTCAAAACATTTCAAACTGTGTTTCAGTGGTCTATCACATTAGAAATTTTAGATAAGACTTTGATCACAATAGAAGCATTTTCTTTGATGTAAATCAGAAAATCTAACAATGCAAATGGCATGTTCAGAAAGGAATAGGTTACCGTATATACTCGAGTATAAGCCGAGATTTTCAGCCTCTTTTTTGAGGCTGAAAGTGCCCCCCTCGGCTTATACTCGAGTCATCGCTGTCTGCCCGCTCGATCAGCGTGTCGAGCAGACAGACAGCGGCCATTCTGATTCAAAAGCCGCGCCTCCGGCTCCCCCTTCGCCTGTGATAGGCGGAACACTGAATTTCCCAGCAGCCTGTGTTCCGCCTATCACGGACTTCGTATCATCCTCGTACTACGGACGAGGATGATACGATGTACGTGATAGGCGGAACACAGGCTGCTGGGAAATTCAGTGTTCCGCCTATCACAGGCGAAGGCGGCGGCGCAGCTTTTGAATTTTACAATGGCCGCCGACGAACGAAGAGGGCACGGGACGGAGGCAAGGCACAGGACGGCACGGCACGGGACGGGACCGGAGGCAAGGCATGGCGGCGAGGCACGGCGGCGAGGCACGGAGGCAAGGAGGCTCGGCACGGGACGGAGGCTCGGGACAAAGGCTCAGGACACAGGTAGGCTGGACACACACACACACACACACACGGATGGAGACACACACACACACAGGGATGGATGGACGGACACACAGGGATGGACGGACACACAGGGATGGACGGACACACAGGGATGGACGGACACACACACAGGGATGGACAGGCATGTCTTACCCTCGGCTTATACACGAGTCAATAAGTTTGCCAGTTTTTTTGGGGGTAAATTGGGGGCCTCGGCTTATATTCGGGTCGGCCTATACTCGAGTATATACGGTACATTTTTTAGACCGCTCTACCCAAGCTAGTTCTGATTTGGATGACAGAATGTCCATTCTATGGCCTATTACTAGCAATCTGCATTTTTTTTCTGTATGAGAGAATCAGAAAAAGCCCCAAAACACAACACGCTGTAAATGAAAAACATACCTTTCAAAGAAAGATTAAAGAGTCATAACTACCAGTCAAGACCCCAACCGATACCACTTAAAAGTGATTGTAAAGTCTCATTAAAAGAGGTACCTCTACGCTGCTCCTTGCCCCTCCCTCCTGTCAAGTGCCCCCACAGCCAGTAGCTTGCTATAGGGGCAACCGCACCGAGTCACAGCTCCGTGTGTCCATTCAGACACTGAGCCCCAACCCTGCCCCGCCCCCTCCACTGATTGGCTAACTGGCTTTGATTGACAGCCGCAGGAGCCAATGGCACCGCTGCAGTGTCTCACCCATCAGGAGGAGAGTCCCGGACAGCTAAGACACTCATGAACTGTGCTGGAGACAGAAATGGGGCTCAGGTAATTAGGGGGTTGCTATACACAGGTTTTAAAAAAAAAAAAAAAGAAAAAAAAAAAAACAAACAAACACAAAACACACACACGTCTGCCTTTACAACGCCATTAACATTTGATCTTCATTGGCAGTAGCTTTAGATCTTTCACCTTACTATGGACATTTATGTTTGCAGAAAGTGTTTAGACTTTTCAGCGTTTTTAAACTCCGCTGCCATCTGATCACAAAAAGAGCACCAACATTCTGTAATGAACTGTTCCTGAGCTTTTAGTTCACCAAGAACCTTCTGAAAACGCTTCCTTCGACTAGGTAAAAGGTAACAAGTACAAAAGATAACAGCCTAAATTAGACACATATCTGCACCTCAGCACTGTCCCCCCCCCCCCCCCACCCCGTTCAGACAGGGCAATATTGAAATGTACTTAGAGATGGTCACAAAGGTAAAGCCACTGATGTGTTCTCGCTTTACAAAATGGAGAATGATTTGCAACATTAAGGCAATACTGATGTAACCTATATTAAATGTTTGTAAAAGATTAAATATAAATCAAAATATATCTGTATTAAATAAATCTATAGAGTCACATCTATAAATACAGGTTTACATGGGGTTTTCAGGTATGTTATAGTTGTAATGAAATTGCAAACGTCTCCCCAGCGATACTCCTCTGCTCCCTCAAATTTGAGCGTTGTATCAGTGCAGGCCCAGGAGCCCATCCACTCTCCACAGACATGCATCCAATGCAAACAAAGGAGCCACTCTTGAATAACTTTGCTGATTAACCACTTCAATACCCGGCCATAGTCAAATGATGGCCACAGATGGGATCTCCCATCCTGGGTGGCCGTCATATGACATCCTCGGCTTTCCGCCGCTACTGTGGGCCCCCAGGGACCCGCAGAGCGGCGATCGGGGATCCGGTGTGTCCCTAGGGACACAGTCGTTCCCTGATGGGGGGTATTGAAGCGGTGGCGGCGAGTGGCGGAGCAGCTTTACCGGCTGTGATCCGTCACAAGCCGGCGCTGCATGACATCCAGGAGCAGCGTGCACGGCGCACGTGCGCACTCCCGGAGAGATCAGTAGTGATTGGGGCTGAGGCTGGCTGAAGCTTTCTCCCTAGCTACAGCCAAGCCCCGATCCGTGTAAAAATAGAAGAACACTGGCTATTTAGTGACTGGCTATGCCCAATGACAGCCAGTCACTAAATGTAAACAAAAGATGTGTGTAACTCCTGTTGCTGAGTAATCTTCACACACCGATCCAGTGTGAGGAGGAGATCAGCTAACAGTGAGTTACCACTACTGTACCCCAGTAATTGCCTCACTGTGCCCAGACTGCCCCCCCCCCAAATAAAGAGTACCTGTCCCCAGAGTACCCGCCACCTGCCTGGAGTACTACCAGAGTACCTGCCACCAGAGTTCCCACCACCAAAGTACTGCCAAAGTACCTTCCACCAGAGTACCCGCCACCTCACCACCTGCCACCAGAGTACCCGCCACCTCACCACCTGCCACCAGAGAAACCGCCACCTCACCACCTGCCACCAGATTACCTACAGCCACTATGTCCAGAAAGTTTTACACCCCAGAAGAGGCATACCTAATACTCAGCCTGACCGATGAGAGCAACGGGGAGCTCTCATCACTCAGTTCTGTTTCCGATTCCGTTTCGGAATATGAGCCCCCTGAAGGCAGCACATTGGGATCCGAATTGGAGGAGGAAGCAGTCCATCCTAAAAGAAAACGGTCTGAGCACCAGGCAGCTACCAGCAGTGCCAACAACGGTAGACCCCAGGAGGAGAGGCCCGGTACAAGCACTGCTAGACCCCAGAAGGAAAGGCCCAGTGCACGCCAATGAATTAGGGCCCAAACCCAGATTCCAGATAGCTTGGCAAACCCATTGTGGCTGCCTTCTACCGCAGGGTCAGCCATGATCCCCCCCTTTTACAGCACAGCCAGGTGTGCAGGTCAACACTGCGGGTTTTTCCGAAATTGATTTTTATTTATATATTTTTCCCCGACGAATTGGTTCAAGGCATCGCGGACCAAACCAACCTTTATGCCCAACAATTCATTGCAGCCAACCCCAGCTCCAGCTATGCCCGCCCTTTTGAATGGCGACCCCCAACAGCGGCAGAGTTTAAATTGTTTTTAGGCCGAACGCTCAACATGGGGCTTACAAAAAAAAAAATGAAACGCATAAATATTGGTCGACCAAATCCATCCATCATATGGCAATTTTCTCCACATTCATGTCCAGGTCCCGATACAAACTTATAATGCGCTTCCTGCATTTTAGTGACAATGCACACTCCACCCCCCCCCCCCCCGAAATCACCCAAACGTTGACAAACAGTATAAAATTCGCCCCTAATTAATTTTTTTCCAATAAGTTTTCAGAACTTTATGTCCCTGACAAAAACATGTGTGGATGAAGCCCTGGTGCATTTCACAGGCCGGCTGGGAATCAAGCAGTATATCCCCAGTAGGAGAGCGAGGTATGGCTTGAAGCTGAACAAGCTCTGCGAAAGCGCCACCGGTTATGTGTACTCATTCCGCGTGTACGAAGGCAAAGATTCCCAGCTCCAGCCCCCTGAGTGTCCATCCTACATGGACGGGAAGTGGAAAAATAGTTTGGGAGTTGGCATTCCCACTCCTCCAAAAGGGATATCATATTTATAGGGATAACTATTACACTAGTCTGCCCCTTCTCCACCACCTGTACCTAATAGAAAAATAAAAAATAAAAAAAAACTTTGGCCTGTGGTACAAGGAAAAACCGAAAGGGCTTCCCACAGCGTCTTGTCACCACATCCATTCAAAGGGGGGGAATCGGCAAGCCTGAGGAATGAGGAAGTGTTGGCTGTGAAGTGGAGGGATAGGAAAGATGTGTACATGATGTTCACCATCCACGATGACACCACGGTGGAACTTCACAGAAGATGCGGTCCCGTTCGCAAGCCTTCCTGCATCAGCGAGTATAATAAATTCATGGGGGGGGGGGGGGGTGGATTTAAACGACCAGATGTTGCAGCCCTATCTTTCAACAAGAAAATCCCTTTTTTGGTACAAAAAAAATAAAAAAAATAAAAATCGCAATTTACTTTTTTCATTTGGCCCTTTTAAATTCTTTTATAATCTACCAAAAGTCAACAGAAACACCCACCACCTTCATAAAGTATATTGAAGACATTGTCACTTCCCTGATCTACCAACAAGATTCCCCCTAAAAGCATTCGCTCAGATTCTGGCAGCAGACTGCATGAGCATCATTTTCCAGACCGCATTCCACCATCAGGATGCGGAAGACGACACCAAAAAAAAAAATGTCAGGTGTGCACCAAAAGAGGAATTAGGAAAGACACTAGCTTCCATTGTCCCGACTGTCCCTCCCAACCTGGCCTTTGCATCGGACAATGCTTCAGACGATATCACACTCTGGAAAACTATTAGCCCCCATTTCTAATACTGCCATTTCCCCATTTTCAATTTCCGTCCTGAATATTTCCCTGCTTCAACCAACCATATTGTCTTCCATGTGAACTGACCCTTACCTGTTTCTCGACTATGCCTCTGCCTACCGTCTGCATGGTTTATCCGCCATGTTTCTGCCTTTCAAGTGAACTGACCCTGGACTGTATCGACTATGCCTCTGCCTACCGTCTATTTCTGCCTTTTACCTGCACTGACCTCTGCATGTTGATCATGTTTTTGCCTGCCCCTTGGATTGATCTTTTACCCCGATATACAGGGGTCTCACATGTGAGGGGCTCCAGAATAGTGTTAGGAGTTCAGAAAACCAGTTTTGTTTTTTTGTGTTCCCAGAACAGGATCTGGTTGTCCGGAGGCTTCAAAGCGATTTGGGTGGGAGAAGCCTCTACCCCGTCCCCATTCTTTCCTCACCGATGCCCTAAGCTTTATGGTCATGCCTGCTCCCTGGACAAATACTCTGGCTGTGCTGACGATACCTCTGCCTGTTGCATGTACTATGGACAGGATTCCTGCCTGCTGCATGGACGATCCTTTGATCCTTTTGCTTTGCTGACCACATCCCTGCCTGCTATCTGGACCAATGCATTGGCTGTGCTGACAACATCTCTACCTGACTATTCCTGCCTGCTGCCTGATTTGCTGTCGCTGTCCATGTTCCTGCCTGCTGCCTGGACCGTTGCTCTCCTCTGTGGACCACTGCACTACTAAACCGCAGGTAATCTTTTCTTTACACTTTGCTCAGTAGAATGTATTTTGGTTTGTAATTGGTATGTACAGTACATGCTATGTGTTAGAAATATGAAGGGCCTTCAACGATGTGATAGGTTAGCAGGAATTTATGTGTGTAATTTTATGTCCCTAGAACACCTGACGGTGCTACTTGGATGTTGGGCCTCTGTATGTGGCCAGGCTGTGTAAAAGTCTGACACATATGGTATCGTCATACTCATGAGGAGTAGCAGAATCCATTTTGGGGTGTCAGTTTTGCTATGTACATGCCATGTGTTGGAAATATCTTATAAATGGACAACTTTGTATAAAAAAAATGCGTTTATTTTTTTTTTTCCACAGTTTCCAAAAACTTCTGAGAAAAAAAAAAATGAACGATGCAAAAGACTCATTATGGATTATACGTTGGGGTGTTAGCTTTCCAAAATGGGGTCATTTTGTGGGCGTTTACATTGTCCTGGTGCTCCTGGTTTTACTGAGGCTGGCAGCCCTGATGGGGCCACCCAGTGGCCCGGGGCCCTCAGGCAGTGCCCGAGTGGCCGAATAGTCAGTCCACCCCTGCTCCCCAATGCTGGCAGCACTCAATGCAGCCCCAGACCATGACACGCGCACCACCATGCTAGACTGTATACAAGACACACTTATCTTTGTACGCCTCACCTGGTTTCCACCACACACACTTGACACTATCTGAACCAAATAGGTTTATCTTGGTCTCATCAGAGCACAGGGTATGCTTCCAGTAATCCATGTCCTTAGTCTGCTTTTCTTTATCAAACTGCAGGCTCTCTTGTGCATCATCTTTAGAAGAGGCCTCCTTCTGGGACGACAGTTACGCATGACAGAACCAGGTGCAGGCTGTGCAGAAGAGTCAAGTGGGTTAGCTGGAGGTCATCACATCAACACGAGGGGCCCCTCCCATGGAAGGACCTAGCACTGATGTGCCAGAGTTGATGACAGGGTTGCAAACCATCCTCTACATTGTTTATCAGATACTGGCATATTAGTTCACCACAATTTGATTCTACCATCCTGTCAGACCACTTGTAGAAACTTGCATTGACTTTGATAGTTCCCCACCTAAACCATCTATCATTACCTGGATCATCTTGCTTTTCTCCTCCCACTCATTCTTTCTGCTACACCAAATTAGCTGATCTACTATAAGTGACTTCAGTGATCTGCAAAAGCACCCGTTAGTTTAATCTGTTTAATGGCCTACCAACTTTGATTAGAAGAGAACCAGTGAACTCCCTCAGACGTGCTCCACCGTAAGGGCCCCAACCAAGCAGGCAGATCATAATGTCCTCTATCACAATAGTTTTTTTACTTGACCCATTTGATGACACTTTTTTAAAAATGTTGGTCATCTTCTATTGAGAATCCTTCATTGGTTGCATTGTAAAGACCTACAGGCAGACTTAGATCTGTCTGGGTCATGTGAGGATTTGGCAATGGCTTAGTTGAGGGGTTCTGTTCCTACAATCTGGATGTCACAACTGTGCGTTACCCTGCTAGAGTTTAAGCTGACTTAGCAATAAGTGTCAGTATCTGGATCCGGTTGTTTCTTTCCTTTCACTGCTGGCTTAGTAGGTCTCCGTATAGAGTTTGTAATTTTGCCATTTCTTGCTGGCTTGTTATCCTGGCCTAAACTGCCTTTTATGAATAGAATCACAGCTTCACTTAAATTGTTTGTATTATTTTTCTTGTCATGGGTGTGTCAGTCAGAGTGGTCAATGTGGTAATATTGGACATCTAAGCCCTAGGTCATTCTCAAAGAGTGTAATCATTCTGCGGCTCCTACAGGGGTGAGCTACACACGTAACAAAATAAACATTTGCATGTAAAAAGTAGTCCAAGTCTTGATGGTTTTAAGTTTATTAAAAATACAGTTGGAGGAAGCAGGTAATGAATTCTGACTTTAGAAAACCCATCCTTTCAAATTAGAGGTTATGAAATAAATCCTCGTGCATAAAATTATATTTGGAAATCCTAAAGCAAAACACAGAGGCTTGTAATAACACAAAATAGATTTCTTAAATTCCACACCATGGCTTTGTAATAATGGCTATCATTAACGTTGGCAGTGCTATTCCTAAAAGTTATCAGCTCCAGTTATTTGATTTTAAAATTTTGAGCAGGCCGTGGAGGAGGGAATATTTATTGCTTTTTGATTTTTTATTTGTTTAATGTTTTATCTTTATATACCGACCCAAGCTGGTTTATGTAGATTTTAAACTTTTGAAAAGCTGGAGATTTCACTTGACTAACAAGTAGTCGGCATTAATCTTTCTAAAGTGATTCACTTTTACATTACACCATTGGTGAGTTAACAAGGCTATTTTTACTGTACTGTTCTATTTAATCTGCTACAGGCAAGGCAGAAATTGCTTTCACTTTGGTAAATTGATTCCCATTTTGTCTGTCTGGTACAGTAGCTGTAGTGTTGAATAACAATATCCCTTGGTCTATAAATCAGACGCCTATCATGAATGCATATTTGAAGTGTTGCTGAGTGATCTTTTTTCATTTGATATGTTCTGTGAGCAGCCAGGTGATTCCTTTTGATAGCAGGCCCTCTTCTAAAGTAAATGATGTTACTGACCTCTGTGTAACACTGTGTCCTTGTTCCAAATGCATAATATCTCTAATTGGCTTTCATTATGTGTTCTGCTGCTTCTGCTGGGAGATTGTTTAGGTCTCTGCAAACTGATTCTTCAGTATCTAAATTAAATTATGCCTTATTAATTAGCCATTCCAATCAAAGGGGAATAATTGAGCATTCTATTAAGCACTGCTTGCTAGCTTGAATATTGATAATATCAAGAGATGTTGTAGCAAAATACTGCCATGTAATATTTAGCAGTAAGTACCAACCAATCACAACCTTCATTAGGATATGAGAATAAGGTAATAAGGATACTATATCAGACAAGCCTTTCATCAGAGTTTTTCAGTTATTGACTTTTCTCTTTTAAGACTCTTGCATTCTAACAGATTTTCATGTGCAAAGAAAACGAAAACAGAGTTATTTCGCTTTATAGCAAAAGAAAAAAAAAAATATGTATTTACAGCACCCAGACCCCAGCTACAGAGTATTTCTGTCTCCATGCATTATAAAAATACGTTGTGCGCCTTTTAACGTCCCTGTATTTCCCCAAGTGAAAAATGTCCCTCCTCCCTTTCATCCTCCACCCCCTTTTCACTACTCTTTCTCCATCTTTCTGTTCCTCTTTTTTCTTCTTCCACACACACACACACACACACACACGTTACGGTCTTCTTAATTATATATTTCACTTTCATGTTTTCATAGATTTTGCTTTTTTGTGATTTTCAAAGTGATTATATATGGTTGCACGCAGACATATACTGTTTATATACATTTATATGTATTGACTCTGTACATTTAACCGCTTGCTGACTGGTTCATGCCGATGTATGTCTGCAGAAAGGCCCGGCTGGGCGAAACCCTGTACGGGTATATTGTGCCCCTCAAGAGCCACTAGAGGGCGCACGATCGCTGCCGGCCAAGCGCAATTCTAGGCGCGAGAGCCAAAGGGATTTGTGCATGTAAACACACAAATCCCTGTTCTGTCAGGGGAGAGGAGACATATCGTTTGTTCCTACTAAGAACAACGATATGTCTCCTCCCCCAGTCAGTCCTATCCCCATACATTTAGAACACACCCAAGGAACAAACATTTAACCCCTTGATCGCTACCTAGTGTTAACACCTTCCCTACCAGTGACATTTGCACAGTAATCGGTGCATTGTTTATAGCTCTGATCGCTGTATAAAGGTCACTGGTCCCAAAAATGTGTCAAAAGTCTCAGATTTGTCCGCCCCAACGATCTGTCTGCCCTTACTGAACACCGCCATTACCGGTAACAAAATAAAAATGCCATAAATCTTTCCCATAGTTTGTAGACACTATAAACTTTTGCGCACACTGATCAATATAGGTTTATTGCAATTTTTTTACCAAAATGATGTAAAGGAATCTAATATATATATATATATTATATATATATATATATATATATATATATATATATATATATATATATATATATATATATATATATATATATATATATATATATATATACATACATACATACACACACACACAGATATAGATATCCATCAAGTCAAGTGGGCTGAAAGATCCAGGTATCCTACAAGTGTTCTACACAGTAGTTTCCCTACGTGTTCTGCTACAACGTCGGTGATAAAGACTTTGTTCCTGAGTAAGAACCTTGTTGGCTGCTAGGCTTTGTGAGAGAGGGACTGTCCAACCTGAGTGCTCATCTGGCTGTGAATGGCTATTCTCTGGATGCAAAGTAAGCAAGTTCCTTAATGTTTATAGATTTTGACATTGAGAGTACCTGTGCTTTCCTTTCCAACCCTCTGATCCCAAGTTAAAAGACTGTTCAATGGTTGACGTTTGCAAAGAAAATCCATTCAACTGGATCTATTGTCAGTCTCAAGTTACTGGGCCATCTACCACGGGACATCCCCTAGACGTGTCACAAGGAGACCGAAAGGTAACGGTAAGCCCAAAAATAATCAGCAGCTCCTTCGGGGGTTAGTGCTACATATATTATTGTGTTCCCGAATTCTGACACATAGCTGCCTAGTGGTTCTCCCCAAATATTGTTTGTGGCATGGGCATTCTAGGAAGTAGGTCACATGAGTGCTGTTACAAGTCATTAGATCTTTGATGTTATATTCATTTCCATTCGCTGTCAGACAGTATGAACAGTGATATGTTTCCTCCTGCAGGCAGTCCTACAAGCCCCCCCATTAGAATCACTCCCCAGGACACACATTTAACCCCTTGATCGCCCTCTAGTGTTAGCCCCCTTCCCTGCCAGTGACATTTATACAGTAATCAGTGGCTATTTTTATATCGGATCACTGTATAAATGTCAGTGGTCTCAAAAATATTATAAAATGCCATTAATCCATCCTCTATTTTGTAAACGCTAAAACTTTTGCACAAACCAATCAATATACGCATAACTGAGGAATAAATTTGTGTTTTTTTTTTAGATTTTTTTGGGGGGATATTTATTAAAGCAAAACAATATTGCTTTTTTTCAAAATTTTTGCTCTTTTGTTTATAGCACAAAAAATAATAACCACAGAGGTGATCAAATACCACCAAAAGAAAGCACTATTTGTGGGGGAGGAGAAAAAAAAAAAAAAGAAGGACAATGTTTAGGTACGTTGCACAACTGCGACAGTGCCGTAACGCAAAAAATGGTCTGGTCATTAAGGGGGCAAATCTTTCCAGGGCTGAAGTGGTTAAATGATAGAGAGAAGATCAACCAAAATTCCAGAAAAAAAAAAAACACGATGCAAATCTTATAAATGGAGTTGGTTTAGCGAGTAAAAAAAGCATCTGATCCCCCAAGTAAAATATGACTTAGTACTTGGTGGCAAAACCCTTGTTGTTTTCAGGCACTGAGGTAAGATGTTGCTTTTAGTTGGTTACCTTCCATTCAGATCTTCTCTAAATCCTTGAAGGGCAAGTTCACCTTTACAGAAAAATCTGTAAGGTGAACTTACACAGGACCCCCCTTCTCCACCCCCAGCCCTGCTGACCTGCAGCACAGCAATCTCCCATTCTGTGCCCCAGGGCTTAGAAATCCCCAGAACTTAAAGTGGTTGTAAACCCAAATTTTTTTCATCTTAATGCATCCTATGCATTAAGGTGTAAAAACATCTGCAACTACCGTATATACTCGAGTATAAGCCGAGATTTTCAGCCTCTTTTTTGAGGCTGAAAGTGCCCCCCTCGGCTTATACTCGAGTCATCGCTGTCTGCCCGCTCGATCAGCGTGTCGAGCAGACAGACAGCGGCCATTCTAGGATTCAAAGGCCGCGCCTCCGGCTCCGCCTTCGCCTGTGATAGGCGGAACACTGAATTTCCCAGCAGCCTGTGTTCCGCCTATCACGGACATCGTATCATCCTCGTACTACGGACGAGGATGATACGATGTCCGTGATAGGCGGAACACAGGCTGCTGGGAAATTCAGTGTTCCGCCTATCACAGGCGAAGGCGGAGGCGCGGCTTTTGAATTTTACAATGGCCGCCGAGGCGCCGACGAAGAGGGCACGGGACGGAGGCAAGGCAAGGCACGGCACGGGACGGGACGGGACGGGACGGAGGCAAGGCAAGGCACGACACGGGACGGAGGCAAGGCACGGGACGGGACGGAGGCAAGGAGGCAAGGCACGGGACGGAGGCTCGGGACAAAGGCTCGGGACACAGGTAGGCTGGACACACACACACACACACACACACACACACACACACACACACACACGGATGGAGACACACACACACAGGGATGGATGGATGGAGACACACACACACAGGGATGGATGGATGGAGACACACACACACAGGGATGGATGGATGGAGACACACACACACACAGGGATGGATGGATGGATGGATGGACACACACACACACAGGGATGGATGGACGGACACACAGGGATGGACGGACACACAGGGATGGACGGACACACAGGGATGGACGGACACACACACAGGGATGGACAGGCATGTCTCACCCTCGGCTTATACACGAGTCAATAAGTTTGCCAGTTTTTTTGGGGGTAAATTGGGGGCCTCGGCTTATATTCGGGTCGGCCTATACTCGAGTATATACGGTAATCGGCCCCACAGCTTTTCACTCACCTGAGTCCTGTAAGTCCCACGCCGGAGACGCTCTCTTCCACTCTGCCCATAGTCTCGGCTCTTGATTAGATAGATAGCAGTGCAGCCATTGGTTCCCGCTGCTATCAAATCCAATTATGCAGGCGTGGGGCAAGTACGGCATTCTGCATCTATGAACGCAAATGCTGGACTCGGGAACATGCCAGCAAGGTAACCCCCTGGGAGAGTGCTTCTCCTAGGGGGGGTTATATGATGCAGGGAGGAGCTACCAGCGCCGCCGGGGGACCCCAGAAGTCAAAGATCGGGTCCACTCTGTGCAAAATGAACTGCACAGTGGAGATAAGTAGGACATGTTTTGCAATGTGACAAAATATTGCAACAACCGTAATTTTATTCTCTAGGGTCTCTGATAAATTTTTTTTTATAAATATATATATATATATATATATATATATATATATATATATATATATATATATATATATATATATATATATATATACACACACACACACACATACATACATACATATACACACACACACACACACACACGTCTGGGGGTTCTAAGTAATTTCCTAGCAAAAAATACTGATTTTAACTTGTAAGCAACAAGTGTCAAAAAAGGCTTGGTCTTGGACCCCAGGAACACCATCCCTACAGTCAGGTACAGAGGTAGAAATATGTTTTGGGGCTGTTTCTCTGATAAACGTACAGGCTGACTTTGCCACATTGAGGGGCCAATGGATGGGTCCATGTCTTGTAAAATCTTGGATGAGAACCTTCTTCCCTCAGCCAGAATACTGAAGATGGGTCTTCCAGCATGACAATGACCCAAAACATACTGTTAAGGCCAAAGAAGCACATTAAAGCGATTGTAGGGGTTCTTTCTTATTTAAAATAAAAAAAATATTATACTTACCTCCACTGTGCAGCTCGTTTTGCACACAGAGTGGCCCTGAACCTGCTCTTCTGGGGTCCCTCGGTGGCTCTTGCCACTCCTCCCCACATCAGATAACCCCTGGGAGAAGCCAGTGGATTTCAACGCTGCCTGTCCTTTCTTAGGACCCTCTGGCAGAATAATTAAGACATCAGTCTTACGAATCTGAGCAGTTGTCTTTAAACAGATTTTCACTGCTCTCACCACATCAAGACAATGTAGTGATTTTTCTTCCCTGGAACATGGTTTTGGGGGAAGAAAAAAAAACAACGGCAGGATAATATCTTGGTTCAGGTGAAAATGTGAGACTACTTTTGGTAAAAAAAGCTGGACGAATACGCAACACCACTCTATCCTCATGAAAAATTAAATATGGCTCTTTACAAGAAAGAGCAGCCAATTCTGAAACAAACACTCCTTGCTGAGGATATAGCAACCAAAAATACCAACTTCCTTGTCAGAAGGGAATATGTTGTATTGGTTCAAATGGCTGTTTTTGTAACACAGACAAAACTAAATTCAGGTCCCAAGGGTTCAAAGGAGGTTTGACGGGCAGATTAAGCCACGTTACCCCTTGTATAAAACCCCAGACTAAAGAATGTGTAGCAAGTGGTCTTTTAAAGGCCAAGTCTCAGCTTTATCGGTCTTATTTCATAGTACTCAAGGCCAATTTAATTTCTACCCCTAATTGTAGAAAGGCAAGAATTCTGCCTATGATATATCTCCGAGGTTGCCAATCCTTGAATTCACACAAAGAAACATAAGCCTTCCAGACTCTAATATATAGTTCTGGAAGCTGGCTTCCTTACATCAAAGTAGAGATAACTGACCCGGAAAGCCCACGTTTCTTCAGAATGTGTTTTTCAATAGCCAAGCCATTAAATTGTAGAGACCATGAGGAAGGATGGAATATTGGCTCCTGTGAGAGCAGATCTGGCCGTAGTGGGAGGGACCATGGGCCCTCCACTGCCATCTTTACGATTTCTGCATACCATTCCCTTCTGGGCCATGCTGGTGCCAACAGAATTGCCGGCTTTCTTTCCAGCTTGATCCTGCAAAGAAATAATGGCAGTAACTGAATAGGGGGAAAGCACAGATCAGTGAGAACTGATCCCACTGGGTCACCAACGTATCCGTTCCCCATGTGACTGGCTCCCTTGTTCTGGCCAAAGTTGACTAACTTCATGTTGAAACTGGACGCTAGAAGATCTATGACCGGAGTCCCCCATCCTTGGCAAACAGCCTGAAATATGTCGGGGTGAAGAAACCATATCTCTGGGAATAACTGCTGGCAACTGAAGAAGTCCACCTGACAAATCTCTACTCCCGGAATGAAGACTGCCGATAGGCAAGGAACATTCCTTTCTGCCCAAGTTAGAACATGGTTCACCTCACTCTGCAATGGTGATTGATAAAAGGCCACAGCTGTGGCATTGTCAGATTGAATCCTGACAGGACAATCCCGTAACCTGAAAGTCCAGGCCTTTAGAGCTAGACGCACTGTCCGAATCTCTAGGATATTGATGCGCAAGGTTCTTTCAGTTCTTGACCACTGTCCCTAGACAGTTTTCTTTTCTAGTACTGCTCCCCAGCCTGAAAGGCTGGCATCCGTCATTACTATTTACCAGATGTCTGGTCTGAAGGATTTTCCTTTCAACAGATTCTAGGTTAGTAGCCTCCAAGTGAGGCTTTGGGACACACTTGGGGACAGCCGCATTGGCAAGTTTAAACATACGGGATGCTGTGGGGCTACAAACTGAAAATGCTGCTCTTCTAACTCGAACCGCAGAAACTATTGGTGAGCAGAAAATATAGGGACATGCAGATATGCATCCCTGATGTCAATTGATGCCATAAGTTCTCCTCGAAGGATAGAAACTACTGACCTGATCGTCTCCATGCGAAAGGAGCGGATCTTCAGGAACCGATTTAGATTTTTTAGATCTAGAATGGGTTTGACATCTCCATTTGGTTTTGGTACCATAAAAAAAATTGAATAAAGCCCCAGACCTTGCTCTTTTGTGGGGATCTGTATAACCACCCCTTGAGATATTTAACCACTTTCAGACCGGACCATTTTGCTGGTAAATGACCAGAGGTCTTTTTACACTTTGGCACTGCGCTGCTTTAACTGGTAATTGCGCGGTCATGCAATGTTGTACCCAAACAAAATTTGCGTCCTTTTCTTCCCACAAATAGAGCTTTCTTTTGATGGTATTTGATTGCCTCTGCGATTTTTATTTTTTGCGATATAAACGTAAAAAGACCGCAAATTTTGAAAAAAAATGATATTTTCTACTTTTTGTTATTAGAAAAATCCAATAAACTCAATTTTAGTCATACATTTAGGCCAAAATGTATTCAGCCACATGTCTTTGGTAAAAAAAAAGTCAATAATTGTATATTTATTGGTTTGCGCAAAAGTTGTCACATCTACAAACTAAGGTACGTTTTCTGGAATTTACGCAGCTTTTAGTTTACGACTGCCTATCTCATTTCTTGAGGTGCTAAAATGACAGGGCAGTACAAAACCCCCCCAAATGACCCCATTTTGGAAAGTAGACCCCCTAAGGAAATTGATAAGAGGCATGTTGAGCCCATTGAATATTTTATTTTTTTGCCTCAAGCGATTGAATAATGACAAAAAAAAAATTTTTTTTTTTTTTTTACACAAAGTTGTCACTAAATGATATATTGCTCACACATGCTATGGGCGTATGTGAAATGACACCCCAAAATAAATTCTGCTGCTTCTCCTGAGTACGGGGATACCACATATGTGGGACTTTTTGGGAGCCTAGCCGCGTACAGGGCCCCGAAAACCAAGCACCGCCTTCAGGCTTTCTAAGGGCGTCAATTTTTGATTTCACGCCTCACTACCTATTACAGTTTTGAAGGCCATAAAATGCCAAGATGGCACAAAACCCCCACAAATGACCCCATTTTAGAAAGTAGACACCCCAAGCTATTTGCTGAGAGGCATGTTGAGTCCATGGAATATTTTATATTTTGCCACAAGTTGCGGGAAAATTACAAACTTTTTTTTTTTTTTTTTTTTTTCACAAAGTTGTCACTAAATGATATATTGCTCATGCATGCCATGGGCATATGTGAAATGACACCCCAAAATAAATTCTGCTGCTTCTCCTGAGTACGGGGATACCACATATGTGGGACTTTTTGGGAGCCTAGCCGCGTACGGGGCCCCGAAAACCAAGCACCGCCTTCAGGCTTTCTAAGGGCGTAATTTTTTGAGTTCACTTCTCACTACCTATTACAGTTTTGAAGGCCATAAAATGCCAAGATGGCACAAAACCCCCACAAATGACCCCATTTTAGAAAGTAGACACCCCAAGCTATTTGCTGAGAGGCATGTTGAGTCCATGGAATATTTTATATTTTGCCACAAGTTGCGGGAAAATTACAAACTTTTTTTTTTTTTTTTTTTTTTCACAAAGTTGTCACTAAATGATATATTGCTCATGCATGCCATGGGCATATGTGAAATGACACCCCAAAATAAATTCTGCTGCTTCTCCTGAGTACGGGGATACCACATATGTGGGACTTTTTGGGAGCCTAGCCGCGTACGGGGCCCCGAAAACCAAGCACCGCCTTCAGGCTTTCTAAGGGCGTAATTTTTTGAGTTCACTTCTCACTACCTATTACAGTTTTGAAGGCCATAAAATGCCAAGATGGCACAAAACCCCCACAAATGACCCCATTTTAGAAAGTAGACACCCCAAGCTATTTGCTGAGAGGCATGTTGAGTCCATGGAATATTTTATATTTTGCCACAAGTTGCGGGAAAATTACAAACTTTTTTTTTTTTTCACAAAGTTGTCACTAAATGATATATTGCTCACGCATGCCATGGGCATATGTGAAATGACACCCCAAAATAAATTCTGCTGCTTCTCCTGAGTACGGGGATACCACATATGTGGGACTTTTTGGGAGCCTAGCCGCGTACGGGGCCCCAAAAACCAAGCACCGCCTTCAGGCTTTCTAAGGGCGTTACAGTTTTGAAGGCCATAAAATGCCAAGATGGCACAAACCCCCCCCCCCCAAATGACCCCATTTTAGAAAGTAGACACCCCTAAATTTAGGGGTACACTAGTGAGACTAGGTAATAAATGGCGGGTGCCCTGAAACTATAAAAAAATAACTAACCAACCAGCGTCACCTGTAACAGTTATATGGTGATCACTGGTGAAAGGGTTAACTAGGGGGCAATCAGGGGGCTTTATGCGGTAGTATATGGGGGTCCCTGGCGCTATAAAAAGCTGCGGCGAACCTAAATACCTACCTGCCTAACTAGCGTCACCTGTGACACTAATACAGCGATCAGAAAAACAATCGCTTATTAGGCTGGGTTCACACTGGAGCGATGCGGGAACGCCACGAATGCGCGGCGGGTTCCCGCATCGCATGCCTCCCGGCGGCAGTTCACACTGCCCTATGCGAACTGCTGGGAGTGTCAGTGAAATGTTAATGACACCCCCAGATCAGTTCGCATATCGCAGTGCGATCTGCAAACTTGGATCGCATGGTGTGAACACCCATGCGATCCGATTCTGCTGCGGACCAAAAAAAGGGTCCCGTGCGAGTTTGCGGCGGGTGCGACACGAATTCAGCCATACTATCTGTATAGCTGAACTCGAATCGCACAGAGATCGGATGTGATTTGCACTGCAGTGCGGTGCGAATCACATCCGTTCTCATAAACCGCTGCAATGTGAACCCAGCCTTAGTGACACTGGCGACGGGGGGTGATCACGGGGTTAAACCTTTATTGGGGGGGTTAGGGGGGTACCTTAGAACTAAAGGGGGCTAACCCTAACTGCCCTAACAGTTATTAGTCACAAATGACACCTGCCGGGTGATCAGGGGGTTAAACCTTTATTAGGTAATAAATGGCGGGTGCCCTGAAACTATAAAAAAATAACTAACCAACCAGCGTCACCTGTAACAGTTATATGGTGATCACTGGTGAAAGGGTTAACTAGGGGGCAATCAGGGGGCTTTATGCGGTAGTATATGGGGGTCCCTAGCGCTATAAAAAGCTGCGGCGAACCTAAATACCTACCTGCCTAACTAGCGTCACCTGTGACACTAATACGGCGATCAGAAAAATGATCGCTTATTAGGCTGGGTTCACACTGGAGCGATGCGGAAACGCCGCGAATCCGCGGCGGGTTCCCGCATCGCATGCCTCCCGGCGGCAGTTCACACTGCCCTATGCGAACTGCTGGGAGTGTCAGTGAAATGTTACTGACACCCCCAGATCAGTTCGCATATCGCAGTGCGATCTGCAAACTCGGATCGCATGGTGTGAACACCCATGCGATCCGATTCTGCTGCGGGCCAAAAAAAGGGTCCCGTGCGAATTTGCGGCGGGTGCGGCGGGTGTGGCGGGTGCGGCGGGTGCGGCGAATGGCTGAACTCGAATCGCACAGAGATCGGATGTGATTTGCACTGCAGTGCGGTGCGAATCACATTCGTTCTCATAAACCGCTGCAATGTGAACCCAGCCTTAGTGACACTGGCGACGGGGGGTGATCACGGGGTTAAACCTTTATTGGGGGGGTTAGGGGGGTACATTAGAACTAAAGGGGGCTAACCCTAACTGCCCTAACAGTTATTACAGTCACAAATGACACCAATGCAAAAAAAAAAAAAAAAAAAAAAAAAATGACATTGGTGTCACTGTGACTGGGGGGCAGGGGTAATTGGGGGGGTGATCGGGGGGTAAAGGGGGGGTGTGAGTGTGCCTGGCATGTTCTACTGTGTGTGGGATGTGTTGGTGCAACTCACTGATCCGCTCTCCTCCGTGTCGGAACGAAAAATACCGACACGGAGGAGAGAATACATCACTTCCTCTCCTGTGTTTACATTACAGGAGAGGAAGTGATGTCACCGGGGATTTCCATTCGTCGGGAGCGATCGCGAGGGGGTGGCCATGAATGAATGGCCGTCCCCTCGTCCGGGATCGCTCCCGAACGAAAACCGACCGCCGCAGGCACCGGGCGGGGGCCCGATCGGGCCCCCGACCCGCGGGAGGCAAAGGACGTACATGTATGTGCTTATGCCTGCCCGTGCCATTCTGATGACGTACATCGGCGTGCGGCGGTCGGCAAGTGGTTAATCAGTCTAGTGCCTGAAACGGAGATAGTCTTTACTCTGGATCTTTGGGAACGCTTCACCTCAAGAAGCGAGACGGTGCAAAGTCCTGAAATTCCAGCCCTTTGGAGAAGACTAATTCCAGACTATTTGGAGAAGACTTGGACAAATATATCCAAAGAATTTCTAGTGGGAACGGTACTCTTTTGCCAGTCAAAAGAAAGTATAAAAACGACCTTCATTTAAAACTGGCTCTTTCCCCTGCGCCAGGGGAAAACTGTGTACCCCAGCGTTACTGTGGAGATGACCCATCTGTCCTGAATTTCCTCTTTCCAGACTTATGAAAACTGCAGAATTCTCCCCCGCCACCATGGTGATGAGCGTTGCCTCTTTATGGTGAGGCTTTAGGATTCCGCTTTGCAGGTTTCCGACCCCGGGGCTTCTTTTGAGCCCGGGTCTGACCCTGAAGTTTTCCTCTAGAGTCCGATGACGGAGGGAGTCACCACTGCCTAGAGGCAGAAGCCCCTGGTGCAGGGGAAAGAGCCCGTTTAAATGAAGGGCATTTATACTTGCTTTTGACTGGAAAAAGAATACTTTCCCCACTAGAAATTGTTTGGATATATTTGTTCAAGTCTTCTTCAAATAGTCGCTCCCCATGAAAAGGGAACACAGTTAGGAGGTTTTCACATGGTGCTTCAGCTGACCAACTTTTTAACCACGGGATTATATGCATATGCACAAGCTTAAGCGCAAGGCGGGACGCCTGGTGAATAGAATCTGTAATGGCATCTATGGCAAAGCATAATGCTTTTGGTAGTTCAGCCAATTTCTGAGCTTGTTGTGCAGGTATCTCTCTAAGGGCCTGATTAAATGGTCCTTTAGTGATTGACAGATGCCTATTGCAGCGACTTCAGGCTGAGTAATGGCACCCGTCAAGGAAAAAGTCGATTTTAACAGGGATTCCAACTTTTTATCTGTTGGATCCTTAAGCATTTGTACTTTCAATTTTTTGGAGAATTTCTCCTGCAGGGGATAGAGAATTGAAAATCTTAGGCAAGAGAAAATGCTCATCCGGGTGATCCCATTCAGCAAAAATAAGCTGTTCTAGTAATGCACGTGCAGGAAATGCATGCTAAGCCTGAGAAGGTTTTAAAGAACCCAAGCTTTCAGGAGACTGCGTTAGGGGCAGCATGAAAGTGGAATGAACCATCTCCGTAAGAGTTTGTATCAGCAATTTCTCAGATTGTGAGGCTGAAAAAGGTTCATCTACTGTTTCCTCCACAGAGGAATCATCGGTTTGTTTTTCCTCCTGATCAACTGAGGGTAACACCTCATCCTGAGCCCACTGTTCTGAAGTGGGGGAGGGGGATCTAGCATGCTTCAAAAGGAGGAGGAGGAGCCAAGATCACCGCCGGTGACCCCAGAAGGAGGAGGATTTGGGCCACTCTTATACCACTGCACAGAGCAGATAAGTATAACATGTTTGTTATTTTAATACATTTAAAACTATATTGGGGTTTAGTAACACTAAGTATTTAGAGAAGAAGATCTATAAAGACAAGTGGACCAAAATCCCTTCCGAGATAGATGTGTGCAAACCTGGTCACCAACTACAAGAAACATCTTACCTCTGTGCTTACCAACAAGGGTTTCTCCACCAAGTACGAAGTCATGTTTTGCTTGGGGGGGGGGGGGGGGATCAAATACTTATTTTACTCACTGAACTGCAACTCAATTTATAACATTTGTATCATGTGTTATTTTCTGAATTTTTGGTTGATATTCTGTCTCTATCACTTAAAATACATCTATGGTAAAAAGTTATAGGCCCTTCATGTCTTTTTTTTATTAACATGACTATTAAAAACTGAAGTCAGCCTTCCCAAAATTTTTAGAATGGTTAAGTGCATTAAGTCTTTAAATTCAATATGTATCAGAGTTCTTAACTGTGGGGAAATCCCCACATCCCAGGACAAGGAACGTGCATAACTCAAATTAAATTGGTCTGCCACTTGTGGATTGTGGCTAACAAAACAAAATACACTGCACAAACCTCCCTTGATACATGGACAGCATTCCAAATATAGCGAACAAGCCACTTGTCTTCAATAAATCAACCCCGATGGCATTAAAAATCCTTATTTAGGGTGCAAGAAACACTCACAAGTCTGCAGCCCTTTACCCCTATAATGCCCTGCCCCTTACTGAATAGCAGGGTTTTTTCCAAGCTTGCTTCTGTTCACATTTGAATTCAGCCCGTCATTCATTCATAGAGATCTGCGACACCACGTTGGAGGGATCCGTAGTTCTCAATGGAGCCAAGTGGAGTGACATCACTACACTTGTAGTCCAGCCTCAGCCCAAAAACTGAAGGTCTGCATCTCGGTACAGACCCACAACTGAAGGAATAGTTTGCAGGAGCCAAAGCATCATTGATTGCCATTAACAATGATCCATGACCCAATGCAAAATAAAATAAAAATGTATGCACATCGATCTGGGTGCATTTATTTTTTAGAAGAGGGGGACTTAGCCCTTATGTATTTTCAACTGTCTCTAGATGTTGCACAATGCACAAATATAGATGCTTGGATTTTTATGTTAACATCATTACTTCAATGGAGAATTAGAATGGAGATCTGGAGTCCTGACTTTTCTTTTAAATTTCCCGATCCTCCTATTTGTTCAAGGTCAATGGCCTAGCAAGTGTTACCGGTAGGTCTTTAATGCAACTAGGCTACTAAATTTTCAGATGTAGGTCAGCATTGGCAGACTCTGTAAATCACCATGACCGATTTACTTCAAAGCTCTACTTTGGGCTCCCTACATGTTTCCTGTAATAAACAGGACTGGATTACCTGTAAAATATCAAGTATTCCCATCACTTAAAAAAAAAAAAATTAGAAAAAGTTTGCCAGGATTTATCTTGACAAGGACTGCCACTTCTGCTCTAATAATACAAGTAATTAACTTTCCCAGACCCAGCAAATTCAGCAGCTATTTACTGACCAGAGTGACATCAAAAATGGATCAGCATCTTGCAGATTTGTATGGGCGATATATCCCTCCTGCCTACACAGAACACGCTAGTCAGTGCTATAACTGGAGAACATTTCATTCAGCAGTTTGTGCCACTTGCTTCATGACCACAAGCTCATACTAAATTAAAGATCCTGTTTGATGATATGAATGACCCAGGCTTCCTGTTTATACTAACTAAATAGTTTGTTTTATATTTAGACGCAGTCACTTCTCAAAATCACCAGGCATGCTCCGCTCGCACAGAAGAGAAAAAATCCTTACCATTTCCGGTGATTACGAGCATAGTGTCACCAATTCCAAATGACACATCCCTGTTTGACATATTCAGTGCAAATCCCTGTCAAAGTTTCTTTTCAGGTTTAACTCTACTCCATAGGTGTGAGCAGCCTATTACATTAGGGTGTGCACCCCTAAGCTCAAACACACATTCGTGTGTGTGTGTGACAGATCTCTCTCTCTCTCTCTCTCGGCATGTATGTATGTATGTATGTATGTATGTATGTATGTATGTATGTATGTATGTATGTATGTATGTATGTATGTATGTATGTATGCATGTATGCATGCATGTATGCATGTATGTATGCGATAGATACACACAAAAAAAACTCATACGTGAAAGTAAACATTTTAAAACATGGACAGTGTCCAAAGCAGTGGACATTTCAGTATGACAGTGGATTGCGTCATTCCGTAGCACAGTGGACACAGTGTCAGTAGCACTGTAAATTTGGGGGAAATCTGCACTGCACACAGGGTGATTAGGATGTGCCCAGGCACACCCCCTGTGCACACCTATGCTCTGCTATATGTGACTTCGTTGCAAATCACAACCAAGTTAATGCAGTCACCAAATGCCAAATTGTTTTCATCTTACAGCAGAGCCTTAAGCTAGATTGAATAGTAGACACTCCTTTTATTTCGTATGGTTTCAGCAATTTTAGGAAATAAGGCAAGACACAACTCAATGAATAGCTACAAAATAACAGATGAATAGACACAGATATAGATGTAAAAGATTTTTATTTTTTTTTTAATTTCCCAAGCAGTAATAGATGTTCATTCCACTGAACACTTTTTTGCGATTCGGCACTGTGTCGCTTTAACTGACCATTGTGCGGTCGCGCGAGCTGCACCCAAACAAAATTGATGTCCTGTTTTTTCCCCACAAATAGAGCTTTCCTTTGGTGGTATTTGGTCGCCTCTGCGGTTTTTATTTTTTGTGCTATAAGACAAAAAAAAAAAAAAAAAAAACACACCACACACAAAACTCAATAACCTCTTAAGAGGTTGTTCCCTGTCCCTACTTAAGGGTCAGTAAACCCCTCGTAGGAGATATTATATATCTTACGGGAAGTGATGGAAAGTGTGGCCAGCCACATGCTGTGCAAGCCAGAGGTGCCGAAGGCCGATTTTGTGTTGTATCCATCCAGACTGAACAGGGACAATAGGCAAATGTTACTGCAATATGTAGCTCACTGTTATATTTCGGTCACTCCTTTGTGATCAATCCTGTGTGGGAATAGGATATTTGTTAGAGGCTTCTCTGATTCACTGTAACTTTTTATTTGCATATTGCAATATATACTTGAGCTATACTCAAGCGTCTTCTCAAGCCAGATTGTGTTACACCATGCAAGTCAGCTCATCAGGGGCCCCTGCAACTGAACTGTGCACAATGCTTAATTGGAGGTATTGGCAAAGGCCTTTAGTTATATTTCCGAATACATATATACACTGTTCTTCTGAGACATATTTACATTCTTCCTGTTATTGCTTTTGTTGTATGTAATGCCATCACTTTACCATAAAAAAAGTTACACTAATCACCTGCTGGTATGCCGGCACATCTTTACTCTTAAAAAAATCTATGCTGGATGTATTAGTACTACTGTTAACAGTTATTTTGGGCTAGTTACTAGTTATTGTCCTAGAAAGGGATCATCTCTACATACACTGGAGCCCAGTTTTTCTTAGGATTAGGCATTAACAAAATCATGCATGGCATCTTGCCTATACTTTGCCAAAAGGCAGCTGGAAGGAAGTTTTATGGTGGCAAGACCAAAACTGAGCTTTTTGTTCAAGAGATCAAACATCTTGTTTGGCATTAGACCAACACTGCACATCATAAATGCACTCTCCATCTTGAAAGCTTGTTGGTGACAACATCATGCCGTGGTGATGTTTTTCTGTAGCAGGCCCCGAGACTTGTCAGGGTAGAAAGAATACTGGAAAATTCTGATTCAGCCTGCAATAAACCTGAGCCTCTCTTTTTCTTCTATAAAGATGACAATGACCTAAAATATAAAAGTATAAAACGACATAAGAATGGCTTTAAAACAAAAGCGTTCATGTCCTGGAAAGTCCAAGTCAGAGTCCTGGTCTCCATCCAGTACCGGTGTCTGGATTTGATGAAGGCAGTTCACTCAAAATCCCCAATGCAAAGCGTAATGGGGGAAAATTGCCATGTCCAGATGTGCAAAGCTGGGAGAGTGATCCTTGCAGACTTCAAGGCTCTAGCTTATGCAGCTAGCTACTTGGTGTTTTTCATCATGTTTTTTTATGCCTCATTTACAGCACAGTATAGTCAGTACAGCAGATTCCTGCAGCAAGAATCAGTCGATGTAGACAGATTGTGTCCATGGCAGATAATCTCTTTAGTCCCATTCTATACATTAAGATGAAAAGCCTTCTGTGTGCAGCAGCCCCCCTGAGCCCCACTACTACTTACATGAGGTCCCTCTCTGTCCAGCGATGTACATGGGTGTCTCAGCCTTACGAGAGTCTCCTTGATTGGCTGAGACACAGCAGTGGTGTCATTGACTCCCACTGTTGTCAAAGTCAGCTAGCCAATCAGGGAAGAGATGGGGTAGGGCTCCATGTCTGAATGGACAGAGGGAGCTGCGACTCGGCTCGCATGCCCACATAGTATGCTGCTTGCTGTGGGGGCACTGAACAGGAAGGAGGGGCCAGGAGCACAGAAGAGGAACCTGAGAATAGGAGGATCTGGGCTGCTCTATGCAAATCAACTGCATAGTGCAGGTAAGTAGAATGTTTGTTATTTTTTATAGGAAATAAAACAAGACTTTACAATTACTTTAAAGAGTATTTTTCCAAGGTCACAAATTTCTGGAAAGAAGTTTGAAGGATTACACAAAAATGTATTGGATTACGAGTTATCCGAGGAACTGGCCTTCTTCATTTTACAGGTTTTCAAAATTCCCAAAGTTTATAAGAAATCTGTACTCCACCATCTCCTTAAAGCGGTTCTTCACCCTAAAGGGGAAGTTCCGCTAATCTGATCCCCCCCCCCCCCCCTCCGGTGCCACAATCGGCACCTTTCAGGGGGGAGGGGGGTGCAGTTACCTGGATAATTCAGGTATCTGCACCCACTTCCGGGCAGACCGCCGCAGACCCCCGCAGATGCCCCGCCCCCCCGTTGTGTTCTGGAAAACACACAGTTCCCAGAGACACAGCGGGGGACCATAAGAGACACGCAGCGCGACTCGCTCATGCGCAGTAGGGAACCGGGCAGTGAAGCTGTAATGCTTCACTTCCCGATTCCCTGACAGAGGATGGCGGCGGGGGCAGCAGCGAGACGAGTGATCGCTCGTCATTTGCCACCGACATCGCTGGACCCTGGGACAGGTAAGTGTGATTTTATTAAAAGTCAGCAGCTGCAATATTAGTAGCTGCTGGCTTTTAATATTTTTATTTTAGGTGCAGAACCGCTTTAACCAGTTCCCGAACAGTGCACGCCGATGTACGTCGGCAGAATGACACGGGCAGGCAAATGGGCGTACCTGTACGTCCCTTTAAAATTTGGCACGCTCGCCTGCTGGTCGGGACCCCCGTGAGTCAGGTCACGGGTCCCACGGATTCGATCGCCGCGGGCATACCCGGGATCGTCTCACAGGGCGGCTGAACGGAGAGATGCCGTTGTAAACAGCATCTCCCCGCTCTGCCTAGCAACTAGTGACGCTGATCTCTGCTCCATGTGATTGGAGCAGAGATCAGTGTTCACTAAATGAAAGCCCAGCCCCCACAGTTAGTAACACAACCCTAGGAACACTTAACCCCTACAATGCTTCCACTGGTTAACCCCTTCACTGCCAGTGTCATTTACACAGGAATCACTGCATTTATATAGCAGTGATTGCTGTATAAAATGACAATGGTCCCAAAAATGTGTCAAAAATGTCCGATGTGTCTGCCATAATGTCGCAGTCACAATAAATAAATAGCTGATCGCCGCCATTACTAGTAAAAAAAAAATATATATTAATAAAAATGCCATAAAACTATCCCCTATTTTGTAAACGATATAACTTTTGCGCAAGCCAATCAATAATCGATTTTTTTACCAAAAATATGTAGAAGAATACGTATCGGCCTAAACTGAGGGAAAAAATGTTTTTATATATATTTTTGGGGGATATTTATTATAACAAAAAGTTAAAAATAATGCGTTTTTTTCAAAATTGACGCTCTATTTTTGTTTATAGCGCAAAATAAAAACCGCAGGGGTGATCAAATACCACCAAAAGAAAGCTCTATTTGTGGGGGGAAAAAAAAAAGAACGTCAATTTTGTTTGGGAGCCAAGTCACATGACCTTGCAATTGTCAGTTAAAGCGATGCAGTGCCCAATCGCAAAAAGTGGTCTGGTCTTTGGCCAGCAAAATGGTCCGGGCTGAAGTGGTTAACGCTGCTAAATCATGCATTCCTCTCACCTGGAAAAAGATGCAGCCATCGTCCATCGGACTATGGCTCAGGCTGCATTTACACCTTGGCGTTTTGAATTGCGGGCCTATTTGCATGCGATTCTGGGCAAGATGTAAAATGACAAATGGCAGGATCACATTTGAGATGCCATTAATTTGAATGGCACCTAAAATACATACATATATACACCCACACTAAGGCCAATTAATCTGTCTCTACCCAGTGAGAACCCATGCAAGCACAGGAAAAGTATGAAAATCTTTATGCAGGCAGTGTCCAGGCAGGAGTGTCAACCACCGAGCTGCCCACTTACCGATGTTGCTGATTTATAGGGAGCCATCAGGCTTTTTGTCTGTAATAGTTCAGCAACTTTCTTCACTCTACTTTTAGGAGTGTCAGAGCTTTCTGTAAGGCCGGCCATACACAGGTTGAATCTTCTTGCTGAACCGGATACGAGATTCAAACTGTTAATGGGCAGGCTGAATGTACCAAGTTGATGGATTGATCAACTTGGGTACAACCAGCCTGCTGGATTATCTTACACCGCTAGCGATAATCATAGTCTTCTCCTGGTGAGGACAGCTTACCTCGCCCGCGCCCCACGCCGGGAACAGACAATAGCTTGGCAGGAAGGATTCCTCTGTCAGCACAATCCATGTTGATTGGGGAATCGTGTGAAATCACACCGTGTATGGTCAGCCTTAGTCATATGCTCATCAAGGTGACTGGCTGCTGCCTGCAAATCTTTCAGCCTGTGGGAGACTGCTTACCTATATTCAGTGACAGGAAAAGCTTCTACATTCAAGCTGTACATGGGGTAAAAGGGGGGTTTTATTTAGACATTACAAACACAGGATCTGCTTTAAGGTTTGTAATGATTGTAACGTACTGCTCCAAAGCATTATATGGGGGCTGATGGGAAACACGGAGCTCCTTCAAATGGCTAAATATCAACAGCCACACTAATATAGACTACAGAAAACAATATATTGTAGAATCTATGTCATGCACCATTCACCTTTTAAAAAGGTCTGCTAAAAATCCAAACAAACTTAAGGTGAGCTGCTGGACTCCCAGGCAATAAAGGAAAGCTCAATTTTCACCAGTCATGCCAAATTGAAGCTTATAAAAACGATGATTTTTCACTTCCGAGAGGAAGAGCAATTTCACACCTTTTCTAACTAAGCCATTCCCATGTGAAAGCAGCACTTGATTTGATATGAGCTGGCAGCCATAATAATCAGACACTTTCGGCAGTCTTCAGGAGCAAAATTATAGGTGCCAAGCTTAACTACATAATGGTGATGTGGGAGTTTAAAAACAGATCCTAAATATGAAAATAAAAAAAAAATTAAAGAAAAAAAAACAAAAAAAAAAAAAAAACACAACACTGTATGAATATTTTTTTTTTTAAACACAACATTGCTTAAGGAGTGCGTTGTATTAAAAACTCTAAGTCCCCTGAAATGATTCCATATAACAGAAAACTGTGATGCAGAGATCGGAGACAGACATCCAAGAATATATGTCCACATGCGATATGCTTCAAATAGCCTATTTTTTTTTTTACTCCGTCATCTATAATTCATTCCAAATTACCGTATATACTCGAGTATAAGCCGAGATTTTCAGCCTCTTTTTTGAGGCTGAAAGTGCCCCCCTCGGCTTATACTCGAGTCACCGCTGTCTGACTGCCCGAACAGCGTGTCGAGCAGACAGACAGCGGCCATTCTACCTTTCAAAAGCCGCGCCTCCGCCTCCGCCTCCGCCTGTGATAGGCGGAACACTCAATTTCCCAGCAGTCAGTGTTCCGCCTATCTCCGCCTATCACAGGCGGAGGCGCGGCTTTTGAACAGGGGAATGGCCGCCAGGGCGCCGACGAAGAGCGGCGATCCTGGCATGGGACGACACGGAGGCTCGGGACGGGACGACACGGAGGCTCGGGACGGGACCGGACGGAGGCTCGGGACGGGACCGGACGGAGGCTCGGGACGGGACCGGACGGAGGCTCGGGACACAGGTAGGCTGGACACACAAGGCTGCACGGACACACACACACACACACACACACACAGGGATGGATGGATGGACACACACACACACACAGGGATGGATGGATGGACACACACACACACACACAGGGATGGATGGATGGACACACACACACACACACAGGGATGGATGGATGGATGGATGGACACACACACACACACACACACACACAGGGATGGATGGATGGATGGACGCACACACACACACAGGGATGGATGGATGGACACACACACAGGGATGGATGGATGGACACACACACAGGGATGGATGGATGGACACACACACAGGGATGGATGGATGGACACACACACAGGGATGGATGGATGGACACACACACAGGGATGGATGGACGGACACACAGGGATGGATGGACGGACACACAGGGATGGATGGACGGACACACAGGGATGGATGGACGGACACACAGGGATGGACGGACACACACACAGGGATGGACGGACACAGAGGGATGGACGGACATATCTCACCCTCGGCTTATACACGAGTCAATAGGTTTCCCAGTTTTTTGGGGGTAAATTGGGGGCCTCGGCTTATACTCGGGTCGGCCTATACTCGAGTATATACGGTATGTCTATTGTAAGGCGCACTATGAATCCAAAGTGAATAAAGATAACAGCATTCCTAATACAAGTGAATTTGAAGTCCTGTATAGCAAACTATGCTAGAACTTGCTGTGATATGCTGCACTAGGACAGCTTTCTGCATGTCGGGGGGGGGGGGGGGGAAGAAGGAGAAGGCAACGTATATATTCAGAGCTGAAAAAAACATCTTATGTGAATTCAGGTGAAATTTCAGCTGTGTACAGAAGCGATGCTTACCCCAGAAAAGTCTGGTTATTGAGGTAGACAGTGATACAAAGGCTGATTTATTAAAAGGAACTGAGAATGTTCACACAATAAAATTGTGTAAAGACGCACTTCAATTATTCAATCATACAAAAAGCAGATAACCCTTTTTACTTATTACATATGCACACAATTTGATAATTATAGTGAATATTCACACAAATGTAACGAGCAAACATTCTCAAATTCTTGTAGTGTATCGTTTCGCTTTGGTGCATGCCAGTCCAAAGACAATAGTTGGTACTGCATAGAACGACACATTTGTGGGAGTCTGATAGGGCTACACACCACGATACAAGTATTTGAAAAAAGTGGAGGATTCCCCATGGGGCTTTTTAGCAGCAAATATTCTGACATAAATTTCCGTGACTGGGGAGGTAAAGGGTGACGCACCTGCGTGGCAAGCAGAGCGCACAGCAGGCAGAGGTCGTCCCACGCATGCACGTGATGTCAGATCCCATCCGGAGGCTATCACAGAACGCCACCGGCACAGTGAAGACTCCCCACAGTGGCAAAGATTAAAAATGCGGGTGTTGGGGGCGTGGCCTGGTGATGTGCTAGAGCAGACGTGTGCTCTGTGAGCTCCGAGGCCGACACCGAGAAAAGTACCTAAAATCATCAAAAAAACTATATTTTTGATACCTGGACGATGGGCCGGCGGACGGGCAAGTCTCTGCCCAAGAAAGGGGCCTCAACGGGGTCAATTAAACGATTCCTCTCCGTGGAACCTGACGAGGTGGAAGAGCAGGACGACCTAGGCCGCAAGCCGCGGGGTGGAGTAGATCTCGCCTCCCGCGATGGGCCGGACCGGAGGTCGCGCTCGCCCGAGTCCTCTGCGGGCTCGGGCGATGAAGGGGAGCAACATCCTTCCGCCGGAGCGGCGCCGAGAGTGAGCGGTCTCCCTACCACCTCCGATCTCGCCTCCATGCTACTGAACCTCGAGCGGGTCATTAAGAAGGAGGTCTCCGCAGTTCGTTCGGATCTCTCGCAAGTATTGGTTCGTGTCGAAGAGTCGGAGCAACGTCTAGATCGCCATGCGAACACTATCCGATCCTTACAGGCGACTACACGACAACTTGCCATTTCGCATCGTACGACCGTTTACAAGATCGAAGATCAAGAGAATCGTAACAGACGTAATAACGTTCGGATTAGGGGACTTCCCGAAGCGACTGGGGACGACGACCTGTTACCGTCCGTTCGGGGCATTTTCAACAGTCTTCTGGGCCGAGCTGCTGACGCCCCCTTGAGGATTGACCGGGTGCACAGGGCACTCCGACCACGCAATCTTGCTACAGACGTCCCACGGGACATCATTTGCCGGATCCCCCATTATCCTGAAAAGGAACTGATTATGCAGAAAGCTAGGGGAGCTACTCCGTTTGATTTTCATGGAGCGATGTTATCCTTTTTCCCGGACCTAGCTAAGGAAACCTTGGATCGACGCAGGGCCCAACGACCCCTCACGGAACTGCTTCGGGCGGAGTCCATTAAATATAAGTGGGGCTTCCCTGCGGCCTTGATCGCCTCTAGAGATGGCAGAACCGCAATACTTCGATTCCCGGAGGAGCTGCCCAAATTCTGCACGGATATGTCCGTTCCTATCCCGGAGCTGCCTGGATGGCAGGACGGCATCCCGCCCCTGCCCGCTGGGGCCGACCAGGGCTGGCAGAGAGTGAGCCGTGCCCGCCGCACTTCTGCACCTGATTACCGCCCTTGAAATGGCAACCTGCCCTTCAGCTTGTTTACCTGTTCAGGATGTCTACTTGCATTTGTGGGACATACCGCCTGAACGCAATTGGGGGGGCTCCCTTACCAAGTTTGTGCGAGGAAGCTGACCGCCTCTGGCGGCAACGAGTTTTTGCAAGGCCACGGCTGAGTCACCTTTGGCCGTGTGGCCCATACCCCGGTACCCCCTTGGGGGCCTCAGTATGGAGGTGAACATTGCTGTTCTTTTGCCTTATTTAATGGCGTGTTATTTTTCCCTCTCCCTCTCTGTGCCTTTGGAGCGTGACTGACTCGCGGTACCCCCCCCCCCAGTATGTATCTTACCGCCTTAGCTTCATACCCATATTGTTCTTTACAGGCGTTTTACCGTTTTATGTTTTGGATGATGTTATCTCTAGATTTTTATGCCTTGGTGTCGGCACCGGACCGCGGGGCGCTACTTCGGACCTTTATGGCGTGGTTTGCGCCCGGCTGCCCGAGTCTCGCCCCCCCCCTTTTTGAGTGGGGGCTGCCCGGCGCGGGGCCCTGGCGTCCGTTCCCCTGTTGGGGTGGTGGGCGTGGGGGCCCTGTGGCGGTCACGCAGCCCGCTCGTGCACGGCATGGAAATGCGTGCACTACTAGCTGTTCTCCGACAGCACCTTTTTTGGTTCATTTTGTTTTTCCCACTAAGGTGGGGTCTTTCATTTGCTTGTCTCCTTTCCTTCTCCTTTCCTTTTCTCTTTCACCTTTCTTGTCTATTACCTCCACCTCCTCTGATCCCCTCCCCCCTATTTAGCAGCAGACCGCCTCTGTATTGCATCGGTAATGTTGTGGTGATCGCGGTTCCTCCTCCTGAGACCCCATGGCTACGGTGAACCTTGTATCTTTTAATGTACGGGGCCTTCACGCCCCGGGGAAGAGACACAACTTATATAGGGAGCTGGACCGTTTGCGGGGGGACGTGGTCTTCCTCCAGGAGACCCACCTCACGCAGACGACTCGAGTTAGACTGCACTCACCGAAGTACCCCACGTGGTACTACAGCCTCTCCGACATTTCTAAAGCAAAAGGTGTGGCCATTGGGATTCGTAGGGGAACCGCGTTCACGTTTGAGGAAATGTGTGATCCTGCGGGACGTTTTCTGTTTCTGCGGGGCACCCTGGGCAGCATGCAGTGTACTTTGGCCACCTTATACTCCCCTAACAAAAACCAGGTGCGTTTCCTGGCTTCCACACTCAACTCCCTACAGAACTTTGCACGTGGATGCATTCTACTAGCGGGCGATTTTAATGTTCCCCTGGAACCTACTTTGGACACCTCTAGAGGTGGTTCCTGGCTTTCCGGCAGGGGAGTGAGGTATATACGTTCTCGACTCCATGACCTACAGTTGATGGATGTCTGGAGAATTAATCACCCGCGGGAAAGGGACTTTACCTACTACTCTCCGGTGCACCAAACATACTCTAGAATTGATTTATGCTTCATTGATCACCAGCACCCCCCGCTCATAGTGAAGTCAAGCATTGACTCATCCCCCATTTCGGAACATGCTCCGATTTCCTTAACCATTAGAGTGGCGTCCGTACCCCTGAAATCCACTAACTGGAAGTTGAACGAGGAACTTCTAGCCGAAGAGGCGGATAAAAAGGTGATGGGTGACAGTTTGGAATTTTATTTTAAGACTAATGTCAGTCCTGAAGTTTCGCCGGGAGTGCTATGGGAGGCCCACAAGGTGTATATTAGGGGAAAGTTCATGGAATTGGGTTCTAGGAAAAAGAGAGAGCGCTTACTACAACAGTCCGACTTGTTGCGTGACATTACAGACTTAGAACGCCGGCATAAGCTGAACCAGACTCCGGCCCTTTTCCACGCCTTAACGGAAAAACGGGAGACCCTGAAGTCCCTCCTTCACTTAGATCAAAAGCGACGCTCGCGGATAGTAGCTCACCGATTTTATGAGTGGGGAGATAAGCCCAGTAGGCTGTTGGCCAACTCGGTGCGACAGCGTAAAAATGCGGCGTTTATTGCCAAAGTTAAGACCCCCTCGGGAGACCTGGTGTTCGAGACCCCCCGTATAGCCAAGACATTCAGGGACTTTTATCAGCGTCTGTATCAGGTGCACCAGGGTGTCCATGATAGAGTGGCTCGGGGACGCCTTATTGGGGACTATCTGGCCCGTGCCGCCCTCCCGAAGCTCTCCGAGGAGGTTTTGGCTTCCTTGGGGGGGGAGTTTACGGCTGCGGAGCTCCTGGGCGCCATGAAAGCTATGGCGCGCGGTAAGGCACCGGGACCAGACGGCCTCACGGTATCTTATTATAGAGCGTACGCTGACATACTGTTGCCGTATTTGACCAGATACGCTAACGTGACCTCGGATGGCGGGGACCTTCGCCCGGAGACCACTCATGCCCACATCACGGTATTACCCAAGGAGGGCAAGGACCCTAGTGACTGCGCGAGCTACCGCCCTATTTCGCTCTTGAATATTGATGCGAAGATTTATGCTAAAGCCATAGCGAATAGGCTGCTCCCCTTGGTGCCACAGTGGATTTCACAGGATCAGACAGGATTCATCCCCGGGAGGGAAGCGCGGGATAATTCTCTCCGCACACTTTCCTTGATGGCTCATGTGCGGCGGACTTCCCAGCCCACCCTGTTACTTTCCACGGATGCTGAGAAGGCGTTTGACAGGGTGGACTGGGACTTCCTTATGGCTACGCTGGCGCACTTGGGTATAGGACCCACTTTGCGCTCCAAAATAGCGGCGTTGTACCACTGCCCCACAGCTCAGATACGGATTAACGGTACCCTTAGTGACCCCTTCACCCTATACAACGGCACTAGCCAGGGTTGCCCGCTCTCGCCGATTTTATTTGCGATCTCCCTGGAACCATTTTTATCCCTTATTAGGCGAAACCCAAATATACATGGCGTGACAATAGGTACGACGGAACACAAATACGCGGCTTACGCGGACGATATTTTGTTTTATGTGCAACAGCCTCTGATCACCCTTCCAAATCTTATGTCCGAGTTTTCGGCCTACGGCGCGGTGTCAAATTTTAAAATCAATATGTCCAAATCGGAAATGTTAAACATCTCTGTCCCCGCCAAACAGGTGTCTCACCTGAAAAAGAACTATCCCTTTACCTGGCAGTTGAGCTCCATGAAATATTTGGGCATTCAACTTACGCCCTCCCTATCGTCCCTGTTCCGCGCTAACTTTCTGCCTTTGCTCAACACACTTAGGTCAGATATCCAAAAGTGGTCCCAGCTACGACATTCTTGGCTGGGCAGAATTGGTCTGGTTAAGATGAACTTGCTGCCCAGGGTGCTCTTCATGCTTCAGATGGTCCCGTTTGGGATACCGGTGGGGTTTTTTACAATCTTGACATCTTTGGTATACCGGTACATATGGAATAGGAGAAGACCCAGGCTGAATAGATCTCTCCTCATCCGCCCTAAGTGTAGCGGGGGTTTAGCTGTACCAGACTTTAAGCTTTACTACAGGGCCGTTGTGCTGACTAGGCTCTCTGACTTGAAGTATTGCAAGGCCACGAAACTCTGGGTAAAAACTTAGAAATGGACCTCTGTGGCGCTGAACCTTCCACACTGATGTGGATCCCGAGGAAGTTCCGGACCCTTTTGCCTACCACGTCACCGCTTACACACTCCTCCTTGATGGTGTGGGACTCTATCTGTAAGATGTATGGCTGGTTGTATAACTCCCCCCTGATGCCCTTGGTGGGTCACAATTTTTTCCCCCCGGGTAACATGGACCCTCAGATTCACCCGTGGCGGCTGGGCACTAACACATGTCTACATCAGTTCACCGGCCCATCCGGGGTGTTGCCTCTTTCTTCCATCATGGGTGACTCCCCCATATCCTACATGGATCGATGGAAACATCATCAACTATTGAACTTTGTTCGCATGCTCCCAAAGCCCTTGCGCACCTTGGCGGAGCTTACACCTGTGGAAACCGCATTTGCCGAACCGGGCCCGATTGAGCGGCCGGTTTCGTACTTTTATCAGGCATTGTTGTCCCTCACTTCTACGGGTACCCCCTCCTTCCTACGGTACTGGGAAAGGGAACTGCATACGGCTCTGTCTCCGTCCCAGCAGTCACAAATCCTAACCCTGGCTCATACCTCCTCTGGATCCTCTAAGACATCAGAAATGGCGTATAAACTTTTGACCAGATGGCACTACACACCAGTTGTTTTACATAGGTTTTCTCCTCAGTCCTCCCCACTTTGTTGGCGGGAGTGCGGGGAGGTAGCCACTCATGCTCATATTTGGTGGTACTGCCCGAGGATCCGCCCATTCTGGCTGGCGATTTTCTACACGATTAAAGAAATCCAGGGGTGGGAGGTACCTAATGACCCGTGGTATGTTCTGTTCCATTGCACGGGGAGGCCGGCGGGCCCCTATAAGAGGTCGATTACACCACACCTCTTGAACGCTGCCAAAACCCTCATTCCTCAGTTTTGGAAGCTGAAGACGATCCCCACGCTCCGGCGTTGGTTACTCAACGTGGATACCACATATTACATGGAGGACATGACTCTCTCCCTCCGGGGTAAATCTGAGTTGGCAACGAAGATCTGGGCCTGTTGGGTTGCCTTTAAATATTCATCTAGTTATGCAGCCATAATGTCTCAACCAGTGTGATGTGACCATAACTCTTGTTCTTACTATATCTACTGTAATTTTGCAATTGTTTATCTGAGGGTGGTCTGCCCTCCTTCCCCCCCAACCCCCCCCCCCCGTCTCCCACATCCCCCCCCCCCGTCTCCCACATCCCCCCCCCCCCCCACTTTCTTTCTCTTTTTCTCTCTCTTTCTGTTTATTTTCCCTTTCCTTTACTCTCCCTCTATTTCTGTCCACTATATTCCCTCTTTCATAATAGAAGAGGTGGGTGTATTTGACTGTTCCGTTGTAACTAACGATATAATGTTGCTGCCCTTGATATTGGTTTATGTATTGATCGTTATGCTTTGTACACGCTTCTCTTCTTTAATAAACAATTATAAAAAAATAAATAAAAAAAATGCGGGTGTTAGTGAGGGAGACATGTAAAAGAACACATCTCCCCCCGTGCCGGGAAGACACACATGCGCGTCACCCTTCACCTCCCCAGTCACGGAAATTATGTTGGAGGATACGGAAGTATACGGGGTGCCAGCACCTTCCTGAAGGCTTTCATTAGCAGCCTGAAGGCCCCTTCCTGCGGGGAGCAATGTGTGGGGAACCTTTACACACCTGCCAACGATTAATGACAAATTACAAGGTATTTAAAGATGTGCGCTCTATCGGTTGATCCCTGATGAGAGCATAGTAAGATGCACTTTACACTTTATTGTGTCAAACTTGATCAGAAAGTAGCTTATTATAAACTTCTCCTCAATTTAGATGCAGCACCCATATGCTTTTTACCTTAATATACAGGCACTGCATATTTATCTTTGGACTTTACAGCATCCCTATTTCAACATAACAATCAGGTATTTGGTATATTTTTGATTATGGATGTCATATTGATACACAGCACCCTTATTGCTTTTATTTTCCCTGGCATTCCTCAGACGGATCCCTCAATCACACCTTTTTTTCCACCTTTTAGCACATTTATTCATTGTAGCATCCATCTTCAACATTTAGTTTTGCATCACATACATACACACTTTTGCATGTCCAGTTGCTTGTTCTTTTGGTCTTTCATCACGTTTATTATATTTTTTATACATTTTTATCACTGATACACACACACACACACACTTTATATGCATTATTCTATACATAGCACGTTTTGATTATCTGAGGCGAGGCGATACATGTATTCGGCACCCCTCCTCCGTTCACTTTATCCCACATGCACTGAAACACACAGATGACAATTTAAGTATCTCACTAATCATATCAAATTAAAACAATGATTTCTATGATGTGTATTTGGCCATGTGTGTGCTTAAAAGTGGAGATGGGGTGCATTTCCTGCGGATCTCCTAACATGAAGATCAGCATATAATATATTAAAATATTATGCAATTACTTGTTCCCGGCACTATTTACAGGGGGATACTCATTTTTGAAATTTTCCCTCTTTTGAAATGGCTATAAAATGTCTGCTTCCTCCTTGGCCATCGCACACACTTATTCGCTCAGATTGTTGCCATAACTGTAAAAATGAAGCATAATATATAGTATACTAATTCTTATAATCATAACTTTCAGGTGCCTTGATCCCTGCGCTTCCTCCGTGGGGGGGGGGGGGGGTTACATTATTCTGTGACCGCTTGCAAGCCTCACGAGCCATCTTGCTCCCTGAAGACCAAAACCATTAAGGTCGAAATGCGTTGGGGATTTTCTTAACATGGGATGGTATAAATATTGTGGGCTAACACCCATGGATGTTTATGTGACTGTGTGGCAATGGCAAATGGTTTACATAGCTCACGGCATCACGGGTTAGGTAGAGAGTCCTTAGCAGAATTTTGCTTAGGGCCCCAAGGATGTCAAGATTGGCATGCTTACAATCATCTTCAATAAAAAATAAAAATAAAATAAAAAATTCTATAATTACTATTATTTAGGACTTCCATGGCGCAAACACTTTGCCCCGAGCTTTACAATATAAAAGGCAGTACAGTTATATTATGATTCAATACAAGAGGGTTGGGAAGCGCATGTTCATGATAGCTTTTACTCCAAAAGGGAGGGGCAAGAAATACAAAGATAACAGTGAGGGGAGGAGTTGATGAAGGTAAAAGTAGTTTTTAGGTAGAAGTGGGGTAGGCTTCCCACCTCTACCTAATTGATATTAAATCATTGATACTAAAGTAAAATAACAATACATCACACACTCTCCAGATTTCAAGATCCGTTCATACAGTACGGCCAGTGTCCTCAATCATCTGTAGCTGACCTTCAAGTCTAGGAAATTTATCTGAGATTATTTTCATTTGTTTAGTTTGACAGCAGCAGTATGTTTGTTTAGTACCTATCATGGGTTTCAAGTAGTAAAAATCCAGAGTGGACTAGGTTCTTTGCTGCTCTGTGCAATCAAATGCTGCAGACAACAGTCGGTAAGCCATCTGACCATCTACATCCAACCTTACAAACTGAAGAATGTTATAAGCAGTCCAATGTAAAGTAGTTAGGCTGAATGACCTTTAAATGTTTTCAAAATAAATAGGCATAATATCATTGTAAACATGTTTTCCCGAGCTGCGACTCCTGATTTCTAAGCACCTAGGAATGTCAAACATGTGTACCTGGTTTAAATAAGTAGGTAACGTGCTCTGATGTCAGCGGTATTCCTCACTGCTATGAAAACTTGGTTTCTGTTTTAGCTCACATCTGCTCTACCCTCAGGAGACCTAACAAGTCCTGGTGTATTTCACACCTTCCCAGGCAAGGTTGATTTAAAACGTCCAAAGACCTCTGAGTTTTAATACATTTTAAAAGCAAATATATAGTTAGCCAAAAGTAACTAAAGGTGTGAGATCACATTTTTTTCACAACGTTCTGTATTTTTATATGTAGATTACAGATATGGAAGTTATCCCTCATAGAAAGGATTGCCCTTTGTTTACATTATAATGCAGTCATGATAGATCATTTTAAAAACACAATGCAATGGAGTTTCTTTTAAGAAAACATAAATTACATATTCCATCAAGGAATATGTATAACATAAAATTACAAGCTTTTTAGGTCAACTTCTGTTTTAAAGTAGAAATTACAGCCCGGCAATGGAGAGAGAACAATGGAGAATCAGCCAATCCACAAGTCCTCCAAAGTGTCTCTCGCTTTTCTCTCCCAAAAGAAAAAAAAAATCTGATTGTTGCACGGAGATAAAACGATTAAATAGATCTTGGGACAATCTCTCTGTGACCAGAAGTCTTTACTGGGACACCATTGATATACATTTTGGCCTAACAAATCAATCTGGGAACATCTTGGGCATCTGAACACCACAAACCAAAAACACCATTTAATTCATTATTTAATATTCAAAGCAAAGTCTCCATACTTTGTTTTGCTGAGAAATCAAGGGAAAAAAAAAAAAAAAAAAAAAAACCTTCCTAGCATTTCTGTCTGTGACCTTATTGAGCAAAGGCAGATAATTCATGTAGCATTTACTTGAATCCAGCTGCCCTTCACCCAGGCATGCAGGCAGGAGAATGTGCTTAGCTGAGAAAACCCATCCTCCCCTCTGAAAGACAATTGGGGGTGTATGACATCCTTTGCCTAGGCCTGGAAAGTAAAGTAGGAATAAAAAAATAAAAAATAAAAAAAAGTTTAAAAACAAGTTAATATAAATATACTTTCCGATCAATTAACTAATGCTCTAAGGGTAAGGATTAAAAATAGCCAATGTTGATTGACAGAGTAAGGTTCTGCTTTAATGAAGAGGCAATAACACGATGAAATTGTCACAGTGAGAGAATAACTTGGCAAAAGAGAGAATATTTTACGAGTTAGACTAGCGAGAGGATCCAACAAAATTACCTGAGATGCCACGGTGAGAACATGAGCATACCACTTGATCTAAAAAAAAACGGATTATTTTATGAGTAAGGGCCGGTTCACACAGCGAGGCGTGGCGAGGTGTCTCCGACTTACCTCGCCGCAACCTGCGGGGAGCTCAGCGGCGACTTGCAGAGGACTTCTGTATAGAAGTCAATGCAAGTCGCCCCCGAAGTCGCCCCGAAGTAGTACAGGAACCTTTTTTCTGAGTCGGAGCGACTCGAGTCGCTCCTCTCAGAACGGTTCCATTGTACAGAACGGGGGCGACTTGCGGGAGCGAGGCGAGCCGTGTCGCCTCGCCTCGCTGTGTGAACCGGCCCTTAGGCTAGCCAGTTGATCCAACAATAACAAGTGATATTCTAGAATGGAACAGAACAATTCATTTAAATAACAAAAAACAAGAAAAAAAAAAAAAAAAAAGAAAAAAAAAATCAGCACACCAGTAGTAGAAGGTTAAGCCCATCTGAATTCACCATATTCAGAAAAACACCCTAAATCCGGGCTTAAAGGACAATGTCACATTGTTGTGTAATGATGGGTTGGAGCGGGTACATTTGCTTTCTCAAAGCTGTTAATTATGCTAGCAGGAGATCATTCCTTTGGTTCATAAATCCAAACTTCTATTTTTAATTCTTTACAAATGATACTGTTAAGCCACTCCACATGAAAAACTTGGTTGTCTAAAACACAAGCAAGACTCCACATAAACCTCAGTATTTTAGCACCATCTCAGGCACAGATGAAAGGAAGGCAGTATGGTTCTTCTACAATCTACAAAAAGGTTCTGGACTTCTAAGCTGGGAACTACAAAACTGACTGTGGAACAAATAAGGTACATTCACTTGAGGGTATGACAAATTATAGGACGAATAAATAATTAAGGGATGCGTCTTTGGATTCACACAGTTCTCATGATAAAGGGCTGCCTATTTCTGTACGCCATCTAAAGAATGGCAAACTTCCAGCACAATAGTGAGGATGTTTATCATGGGAACTTATAATTTAAGTCAGTCTAAGCAAAAGTGAAGACTCTTCCATAGTGTGCAGTAGATCCTTCACCACTAAAGATGACTTATTCTGGGTGTAATAATTCAAAGACATGACAGTTTGTAAGGCTGGCCATACATTATACAATTTTCATTTAGCTTAACCAAAGCCATATAATAATAGGAGACCAAACCTAAACACTTTCAATGTGTATGCAATCACCTGCAGTACAAAGTTGAAAGTAATATCTGCTCACCATATTCTAGTTAAAATAATTTTTTTTGTTATTGGTTTTTTATTTCTGTCTGTGCCCCTGTTATGAAGATTAGTTTCCACATTTACCATTTTCACCAAGTGAAAAAGAAAATCCCATCTTGGGTCACCCCGCAGAAGAATAGATGGGAAATCTAATGGGGACACTATTTTTGATGATCCAGATAACCAGGAATTGCCCTCACTTTGGAGAGACTTTGCCCTACTTACAGTAGGAAAAGAAATCATAGATGATATCAAATGAAGTGGACCCCAGTTGCCAAGTTAGATTGTTTTCAACAGATTACATGTGTTTTAAAAGTTTTCCTGACTTCAATATATACACTTTAGACTGTAAGCTCTTTGAGGGCAGGACTGATGTAAATGCACAATATATATGTAAAGCGCTGTGTAAAAAGCGACAGCGCTATACAAGAATCTGTAATAATAGAAAAAGAAAAAACAAATTATTAAAGTGTCTGTTGTAAGGTTTTAAAAAGGAAGAACAAAACTGTACTGTCCATGTTCTATGATCTATATAAATGCATTTGACGAGCAGCACTGTACATATACAAATCTTTATAATTCACAGCACTGGGCACATTATTCCTAACACTTCAAGTGAGCTGCAGTGTAACAAAATAGTTTTAGAATAAGTTAATTATTGCCAGCTATGGTTACATCAGACCTAACGTGTAATTTGTGGTAAAGATAAAGTTTTGGATTTTTAGATGTTGAGCATTTGGTAAGGAAAACATAAACCGATCATTTGTATCATCCTGCATCACTCAGTAACGACATTATTCAGTTTCCCATCATAAATTGCAAAAAATTGAGATGAGATTAACTTGATGTTGACAATGACTTAATTTCATTTAGCTTTGTAAATAAGATGAAGTTGCATTCTCTGATCAAGCAATGCCCTAGAAAAATCTTAAGAGGAGGGCCAGCCCCCCCCCCCCCAAATAAAAAAAGTCAGCAGCTACACCAGGAGGGGCCGAGTAACCTCCACTAAATGTCAGCTGGGAGGAGGAGAGAGGCAGCCAGTCACATGGGTGCCACTATGAAAAAGTTACACTGAGGCGCATTTTTACAAATCCACATACAGTGGGACACATTATTTAATCTAATAGAGGAGATTGTAGAAAGAAGACTCAGAAATGATAGCAACAGTCAGAGTCAGAGCTGACAGGGCGGGGGGGGGGGGGGAAATGGGAGGACAGAGGAAATAGGAGAGCTGTGGATGACGGAGGCACGTAAAGTGACCACGGTGTCAGGGCTCAGCAGCCGCGATAAACTACGTTCAGTTTACAAGGGGGAGGGCAGAACAAGGCAGAAACAGCCAGATATTTCATGTGATACAGGGTGCCAAATTACACAGCACAAGCACTGTGCTGCTCATGCTTTAAAAGGAACAGGATCTACACATAGGCCAGAAAGGAAGAAAACAATGAAAACCTGAGAGATGCCCTAAAAATGGCCACAGATTTTTTTATATTTTTTTCCTTCATTCAAAAATCAAATATAAAACAGATTCCTCCAAACTCTCCTCCCCCTCCCCCCCAAACAAGGACTTTGTATTCTGACAGCAGCACTCACCACTGGACAAAACTTGGCCACTGCACGATGTGGTCCTTGTATCAGCCAATGTTCGATCATTATGACCAGCATAACCTCCTTGCCATACTACATAACCATGCCATAGTCAATCTCTCCGTCCCCATCAGGGAGATATGCCATCACTTCCTATACCTGGCACACCCTCTGACTGAGACAGGAAGTGCAGTTAAATATCCCCATCAGGGACACAAACTGCAAGAAAAAGGCTGCACATATATTTGAACCAACAAAGAGGTAAGTATGACATATGAGCATTTTTGCAATAAAACCAAACTGCCATTTTTCTTAATGTCCAGCTGACTTCCTGTCAAGTATTCACATAAAAGAAATGGCACTTTTTATCCAGCAGTAGGCTGCATTACGTAGCTACATATCTCAGTTCCTGCACAGGCATGAGAACGTGTTCATACAGTACATGTGTGTGAATACTGGTAGTATCTCTATCACATGTGAGATTTTACACAAAACAAAAATGGTTGTGGACATGGAGATTCACAAGCCCTGGCATGTCCCGTTATATTTAGAACACTTATGAATTTAAATAGCTTGCAAATACATTTTGATAAAGTGAAAATGAATTAACCTAAAAATATAGAAAATAAATAAAAAACAAGCTTAACGATATTGATGCTTAAAATTATACTGAGGCTCAGTTCACACAGGGGTGACAAGTCGCGCTCCGTTCTGTACTATGGAACCGTTCTAATAGGAGCGACTCAAGTCGCTCCGACTTAGAAAAAAAGTTCCTGTACTACTTTTGGGGCAACTTCAGGCGACTTGCATTGACTTCTATACAGAAGTCGTTTTGCAAGTCGCCGCTGAAGTCGTTTGCAGGTCGCGTCTGTGAGTCGCGCTGCAAGTCGTGTCGCGTCTGTGTGAACCGAGCCTGAATCCCTGAATCAAATCATTTACTGGCCTCTAAAAAGACAGCTCGTCAGCCTTGCCACTTGTGGCTACACAATGTCTACAGGATTAAGCTGAAAGTGGGGTTTTCAAAGTAAATGAGCTGCATTTGTCTCTTCTGCATATTGTTGATTTTAAGATAACTACAACCAATCAATCAGATTACAGATAGCATTAAGCAACTGTCAAGGATACCACTGTGAAGAGACTTTCTCTTGGTTCGCAACTCAATTGCATATGCATGAGAGGAGAAAACATGAGGCTCAGAGATGATGCGTTTAGAGCAATAGAACGGCAGGGCAACATGCAGCCGGAGAACATTTACAAAGGAAAATCAACAGCGTGGAATAAACACTGCTCTGTACAAGCCAGTTTATTTTTATGCAGCAGTCACTCTACATATGAGATTCCTTCCTGTACAGAAGGGCTCCGAGGACAGACAAGCTGCTCACATTTTAAAACGTGCTGACAGATTCGGTGATGAGCACCCCAGGCCAATTTTAGGGCACGTGCAAGCTAAGGTCCCACAAAGACGTGTATTCCTCCAAAGTGACCGCTACCGACGGATTTTCAAGTATTGTCAAATGCGGTCCAAATGATTTGATTTTGCTGGAAAACATGTACGAGCAAATTCTGCGCTACAACTATAGTCCTTACCCAGTCTAATGGTACTTCTAGACAGCTAAAACAAGACCCCAATTACACAGCTACATGCACACTTGAAATACATACAAGTAAATGGTTTTAGCCGGCAAATACTGCCCAGCCATAAGCAAAGCAAGGTGACTCCGCTCAGGAATGTCACTATTTTTTATTGCAGTTTGCTGGAAAGGGTATAGCAGGGTGCAGAGGGTTCATCCAGCATTTGTGTTAACATGTGGTCACACCTCTTTTGCACCTGATAGATTATATGCTTATGTATAAGCTATTGGGATCTGAGCTCAGGTATATCTTGTTTCTGTTGTATTGCAGGTCAGTGACCAGACCCAAACCTAGTAGCTTTCCCCCGCGTTGTGTCTGTTTGCCACATGTTGACTGTGGGGTTTATTTACTAAAGACAAATCCACTGTGCACTGAAAGTGCAGTCGCTGTAGATCTGAGGGGAAGATCTGAAATGAGGGCAAGTGCTGCTGATTTCTACCATCCAATCATGTGTAAGCAAAAATGCTGTTTTATTTTTTCTTGATCCACAGCGACTGCACTTCCAAGTGCACTTGCAGGATTTGCCTTTAGTAAATAAACCCCAATGTGTCCACAGCATTTGCAGAGTAGGATTGGCTAAAGAGGGATTACTTTGACACAGTTGCACAGCTTAAAGAGGAAGTAAACCCTAATGGGGTTTACTTCCTCATTGATTTCCTGCAAAGGCAAAGCATAATGGACTACTATGCATTGTATATTAGTCCATTATGTGTCACTTACCTGACACAGGAGCCAGCGATGTCACCGCTGTCCCCTGTAGTTCCGAGCATCCATCTTCTTGGTGGGTCTCACTGCTCTAGCGCTGTGATTCGCCGGCGCAGAGATGACGTCACTCCCGCGCATGCGCACGGGAGCCGACTCTGGCAGCATATCGCCGCAATCTGCGGCTTGCCCAGTGCGCCTGCGCGCTGCTGTTTGCGGCGCATGCACCGCAGACAGCGGTGGCTGTCTTCAGGTAAATATTTCCTAAACCGTATAGGTTTAGGAGATATTTCTTGGACCTACAGGTAAGCCTTAATCTAGGCTTACCTGTAGGTCAAAGTGGTTTGTAAGGGTTTACAACCACTTTAAACCTGTATTACAATACGTGTGAATTAAATGTCCCTATTTTTTATTACAAAGTTTGCTTTGCACAGGGTTCATCCAGAATTGTCAGCTGAGGAATGGCCCCAAGTTTGAGACATGATAACCAATGGGCAGCAGCACATTGAAGAAAACTCTGTACTCTACCCTCCTATACATACATTCACTGACAGCACAGTGCAAAGCAATAAAGACCCAGACTTAATGCTAGCGCAATCAAAGTTAAAAGGAGGCTTCTGAAATTATATATATATATATATAAAGCTACATTAAAGTGGTTGTAAAGGCACACGTTTTTTTACATTCATGCATTCTATGTATGAAAGGTTAAAAAGAACCTTTGTGCAGAAGCCCCACAGCCCCCCTAGTACTTACCTGAGCCCCCTCTCGATCCAGTGATGTTCACTAGAGCCTTGCCTCTCCAGGGACTTGCACTGCTGATTGACAGCAGCTCCCACTGCTGCCAAAAGCCAATCAGGAGACAGTGGGTGCAGAGACGAGCCACCACTCCATGTGTGAATGGAAGTTGCTTGCTGTGGGGGCTCCCGGCAGGCGACTAAGAGGAGGATTTGGACCATCCAAAACCATTACCGAGCGCAGGTAAGTAGAAACATGTTTTTTTGTTTTGTTTTTTTACATAACAAAGGGCTTTAAAAAAAAAAAAAAAAAGGTTATAAACTCTCAAAACTTTTGTAGTGCAACAGGCCCCCAGAACCCCCTCTCCCCCTATTTTAAACTTACCTGAACCCAATCGTTCCCACGATGGGGATGAGCAGAGCAGCTCCAGCTGCTGTCTTGGGCCCTGATTGGATTCATAACAGCGGGAGCCTATTGGCTCCCGCTGTTATCAATCAAATCCATTGACACAGGAGCTGAGGGTGGGGCCAGGTCCAGTCTGTGTCAATGGATGCAGCAACAGGAATCAGGAGCACGCCCGCATGTAAAGCGGCTCTCTGTGGGGGCAGTCGAGAAGAGGAGCCAGGAGCGCTGCTGAGGGACCCCAGGACAGGAGGATTAGGCCACTCTGTGCAAAAGCCTTGCACAGAGGGTGCAAGTTTAAACTAAAGCATAATTTTATGAATACATAACCAAAATTTCATAACATTGAGAGAGAGAGGGAGAGATTGAGAGAGATCGTTAATCTTTAAACTGCTCTACAGTATGAGGGATTTCAGCACAACTGTGCTCCATATTGGCCCTGGATGTTGAGCAACAACTAGAAGAAAAATGACCTCTCAGTGCCAGAAATACAAGAGCACAGACAAACATTTCTTCTGAGGCACCATATTTCACAAGCAAGTGCATAATAGTACATAAGGTGGGATATTACTTTTGCACATGCACTGTACAGTGCCTGTTGGCCAGTCTTCCAAATATTTGATATTAAGTACTGAAATGAGAAACCACTTCTGTATCTGATTAATCATGTTCTGAGGACATCTGCTGGAAACCTTTGCATTGTTAGCACCACTGTCATCAGAATATTTTTTTTTCCGTTTAGCAACTGGACTCCATTTACGGATACTTTTAAAGTAAAAATATAACAGATTAAATAGTGATAGGGTTTCCTTTTTTTTAAAAAAGGTATCAGACATGTCTAAACAGGCCTGGGTACTCAGGCCCAACCCAAGTCCTGGATAGTCCATTTCATAACACAAATGAGCCACTGCATTCCTTCTGAAAATCCCCTGCCTTGTCTGGCATTCTTCACACGAGTCTAGCAGCGAGGCACTCCTTGTTAGAATGACAGCATAAAACTCCCAAAGCATTAATCAGACTTGAGTCAACTTTTCACTTTCCTATTGAAGGTACACATTTGTGCCCAGCAATGTGGGGATAAAGAGTAGCTCAACTGTGCAGAGATCAGCAAAGGTACTTGATGTCAAGGCTACCTTTTTTTTTTTTTTTTTTTTTAAACCAAAGTCATGCGTCACATTTACCTTTGGCTCCTTCTTTCAGTGGTTAATGAGTCTCAAATGTATATGTGATAATTCTGATACACCAATAAGAAAACCTCATGACAGCAGACATGAAAGTAGCAGGAGCAGAGCATTATACTGGTCAGATACGGCTTTTCATTACATTTACCTTAGTCACCTCCACTCAGTATTGCCAATTTGTCCTTTAAAACAAATCTTTCATGAGGGAAATATAAAAAGGTAGCCATGGACGATATACTAAAAATGCTTGTTGCTATGGGTGCTACGATGATTCACTTTCTTTAGTACTACAAAGAAAACCACAGAAAAAAGGAAGAATTTTTTTCTGCTTATTTGTACTGTGTCTGAATGTGAAAGCATCGGCATGACCATCAGGCACCCAGTATTTTCACAAGGAGAGGTTAACCAATAACATGCTCTCAACAGGTTTAGATGCTTCTGGAAACTACTGCAAAATAAAGGTTAAGTCCAGGCCCCAAACAGACTCTTGCATGCATTTTAATTCATCTCCAACCCCCCATTGTGGATGTCCCAGTAAGGAGAAAACATTGAGGGCGGGTTCACATACTGTATATACAAATTGGATGTGGGTTTCCCTGCATCCAAGTCGCATGACAGGAGTGTGTGAAAGGCTGTCAATGGAGCCAGTTCACACAGCTAGAGGACAGCCGCATATGCACTTGGAAACAAGGACACACCGGCCCCCATGCTGTGAGCTGTGGCTGCAGCACGTATTAACGGAGCTTGAGGGATTGGTCAACCTTGTCTTACGTTCCGTCCGTGTAACAGCAACACTTTGATAAACGAAAGTCCTCTCGCTCGACAAAGGCTACTTCAGCTTCTTGGCACCTCAGGGTACAGTCACCCCAACTTTGCTAGACCAATATGTGTTAACTTTTGCATTTTGTAATGCAAGCCACCTCCTCTTAAAATATTGTTAAAAACAGTTTTTTTCCCCCAATAATTCTTATTGGGAAAGAAAAAGGTGATGTTGCTTGTATGAGTCTGTCAGATTTTTTTTTTAAATGTATTAATGAAAATACCAGGGAGATAATATGTCTTGATTGCTACGGCCAATATATCTTTTTAACTTGTTTTTAAGCTTTTCTTAGGTGTGAGCAAAGAATTGTGACTTTGTAACAACATGCCTCACGTGTGGTCTCTTCACTTTGCTTTTTATTTTTACATGCTCTGTGTTGGCTATAAACAAAGTATCTGATCTGGCTAAGAGTAGTAAGGAAACATTAAGCAAAAAAAAAAAAAAGTGTAATTTTTTTTACACGTCCACGTTGTTTCATGTCCAAGCAACTGAATTTATCACAAGTGGACTCCAATCAAGTTGTGGAAACATCTCAAGGATGATAAGTGGAAACAGGATGTACTTGAGTTGTGAATATTTATGTACATGTGATTTTTGTTTTTTATTTTTATCAAATTTGCAAAGATTGCAGAGAAACTTCTCTCACATTGTCATTATTGGGTATTGTTTGTAGAATTTTGAGGGAAATAATGAATTTAATTCATTTTGGAATAAGGCTGTAACATAACAAAAATGTGGAAAAACTGAAGCACTATGGAATACTTTCCAGGTGCACTCTAAGCTCAGAAAGTTGCATGAGCTACTTTTAAAATAAGAATAGGGTGCTCTGGCCACATAGACCTTAATGGGAGCTAAAAATTAAAATAAAAAAATAAAAAACACATAATCTCCCCCTTCTAGCGACTAGCTTTTAATTGACTAGGACAAAAAAAAATGTCAACATTAATGCGTCTGGAAAAAGAGATAAAAACTCTGCTTAATTGCACGTAACATCACTTATAACTCATTTCTCCATGCCTTTGAACACCAGTGGATCTGCTTCCCAAGTAGCTATTTATTTTTTTTCTCCAAAATTAGAGAACTTACTAAACATACATATCCTTTATACCTGCCTCCTAGGTAATCCTAACTCTCTGCGGTATCTGTCTTGAAGCTCTACCAATTAATTTCTGGATGCTTATATTAAACAAATTATTACACCACCTCAATATAATAGCTAATTGCTATAATGGGTTTCCTTGTTTTGTTTTCCTGTAAATTGATAGCTTTATTCATTTGTATAAGGCGATTTATTCATGATAAAAATGGGTTCCAAAGCAAAAATCCAGTGTTTAATGAGCTCCGAGGCTATACATTTGCCAAGGTAGTCTACCTCATTTATTTTTCTGCAATGTGCTTTTGTGTGTCCTAAATAAAAAAAAAGTTCAGTTACGCCAGGAAGAAAAGATTCCCTAACAAAGCGACAGTGCCCTCTCCCTCCAGCCATGTTAGACCCCTCTCCTCTTCTGGGAGTGTACAATTATGGTCTGGGCTGTTTGTTGTTCAAATGAATGATCTGCTAACAAGGTCCCTTTAAGTTAACGACACCTAGCAGAAGAAGCATTTGGACCGATTCAATGCAGTTATCGTAGGACATATTATGGCGTGACTTGTAGTTTTGTTAGATGTGGTACTTTATAATGGTTATACTTCAGTTTAAAGTGTTTCTTTCGGCTAAATGGTCAGTTAATCAGCCGTGATACAACTCCTTACACGCTACAACTTAACAGTATGGCATGACATCTTGAATTCAATGGTGTACAATTTTACTGACCCCATCGATCGTCTAATAATGCATGTCCAGTATTAGTGTGCAATAAAGCCATGTTTTGACATTCTGAGTGAACATAATGTAAAAGAAGATCTCAATTTGCCAACTAGTGACTGGAGCGCTTCAATAGAAAGCATTTAAGTCATTCAAATTCTCTGCTTTGCCAGAGAAAGACCTTCTCACTCTGTGCTCAAAAAAGTGCAACTGGCCTTGACTTATTTTTTTTGTGGTGGTTTATTGACCACTGGGCACTTAAACATCCTTAATAACCAGACCAATTTTCAGCTTTCGGTGCTCTCGCATTTTGAATGACAATTACTCAGTCATGCAACACTGGACCTATATGAAATTTTTGTCCTTTTTTTCCACACAAATAGAGCTTTCTTTTGGTGGTATTTAATCACCGCTGGGTTTTTTATTTTTTGTGCTATAAAAGAAAAAATACCAAAAATTCTGTAAAAAAACGAATTTTTCTTTGTTTCTGTTAGAAAATTTAGCAGATTAGTAATTTTTTCTTCATAAATTTTGGCCAAAATTTATACCACTACATATCTTTGGTAAAAATAAGTACAATTTGGTGGATATTATTTGGTCTTTGTGAAAGTTATACAGTCCACAAGCTATGGTGCCAATATCTGAAAATTGATCACACCTGAAGTACTGACGGCCTATTTCAATTCTTGAGACCCTAAGAGCCGGTTCACACAGCGGGCGATGCAAGGCGACACGACTCGCCTCGCTCTCGCAAGTCGCCCCCGTTCTGTACAATGGAACCGTTCTGAGAGGAGCGACTCGAGTCGCTCCGACTCAGAAAAAAGGTTCCTGTACTACTTTTGGGCGACCTCGGGGCGACTTGCATTGACTTCTATACAGAAGTCATCTGCAAGTTGCCGCTGAGGTCGCGGCAGGTCGCGGCGAGGCAAGTCGGAGTCGCCTCGCCTCGCCTGCAGTGTGAACCGGCCCTAACATGCCAGAAAAGTACAAATACCCCCCAAATGACCCCTTTTTGGAAAGAAGACATTCCAAGGTATTTAGTAAGAGGCATGATGAGTTTTTTGAAGTTGTCATTTTTTCCCACAATTCTTTGCAAAATCAAGATTCTTTTTACTTTTTTTTTTTTTTTTTTTTTTCACAAAATTGTCATATTATCAGGTTATTTCTCACACACAGCATATGCATACCACAAATTACACCCCAAAACACATTCTGCTATTACTCCCGAGTACGGCGATACCACATGTGTGAGACTTTTACACAGTGCGGCCACATACAGAGGCCCAACATGCAGGGAGCGCCATCAGGTGTTCTGGAGCACCCAGGACAATTCTGACATTTCTCTCCTACATGTAAAAATCATCATTTATTTGCTAGAAAATTACATAGAACTCCAAAACATATATTTTTTTTAGCAAACACCCTGGAGAATACAATGGTGGTCTTTGCAACTTTTTATCTCGCACGGTATTTGCGCAGTAATTTTTCGAATGCTTTTTTTTGAAAAAAAAAACAGTTTTGTGCTAAAAAAATAAAAAAAAATAAATAAAAAAAAAACAAGCACACAGTAAAGTTAGCCCAATTTTTGCATAATGTGAAAGATGAAGTTACGCTGAGTAAATAGATACCTAATATGTCACTCTTCAAAATTGCACACGCTCGTGGAATGACGGCAAACGTCGCTACTTAAAAATCCCCATAGGCGACGATTTAAATTTTTTTTACTGGTTATATGTTTTGAGTTACAGAGGAGGTCTAGGGCTAGAATTATTTCTCTCGCTCCAACGTTCGCAGCGATACCTCACGTGTGGTTTGAACACCGTTTTCATATGTGGGCGGGACTTACGTATGCGTTCGCTTCTGCATGCGAGCACATGGGGACAGGGGCGCTTTAAAAAAAACATTTTTTTTTATTGTTCATTTTACTTTATTTATTTTAGTTTGACATTTTTTTCCCCAAAAATAATTTTTTTGATCACTTTTATTCCTATTACAAGGAATGTAAACATCCCTTGTAATAGGAATATGGCATGACAGGTCCTCTTTACAGTGAGATGTGGGGTCAATAAGACCCCACATCTCACCTCTAAGCTGGGAAGCCTGAAAAAAAAAAAAAAAAAAAAAAAAAAAAAAAGATTCTGGCTTTGATCGTATTAGCGATTCGGTAGAAGCACCGGAGGGCGGCGGGAGATGTCTATGGCTGGGTATTGCAGGGTATCACCGACTATGGCTGGGTATCTCAGAGCATGGCGTTGCAGAGTACTGCGTTGCAGAGCATTGCAGGGTATTGGCGGGTGTTGCAGAGCATTGCAGAGTGTAGCAGGGTATTGGCGGGGGTTGCAGGGCGTTGCAGAATAATGCAGAGTATTTGCAGGGAATTGAGGGGTTAATTTTCGGTGAGCAGCGATGTGGGCACTGCAGATGCAGCCCACATTGCTGCTGACACCGATCTCTTCCCCCTCCGCTGTACCGATCGGTACAGAGAGGGGGAGGGAGGAACCGGCGTCATAACATGACGCCGGCTTGTTTACAAGTGATCACTCCGTCATTTGACGGAGCGATCACATGGTAAATGGCCGCGATGAGCGGCCGTTTACCGTGATTCGTGATGTGCCGGGTCCACTGGACCCAGCGGTCACGGATGCTCTCGTGTGCGCGCCCCAGGGGGCGCGCGAGAGCAGAATTCTGGGAGGCCGTTAATTAACGGCCTCTCAGAGTTAAACAACCGCCCTGAAGCCGTTTTAATCGGCAATGGGCGGTTGTTAAGTGGTTAAAGGATGATTACACTTTCTGGCTAGTTTCACTCTAGTGCAACTATGATTTGATTGGATTTTCAGTACGATTATGTAGTGTGACTTGGTTAACAACCAACAGAAATGGCCATCAAAAATGAGCCAAGTTCATGAGTTCCTGGTGTGTCTCAGTTGAATTCTATGGGGCACTAAATTGTGCTACTTCTCACCAAAGTAGTACAGGAACCTTTTACAAAATCACTCCATGCCCAGTTGCATTGATGCAAAGGGGGTCATTGAAAACAATGCAATTTCCATTGTCATGCGATTCTGTGCGACTGAAATCACAGCGGAAATCTTACCAGGCCTTATGCTGGGTTCACACAGTCTTTGGATGCGACTCACAGCAGGGGTCTGGTGCGTCCCTGTTCTCCATTCCAGGGAAGAATCAGGCCAGATTTTTTTGTCTGAATTTGGACTTAAGACGGAGCCAAAGATGCACAGCACCCCTGTGCAATCCACTCCGTGGCCACCATGGAGCTGTGTGAACCGGCTCCATTACGAACTTGTCAGTTTCCTATCATGCGGGGAAAACCGCACTAGTGTGAACCCAGCCTCCGTGTACTTATCCACAGCTCCTCTCTACTGAACAAGTTAAAAAAAAATTTTTATTTTTTTTTGCAGAAAATCTTCCCAGTTCTCTTCACACCCCACCACAGACTAATGGAAAAAAAAAAACACAGATTTATAGACAACTGTAGGCTTTCCCTTGAAGGCTATTTTGTTCAGGGGCACCATGGAGGTCTAAAACAAATTATAGAAAAAGTGCTTTGATTCACTTTGCAGAGTTTTGTACAGCAAACATAGGACTTTTGATGCAACGTTTGAAGCATATTACGAATAGGACCAAAATCAAGGGTGGTAGCTATGAAATGTGCATGTATACTTTTGGAGGTCCCCAAGTATTTTATGCCCGATACGTATATACCATTATGAGCAGAGATGAGGGCGGTGATGATCAACTCTGGTCCTCAAACGCCACTAACATATCATGATTTTCTTATTATGCACAGCCACATTAATTGGTAACTGGTATCACCTCATTATCTCATTCGTTAGTATATTAGGGGAATGGAAAAAAAAAAAAAAACATGGATTTTTGAGAGAATAACCAGGACTGCAGTTGAGTGATAACGCCTTAAGGAATAAACAACAAAGCCAACATCAGCATAGAGTTTGTTCAAGATTTTCAAATCCTACAATGAAAATATATAACCACTGAAAACAGAGTTTAGTCCAAACTGGCTGATCATGGTTTTTAACCAGTGATTGTTTCCTCTGCAATACCCTGCCCAAGTATGAAGATGTGATGTTGCTGGTTATAGATGAATACTTTGGTGTCCGTTTATGAAGCAGTGAAATCTATTCACTGCTTCATTCTCAGAGGAGATCTTTCTCCTCTATGTGCCCGTTTATAGAAGCAGAGTAGATCGCGTCACCTTCCAAGGTTCGGAGGAGTGAAGCGATCTACAAACGCTTCCAACACTGGAGAACAGCCCGATACTGGAATCTCATGAGACTTTACGAGATTACAGTACTAGAAACTCACAGAAACACTGAGATGTCAGTTTATTAAGCAGTGATAATTTATAACAGCTCAGTACACTGAGACGGCGTGGTCAATGCTAGTAAAATAGTCACCCTACATATACACATAAATTATATATACACACATACACAACAGGGGGACATGGTTACAGTGTTGGGGGGTCTGAACGAGGTAAAAGGAAGTTAAAAATCTTCCCCTTTCCTCCTCCGATCCCCCAGGATTCTCTCTTCACTCCCCGATTCACCATCTCCGAGTTGGTGAATTGGGGAGTGTGAATTCTGACTCAGATCGCCAGTGAAGCGCTCAGATAGCAGCTTCATAAACTGGCCATTACTGTGTCAGTCTATGAGAATTCTCAGTGTCCGGAGATAATCGGCGGGAGAACATATTCAAACACTTCTCCCCCCGATTATCTGTGGTTCATAAACTGTTTATGGGCTGTGATCAGTGGCGATCCTGGGGATCGCTGCTTCATAAACAGACACCTTTATGTGAACTTTATGTGCCTTTGTGAAATGTGAACTGGCTTTGTTAAATGAATGCAGGAAATGTGTTCAGGTATGCCGTTTCTTGGATCAGATGTCTTGCACATACTTTTCCTGTTTTCATGCCACTAAATATCATATTTGCCAATGTTTTTAATGTCCTAGGGACAGCAAACCTTGAAAAGTATGGTGAGGGAAATATTAGACAGGCACAACTTGCACCTCAGCATACACGATTGGAAATGCTGCATGTAAATGTATAACTTTTTTTTGAGTGGGAAATTGCCCTGCATTTTTCAGTGTACCATCTCATGCACACTGGGGCTCTTCAACACATTTCTCCTGCCAGGAGAAAAGCAGCTGAAAAATGCTCCTAAGCTGCATTTTTTCAAGTGCACAAGTGCATTTATTTCATTGATCAGAATATTAATTTATCCCAGCCATTGGAGGGGGGGGGGGGGGGTAATAAATAAAAAGAAGGACAAGCCAGATGTTTATGCTAAAAAGCTCATTTCCTGAACACACAAGTGATAGGATTTTTTTCTGCCACAAAACTCTTAAAAGGGGCAGAGAGAAAAAAAAAAAAAAAAAGCCCAAGTGTGCATAAAGCATAATGCACACGAACAACAACCATAACACCACAGTAATAGAAAAAAAAAAAAAAAAAAAAAAACTTTCAACTCAACAGATTGAACGAAAAACAATAAAATATAAAAATAAAACTGACTGCTCCAATCTCCCCCGATGAGACCCACCAGAACACTCCAGTCAGTCATCGCTCTCAGCCATTGGCTCAGAGTGCTGAATGGGAGCTGGTCGGCTGCTGGTTTTTCAGCAAGCTTGGCTTGCTTCTGTCAAACTGGTTGACATACACACGGGGCGAATGTCGGACAGTTTTTATTGAACCGGCCAATGTCTCCCGATATTTGGCCCGTCTGTACTAGGCATAAAGGGAAAGCACCCAGTCATCAAGGCGGTAGCACCAAAGGGATCATTTTCATTCCTTCAACAGTATTTTTATTTAATTGCCAGACTTCTAACTTTGCCATTAATCAGTTTTTTTTTTATAGGAGGTAATATTTTACACAAAATGAATATATTTTCACCTAGTGAATGCAGCTCAAATTAACAAGACTAGAGTTTGTGGGTTTGGTTTGTTGGGAAGTTGTCAAAGTTTCTGTTAGTCTCTTAATTAATTAGTGATAATTCAGAAAGAAATGACCTGGTACATTTCATTGTTCTATGACACATTCACATGTGGTAATGGGGAGATTGGCAATTATAATAGTGGATATACATTTAGAGTGAACAGGGGATCTTTCCTTTCATCTCTTAAGCTTGCAAAACTGAATTTTATTTTTAAACTGAAAATTGTTATTGACTGGATGTAACGGTGCCCATTTTCTTTTCACAGGGACAGGAGAAGACAAATATGGTCTGCTGGGGCTAGTAGTTTTATAGAGACAGCAGAAAGGCCAGCAACATTTGCTGGGATCTTTAGATCTACACGGGCAGGAGAAATAACAATGGAGACATTTGAGACTTCTAGTACTGCAGGGGCAGTGGGCCAATGCAGAATACTGTAATATCTAAATTCAGTGCTGGGTGAATACTCCATCCCAGTCTGTACTAGTAAGCTTTCTCATCACACCTCATCTACGCACAGGGATTGGGCTAAAGGTAAAATAATAAGTGCAGAGTTTCATACTTTTTGTGTTATTAAATATATATTAAGAGATAATTGTGCCCTGCTGTATGCAATTCAAAAAAGGTGCTCATTATAGTTGTACAGGAATAGAACAAAATGTAAGTATAGTGTGCTGGTGTCTATAGTTCAATAGAGAGAGAGATGGGAATTCAAGCTCTACAAAGACAAGACCGCTTTCGATGAGCCAGCTGGGACGTGGATTTCTACAAAGACAAGGCAGACGCCAGTAGAGCCTGACGTACACATCTGTATGCCATGCCAGGTGACAGTGCCTAAGTTTGATATGTAACAATACAGAGTGTATCAGGGTCTTATCCAAGACCTCTCATTTGTAAATGTCTGCTTCACTAAGGACTCATTCACATCAGCCCACAGAACATGCTTTGAATGCCATGCGAGTGATGGTACAACGTGTGGCAAGGTTACTTTTTTGCATTTTTAAAAGGTCTGTACTGAAAGTGAAAACAACCACTTCGTTCAACTTTATGCACAGCACAAAACACAGTGATGTGCGTTGTGTTTAAAAAATGAAGTTATATTGCATTTTTATGCAGTGCACATGTATTGGGTAAACAAGGCACAGAGATTTACAGTTTTCTCTATGCGCTTACATTGTTGATGAATAACTCCAACATGAGAGGTGGTAAGATTTCCTGCATCCATTAGTGAAAAGACTGGGGGAACCCTCGGGTCTCTTTCACACTGGCACGGCTGCGAAAAAATAAAAAAATAAATATATATATATATAAAATACACCCCTGCCCCCAAGTTGCACGATCACGACCTGACAGCGGCCGCACTCCAAAAGCAATCCAATGCGGAATGCTTTTCAGAGAATGGGCTTGTGTTAACTGAGCCTCAAGGAATGTGTCACTTGTACTTATATATACTGTATATTGGCACAAACATCTCACAGCAGATCCAACATTATGCCAATCTATGTAAGAATATATTGGATATTGTATTAAACTTAATTCAATGTTTAAATTTAAACCAAAATAAAATATGAACTTCACTTTCTAAAAATAAATACGGAAGCTCAAAATAGTAAAATAATGATTTGCAGTACTTTAAACACTGCTCGTCTAAATATGTGAAATCATTATGGAGATAAAAAAAAATAAAAAAATTGAATGTTTTCTATCTCCAAAGATGTGTGGCAATATTATGCTTTTGCAGCTGCTAGTCTAAATCCCAAAGCTGTTTATATTTCCAGACTGCAGTGTAAACTGGTGGCTACAAGAAGATAGATTATAAAAAGGGACATTAAGAAACCTCTCTTGCTTTTTTTGGAAATGTTTCATTGCATCCAAGTATTGTAGTGGATCTGTATAGACCACAGGAATGTTCCCAGAATACCTTTGTTAAGTATTGCACGGCTGGCTATTCCCAGACACATCCTTTAGAAACGGCAAGAAAATTAACTCTCCTTTATGCTTTTAGGGCCCGTTTCTACCAATGTACTGTTACAAAAAAAAAAAAAAAAAAAAAAAAAAACCTTTGTGCGTTGGTGCCATTTATTCTTAATGACACCCCAATGTACCTTGCCAAATGGCTATGCATTGTATTGATTTTTGTTACAAAAATAGCACATTTGTTGTGTTAGGCTGTGCATATGCGTGTCATGTTTTTGTTTAAACAGCAGTGGGGCCACTCCATTAGGGGCGCCACCCCCTAATCTATGCACCCAGTTGCTAATCTACAAGGAGGGCGCCAGACGCATGTTGGATTTTTATTTTTCCCTTTTGAAGCACATGATTAGAGACTGAGGCTCTAATTGGCTTAAAAAAAAAAAAAAAACTGTGGGCTCAGGGAGATGAGTACTATGCCCTGAGTCCACCCAGTTGTGCAACAATAGCAAATTAATATTGGCTATTGTCTTCATGCTCCTCCCCCCTGGCCAATCAGGAAGTGTTGATTAACCAAGCGAGAGGGGTGAGGGATTGACCGACTGACCAAACAGGGACACGCCCCTCCAAACAAAAAAAACAAAACAAAAAAACTAGGAGCACCAGCCGCCATTGTTAACCAGCAAGTTTAACCATTTAAGCACCTTTTAAGGAGATTTGCGCCTTTAATGAGCAGGCCACTGCGCCGCTTTAACCGACAATTGCGTGGTCATGCGACACTGTACCCAAACAAAATGTATGTCCTTTTTTCCCCCACAGATAGAGCTTTGTTTTGGTGGTATTTAATCACCTCTATGTTTTGTTTTTTTTGCACAAAAAATAACCCCCCCCCCCCACACACACATTTTTCACTTTTTGCTATAATAAATATGCCCCCCCAAAAAAAGGGGAGGAGTTTAGGCCGATATGTATTTTTCCTTAAAAAATAAAATAAAAATAATTGCAATAAGTGTATATTGATTGGTTTGAGCAAACGTAGTGTCTACAAAATAGGAGAGAGATTTAAGGCATTTTTATTCTTTTTTTTTTACTAGTAATGGCGGTGATTTTTATCGGGACTGCGACATTATGGCAGACAAATTGGACACTTGACAGTTTTTTGGACCACTGAAATTTAAACAGCAGTCAGTGCTAAAAATAGACACTGATTACTGTATAAATGTCACTGGCAGGGAAGGGATTAACACTGGGGGAGGAGACCGATCATTGTTCCTAGTGCTCTTAAAAGCAGCTACGATGGCTCGCCCAAGGGAGCCAACCGGCCACAGTACAACTGCGGCGGGTGGTCCCCAAGCGGTGAAAGAAAATTACTCGAGTCGCCCATTCACACATTTGATGTAGATCGGGGAATTCCACCCATTGAGCTATTGTATTTTGACAGCAGGGAGACTTCCCCTCCATCAGCATACACTCAGCACTGCTGGCAGTGCCCGATAGAGAGAACATTTTCCAACAGGCTGGTTGTACACAAGTAGATCAACTTGTGTACAACCAGCCTGCCCATACATGAATCAAATTTCAGCTGGTACCTACTGAACTGGCTGAATTTCAGTCCATGTATGACCGGCTTTAGGCAGCCCATAAACGCAATGCACATTAATGCATATTTACCTAAATGCGCTAAAAAACAGTAAACCCAGCCTAAAATTTGTGGGCAACAAGTGTTATCCAATCAGTGAACTGCTATTCAGCAAATGCTGCAACTGCATTTACCCAATCTACCTCAATCTGAGTCATTTCTAAAATTGGCTGCAACTAGGTTAGGAAACTGCCCACATCTGGATAGGTGCATTGGGGAACACTGGGGGTTGCTCACAGGTGCCATTCACAGAATGCCTTACATTTTCATATTCTATTCAATTACATACTCTTAACTCAAAATATTATCACCTACTCTCAGCCGCCTCCAATTTTCTATTTATTTTTTTCTGTTGTGACCTGACTTCCACTTAGAGGGAGGCTTATGCCCCGTACACACGTTCCGATTATGGCAAGACAGATCGTTCACATTTTGTTGCATACAACTAAGATCGAATACAGCAGTGCAAAATGTGTTTAAGATTTTTGTCGTACGATTCTGTAAAAATCTTCCGGTGTCCGTAGCTACGTATTTTAAATGATGTCAAATGCGTGTGTCCTTCTGGTTTATTTTCGCGTTTCCGATCATGCATGGCGTTTGTCGAACGACTTATCAGACGCATACCGCACTGACTACACGATTGTCATACGATGGGCTGTCATCCGGGCGAAGTTTTGCTGTTTGTCCCTTTGGATTTGGTTGGACGGACTGTCATGATTGGCTGTCGAAAACTGCATACCAACGATAAGATTATTGAACGAACTGTCCGAAAGCGACTTTTGTGGTCCGATGATCGTAACGTGTGTACGGGGCATTAGTTCATTCTCCATGATCCCACTGCAAGTAGGAAGGTAACTACCCTCTCTTGCCCTCGCCTGAGATAGGCTAGCGACTAGGACTACGGGATTTACAGTGTGTATAGCACAGTGCACATGACAGCCATTAACATGGACTGCTTATTCTAGACCAGTGGTTCTCAACTCCTGTCCTCAGGACCCACTAACAGGCCAGATTTAAGTATTACCTTGGGTAGATGCAGACTAGAATAATGCAATTACTGAGCAGCAAATTATTTCACCTGTGATGTATTTTAATTATTTTGAAAACCTGGCCTGTTAGTGGGTCCCGAGGACAGCAGTTGAGAACCACTGCTCTAGATAAACAAAAAGGGGGGGGGGGGGGGGGAGAGAAAAACAAGAAAAAAAAAAAAAATTCTATTAAAATCTTCAACACAGGTCTTAAATGTGATTTGTGACTTAAAGAAGCTTCTGGATATATTTGGGAGACAAGGAACATAGTGTGTTCAGGAACAGGTTCTCAAATTAGTGGCCATGAGGTAGACTGGCACAGTGCTTTATCTGCATGAAAAAATGTATATAGCCATGTTCACTAAATGCATCTCAAGTTCTAAGGGGTATCTAACCCCACAAAGTTTTAATGTATTGCAGCTTACAAGTCATTAGATGAGATGGCTGCACTAGTTTTCCAAATTAGATTAATTTGGTTGTCTCCGAGCTGATGGTAAGTAGGCTTGTATTTTTTCCTGGGCATTCCCCAGACATTGTTGTTGCCCATTTTTAGCCTTCCAATACCACTTACTGCGATAGCCAGCTATAGATGAGGGCGGTGGCAAGTTTTTGTTATCACGTGAGTGTTTGTATTGGTCCAGCAGTGCACCAACACCTTTGCTGCCATTGTGCTCTCCTGTACCTTTAAGGAGGGGTGGCTCCCCTTCAGCCCACCTGCTCTCATATATCCATCAGAATGCATGTGCCTCCACTGCCATCAGAATGCATGTGCCTCCACTGCGGGGACACTTATATGTTAGTGTTAGGACCACAGATACCAGGGCGCCTTGATGTGGCTCTGTGTCTCACGCATGCATTTGCAAATACGTGCGGACTAAACCCCTGTTTTTAACGCATACTGTTAGACAGATAATTTGGTTGTCTGCGAGCTGGTGGTAAGTAGGTTTTGTTTTTTTCCTGGGCATTCCCCAGACATTGTTGTTTGCTTTATTTTTACCTGGTAATCCTGCCATTTAGCCCCAGATCACAGGAATGTGCTGTGCATTCCTGTGCGATTCACTGCAAAGTGATTCAAGCCCATTCATTTGGATAATCTCAAATCGCACTACACCTAAAGAGGTGCATGCACTACTTTTTGAAACAAACTACAACCAGATTGCATGGTATTTCTTTACCAGATGATCTGGTGCAGGCAAAAACAATGCAATGCATTTGGGGTGTCGCCCACTGCAGATCGCAACTGCAGTGCATTTTTAACGTGGAACCTTGCATAAGATATTCCTCCACTGTATTCCTGGAAGGGGCCATGACTGCCATACAGGTTGGACTACAAAAATGTCTGCCTTTTTCCCCCCCATCTCCATTACATGAGGATGGAGAGATAAGTTCACAGAAGATAGGTAACATTGTTCTTTTGATTCAGCTCAGTTCGCAGGATGTGATGACACCATATTTCTGAAAAGCTCAACAGGTAGTTTTTCTGTACTTGTGGAATGTGATCTTAGGCTGAAAAATCAAAACTAAAATCAATCACCACTACTAAAAGGACTGGTAAACGGCAACGTATTAAAATGTTTGTACTTCAATTTAGTTATCTTTGAATTAATCATTGTGACCTAAATATACCTTTAGCTGTGCAGCTGTAATTTGCCAACTATTAGGGCCGGTTCACACTGCAGGCGCGGCGAGGCGTCTCTGACTTGCCTCGCCGCGACCTGCGGCGACCTCAGCGGCGACTTGCAGAGGACTTCTGTATAGAAGTCAATGCAAGTCGCCCCGAGGTCACCCAGAAGTAGTACAGGAACCTTTTTTCTGAGTCGGAGCGACTCGAGTCGCTCCTCTCAGAACGGTTCCATTGTACAGAACGGGGGCGACTTGCGGGAGCGAGGCGAGTCGTGTCGCCTCGCATCGCCCGCTGTGTGAACCGGCCCTTAGGTTTACATATTTAAAAACTGGAGGAAAAAAAAAAAAACACGAATTACAACTACAATGCATGCAAATTAAAAAAGAGCGAACATGCTAATAAGCAAACAGAATATGCCCTCACAAGTATTCTGCACAGCAAGAAAAGGGAAAAAAAAAAAAAAAGAAGTATTTAAAGTGCGCTCTACGTATTGATTTGGTCTGCATTGCACAATAGCAATGTGAATGCACTTAATTTACAGGGGCAATTAAAGCTCTGGTTAAAAGGCTCCTACTGAGAAGGACAAGTGAAAAGGTTTACAAATTATACTGTGAGGAAGAAAATAATGGATCAGAGTGTGAATGCATCAAAACAAAGTTCATTCTGCTGGCCAAAAGAAAGGCATGTCAAGGAAGGAATGCTGAATGCACAAATAAAGAATTCTGCAACTACTGTGTTCACTCCAGATACTTAACATAATGGTATCTAGTGCTGTATACATATTCACTAAGCTTTCCCGGACTTAGCCTTGTCTGACAAAATGGACATGCACTAGATCAGATTAAAGCCTCATACACACGATAGGACTTTGTACAAACTTTCCCTTGGATTTTTGTACAAAGAGCGTCGGCCCTGAACTTGTATTGCATACACACAGCAGGACTTTTTCAGCCAACTTTCAGCCAACCAAATCATGTGGTTTTTCTGCTCTTTACCACCACCTTTGGTCAACTTCTGTATTGTCGTCTGATCTTTTGCATTGGTTCTGAGCATGCCTGTTTGTACTTTGTACAAAAGTCCTATGGTTTTCTGTACACACGATCGGACTTTGCTCCATCGGACTTTTGTTGCCAGAAAGTATGTCCGTTCGCACAGCCAACAAAAGTCAGATGAAAACCAAAAAAGTTTGTCCGATGGAGCGTACACACGGTCGGATGTTGCTCCAAAACAGCTAATTTGCATGTTTGTTGTCAAAAAATCTGATCGTGTGTATGGGCCTTAAGGCTTAATATGACATCTCCAGACACACTAATAACTGGGAAGACGCCGCTTTTTTTTGAGCTCTGCAGATGACTAAATAACATTTCTGTCTAGAGCCAAAAAAACAATTTGAATTATATTGCACAACTGCTGTGAATCAGATCGTCTTTGTGTAAAAATTATTAGGAAACACAGCAAGTCAAGCAACTGGGTAACAATATAAATACTTGTAGTTTTCTAACAAAATGCACAGAGTTGGGCATTAAATTGAAAGAAAACTCCCCTGTATGATTTTTACCTGTACTAAGGCTTACCAATAGGTGCAGCAAAAGTCTCCTAAATGTGCACCTTTAGATGCAGCCGGTGACATCACTGATGCACATGCGCTCTGAAGGAATGCCCAACGAAGGCCGCAAACCCTTTTTTTATTTTTTTTTTTATGCGGTTTTCTGCCACTTTAAGGGTGCATTTACACCAGAGCAACATGGAAACACAAGCAGAAATGTGCATTTCTGGCCACGTTTCCAGAAACAGATCGTGTTTGAGGTACCATTATTTCCTAATAGTATCCCAAATGTGGGTAGCAGCTGCACTGGTATAGCTATTTTTGCACACTTAACTGGTCCAGTTTGGAGCCATGTAAGTTTGCATGTGTCAGACCTGACCAATCCCTGTGGATGCTGGATATCACTGTACTAGGCATTGATACTACAGCAATCATTGCAAGCCTGCAAGTCCCACCAAGTGGATGCCCTGCAGCTTAATGAACACAGATTGATATGGCCATAAATCTTGAACGTGTCTTTGCACGGTATGGTTTTCTTTGATGTGGACTACAAAACACCTCCCCCTATAATCTTCTTCATACCATATTCATACTATATCTAAGGACTAGTAAGCTGCAATACATTCTATTTTTCATCTTGGGATTATATATTTAAAACATTTATACAAGTATGAATAATTAGGATTAAAAAAAAAAAAAAAGTGGGAACCCCTTTCCAAAATTCAACCGTTTTTGAACCTATTAATAAGCAAAGAAGCCAGTCACTCTGGGAGACAAAAAAGGCAACAGTCAGCGGAAACACAGACCTCAGGACCATTTCATCTGCTTGACAATCATGAGCTTATTAGAAATGGACCACACAAGTGAGCTGAAAAAAAAAAAATAAATAACACACGCTGGAGAATATCTACACTTCTACTTAGGAGGAACTCCATTATAAAGATAAAAAAATAAAAAACCTTTTAAAAAGTTAATAATGGCAAAATGAATCAGATCTCACAGTGTTACTTAACAATCTAGTCTGTTTCTGACCAAACAGACAAAAAAAGCCTGCTATCTGTGATATGACAGCACAGTGTATTATGTGTTTAGAATTCCTAAACACGTGGTGTCAGCCCTGCCTACTTGATTTCTGATGGATTACAAAGAACACAGACCTTTTCACATCTCTATAACTCCTTGCATAATGGCAGAGCACAGGGGAAGTCATCGGCTCACAGGCTTTCTGCTAAAATCAACAGGTATTTTATGTACCAATTGAAGATATATAAACAAACACTTAAAGAGGAGGGCCGTTTAAAAAAAAAAAAAAATATATTAAAAAAGTCAGCAGCTGCAAACACTGTAGCTGCTGACTTTTAATAAGCACACTTACCTGTCCAGGGCGCCCGTGATGTCGGCCGCCCGAGGCTGACACCGCCATTTTCGCTAAGGGAAACAGGCAGTGGAGCCTTGCGGCTTCACTGCCCGTTTCCTACTGCGCATGCGCGAGTCGCGCAGAGCTTTGTGAATGGGACACGCTGTGTTCTGGGACACACAGTTCCCAGAACACAGTGCGACCCATTACCCAGAAGACAACGCTACGAGGAGAGAAGAAAGAAGATCTCAGCGGAGGAGGAAGAGGCAGATTAGGATGATGTGCCTAGCAACAGGCATTTCTGGTAAGTTTAAAAAAAAAAAAAAATCTTTTTTTTTTAATGATTTTTTTTCTAATTTTTAATGTATTTTTTTTTTTTCAGGGTGGCCCTCCACTTTAACATGCTATATTTAGCAGACAAAAAGGAAGCAAACAAGTGAATTTCATTGTTCGGATTTACATACACTTGATATCACACACAAAGACTCATTTCTTGTGATGTCCCGCTTGCCTTAAAGACTAATGGGATTCATGCTACATCAGGGCTGTCTTCTGATACACCCATCAGATTTATACTTGTGACATATTCGATGGATCTTCTTCATTTTCTCAATTATATTTACAGTAAACCTTCCATGATATAAAAATTAACAGCTGTCATTTATAGTTTTTTTTAGAAGTTTCGAGCTTCCTGGGTGTCTTGCTTAACCTGTAGAAATGTTTTCCCTCAGAACAAGCATGTAGGTTTAAGGACTGTCCCAAGACTGGAATGCAGTAAGTATTGAAGCTAGAAGAACAGCATTACAGCCTACTACCAAATTTTATTAAAATCAAAAGTCAGCAATGACCGCTACCGCACTTCTATATTGACGTGTAATTACCATTTCCACCTCTCCGTTATAGTTTTGGACTTTGCTAGGTCCTTCTGACCCCATTCTTTTTCTGCTATTTCACTGTTTGTCATGGGTGATCCATAGTACAGGTCAGTGTAAGCATACATTTAGAAATATACAAGGATAGCATACTACATGTTGGAAATTATGAACCTGGCTAGACTAAAAACAAAAACACAGCAATTATGAGTTTTCTTTCTAGATATAGGTCGGTGATATGGATGGAGAAACATCATTACAGCCAAGTAACTTGCAGATCATACACTGGTAGAATTGAATGTTCCTATGAAAAATCTTTCCAGTACGTTTGATAATGCCGTTAGAAACTTGACAAATGTCAAAAGCACTTCAAAAAATACCATTTGCTTTTAAACATTAAACTTTGTAATGAATGGAATTTCCAGAACGAAAGCCACATTCACTGTTAGAATTTCCTTTCCACTCCTTTGATTCCCCCCCCCCCTCCCAATCGCCAGGGTTAAAATCGATCAATTTAAAAATCAAACAAACATTCCAAAATCTATTTTTCTTCTAACAAAATGCTACCATTGTATGGTTGGCTTAGTGTAGATGTCCAGTCTAAACATTTAATCCGAACTTGCTCCTCTCCTCCCAATTCTAAGTTCTATACCAACTAGCCTGTACAGGAAAGTTGTGTATACTTTCCTATTTCCTGGGCACTCAATTCATGTGATCTCGCCAGCCGGCTTCAGGAGGGAATCACCAACAATGTTTGCAATGCCTGTGTAACAATATATTCAATGACCCATCGCAGTTTGCTATGGAAGCAATGTTCCGTCGCCGCCATCTTGCTACACCCCACACTCGTACACAGTAGGAATACACTAAGAAGTGGGAAAGTGGACATGTTACACCCACCAGAGTTTTGCATTTTACACGTATTTATAACAGTAAAGTCAGTTTATATAATGAAATACAGGACTTACAACTCCGTCTGACTGCTTAGATGTTGAATTTTAAAACCAGCGAACTTCTGTCAGATTATTAAACCTGTGAGATGAGCAGGGTTGCCGCTGCTTTTAAAATTCAAGATCTAAGAAGTCAGACGGAGTTGTAACTACTGTATTTCACTATAAAAACTGACTTCACTGTTATAAATACATGTAAAATGCAAAACTCCGGTGGTTGCAACAACATGTCTGTTTTCCCCCTTCTTAGGGTATCCTTACTGTGGATGAGTGTGGGGTGTAGCAAAATGGCGGAGATGGAACATCACTTCTGTAGCATACTGCGTTGGGTCGCCGAATATGTCGTTACACCAGGTCAGTGACGTCACTCATAGACTTACTATATGGCATGCATTGTCAGCTATCCCTCCTCTCCTCTGAAGCAGGCGCAGAGAGCCAATCACATGACCAGACCGTTCTGAGAATAGAGAAATATACACATCTTTCCTCTACAGGCTAGTTAATATAGGACTTAGAATGGGGGTTGTAGCGCGTTTAGGATTAGATGAGTTTAAGCTGGCCATAGATGGTTTGAATCTCCGTTGGTTCAGCAGAGATCGTTCGAGATTCAAACCATGTATGGGCAGGTTTAATGTACCCAAGATGATGGACCAACTTGGTTACATCCAGCCTGGCAGATTTTACATGCGATTATTGCTAGCAGCTGTTACAGCTGCTAGCAATAACCACTGTGTCCTCCCAGCAGGGATGGCTTTCCCTGATACACAAACACAATGACTGCAGGAGGGACTCCCCCGTCAACACTGTGTTGATGGGGGGAACTGAGTGAATTTCTTTCCTGCAACCCGTGATTGCATTAAAGAAGTTTGCTCTGTCTATGGCTGGCCTTTGACTGGACTTCTAAGATTTTCAAAAGGTGGTCATTAATGACAATCTATGTTCTTATCTCAAGCTAGTTTTAAACTTGTTTTCAAACCATCACCTTTAAGTCTAGACCTGGCTGCTGTTAGTTGTTGGTGGGAGTGCAAGAGGACTGAACAGTCTCCTTGACTTCATGCAGGCACACAGGCTGTTCCATCTGACCTCTACACCCCTGCTGTGTCTTGCAGTGACATGGAGGTCTGCAGTAAGAACTTCTGTGTGCTGTGGGGAACCAAGCAAATTGACAGTTTCCCAGGTGAGGATATTTTGTGAACATAGTGGTGTCCTAGAGGCATAGTCAGTGGAAAAGGTAAGTTATCATGATCTTTTTTTCTTTACAGGTAAGAAAGTTCGGAGATGCTTTCAGTTCATGAAAACGTCCCTTTACTGTACACTTAAAATTGTAGGTCTTTGTTAACAGAACATGTCATACCACGAACATAGGAGCTGCCCTTACTAAACTGTTTTGAAAAACATAGGCTCCAGGGCGGCTATCTTCATCTGGCTCCACAACTAAGAAGGCATCGACTTGGAACCAACATGCTATTGCATATATGCTTTTTACAGGCCAATGACTCACCAATTAAAAGGAAGGATGACCTTTCTGGAACTGGCCCCTTCAAAAAAAACAAGTCAGCAATAGCTGCTCCCATATCATCATATCCTGACAGGTGTCTTTTTACTAAACGTATTCGCACAAACAATAAATCAATGTTTTGCTCATTTTTTTGAGCGTCAAGGCCGAATTTGTACTTTAAAATCAACACAACGTTAACTGACAAATCAAGTGCATTTGAACAGAGCTCTAGATCGGTAGAAAAACAGAATTTCTTTTTTCATGTGTAACACTCCCCATGATCTGCAAGGCACTGTCTGCAACGCAGATTGATTTCACACCACAGAACAAAGTGTTACCATCTCTTATTAGTTACACAATGGGAGCCAACCATACAGAAATACAGACAAGAAGAGCAGAATTTGTTCTAGGGGGACAAATGCATGAATACGAGTTGTGCTGAATAAGAGCCAAATGTTTCTAAGTAAGACATTTAACATAAGTAAATACAAAAAGGAAGGCTGCATGTCTCAGACTGCCCATGGACAGCTCCATAAAAAATATATATATTCTCAACAATTTGAGCATTGCTTACAATTTTCAGGATATTTCCTCTGTACCAGACCGTTGTAAGGGGGGTTATTTTTTGTCACGCAAGAGTCGCATAGCTTTCATATAAATGCACACATTGGAAAGTGGAAAAAAAATTGACTCCTAGGTGAAAATTGTGTGAATCCTATATGAAACCATTTCATAATAGACACAGAGGTATTACAGAGTGATGTTCCATCCTTTAGGCTCAGTTCACACAGGGGCGACTTGGCCGCCTGACAAGTCGCACTCCGTTCTGTACTATGGAGCCGTTCTAATAGGAGCGACTCAAGTCGCTCCTACTTAGAAAAAAGGTTCCTGTACTACTTTTGGGGCGACTTCAGGCGACTTGCATTGACTTCTATACAGAAGTCGTTTTGCAAGTCGCCGCTGAAGTCGTTTGCAGGTCGCGTCTGAGTCGCACTGCAAGTCGTGCCGCCCCTGTGTGAACCGAGCCTTAGGAAGGTCTCTCTAATTGGATTCCAATCTGTGAAGGAAAGCAGAAGTCAGGCATTCCATAGAATATGCCATTCTCTTTCCTTCCACCACGGGTGCAAGATTCATTATGTATTGATGGTGGAGTGCATCCTGCAGTGCTACTGTATTCTAACAGCCTTCCCTGCCATTAGAACACAGTGATTAGTGTTGCCAGCGGCAATAACCATTTGGGAAAAACCCAACAGGCTGGTTGTACACAAGTCAATGGATAGATTGACTTGAGTGCAACCAGGGTGCCCACACATTAAACAAAATTCAGCCAGCCTCTGCTGAACTGATCATATTTGGATTCATGGATGGCCAGCTTAACACACTTGTCCCGCTGCCATAGTGCAAAGTCAAGCTAATACCCCCCCCCATCCATCTCCCTCACAAAAGAAATTCAATGGGGCTGCCAATTTCATTTTCTGTATATCTCCGATGATTAAGCAGTCATTACTGCCCAATTGCACTGATTTTATGAAGTACAAACTAATTCAAAAAAAAAAAAAGAAGAGCATCTGACCCTTATATGGCAATCTTAAAATTGTCTATTATGCAAGACAAGGTTTACAATTAGATCAAGAACATCTACATGTCCTCCACAACTATGGGAGATATCCCATGCTGAAGAATTCTTGACTGACAAGCAATTGACTGAGTTATATTATGGCTTAGCTAATCACCATTGTTTTACCCCAAGACAGACTGGCTCCGGGGATATCTGCAGAGTGCCTCCTCCACTCCTTCATAGATAAAAATGACAGTATATAGTGGTCAGTCATAAGGAACTTCATTCAGTGGTGAGATCATGCACGCTAGGCCAGCTGCCCACCAACTAATGCCTGTTGGCTGCTTTATCCTGCGCTTACATGCATTTCTATACACTATGCAATTCCTGCTGCAGATGATCAAATCTTGTGAACAGTGCATGGCTACACCATAATTAAAGCATGCTTAATATGATGACCAGAGTTAAGCTATTATGTCTAATTTAATCAGAATGATAACAAAGACTAATTCTTTTGATTGCTGGAAGAGGTCAATGGACACAAAGCAGCTCATCATTCTATTTGTTTTAAGCGAACTAAAAGCAGAACTCCTAGGAACGATCAGCCAAGGTCATCACTCTCCAACAATCACTTTATTAGAGGTCCATATTAAAGGATAAATGTTTAGTGCCTTACTATAGGGCTCACAAATACCACATCAGACACTGGATGCCTTTCCTACAGTACTAAAGATAGACTGATTCAACATTAATGATAATCATTATGGGACACCTAAAATCAAATAATAAAGCTAAATCATTTTTAGGCTGTTGAAAATAACTGGCATGGCACTAGCAGGTTTTGTAGAGCCAGTGGTTTGGAGGTGATACAATAGGCTACCATAGCTATGTCTAGTCTTCAAATTCCTACACAAGTCAGTTGAGAGTATCTGTCTATAGCAGTGTTTCTCAACTCCAGTCCTCAAGGTGCCCCAACAGGTCATGTTTTCAGGCCCTCCATTATTTTGCACAGGTGATTTAATCAGTTTCGCTGCCTTAGTAATTACCACAGCCGTTTCATCTGAGGGGAATCCTGAGAACGTGACCTGTTGGGGCGCCTTGAGGACTGGAGATGAGAAACACTGGTCTATAGGATCCACAGATCCTTTAGCACAAAGTATTATACTCACCCAGTACACAAGCATTGGTAACAGACTGCTAAACCAAAAGTCCATGCCCTCTTTTATATCCTCCTCTCTTCCCTACAGCCCATGATGTACACACCGAGTGCACTGGTAAACTCCAATGAACCTTAAGGTTGAATTCAAATCTCTGTGGTGCATTAGGTCACACATCAATGTGCTATGCGATAGGTTAGCCTATTCATAAAAGTGTGCCTTTTTTTTCTCAGTGCTAACACTTAGATCCATTGTGTTGTGGATGTGCATTGGGGAGCCATGTAAAGCAAATGGAGGCACACCACAGTTCACATGTTGTGGCAATGTGTGTGTTTTACCAAGTGTTAGTGCAACACAAAGATGTGAATCCAGCCTATAGGAACCTCTACTCTGCATCAGTCAGAGTAAATAAGTCTAAGTCTCTAAATGACCATCTACACATGTCCATGAAACATATGAGCGTATGTGGAATATTCCAATGGTCACACTGCCTGCTAAATCCATAAAGGCTTGAATCTTAGCCAATGTGGGCTGAATCAGCTGATATTCAACTGTTGGGTGCCCTTGATAGTCCTACTGATCTCCAAAAATTGTCCAGGAGCCAGGTGGAAAATTGATGGCCAAACAGTGCCTGCATCTAATCTGACCCAATTTTAGTGTGTAACATGTGCCCAGTGCTGCAGCCCACTTCCCTCCCTGTAACAGCAGTATGGGGATAAGTTCCCCATACTAGCTGTCATTGTTTGAAGACAGTGCGGCCCTGCGGGGCCCCACCATTGCACAACTCTAAGTCCAAATGAACTACAACCCCCCGACATCCTTAGTGGCTGTTGGCTTGTAATTCTCAATGACCTACCACTGCGCTGTGGTAGTTCATCGAGTCTCCCTGTCAGCAAGTATCGACTTATCTGTACGCAATGTACGGGTGGGCATGCAGATACACTGACTGTGTGCAGGAGACCTGCATGGCATTAGCAATCTGCTGATCGCTGGTGCAATGCTTTACAGGCTCCTACTACAAAAATAACTAATGCATTTTTTTTTACCTGCAAAAAGTTGTGCATTTATAATTTTGTAGAAAGGTGAACTTATCCTTTAAACCTACCCTCTTTGCTGCCACTTATATGCGTTAGGTGGGCAGCAAGAAATTAAACGCAGGGGAAACAATCTAGGAAACAAACAAATGTTATGCTTTAAAGGCCAGGTTGTAAAGGTTTTTTTTTTTTTTAAATAATAAACATGTTATACTTACCTGCTCTCTGCAAGGGTTTTGCACAGTGCAGCCCCGATCCTCCTCTTCTGGGGTGCGCCAGCAGCACTCCTGGCTTCTCCTCTTTATCGGGTGCCCCCACAGAGAGCCGCTTTCCATGGGGGCACCTGTGTGGGCTGACGAGTCCCACTGCTGTTTATTGACAGACAGGATTCTGCCCCGCCTCTGCAACACTGGATTTGATGGACAGCAGTGAGAGCCAATGGCTCCTGCTGCTATCAATCTATCCAATGAGGACAGAGACAGCAGCTGGAATCACTGGGCTCATGCACAAATCGCTGGAACGGATGGGTTCAGGTAAGAAAAAGGCTCTGGGGGCTGCTGCAGCACAGAAAAAGTTTTTCACCTTAACGCATCAAGATGAAAAACCTGGAGACTTAACAACTCCTTTAACTGAAGTGTGATATGTTTAGGCACGCATGTTTCTTCACAGATATGTGTGCTGTCTTAGGCAGTCCATTCAAACTGAATTGGCTGGCAAGCGCCTCAAAATTCGGACCTGTACTTTTTCTAAAAATGTCCCTCACTGCGATGCACATTAGTTTGACAGCAAGGTGCGTTGGGGTGCCATTCATTTTGAATGAAATGACATCACTGCAAGTAGTGGGCGTTGCCTCATGAAGTGGTAACATGCACCTGAACATATGTGGTCACACAATGCAAGGGTGAATGGGGACTACGATCAACTTCTCCTGCATTTTACTGCAACATGTTATTTCACATTTACACATGTTCAGAGGATCCAAGCTGCCCCTGGATCCACAGAATTATATCATCGCTAAATGCAGCTAAACTGAATGCACCTGAAAAACAGGTCACTGCACAGTATACCTTTACCATTTAAAATCAGGACATGCATTTACAGAAAAGTAATCACCAGAGTGAATGAGGCATTAGGATCATCCAGCAACAGGGGGCACACAATCCTCTCCTCCAGAAAATCTATTTACCATTTCTGTGCAACACTTAACAAAAAAGTTACAATTTCTCCCAAATGCCAGCTGCTCACCGATACAGTCCTCTGATGAAGGCAGAACAGTTCATGACACACTATTTACAGCTGTGTTCAGAAAACTTCCCAGCTCACAAGGTGTGTGTGTGTAAAGGGGGTGGGGGGGGAGGAATCGGCTACTGTAACATCCAAAAACAAGACCCAGCAAGTCTGAACTGTACAAGTCAGCCAGCGATCTCCATCCCCCAACACACTCCTTCCATAACTAAACATGCTAAAGTTTGTATCCCATTCACGACACTGATCAAAGAGCACAAAGCACGCCCTGACCTCCACCACTTACTTTATCTTGTCTGTCCCCCCCTTGCTGTAATATACTCACTCCCCCAGGTCTTACAGATCATGGAAAGGATGAGACATTCCAAAAAAAAAAAAAAAAAAAAAAAAAAAAAAGAAATCTTGTTACAGCTCCTTGATTGGGAAAGAAGAAGAAAGAAAAAAAAAAAAAAAAAAAAAAAAAAACCCACACACACTATAAAAATAAACATGAAAATAAAATTGTAAAGTGCTGTGCAGACTGTCTGCACTATATAAATCCTGAATAATATTATATCATAATATTAACACACATTTAAAAAAATAAATTGGAAAGCACCGTTGGTGCTATATAAACCCTGTATAAAAATAATAAATAAAAAAAAATAATGATAAAAGGCTTCACTCACAGCCATAAAATGCATTTACAAGCTTTTATTTACAGAACTGAATGCAGCTGCATTGTTTTCAATGGAGACATTCACACAGGTGTGTCATCGTGCACTGCGCTCAGTTCTGGAACGCCAAATCCAAAAACCTGCATCCAAGGACATATGTATACATGTATGTCAGATGCAGGTATTAAAAAAAAAATTAAAACAAACCAGGACAGTTTTACATAAGTATTTACTGATCATTATGGGAGGAACATTTGTGCTAGAAATAAGAAAAAAAATAAAACACACAACATTCACATACAGTGCGTAATAAGAACAGTCCAATTTTTGAGAACGTAGCCCAGAAAACCCAAAAATAGCCATAAAATAGAAAAAACAAACCCTAAAACGCACAGAAAATACAGCTGCTCCAGGAGGAATCTGGAAACAGCTGTGCACATCAACCAATCAGCTTCTTGTTTTCATCCTCAAAGCCTAACTGAAGAAAGTGAAAATAGAAAATGATTGGTTACTGAGCATGGTTGCTCCAGTTTCTGTCTGCTGTAGTATTATGAAAACTTCCCCCTCAAAAATATAAAAACTGAAATAATAATAATAAAAAAAACAAATAGTAGAAGAGAGGCCGCCCATACACGGTCGGGCATGTAGTGAGTGGGAGGACAGTGTGGTTAGCAGTGGAGGAGGAAGCATGTGATGACTGGGAGCAGGTATGAGGTGACCACAAGGAGAAGTGATATGTCCACAGAACATGCATACTCCATGCACACTCCCCTCCCCCTCTCACTAAGTTGATGACAAAGTCCAGCATTGGTGTGAAGCGGGCGGTGTGGTGAGGACGGGGCGGACATAGTAATGAGGGCGCTTCTCCTCTCCAACAGGTGCCCCTCACTCTCTTCTCTCACGCACACATAGACACTCACTCACCCAAGTTGCAGTCAGTGTCGGGCTGTCCCCGGTGGTCCAGCTCTCAGCCCTCAGCTCCCATATCTGAGCCTCCCGCCCCCGCCGCTCCGATCCGATCAATGAGCAGAGCCAGGCACACCTGTGGGCGATGCACACATCCGCTCTCCAGCACAATACCAGACAGGAAGCAGAAAAAAACCGAGAGAGGAGAGGAGAGACGAGTCCAGCCTTCCACTCAGGATCGGGTTACAGCCTGGCCGTGCGGAGGAATGGGAGGGGCGGGGGGAGCTCACATCGGGAGGGGGGATCCATGACAAAGACTCCGGGCTCCGCACCCACACAGATCCATATACTAAGTACACTTCTACCATGGAATACATACACGGACCCGGGCTGCTGGGGTGCAGCCTCCCTCCTGGAGTGTCCATTGTTCTCTCTGCTCACATGGAGGGAGAACAGATCCCGTATTTACTAAAGAGAATACATCTGTGATATACATTAACCCTCATATACTAAAGGGAATACACTTATTATATAAACATTCCTCATATAATAAAGAGAATACATCTATGATATACATTATCCCTCATATAATAAAGAGAATACATCTATGATATACATTATCCCTCATATACTAAAGGGAATACACTTATTATATAAACATCCCTCATATATTAAATAGTATACATCTATGATATAAACATCCATCGTATACTAAAGAGAATACATCTATGATATAAACATCCATCGTATACTAAAGAGAATGCATCTATGATATAAACATCCATCGTATACTAAAGAGAATGCATCTATGATATAAACATCCATCGTATACTAAAGAGAATGCATCTATGATATAAATGATCCCTCATATACTAAAGAGAATACAACTATGATCTAAATTATCCCTTATATATTAAAGAGGATGTATATATGATATAAACATCTCTTATATTCTAAAGCTAATACATCTATGATATAAACATTCATCATATACTAAAGACAATACATCTATGATATAAACATCCATCGTATACTAAAGAGAATACATCTATGATATAAACTATCCCTTATATACTAAAGAGAATGCATCTATGATATAAACTATCCCTTATATACTAAAAAGAATACATCTATGATATAAACTATCTCTTACATACTAAAGAGAATACATCTATAATATAAGCCTCTCTTATATACTAATGAGAAAACATCTCTTATATACTAAAGAGAATACATCTATGATATAAAGATCCTTTATATACTAAAGAAAATACATCTATGATATAAACAACCCTCATATACTAAAGAGAATACATCTATAATATAAATTATTATTATTATTATACAGGATTTATATAGCGCCAACAGTTTACACAACGCTTTACAATAAAAAGAGGGACAGTACAATTACAATAAAGTTCAATGCAGACGGAATAGGAGGGCCTTGCTTGTGGAGATTAGAATCTAAGGGGGGGGCGGAGGTGGTACAAAAGGTAATGGCTGCAGGGGATGATCTGATGGAGGTGACTCAAGTACAGTTCTTAGGTGGGTGTGGGATAGGCTTCCCTGAAAAAGTGAGTTTTCAAGGATTGCTTGACGATGGACAATGGAGCTGACTGGACATACTATGGCAGGGAGTTCCAGAGGATGGGAGAGGCTCTGGAGAAGTCCTATAGGCAAGCATGGGACAAGGTCCAAGAGGGAGCTAGAGAGCAGGAGGTCCTTGGAGGAGCGGACGATGTTTGCAGATGTGATCGGTGATGTAGCTGGCGGGCAATGTTTTGGATGCAGCATTCAAAACAGGCTGTGAAAAGCACATGTAACAAATAATGAAAAACAAAGAAAGAAAAATAAATAAATAAATATATGAATAAAAGTCCAAATATTCAGTAAGTACAAAAAGTCTTTAGAGTCCTCGCAGGACAAGAATTGTGATAAATCACATGAAATAAATGCTAAAAGGTGATCATAAAGACATCTTGAAGCAGTGGATTCTCGGTGAAAATAAACAAGATGGGTACTCTTACCAGAATCATGAGGTCATATATGCATATAAAGATAGGTGGATCTCCGCAGGTCTACCAGCCGTTGAAATTTCTGGAGGTCCTCTGGTCATAGGAGGAATGATCCCTATCGTCCCCAAGATGCCTGTTTCTCCAGGGTCCCGATGGAATGGACGAAAAAGAAGCCCAACTCCAACAAAGACCAGGAATGGTGAGTGACTCCAAACTTGTGTAGAAGATCACATAAAGGACAAAAAAGAACAGCTTCCCATAGTGTAGATGAAAAATATCGAATGGCTGTTTATTGGCATAAACTCAGCAAATGCAAAATGTATAAAATATTTAAAATAAAAATAAAAAGCTTGTCCTGTGAGGACTCTAAAGACTTATTGTACTTACTGAATATTTGGACTTTTATTCATATATTTATTTTTATTTTTTTCTTTCTTTTTCATTATCTGTCACATGTGCTTTTCACAGCCTCTTTTGAGCGCTACATTATATTGTTGGAGTTTTATATGAATTTGGTTATGTTCGTATGTAGCTGCTGGTTTATGCACTAATTTTTACTTTTGGGGTTAGTGTAATATATTTTCCTTTTTTCTTTTATGTTTTGGATGGCCTTGTATGTTGTGGTTAGTATGGGGTAGGGGAAACCAGTGGAGAAATTGTCAGAGAGGGACAGCAGTCACGGATCGGTTAGCAAGGTGTATTAATCTGGCAGTAACATTCATGATAGACTGAAGGGGGTAGCCTGTGTAAAGGTAGGCCAGTAAAGAGGGAGTTTGAAAATATTGCAGATTTTGGAAATTTGGCCACTTACAAAGAAATGAAGGGTCTATAATTTTTTTTATCATAGGTGTATTTTAAAGGATAGAGACAAAATATCAACCAAAAATCCAGAAAAAAACACATGATACAAATGTTATAAATTGAGTTGTAGTTCAGTGAGTAAAATAAGTATTTGATCCCCTAACCAACCAACAATAATTCTGGTTCCCACAGACTGGCTACAGTATGTGCTCATGTGGTGCACAGATTAGTCCTGTCAATATAAGAAGGTGCTCCTAACAACAACTCATTGTGTGTATAAAAGACATATGTACACAGAATCTTTCTTCCATTCAAACCTCGCTATCATGGGCAGGACCAAAGAGCTTTCAAAGGACATAAGGGACAAGACTGTAGACCTGCAAAGGGCTGGAATGGGCTACAAGACCATCAGCAAGAAGCTTGGTGAGAAGGAGACAACTGTTGGAGCGATTATTCGCAAATGGAAGAAATACAAAATAACCATCGATCGCCCTTGGTCTGGAGCTCCATGCAAGATTTCGCCTCTTAGGGTAAGGATGATCATGAGAAAAGTGAGGCATCAGCCCAAAACTAAACGGGAGAAGTTTGTGAATGATCTTAAGACAGTTGGGACTGCAGTCACCAACCAAACTATTGGTAACACAACACACTGCCAAGGATTAAAATCCTGCAGCACCCGCAAGGTCCCCCTCCTCAAGATGGCTCATGTACAGGCTTTCTGAAGTTTGCCAATGAAAATCTAAATGATTCAGTGAAGGATTGGGAGAAAGTGTTGTGGTCAGATTAGACCAAAATTAAGCTCTTTGGCATTAAATCGACTCGTCGTGTTTGGAGGGAAAAAAATGCTGACTATGACCCTAAGAACACTATCCCTACAGTCAAGCATGGAGGTGGAAATATTATGCTTTGGGGCTGTTTCTCTGCTAAATGCACAGACCGACTTTGCCGCATTGAGGGCCAATGGACGGGTAAATGTATTGTATAATCTTGGATGAGAACCTTCTTTCCTCAGCCAGAATACTGAAATTGTCATAGATGGGTCTTCCAGCATGACAAGGACCCAAAACACACTGCCAAAGCAACAAAAGAGTGGCTCAAGGAGCCAGTCTTCAGACCTTAATCCTATAAAAAATGTATGGAGGGAGCTGAAAATTGGAGTTGCCAAGTGGCAGTCAGGAAACCTTAAGGACTTAGAGAAGATCTGTAAAGAAGAGTGGATCAAAATCTCTTCTGCAAACCTGGTCACCAACTACAAGAAGCATCTTACCTCTATGCTTGCCAAAAGGGTTTCTCCGCCAAGTACTAAATCATGATTTGCTTCGGGATCAATTACTTATTTCACTCACTGAACTGCACCTCAATTTCTAACAGTTGTATTATGTGTTTTTTTCAGGATTTTTGGTTGATATTCTGTCTCTATCATCTAAAATACACCTATGATAAAAATGATACATCCTCCATTTCTTTGTAAATGGGTACATTTACATAATCTGCAGGGGATTATTTTCCCCGCTGTAAGGGATGTTTATATCATAGATGTATTTTCATTACTACAGTTTATACAAAATAAAATACATCTATGATATATAAACATACTTTACATACTTAAGAGCATACATCTATGATATAAACATCCCTTATATACTAGCAAGAACACATCTATTATATAAAAATCACTTGTATACTAAAGAGAATACATCTATGATATAAATAATCTATTATACACTGACCTCGATCACCTCATTGCTCACAACACTGAGGGAACAAAGAAATTGGTTGCTATTGGTAACAATTGAGAATAAACCCCCCTCCCAACCAAAAATGTACTAATTTTCAACTTACCAATCATAAGTTGTGGCTGCATTCGTTTCCTTTTTTCGCTTCCCCCCTCTGCTTTCACCTGGTGATGCATCCAGTAACACACCTCCTGTATTAGCGTAGATTTAGACATGCATATATCTATCTCTCTCTCTCTCTCAGGCAATAGTAACTCAAATAACCACTCGTTTCAACCAAGATATGAGGAATACCATCTCTGAATTCGAAACACATTGAACCTTGAAGAAGATTGGCAACAGCAGCAGAAGAGCACACCGGGTGCCTCTCCTGTCAGCTAAGAACAGAAAACTGAGGTTACAATTCACACAGGCTCACTAAAATTAGACAATAGAAGATTGGAAAAACATTGCCTGGTCTCGATTTCAGCTGTGACATCAGATCAGATGGTAGGGTCAGAATTTGGCGTAAACAACATGAAAGCATGGATCCATCCTGCCTTGTATCAACTGTTCAGGCTGCTGGTGGTGTAATGGTGTGGGGGATATTTTCCTGGCACACTTTGGGCCTCTTAGTACCAATTGAGGGTCATTTAAATGCCACAGCCTACCTGAGTAATATTGCTGACATTCCCCTTTCTGATTACGGTGTACCCATCTTCTGATGGCTACTTCCAGCAGAATAAGTACTAGCAAGATGTACCTAATAAAGTGGTTAGTGAGTGTATATTGTACATTCACATCAGCATACCTCCCAACATTTTGAGATGGGAATGAGGGACACCTACTGGAAAAGTATGTAGGCATAGGACATGCCCCCACCACACCCCCCTAAAGGAGAATTAACCAAAAAAAGGGTTAATTAAATCTACAAGGGCTTTTTTTTACCACTACTATTCCTTTATACTTACTGGCTTTTAAAATTTGCAAATGCAGAAATTTAGAATTTGGGTGAAAGGTTTAGCACTGGGAAACTTAACTTTTTGAAAGATAAAAAGTGCATTTTATATACATCTATATGGATCAGACAAAAATGAGGGACAAATGAGGGGGAAAGAGGGACAGAGGGACATTGCTCCAAATCAGGGACTCTCTCAAAATCAGGGACAGTTGGGAGCTATGCATCAGTTCCTACCCTCAAGGAGCTTACGATTTAAAGTGCTACTAAACCCAGGACCCTGCATTCAATGTATATGGGCTAGGAGTTTGATTCATCGTATATTATCACCTGCTTGGTGGGAGGGGATGAACCCTGTCTGGTCTTTGTGAATAAAAGTACCAATGGACAATTCGAGACAAAAGCACTTTAGGCAGTAGTTTGATATCTAAATTAAGTATGGAAATCGATCTATAATTAGACCAGGTGGTATTATCTGTATTAGGTTTAGGGATCATGGATATTGCTGCTGTGAAGGATTCAGTGTGTAAGGAGTGGCCCGAGAGAATTGAGTTGTAAGCTTTCTGTAAAAGAGTGGTAAGGAGGGTAGCAAATTTATTGTAGGAAGTTGCTGAAAGTCTGTCAGGGCCTGGTCGTTTACATGGTTTAAGGGTTTTTATGGCTGATAGTATTTCTTTGGTCATGATGGGTCATTCCAGGGCCTCATGGTGGGTTGAGGCGAGGGGTAGAAGACAGAAGAGAGGTGATTGCCCAGTTGGGGCTTGTCAAGTGTGTTGGAGTCTTTATAGAGAGTGGAAAGGCGTCTACAGAATTCTTGTACGATATTAATAGGATTGCTGGAGTAGGAGTCCTTAGTTAGTTTCAGATGAATAGGTTTAGGGGTATGGTCAGCTTTGCGGAGTGCTAGGGCTAGAAACGTGTCTGGTTTGTTTACTTTAATGTAAAGAGTGTGTTGTGATCTGTGGAGACGTTTTTCCACCGACTCTGTCTTAAAAAGATCAAGTGCTAAGCCTCATTTTTCGTAAGAGCATTTATTTGACGTAGTTGGTGAGATTTGGAATGCTTCTGAACCCTTATAGAAGGGCTCTTCTAGCTGCTTATGTTGAAGACGTTTCTCTTTGTGAATGTGCGATGGTGGGCTGCATTTTCCCCTAATAACAGGTTTGTGGGCCTCCCATAAAGTTAGAGGGGAGACTACTGAAGTACATTTGTGAGTTATATAGTCTATAACTACGTTTTCAAGGTCTTGGCGGTGGGTTGGATTGGCTAGCAAGTTGTGATTGATAGTCCAGGAATGGTGATTAGGCCTATGGACTAAGGAGGAGAAGGAGGTGATGACCACATTATAGTCAGACCATGAGCAAGGTGCAGTGGTCGAGGTTAGGACAAGCGGAGAGGTACTGATATTATCGAGAATGTGTTCAATACTGGAAAGTTGTTTATAAGGTTGGGAATAATGGGTGTATTGGTGTCTAGTTGGATTCTGTTCCCTCCAGGAGTCTAACAGAGAATATTGGTTCAGGAGTTGCTGAAAGGAGAGGCGTTGAGCATTAGGTGGGGTTGGTGAATTGTCTAAGAGAGTATACACCTGGTTTGAATAACCACATATCAGGAGCATTCCTCTGTTTTGGGAGACCACCACTGATAGCAAATGGGAAAGAAAGAAGACAGGGTTTTTGTTGGGAGCATAATAATAGGAGACAATTGTCACTTCATTATCTAAGAGATTGGCAGAGAGTATTAAGTAGCGACCTTCCTGGTCTCTGATCTCCGCCAGGGGAGTGAATGTGCGGAGAGAGGAAATGCAACAAGAAACCCCCTTTATTTGGTGGGGGCAGAGGCTGCATATACTTGGGGATATTGATGGCCAAAGAATTTAGGGGTTGTTAGTGGAGAAGTGTGTCTCCTGTAGACAAACCACTTGGGCTGAGAGGGCTGAAAATGGCCTAAGGTATTTTTTAGAGGCATGGTGAGTCCTTTGAAGACTTAACTTTATTGCCACATGTTTTTGGAAAATACAGAAAGAAAATTTTAATAATTTTCTTTACAAAAGTTGTCAGTTTAATACGATTTTTCTCACATTCGGCATGGGCTTTCTGTAGCATCATCTATAGCAGTCCCAGTTCCTAACAAATCAAACAAGCCTAGCCTACTGGTACATGGCTGCCCCTAGGATTGGCATGTCCACTGGCCTGTTGTCTTGCAGGAATGTAGTCAGTGGAATGAGCAAATGGGTCAGGTCAGGCCGCAGGCAGAGACATGGTCAGCAAACGGACAAGGGATCAGTCCAGGCAGCAGGCTGATGTGTGTTCAATAAAAAGGCCAGGGTTAGTAGAGGTGGCAGGCAGTGGCAACACTGCACTGGTGTGGTGGTGATCGGGTGCACTGTAACTGGTGTAGAGGTTATCAGGGACACTGTAACTGGGGTGGTGGTGATCTGGGACACTAATTGATGTGGTGGTGATCAGGGTGTGACGGTGAGTAGGGACAATATAACCGGTGTGGCAGTGATCAGGGACACAGTAACTGGTGTGTTGGGGCTCAGGGGCACAGTAACTGGTGTTGCAGTGATTAGGGACAATATGACTGGTGTAGAGGTGATCAGGGACACTGTAACTGGTGTAGTGGTGATCAGGAACAATATGACTGGTATAGCGGTGATCAAGGACAATATGACTGGCGTGGCAGTGATCAGGGACAATATGACTGGCCTGGTGGTGATTAGGGAAATTGTGAGTGCATAGCGGTGATCAGGGACACTAATGCTGTGTACAAACGACCGGACTTTTCCACAGCAAAGTTCAGACGGAATGAATCCGTCTGACAATTAGATTGTGTGTGGGCATCATCAGACCTTTTCTGTCGAAAAATCTGGCGGATTTCCGTCAGAACCAGTTCCTATCGTGAAAACTGCTTATTTGTATGCAGGTCCGATGGACCAACAACGACACAAAGGCAGCTACTGGCTACTCGCTAGTGAACTTCTTTTTTCTAGTCCTTGTACGATCGGACTTTGGTGTGATCGTGTGTAGGCAAGTCCGTTTCAACGGAACTCAGTCGAAAAGTCAGTCAGAGTTCATTCCGATGGAAAGTCCGGTCGTGTGTACGCGGCATAACTGATGAGGTGGTGTTTAGATGCAGTATGTCTTAATTTTTCCTCAGCACACCGGATGGCACTGCATGTCAATGCACAACAACACAAATGAAGTTAAAAAAAGTAAAGCACTGGACTGCTTCTCAGGGGCGTACTAAGTGGGGGGGCGGGGGGGCGTGCCGCCCCCCGGGTGCCACACACTGGGGGGGGTGTCAGGCCAGCGCCCCCCCCGCAACTGAAGTGTCAGACAGCGCCGTGCAGCCCACACAGAGAGAGCCCGAGGCACTGGCAGTGGGCGGCATTGCAGGGGGGGGTGCGAGCAGCACCCGAGTGGAGTGACATCAGCTCAGTGACCCGGCACAATAATCCCCTTCTCTCTCTGTGGTCGCGTCGCGCGGCCGTTCTGATCATTCTCGGGCAGCGGCTGTCACTCACAGCCGAGCAGAGTGAAGCCGCCTCCCCCTCCTCCATGCACAGCACTGTGTAGACAAGGAGGGGGAGGCGGCTTAACTCTGCTCGGCTGTGAGTGACAGCCGCTGCCCGAGACTGATCAGAACGGCGCGACGTGAGTCACGTGACCACAGAGAGAAGGGGATTGTTGCGCCGGGTCCCGGATCACTGAGCCGACAGGTGACACTTCACTCGGGTGCTGCCCACACCTCCCCCTGCAATGCCGCTGCCTTGGGCTCGAGGTACACTATGGGTCCTTAGGGGAGGCTGTGCACTGTAGGGGGGGTCTGCACTGTAGGGGGGGTCATGCACTGTAGGGGGGTCCTGCACTGTGGGGAGGTCCTGCACTGTAGGGGGGTCCTGTACTGTAGGGGGGTCCTGCACTGTAGGGGGTCCTGCACTGTAGAAGGGGTCCTGCACTGTAGGGGGGTCCTGCACTGTGGGGGGGGGGGTCCTGCACTGTAGGGAGATCCTGCACTGTAGGGAGGTCCTGCACTGTAGGGGGGTTCTGCACTGTAGGGGGGTCCTGCACTGTAGGGGGTCTGCACTGTAGGGGGGTCCTGCACTGTAGGGGGTCCTGCACTGTAGAAGGGGTCCTGCACTGTAGGGGGGTCCTGCACTGTAGGGGGTCTGCACTGTAGGGGGGGCCCTGCACTGTAGGGGGGGTCCTGCACTGTAGGGGTCTGCACTGTAGAAGGGGTCCTGCACTGTAGGGGGGTCCTGCACTGTAGGGGGGTCCTGCACTGTAGGGGGGGGGTCCTGCACTGTAGGGGGGTCCTGCACTGTAGAAGGGGTCCTGCACTGTAGGGGGGTCCTGCACTGTAGAAGGGGTCCTGCACTGTAGAAGGGGTCCTGCACTGTAGGGGGGTCCTGCACTGTAGGGGGTCTGCACTGTAGGGGGTCTGCACTGTAGGGGGGGTCTGTACTGTAGGGGAAGATTCGGCACTGTAGTGGGGTCTGTAGGGGAGTCTGTACTGTAGGGGGGTCTGCGCTGTAGGGGGAGGGGTCTGTACTGTAGGAGGATCTGCACTGTAGGGGGGGGTCTGTACTGTAGGAGGGTCTGCACTGTAGGGGAGGATTCTGTACTGTAGGGGGGTCTACACTGTAGATGGGGGTCTGTATGGTAGGGAGGGGGTTCTGCACTGTAGGGGATCTGTGTAACATGCAGAGGGTCCAGAGCTGTGAGGGGCTGTGTAATGTAAAGGGGTGCAGAGGTGCAGGGTGCTGTGTAATGTAAAGGGGTCCAGAGGTACAAGGGCTGTGTAATGTAAAGGGGTCCAGAGGTTCAGGGTGCTGTGTAATGTAAAGAGATCCATAGGTACAAGGGCTGTGTAATGTAAAGGGGTCAGGAGGTTCAGGGTGCTATGTTATGTAAAGGGGTCCAGAGGTACAAGAGCTGTGTAATGTAAAGGGGTCCAGAGGTGCAGGCCTCTGTGTAATGTAAAGAGGTCCTTAGGTGCAAGGTCCTGTGTAATGTAAAGGGGTCCAGAGGTACAGGGTGGTGTGTAATGTAAAGGGGTCCAGAGGTGCAGGGCGCTGTGTAATGTAAAGGGGTCAGGAGGTTCAGGGTGCTATGTTAAGTAAAGGGGTCCAGAGGTACAAGAGCTGTGTAATGTAAAGGGGTCCAGAGGTGCAGGCTGCTGTGTAATGTAAAGGGGTCCAGAGGTGCAGGCTGCTGTGTAATGTAAAGGGGTCCAGAGGTGCAGGCTGCTGTGTAATGTAAAGGGGTCCAGAGGTGTAGGCTGCTGAGTAATGTAAAGAGGTCCTTAGGTGCAAGGTCCTGTGTAATGTAAAGGGGTCCAGAGGTGCAGGGGGCTGTGTAATTTAAAGGGGTCCAGAGGTGCAGTTGTGGAGAGGGGGGTGGTACACAGTAGTGACAAAAAGATATTGAAGGATGCAGAGGTATGCAGGGGACACAGTGGGTGTTTTTACATTTTATGGTGGGGGGGGTGCCAGATATAGGATCCGCCCCGAGTGCCAAATGCTCTAGGTACGCCCCTGCTGCTTCTGTGTTAACCAGCCCTTAAATGTTAAGTTCACTTTGGAGCAGGTTACATGTTACACCTGTATTGTGGGTGGGTGTAAAATGTAACATGCTCCAGCATCTCCCCCCCCCCCCTCAGCCCCCAAACCCAACCCCTGCCAATCCTTTCAATCCATTACAGCTGGTTTTCCAATCCCCTGCATCCACCGTCATATTAAAAAATGGCCCAGCTGTGTGGGGCTCCACCCTGCCGAGATTTGTGAATGAAGAAACTGCAAGTCTTATCTTCCACTGAGGCAGACTTCTTGTTGTTCTCAATAGACTGCAAAGGTGCTAATCGTAGTCTATTGACACTTCCTCCAGCTTCAAAACAGAAAGTTCATACAGGGGTACAGATAAAAAAGCTGGAAGATGTGTCTGCAGGAACCTGATATTGCATCCACAATCCATTGATTGCTGTCTTCACACTGAATATTGAGTGATCAAAGACTCCTGATTGTTCAGTTCTCGGGTCTGCTCTGAGCACAGAACGGTGACTGTCAACCATTGTTCTGTGCTCAGCCTCTCCGATGCTCAGTGGGGTGCCGGGCTGTGCAGGAGGTGGGAGCGGCTGGCTCAGGCTTTCAGCGGCCACTGAGAGGCTGAGCTAGCTGCCACTCAGGCAGGTGGACAGATTCTGACATTATTGTCGGGATCCTTGCAGAGCCTGAACCGGCTCTCTGATGTCAGCCAACAGCAGGCCTTAGTTTTGGCCATGCCTCTCCTTTTAAGCTGGCTATACAATTTAAGGCCCTGTTCACACCTGTGCATTTTAGGTGCGGTAAATTAAAATAAATGATACTTGCTGCATCTTTGATGTGCTTCCATGAAAACACATGTTGTATAGAGTTCAATGGTACCGCAACTAAAATGCATGTAAAACGCACCTAAAAGGTAACTCACTTAAAACACACCACACAGATGGGGGCTGAATGAGAAAAAACAGTTGATTTCCCTATCCATAATAAACAGCATGGGTGGACTAACATCTCCTGATGACTATTATATTCTGAAAGCCAGTACCTGCGACTGTCAGAATACCAAAACATTGGCTACATCTGATTGAATGCAGCCAGTGTTTGGGAAATATTTCCAACTGGCTCCTTTAATTTTGAGAACAAGATGCTGACAGAACCGTCCATGGCTTGAATTTTAGCTCGTTCATCAGGAACCAGAATCTTTTGTTGTCAGCTTTAGGAGGAACCTGCCCATGAGAGCTTACAATCAAAGGGCTCTTTTACATCAGAAGCAGTCTCTACCACCCCTCTGAAAAGTGATTCACAGTGGATTGTTTTTCAGAGGGCAGTAGGACAACTACTTTAGTAGCAGGTGGCTACACTGTGGAAGGGTTTAGGCACCCTAAGGCCACTTTCATACTTTTGTGGTGCTTTTCACCTGCTAGTGGGGCACTTTTAACCCCCACTAACAGCCGAAAATGAGTTAAAAGTGCCGGAAAGGCTCTGCAGCAGTGGCGCTTTGCCGGCGCTTCAGCGGCGCTGCCTAATAATTTCAATGGGAAAGTAGCCTAAAAAGCTTTTGTTGTTGGTTGCAAAATAGCGCAGGTGATAGTGGTGTGCAGACATTTATTGCTAAATACATGTTTGACTTACTGTAGACATTCCAGGAGGTATTGTATGGCTTGGTATGTCATCCTCACTTAGGCGGGGGATTTAGGAAGCAAAGCTGTAAAAAATAAAAAAAAGTATTTACCTTTAAAAAAAAAAAAAACTGATTGTGTAAGAGGGAGAAAGATGACAGGTGTTATTTAAATGATGAAGGTCTGTCTTGATTAGTCACTGGCACACAAGAACAAGTTTTAATTAGAAATGATCAAATTCCCCTGTAGAAAACAGTACATGGGCCGGACTAAAAGGAATATAAAACTTGGGATCAGAGAACACTTCCATAATATGGTATCAGTGCAGGATATGTATTTTGTAGGTTGTATTGTGTGATATGTATTAGATATATATACTGTTTATTACATACAAAATTCATATCCTACAATCAGGAAATTAAAACATCTGTTTCCCTGGTTCATGAATGTTATTGAATGTTTTTTATCAGATTAGCAAAACATAAAATATGTGGTCTGGTGCCCCCGGAAGTGCACTTTGCCTAATCCCTAATATCCCTAATATATCACACACGTTTTTTTTTAGAAAGCAGCTACAGCCTGAGTAGACATGCCTGTACCCTGCCAACATGCTGCGAAGAAGACCCTTTATTTCTGTGTTGAAGGAGTATTTTCTCTGCAGAAGTCTGACACACTCCCTTTTGAGTCAGACCTAGAGTAAAACTCTTGCTCCCTCCTGATTGGAGAGCTCTAGCTCTGACTCAGAAGGAAGCATGTTAGACCTTTGCAGAGAGACCACTGTTTCCACAAAGAGTACAAGAGTATATTGCAGCATGGTGACAGGGGACAGAATTTTTTTACCCGGGCTGTGGTTGTTTCTAAAGAAAATGAACTGTGAGACTTTGCATACCTGGAATGTATTTAGCTGGATTAAACTCAAAGTTCAGTTGGGCTTTAAGAGCTGGGAAATGTGTATTATATGTGAATGTGTGTGCACATATACAAGATTTAAGATTTGTCACTTAAATTATTTTTCAGGTATGGCTAGAACTACATGAATAGTGATCCTATCACTGCAGGGTCATGTAATCGAAAACTAAAAAATAGCAGGGATTGAGTATGTTGGGTACCTAGGTACCATGTGTTCCTCATCCACTCACTTATGATATAGAAGTGGGGCTCCGTGGCAAAACCAAGCATACGTAGAAAAGGTACAGCACCAGAAAAAGGGTACAGTCCAAAGTACCACTTAAATAAGCCTCAGGAATGTAGCAATAAATGAAGTAAAAAAATAAGCAGAAATAAAAAAATTGCTAATTTATTAATCACAAAAGTATACAAAAAAATACTAATAAACTTCTCTGTTCCACCATCTAAAAATACAACCTTGTCTATACCAAAAAAAAGTATAGATGCCTCTCACACCACCATATAAACCTGAGCATCAAAATTTGGACTATATGAAGTAGAGCACTATGAAAAAATGCCATCAATGGAAATTATACACATCGCCGAGGCTGTAAAAACTCTTTATTTTTCCATTGGACAGTCTTAAAAAGCCCTGGAAGGTGCATGCATTCCACACTTGTTATGAGGACATCAGAAATGTTTTATGCAGCATTGTTATGTGAGAGTGCAGAGTCCTATGGTGATGCCCCAGTGGGTAGGCTGTGGATGCCCCTTTTCATTCAACCTAGAAAAGCACTGAATCTGGATTGCTGAGTGAGAGGGGGGACAGCACTGAAGAGTAGGTAAGTATTGCAGCGAGTGATGCCTTTTTCTTTCAGCACGGGCTGGTGCACCAATTCAAATTAAATAGTCCTAATGCGGAGTTGGGAGGTGATTTATGAAAAGCTGCCATTTATTGAGAAGAACAGCGGGATAAAGTTTAATACATTTCCATGCTTGAGCTCAGGTATACAACATGGTGGAGACCGCAAAAACATGTTGGTCACTGTGCAATGTTGAAGTCACCCACATACTGTTGGGAGATGTTGATCAATTTTTGCGGCAAATCTTGGTCAAAACGGAGCCACCAACATAAGATCTTCCCTGCTTATTTGTTTTTAAAATTCTACAGAGTTATAATCCGCTTGCACAGCAAAACGTCCTTGGTATACGGAAGTTTTATTAGACTTTGAATAGTGAGTCTGAGACCATGTGACACATTGATTGTAGGTTTTCAAAAAATCATTTGAATCTTTCTTGCATTGGGGTGGGAACAATCTGTTTGCTTAGTTTGGCTGCTATTACACTGCTACAGTATTTCACTCTCGGAGATCTGACCTAATAATTATTTTATCATACTACTTTACAAAGGACGGGAAATATGGTAATCCAGCCTTAACCATTCCATTCAGTGTAATCTGAGAAACATTCGACTTTTTTTTTATAACATTTTGCTTTTTAATGTTATAGTGGCATTCTTTATACAGGCACTGCATATATGTATATATTCATTTAATCCTTGTTTCCTTTTCTGAGAAATATTGGAGGAGTTTCCTGTTCCTGTGCAGCTGTCAGTATAACTGGGAGATATTGTTGAAGTGATAATGAGCCAAATAAATATTCCTGCATTTAGACAGCAAAGCCCCTCCATATATCTCACTAACTACTTACTAAAGCCTGGTACACACTTTGAGTTTTTATTTCCGTTCAGCCCTGAGGCTCCATGCACACTGGCTTAAAAAATGTTGCTTCTACAGGAGTTTTATGTTCTGCCCGTAGAAGCTACTCAATGCTATCCTATGTGTCCATGCACATTAGGACTTTTACAGACATATTTTAAACTCAACGCTTCAGCCCCTTTCACACTGGGGCGGGGCGGGCCCCAGCGGTAAAACAACGCTATTTTTAGCGGCGCTTTACCGTCGTTTTAGTGGTGGTAACCGGCTGCTAGCGGGGCAGTTTTACCCTCCTGCTAGCGACCAAGAAAGGGTTAAAACCACTTCAAAGTTCTGCAGCAGCAGCGCTTTTGCCGGCGGTATAGCCACGCTGCCCCATTAATTTCAATGGGCAGGAGCGGTGAAGGAGCGGTATACACACCGCTCCTTTACCTCTCCAAAGATGCTGCTAGCAGGACTGTTTTTACCGTCCTACCAGCGCACAGCTCCAATGTGAAAGCCCCCAGGCTTTCACATTGGAGTGTCAGGAGCGATCCTTTCAGGGCACTTTGAAGGCGATATTTTTAGCACTGTAGCGCCTGCAAAGTGCCCCAGTGTGAAAGGGGTTTTCGAGGCAGAAAAAAACCCCTTCTGGTTCACGTTTCTGATTGGAGCTTACTGGCAGAAAAATAAAAAAACGTAAAAACTCTCCTAAACTTGCCTAGACTTTGTACAAAAAATGCTCTACATCAGCATTTTTTACTCCCACAGACGTTTTTTTTAAGCCCGGTGTCCATGGAGCCTTAGGGTTGAATGAAAAAATAAGACTGTCAGCTCTGATAGGAGCTCTTGTACTAATGATCTGATGTTAGTACAGTAATCTCCTCTGCTGAGCTGTTGTGTTCTGACAGGGGGACATCCCCCCGCCAGAACACTACGGTCAGAGCTCTCAGCCATTGGCTGAGAGTGCTGATCGGGAGCCGGTCAGCTGCTGGTTTTTCATCGTGCACAACCGGCAGAAGCTGGCCTAACAGCCGGCTTTTGTCAGACCAGATCCCATATGCACAGGCTGAATGTCGTCTGTTTTTTATTGAACCGACAGATGTCGTCCGGCATTCGGCCCATGTGTACGGGGCTTACCAGTGGGTTCACACCAGCTTAGTTTACTGCAGTGTGTTAACATATGTTGCTTTTGTCAGTAATATTAAAGTACTTTACAGAGACCCTTTGTTTGAATGGATTGCCTGGTGCACCTCAAACAAGCCAAAAATTGTGCATGCAGTATATTAGGTAGTTCATTGCCATGTGTTGTGCTGCATTGCAACACAATTATGTTGGGAAGTCTCATTATACCAATGTACTGTAATTAATGCATGTTATTTTACCTTGCAATTACGTGTGTGTTGTACCACAGTGGTGTGAACAAGTCCTTAACCCAGCCATAGACAATCTAAATCTCAAATTCAAACCATGTATAGGCAGGCTGATTGCACCATTGCACCCAGGTTGATCAATCACTCAACTTGGGTACAACCAGCATGTTGGGTTGCTGTTATAGCCACAAGCAATAATCACTGTGTGTTCTTGCGGCAGGGACGGCTTCCCATGCCCCCCCATTAGAAAAACACAATAGCTCAGCAGGAGTTATTTTCACTGCCTATATTGATGGGGAGAGCAAGCGATTTTCTTTCCTTCCACTTGTCATGGAAGGAAAGAAAATCATATCATCTATGGCCAGCTTACTGTACATGTAAAAGTAAAGGAGCCACAACACAGCTAACGATATTTAACATGTACAGCCTGTATAAGATTAGAGATGAGTTTGGGCATCGTCCGATCTCACTTCTATCCGAATTTCGCCATCCCTTTTTGACATTGACTAAATAAGGGCATATCTCCATATAAGGGCACTGACGTCACCAACATCTTGCCCCTTTGTTTATGCGTGTTGCGGGGAGGTGAATGACCTAGCCTTTAGCTGACTGGACTTTGATGTTTCAATAAAGGTGAGTTCGGAGGACACCCAAGTTCATCTCCACTACAGATGAGCTCAGGGATGTTTGGACACGAGTCTGAACTTACCTGAGCTATCCTTCTGGGAAGCGGTCAAAGCCGTCAGCCAATCATAGGAGCTGGAGGCATTTCCTGGCCCGCAGCTATGTGTATGCAAGGGGCGTGTATGAGAACACGCCTGACTACACCCCTAATCTCTACTAGAGATCTCAAGACAGGGATGAAATATCATATGAGGGCTCTCAGGAGTAGTGTAACTGGGAGATTCAGGGCACTCTCCCCCTCTCCAATTGGTGACACAAACAACACAAGTTGCCAGTCACTCACTTGAAAATGCATGTGCGTTAGTGTTCATTATAGACATGTGCAATTCGCTTCATTCTCAATTAGTTTTTCGACTAAATTAGACAAATTTGTTAATTTGAAAATATTCGAATTAACGAAAACCCGTTTAACAATTTTTTTAGAAAATTTATAAAAATTCATAAATTTGAAAATTCATAAATTCGTAAAATTAGAAAATTTGTAAACCTGAACATTTTGAAAATCTGAAATAATAACTAACTAACTAATAATAACTATTACTAACTATTAAATTATAGGTATTGGAATTTCCTTTCTAATTTGGTTATTAGTGAACTTAAAGAAGACGAATTTATCCGAATTGACACATTTTTTTAAATAACGAAAACCACATCTAAACGAATGGAATGTAACAAATTAATAATAATAAATGATAATAATAATAAAAACATTTTATTATTATTATTATTATTATTTATTATTATTAATTTGTTACGTTCCATTCATTTAGATGCAGCATTCGTTATTTTGGATAATTTGTATCTTCAGATAAATTTGTGTTCGTTACTTTCATAAACAGCCAAATTTGAAAGGAAATTCCAATACCTATAATTTAATAGTTAGTTATTTTTTGTTAGTTAGTTATTATTTTGGATTTTTGGATTTTCGAATTTCGGAATTTACGAATCTTCGAATTTACGAATTTTCAAATTTACGAATTTATACATTTTCTAGTTTACGAATACCGCAGCTAAAAGAATAGAACATAACAAAATACATTTTTTAAAGTTACAAATTTATTCGAAACAACGATTTCCGATCATAACGTTAAAAAAACCCAATGAAACAAAATGAACAAATTTTTCGGCAGTGTACATGTCTAGTTCATTAAATAGGGGTGGTGTGATTGATGCATTGCACTGTTTATGTGTTTTTTTTTGTTTTTTTTTACTTTATTCAAATGTATTCAATTTGAAAATGTTGTCCTATACAGATCATGGTGTAAGTGAGCCTTTACTGCAAATGGTGAGCTTTCCCCAGTATCTATTTAGCAGGAGTGCCTAGCCTGCAGGGCCAATACCTGGCTGCTAGCAGGTATACCCCACTGCAGTGATCTCAATCTTAAAGAATAGCCAGGCACACCTGTGAGCAATGCAAGCATACACTCCCAAGAACAATACCAGACAGGAAAAAGAAAAAGGAAAGTGAAGGAATCCAAGTCATTCAGCTCAGCATCAGATTACAGCCTGACTGTGTAAAGGAATGGAAGGGGGGCCGGTGCCTGAAATGCTCTATTCATTACACAGGCAATATCAATCACAAATGGCACTGAGCTGTATTTGATATAATAAATAAGTCTCTCCTGGATTCATCTACACTCCTCCTGAGGACACTTTTATCGCTGCTTCGATGCCTAGTGCTGCCATTTTCTATACTATACATCTTCTTGGCAGATTTGATGTTGCAGAACAAGGCAGCAGAATAACTTGGGTCATTTGGTGCAGGCTCTTGAAATATCAATTGTTCTTAGTATGAATAGTCAGATTCTGCTTTCTGCCATGAGAGTAAAATAGACATTCAATGAGTTCTTTTGCCTTTTGCCTATTTTCTTTAAAGTGACTTTATTATGAGACAAGTATGGGGGCTGCCATTACAGGACTACTCCTGAAAATGCTAGATGTCTGGCTGTGTTTGACTTTACTGTTTCAGAGTCACAGTCCTGGAACAAGCATGCTGTAAACTACTAATCTCTATACATTTACAGATCGTGATTCCGATGTTTTGCAGCATCGAAGTCAAAAAGATCAGAATGACAGCCAGAAAGCTAGCATTCCTAACCAGTTGAGGTCCGGGCCATAGCCGAATGATGGCTACAGTGCGGACCTCAATTTTAATTAGTTTTTTTTTAAAATTTTTAACAAAAAATAAAAACCACAGAGGTGATCAAATACCACCAAAAGAAAGCTTTATTTGTGGGAAAAAATTCATTTGGGTACAGTGTATGACCGCGCAATTGTCATTCAAACTGCGACAGCGCTGAAAGCTGAAAATAGGTCTGGACAGGAGGGGAGTTTAAGTGCCCAGTAAGCAAGTGAATAAAGGAGAGTTCAGCAATGGCAGCCTTCATTAATGTCCTATGACATTTCAAAGCTTTTTTGAAGCCTTTAAAAGAGAAGTGTGGGTTTCATAAAAACAAACAGTCATACTCACTCTGAGCAATCACAGACCGCTGATGTTCAGTTCTCATTCTTCAGTAAGAAGAGAACTAATGACTATCAGCAGGGGCGTACCTAGAGCATTTGGCACCCGGGGCGGATCCTATATCTGGCACCCCCCCCAATTAAAATGTACAAATACCCCACTGTGCCCCCTGCATCCTTCAATATCTCTTTGTCACTACTGTGTACCCCCTCTCCACAACTGCATCTCTGGGCCCCTTTACATTACACAGCACCCTGCATCTCTGGGCCCCTTTAGATTACATAGCACCCTGCCCTTCTGGACCCCTTTACATTACATAGCACCCTGAACCTCTGGACCACTTTACATTACACAGCACCCTGCCCTCCTGGACCCCTTTACATTACATAGCACTCTGCCCTCCTGGACCGCTTTACATTACATAGCACCCTGAACCTCTGGACCCCTTTACATTACACAGCACCCTGCACCTCTGGACCCCTTTACATTAAACAGCACCCTGCACCCCTTTACATTACACAGCCCCCTGCACCTCTGGGCCCCTTTACATTACACATCACCCTGAACCTCTGGACCCCTTTACATTACACAGCACCCTGCACCTCTGGACCCCTTTACATTACATAGCACCCTGCCCTCCTGGACCCCTTTACATTACATAGCACCCTGAACCTCTGTGTCACGTACCTGGTGGAAGGAGCCCGGAGTGCAGGGAGCGGCCTCTTGTAAGCCTCTGGCTCGAGATTCCCTGGAAGTAGGGACAGGGATTCTAGAGTTCAGAGGGCACAAGTGCCAAGCAGGTGAAGAGTAGGACTGGCCCTGGAGCTGGTGGCAGACAACGGCAGACACTGGTAGGTAGTCTGGAACAACTGGTAAGCAGTCAGCGGCTGGCAGCGGGTACAGATGATCACACTGGAACAGCTGATAGGTAGGCAGCAGACAGCAGAGGGCTCAGATGGACAGGCTGGAACAGCTGGCAGGCAGGCAGCAGGCAGCAGCAGGCACGGATGGCAGACTGGAACAGCTGGCAGGCAGGCAGCAGGTGGCAGCAGGCACGGATGGCAGACTGGAACAGCTGACAGGCAGGCAGCAGATAGCAGCAGCACGGATGGCAGACTGCAACAGCTGGCAGAACAAGCGGGGTCAAATACAAGCCGGGTCGTCAACAGGCGGGCAGCAGCGGTACACAGGAGAAGGCAGAAGCGAGGTCAAACAGTCCGAGGGTCAAGGCTGGCAGCAGGCAGGGATAGTCAGGAGCAGGCCGGGTAGAACAGAACAGGAACAATCAGGTAAGCAGGAGGCAAAGTAACCGGAACGCTGTAGACTGGACAGCACCGAGGCACTGGAACAGATTCCTTAAGAAGCCCTCTGGGTGCCAAGAACGGTCGCACAGCGTGCCTGCGCACGCCCACGTGAAACCGTGCAGCCGTTCGTGACCCCGCGCACCCGCGTGCGCTCGTTAGCAACATCGCGCACCCGCGTGCGCTCGTTCGCAACATCGCGCACCCGCGTGCGCCCGTTCGTACTCACTCGCACCCACGTGCGTCCGTTCGCGCCAACGCGCGCCCATGGAAACCTATTAACGCTCAACGAGGGGATTCTGTGGATGGGTCTTCCATGAGCCACTGGATTCTGGAGACGACCATGACATTGCCCCCCCCCAAGGGGCAGCCTCCGGATGCCCAACTGTGCCATCTTACCCGGATGGGCCCTCTTAAAGGCAAGTATCAGTCTTCTGGCGTGAATGTTGGATTCAGGTTCCCAAGAATTTTCTTTAGGCCCGTACCCCTTCCATTTCACCAAAAATTGGACTTAATTGCGTCTACGCCTACAGTCCAGGATAGATTCCACCTCATATTCGACTTCACCGTCCATGATCACAGGTTCAGGTGGAGCAACCTTCAGGCTGTCAAAGGGGTCTGGAATGGCTGGCTTGAGCAAAGCTACATGGAAGACAGGGTGAATCCGGAACGATTCTGGCAATTTTAGCTCGTACGCCACGTCATTCACCTTTTTCACGACTGGGAAAGGACCCACGAATCTTGGACCCAACTTTTTAGTTGGACAAGCCATCTTCAGGTTCAAAGTGGAGAGCCAAACTTGATCCCCGACCTTGAGTTTAAGCTCTCCCCTTCTCTTCTTGTCAAACACCTCTTTATTATACCTCTGGGTTCTTGCCATGGTCTCCTGCAGAAATCTGTTGTTGGAGCTGAAGAAGTCAATACTTTCCTGAACCGCTGGTACCGGGCTTTCTGGAAGATCGTTGGACAGAAATAAGGGATGGAAGCCGTAGTTAGCGAAGAACGGGGACTGTTTTGTGGCTGAATGGATGGAGTTATTGTATGCAAATTCCGCTAGTGGAAGCAAAGGAGCCCAGTCATCCTGAGAAAATGACGAGAAACAGCGCAGGTACTGTTCCAACGTCTGGTTCGTCCGTTCAGTTTGCCCATTGGTCTGAGGGTGATAAGCAGAAGAGAAGCAGAGGTCGATTTTCAGGGCCCCACAAAGTGCCCTCCAGAATTTGGACGTGAATTGTACTCCCCGATCCGATGTAATATTCGCAGGAATGCCATGTAGTCTCACAATTTCTTTAATGAATATCTTGGCTGTTTCCGCGGCGGAGGGAGTACCCTTCATTGGTAAAAAGTGGGCCATCTTAGATAGCCTGTCCACTACCACAAAGATCGTGGAGCAGCCTTCTGAAGGTGGTAGCTCGACAATGAAGTCCATTGAGATCATCCGCCAGGGCCTCTCTGGGACAGGTAGTGGTTTCAACAGACCCCAGGCCCTGGACTTGTTGCCTTTGTTCCGGATGCAGGTGACACATGCCTCCACATACTTTTTACAGTCCGACTTTAACTGCGGCCACCAGAATGTTTGCTGAACCAGTTCGGAGGTCTTAAGGGCTCCAAAATGGCCAGCCAGCAAATGATCGTGACATGAACTGAGGACTGGAACTCGAATTTCCTGAGGAACAAAAATTTTGTCTTTATACCAGAGGAGTTCGTCCTTGGCCAGAAGAGTGATGTCAGGTGGGGGAGCAGCACTAGCGGAAGCCTGCTTGATCTGAGACAGCAGATCTTCTTGGAGAAGGAGGAAATTCCCTGAGGTCAGAATGGTATCTGGATGAGGGGAGGTTTCGGGTTCATTAAACATTCGGGACAGAGCGTCCGGCTTGGTATTCTTTGACCCAGGACGATAAGTTATGTGGAATGAGAATCGGGAGAAGAAAAGAGCCCATCTGGCCTGACGTGGTCTCAGTCTCTTGGCGGACTTCAAGTATTCCAGATTTTTATGGTCCGTGTAAATGAGGATTGGATGCCCAGCTCCTTCCAGTAGATAGCGCCATTCTTCGAGAGCCACTTTGATGGCTAATAGCTCCCGGTGTCCGACGTCATAATTGCCCTCTGCCTCGGATAGCTTGCGGGAGAAGAACGCGACTGGGTGCAGAAGAGATCTAGGTCCATGTCTTTGTGATAGAACCGCCCCAACCGCTATCTCGGAGGCATCGACCTCCAGAATATAAGGCCGAGTCGGGTCAGGGTGTTTAAGAATAGAGGCCGACACAAACAAATCCTTCAGAATGGTGAAGGCCTCTTGAGCCTCTGGGGACCATTGGAACTTCAGGCCCTGCTTAGTTAATCTCGTGATGGGAGCAATAATGGTAGAAAATCCTCTAATAAATTTTCTATAAAAATTTGCGAATCCGATGAACCGCTGGACCCCTTTTCTGTCCGTGGGAGCGGGCCAATCACGAATGGCAGAGATCTTCTGAGGGTCCATCTCGATGCCATCTATGGAAATTATCAGCACCAGAAACTGAATACTTCGTTGTTCGAAGGTACTTTTTTCCGATTTGGCGTATAGTCCGTGAAGTCGGAGTCGGGATAACACGTTCCTGACGTGTTCCCGATGTTCAGCCAGGGAGGAGGAGAAGATCAGGATGTCGTCCAGATAGGTGATGACGAACAGATCTAGATAGTCTCTAAAAAAGTCGTTGATGAAATGCTGAAATGTGGCAGGGGTGTTACATAAACCAAAGGGCATGACCAGGTACTCAAAATGCCCAAAGCGTCACCATTTCGGATGTGAACAAGATTATAGGCACCCCGAAGATCCAGTTTCGAAAACACTGCTGCGGACCCCAGTCTTTGAAAAAGTTCCGGCACAAGTGGCAAAGGATAACGGTTCTTAATAGTTATTTTGTTGAGTGCCCGATAGTCAACGCAGGGGCGCAAGGTTTGGTTCTTCTTCTCCACGAAGAATATTCCCGCGCCCGCCGGTGAAGTGGAGGGACGTATGAATCCCTTTCTTAAGTTGTCATCCAGGTAAGTTTTCAAGGCCACCAACTCCGTTTCTGATAGTGGGAAGATTCTCCCAAAGGGCATTTCTGCACCTGGAAGCAGTTCTATAGGACAATCGTATGGCCTGTGAGGGGGTAAGATCTCCGCACCCTTCTTGCTAAAAACATCCAGGAAATCGTGGTAGACAGGAGGTACAGCCTGAGGGGTTTCTGCGTCAACTTCCAGGCAGAGCAAGGAGGAGGAGGAGGCCTGGTCGGTTCCCGACAAGCAGTGCTGGAGACAGTAAGGTGAAAGGAATTTCAATTCTCCAGTGGACCAGTCAATCTGGGGGTTGTGTGCCCTCAGCCAGGGCATGCCTAGTATGATATGGAAAAGAGGGGATGTGATGACATCCAAACACAGCAACTCTTGGTGGATCCCGGCAATGGAAGTCAGTAAGGGCTGAGTCTCCTGGGTTACAGGACCGGACTTGAGAGTGGAACCATCGGCCAGATGTATAGAAAGTCCCTTTGCCCTGGGCCGAAGGGGAACGTTATGTTTTGAAGCGAAGGATAAGTCTATAAAGCCACTGCAAGCTCCCGAATCAATAATGGCGTTGGTCTGGACGTTCCCTCCTGGTAGCTGCAAGGAAATGGATACAGTCAGATGGGAAGTAGTACTTGGTAAGTCAGAAGTAAGGGCAGGAGACACGGAGAGGCACTTACTTAGCTTGGCAGGGCAAGTGCGCACAAAATGTCCTGGTTCTCCACAGTATAAACAGAGGTTTCCCACCCAACGGCGCTGGCGTTCTTCAGGCGTCAAGGAAGGTCTAAGTAGGCCCAGCTGCATGGGTTCGGGAGGATCCTGATTCACCGTAGTGGAAGCAGAAGAGGTTGGATGAGGGGAGTTAGAAACCCGAGGAAGCATCCACACTGGACGAGGGGTTGTCATGGACCGCTCCAAACGACGTTCTCTTAAGCGTCTGTCTATTTGGATAGCGAGATCCACTAAAGCTTCTAAAGTCTCTGGAATGCCCACTCGGGCTAGCTCGTCTTTCAAGGGTTCTGAAAGACCCATACGGAACTGGTAGCGTAGTGCCGCATTGTTCCAATCTGTGTCAGAACTCCAGCGTCGGAACTCCGACACATAGTCTTCTACGGGTCGACGGCCTTGCTGTAGTGAGTGCAGGGCCGCTTCAGCGGTGGCGGTTAATTGTGGATCTTCATATAACCGTGACATAGCCTGAAAGAAGATGTCCAGGGTTTCAAGAGAAGGATCCTTCTTTTCTAGTAAGCGATGAGCCCAGGACTGAGGTTCGCCGGTCAATAGAGAGATGACATATCCCACTTTGGTGGCTTCAAGGGAGAAGGTCCTAGGTTGGAGAGCAAAGAGAAGCTCACAGGAGTTGCGAAAAGTCCGGAATCTTCCACGGTCACCAGAGAATCTCTCGGGTGTGGGTACCCTAGGTTCAGGGGGCAACATCACCACGGAAGGTGTAACAGAAGTCCCGGAAACAGCTGGAGTGGAAGTAGACAGGGCCAGGACCCGTTCCTCCAGCTGGCTATAGCCCTCCTGTAGATTCTTCACAGTTTGAGTGAGTCCTGCAAGATGGCGGCAGAGCTCGTCCATAGGAGAGGCTCCCTGCGTGGGCTCGGACATGGCTGTCCAGTACTGTCACGTACCTGGTGGAAGGAGCCAGGAGTGCAGGGAGAGGCCTCTCGTAAGCCTCTGGCTCGAGATTCCCTGGAAGTGGGGACAGGGATTCTAGAGTTCAGAGGGCACAAGTGCCAAGCAGGTGAAGAGTAGGACTGGCCCTGGAGCTGGCGGCAGACAACGGCAGACACTGGTAGGTAGTCTGGAACAACTGGTAAGCAGTCAGCGGCTGGCAGCGGGTACAAATGATCACACTGGAACAGCTGATAGGTAGGCAGCAGACAGCAGAGGGCTCAGATGGACAGGCTGGAACAGCTGGCAGGCAGGCAGCAGGCAGCAGCAGGCACGGATGGCAGACTGGAACAGCTGGCAGGCAGGCAGCAGGTGGCAGCAGGCACGGATGGCAGACTGGAACAGCTGGCAGGCAGGCAGCAGATAGCAGCAGCACGGATGGCAGACTGCAACAGCTGGCAGAACAAGCGGGGTCAAATACAAGCCGGGTCGTCAACAGGCGGGCAGCAGCAGTACACAGGAGAAGGCAGAAGCGAGGTCAAACAGTCCGAGGGTCAAGGCTGGCAGCAGGCAGGGATAGTCAGGAGCAGGCCGGGTAGAACAGAACAGGAACAATCAGGTAAGCAGGAGGCAAAGTAACCAGAACGCTGTAGACTGGACAGCACCGAGGCACTGGAACGGATTCCTTAACCACTTGCTTACTGGGCACTTAAACCCCCCTCAGTCCCAGACCAATTTTCAGCTTTCAGCGCTGATGCACTTTGAATGACAATTGCGTGGGCATACAAAACTGTACCCAAATGAAATTTGTATCATTTTTTTCCCACAAATAGAGCTTTCTTTTGGTGGTATTTAGTTACAGCTCGGAGTTTTATTTTTTGCTAAACAAACAAAAAAAGATGCAAAAAAAAAAAAAAAAAATCATGTTTTAATAGTTTGTTATAAAATTTTGCAAACGGGTCATTTTTCTCCTTCATTGAAGTGCGCTGATTAGGCAGCACTGATAGGCTGCATTGGTGGGCACTGATGGGCTGCATTGGTGGGCACTGATAGGCTGCATTGGTGGGCACTGATAGGCTGCACTGGTGGGCACTGATAGGCATAGTTAAGGCGGCACTAATAGGCACAGATAAGGCGGCACCGATGGGCACAGATAAGGCGGCACTGATGGGCAAAGATGGGCACAGATAAGATGGCACGGATGGGTGGCACTAAGGGGCACTGATAGGTACCACTGATAGATGGGATTGATGGGCACTGATAGGTGGCTCTGATAGGTGGCACTGCTGGGCACTGATGGGCGGCACTGCTGGGCACTGATGGGCGGCACTGGGGTGCAGCACCTTTGAGGCAGATTGTGGGCACTGTGGGTGGCACTGTGGGTGGCACTGCTGGGTGGCACTGTGGGCACTGCTGGGTGGCACTGTGGGCACTGCTGGGTGGCACTGACGGGGGGCACTTACTTTTTATTAGGGTGGGACTGCAGGGGGCAGATGGGCACTGGCAGGGGGCAGGTGGGCGCTTGCATTGCTGGCCGTGATCGGGACTGATGTCCCGATCACGGCCGCCGGTGATCGGCTTTTTTTTTTCTCCTCGCGCTGTCAGCGCGAGGAGGAATACTAGCCGATTACCGGCTCTGTTATGTCACCTGATCAGCTGTCATTGGCTGACAGCTGATCACGTGATAAGGGGTCGGGATCGACCCCTTGCACGGATCGGTGATCAGGTGAGTCTCATGGACTCGCCGATCACAGAGGGGCGCGCGCAGGGGCGACGTAGTCCCGGAAAAGGAGATCCGCGCTGTAGCCGTCAATTGACTATAGCGCGGACCTCAAGTGGTTAAGAAGCCCCCTGGGCGCCAAGAACGGTCGCACGGCGTGCCTGCGCGCGCCCACGTGAAACCGTGCAGCCGTTCGTGACCCCGCGCACCCGCGTGCGCTCGTTAGCAACATCGCGCACCCGCGTGCACTCGTTCGCAACATCGCGCACCCGCGTGCGCCCGTTCGTACTCACTCGCACCCGCGTGCATCCGTTCGCGCCAACGCGTGCCCATGGAAACCTATTAACGCTCAACGAGGGGATTCCGTGGATGGGTCTTCCATGAGCCACTGGATTCCGGAGACGACCATGACACTCTGGACCCCTTTACATTACACAGCCCCCTGCACCTCTGGGCCCCTTTACATTACACAGCACCCTGCATCTGTGGGCCCCTTTAGATTACATAGCACCCTGCCCTTCTAGACCCCTTTACATTACATAGTACCCTGAACCTCTGGACCCCTTTACATTACACAGCACCCTGCCCTCCTGGACCCCTTTACATTACATAGCTCCCTTAACCTCTGGACCCCTTTACATTACACAGCACCCTGCACCCCTTTACATTACACATTACCCTGCATCTCTGGGCCCCTTTACATTGCACAGCCCCCTGCACCTCTGGGCCCCTTTACATTACAGAACACCCTGCACCTCTGGACCCCTTTACATTACATGAATGTAAAGGGGTCCAGAGGTGCACCTCTGGAACCCTTTCTATTACATAGCCCCCTGCACCTCTGGACCCCTTCACATTAAACAGCACCCTGCACCCCTTTACATTACACAGCACCCTGCATTTCTGGGCCCCTTTACATTACACAGCCCCCTGTATCTCTGGGCCCCTTTACATTACACAACACCCTGCACCTCTGGACCCCTTTACATTACACAACAACCTGCAGCTCTCGACCCCTTTACGTTACACATCATCCTGCAGCTCTGGACCCGTTTACATTACACAGCACCCTGCACCTCTGGACTCCTTTACATTACACAGCACCCTGCACCTCTGGACCCCTTTACATTACACAGCCCCCTGCACCCCTGGACCCCTTTACATTAAACAGCACCTTGCACCTCTTTATATTACACATCACCCTGCATCTCTGGGCCCCTTTACATTACACAGCACCCTGCACCTCTGGTCCCCTTTACATTACACAACACCCTGCACCTCTGAAACCATTTATATTACATAGTCCCCTGCACCTCTGGACCCCTTTACATTAAACAGCACCCTGCACCCCCTTTACATAACACATCCCCCTGCACCTCTGGGCCACTTTACATTACACAGCCCCCTGCACCTCTGGGCCCCTTTACATTACACAACACCCTGCACCTTTGGACCCCTTTACATTAGACAACACCCTGCACCTCTGGACCCCTTTACATTAGATAACACTCTGCACCTCTGGACCCCTTTACGTTACACACCATCCTGCAGCTCTGGACCCCTTTGCATTACACAGCACCCTGCACCTCTGGACTCCTTTACATTACACAACACTCTGCACCTCTGGACCCCTTTACGTTACACACCATCCTGCAGCTCTGGACCCCTTTGCATTACACAGCACCCTGCACCTCTGGACTCCTTTATATTACACAACACCCTGCACCTCTGGACCCCTTTACATTACACAGCCCCCTGCACCTCTGGACCCCTTTACATTACACAGCACCCTGCACCCCTTTACATTACACAACACCCTGCACCTCTGGACCCCTTTACATTACACAAGACCCTGCACCTCTGGACCCCTTTACATTACACATCACCCTGCACCTCTGAAACCATTTATATTACATAGCCCCCTGCACCTCTGGACCCCTTTACATTAAACATCACCCTGCACCCCCTTTACATTACACAGCACCCTGCATCTCTGGGCCACTTTACATTACACAGTCCCCTGCACCTCTGGGCCCCTTTACATTACACAACACCCTGCACCTCTGGACCCCTTTACATTAGACAACACCCTGCACCTCTGGACCCCTTTACATTAGACAACACCCTGCACCTCTGGACCCCTTTACGTTACACACCATCCTGTAGCTCTGGACCCCTTTACATTACACAGCACCCTGCACCTCTGGACTCCTTTACATTACACAACACCCTGCACCTCTGGACCCCTTTACATTACACAGCCCCCTGCACCTCTGGACCCCTTTACATTACACAGCCCCCTGCACCTCTGCACCCCTTTACATTACACAGCACCCTGCACCCCTTTACATTACACAACACCCTGCACCTCTGGACCCCTTTACATTACACAAGACCCTGCACCTCTGGACCCCTTTACATTACACAACACCCTGCATCTCAGAGCCCCTTTAAATTACACAGCCCCCTGCACCTCTGGGCCCCTTTACATTACACAACCCCCTGCGCCTATTGGCCCCTTTACATTACACAACACCCTGCACCTCTGGACCCCTTTACATTACACAACACCCTGATCCTCTGGACCCCTTTACTTTACACAGCCCACTGCACCTCTGGGCCCCTTTACATTACACAGCCCCCTGCGCCTCTGGGCCCCTTTACACAACACCCTGCAGCTGTGGACCCCCTGCTTGTTACACAGACTCCCTTCAGTGCAGACTCCCTCTACAGTGTAGCCCCCCATTCAGTGCAGACTCCCTTCAGTGTAGCCCTGTCATTCAGTGCAGCCCCCCTCTTCAGTGCAGCCCCCTTCAGTGTAGCCCTCCTCTTCAGTGTAGCCCCCCTCTTCAGTGTAGCCCCCTTCAGTGCAGCCCCCCTTCAGTGGAGGGGGCTGCTCGGCTGTGCCTGTGTGACATCCGTGATCGCACAGACAGACAGCCCGTGGCCACGTGTGGAGGGGATGGAAGGTGCAACAGTGTCACCCTGCACCCCCCGCACACCCCCTCCCCCTTGCATCACAACGATAGCTTGCCTCTTCCTGCCTGTGCCTGTGCCTGTCACAGCGCTGCTGCCTAATCCCACTGCGCTGCCACCACTCCAATCGTAGAGGGAGGTGCCGGCCTGACACCCCCCCAGTGTGTAGTACCCGGGACGAGCCGCACCCTCCGCCCCCTACTTAGTACGCCTCTGACTGTGTGGGCTGTGGAGGGGGCTGGAGTGGCTGGCTCAGGTTCTCTGTGGAGCGCTGAGAGGCTGAGCCAGCTGCTGGTCCAGACATCTGGGTGGATCCCAACATTATCCACTTAAGGACCGACCTCATGCAGATATACTGCGGCAGGGTGGCCCTCCTGCACAAAATCTCGTACCTGTACGTGATTTTGTGCACAGGGTCTGGGCGCGTGTGTGCACCACTGGCGACCCCCTCAGGCTGTGATCAAACACAGTGGGAGCTATTTAGGGGATCAGACAGACACAGGGGACCTGGGTCCTACCCCAGGGGACATATATCAATGCAAAAACTGCAGTTTTAAAAAACTGCAGTTTTTTCGGGAGCAGAGATTTTAATAATGCTTAATGTGAAACAATAAAAATGTAATATTCCTTTAAATTTCGTACCTGGGGGGTAAAAAAAAGTTTCCAGCGATGCTAATCTACTCTTGCTATCCAACGATGGATGATCATCTCTCTGGGGTCCAGCGATGGCTGTTCTGATCCAGCGACGGGGGATCTCTCAGTCCAGCGCTGTCCATACATGCATCCGTCTTCTGTCTCCACTGCGGAGACACTGCAGGGATCCCAGTGCTGACGTTTGTTATATTAGGAGGGCGGGGCCACCCGTCACCTGACCCCGCCCCCTCTGATGCTGGTGAGGGGAGCCAGGGATTCCCTAATGACGTATGGGTGACCCCGCCCCCTCTGATGTAAGGGAAACCTGCGTTACATCAGAGGGGGGCGGGGTCACCCATACGTCATTAGGGAATCCCTGGCTCCCCTCACCAGCGTCAGAGGGGGCGGGGTCAGGTGATGGGTGGTCCCGTCCTCCTAATATAAGAAACATCAGCGCTGGGATCCCTGCAGTGTCTCCGCAGTGGAGACAGAAGACGGATGCATGTATGGACAGAGCTGGACTGAAAATCACCCGTCGCTGGATCAGATCAGCCATCGCTGGACCCCGGAGAGATGATCATCCATCGCTGGATAGAAAGAGTGGATTAGCACCGTTGGAATCTTTTTTGAATTTTTTTTATTTTTAATAAAGAAATTTTTCAAAAGTGTGTTTGTCTTATTTAACCATTTTTACACTTTTTTAAAAACTAAATGTTCTGCACCTATAGAAACAATCCTGTTGATTCTGCTAGAAATCCAGTGTCATTGTAACCTCCTGTGCACTCAACTGAAAATTGAGACAATGCTATCAGCCTTCCTAACTATTTTTTGTGAACTACACAACATCTTGTTCTCTGTGTAATGGAGTTGAGGAGAGCATTAGGTGCTTGTAGTCTAAGGGCTCGTGTACACTACAACTTCTAAGCTTAAGTTTAGGAACTTTTCGTGCTTTTTTGCAAAAGCTCCTAAACCCAACTCCATAAAAGCCTATGTGTCCATGCACATATAGGCTTTTACAAGCGTTTAGAAGCTGCTGTGGTAAGGGGAGGTTCGCTCCTGAATGTAGAAGAATCACATTCATAATAGGAACATTTTGACCACCGGCCGCAAAATGCAGAAACCTAGTCTGTCTGTACATGAGCCCTTAATCAGAAGAGCAGCTATAGTGACCTCCGTAGGTAAAGTACAGTGAGTGAGTGTTGTCACTTTAGAATAGGAAGTGTGCTAATGGCAGATTAACTAGGAAAATAAAAGGAAAATAGACTAAAAAATAAATAAAAATATGCTTCTAAGGAATGATAGGTTGCAGTATATTTTGTTGTATTGCACAAAGTTATTCTAAATAGGCCTGCTTTAGGATGTGGTATTTTTCATTGGAGAAGTGGAAAAAAAAAAACACATGATTATGTGTCAGAAACCATGAATCAGACTGAGACAGAAGTACAATTAAATCACACTTGTTTATTAATAAAAATAAAATGGTAAATAGAAAAAGCGTAGTCAAGCACAGCCAGAGTCCAGTAACCAGATCAGGTAGTCAGCCAGTCCAAAGTTCAATAACCAGATCGGGTAATCAGCCAGGCCAGAAGTCAGGGATCCAAGTAGAGCAACTGCAAGCAGGATAAGGCGCCAGGAGGGATGTCAGCAAGCCAGTCTTGAAACAAACAGCAGGAGATGGTTCCTTGTGATGTGACCAACGTGAAGGCAGAGGTGAAGTGGGCTGGAAGGCTTTAAGTAGGCAGGTCAGACGAGCATCATCGGGAGAAGGAAGGGCTAAGCCAGCCCTGACAGTACCCCCTCCTCAATGACCCCTCTCCCTCGGAGGGCCACCGGGCTTGAGGGGAAACTGTCTATGGAATTCGCGGAGGAGGAAGGGGGCATGTACGTCAGAGGATGAAACCCAGGAGCGTTCCGCCGGACCATACCCCTTCCAATGCACCAGGTACTGTTTGCGCCCATGGAATCTACGGGAGTCAACAATGGATTGTACCTCATACTCCTCATGGTTCTCAACCTGAATAGGTTGAGGACGTGGCACCGAGGTGGTAAATCCGTTACAGACCAACGGTTTCAATAAGGAGACATGAAATACTTTTGAGATGCGCATACTAGGAGGAAGGTCCAACATGTAAGCCACTGGGTTAATCCTGTGAAGGATACTGAAAGGCCCAATAAACCGAGGTGTAAACTTCAGTGAGGGAACACAAAGCCGGAGGCTGCGAGATGACAGCCAGACCCTGTCCCCAACCTGGTAGGAAGGCGGTCAGCATGGAGTCTGTACTTATCATTAGCATGACGCAAAGCCTCCTGGACTTGTACCCAAGTGGAAGGAAGACCATGGAGATGCTCCTCTAACGCAGGAATACTCTGCTGAACAAAGGTGTCAGGCAACATGGAAGGTTGGAAATCATAATTCGCCATTAATGGAGACAATCCAGAGGCAGAATTCAAAGCACTGTTGTGAGCAAACTCTGCCCAAGGTAATAGGTCAGACCAGTTGTTATGATGGTCAGAAATATAGCAACGTAGGAATTGCTCCAAGGACTGATTGGCTTGTTCTGCGGCCCCATTAGACTGCGGGAGATACGCAGAAGAGAGCTCAAGCTGAATTCCCAACTGTGAACATAATGCTCGCTAGAACCGGGAGACAAACTGACTGCCCGTGTCCGAAACAATCACCTTGGGTAGCCCATGTAAGTGAAAGCTCTCCCGAGCAAAAATGGAAGCCAGTTCCTTAGAGGTGGGCAACTTCTTAAGTGGAATACAATGACACATCTTTGAGAACCGGTCAACCACCATAAGGATAACAGTGTTGCCTCGGGAGATAACAGTGTTACCTAAAGCTCAACAAGAAAAGAGCCCATCGCGCCCTTCTGGGAGAGAGTCGCTTAGCCTCAGACAAGAATGTAAGATTCTTATGGTCAGTAACAATAAGAACGGGCACAGTGGTACCTTCAAGGAGATGTCTCCATTCTTTCAGGGCTAAAATGATCGCCAACAACTCTCTGTCACCAATCTCATAATTGCACTCAGCAGGTGACAATTTCTTGGAAAAGTAGCCACACGGATGCATAGCGCTCTCAGAGTTAGGACGTTGAGACAGAAGGGTGCCAACTCCAGTCTCAAAAGCATCAACTTCTAGGATAAAAGGCAACGTAGGATCAGGATGTGCCAACACAGGAGCAGAAACAAAGGCAGCCTTGAGAGTCTCAAAGGCCTTAATGGACTCCGGAGACCAACTCTGTGGGTTACCGTCCTTTCTGATCATATCAGTCAGAGGCTTGACCAGAGACGAGAAGTTACGAATACATTTCCAATAGTAGTTGGCAAAGCCCAGGAAACGCTGCAGAAGACGTAAACCCACGGGTCGAGGCCACTGTAGGACTGTCGAAAGTTTCTCTGGGTCCATCGAAAAACCAGCAGTGGAAATGACATAGCCCAGGAATGTAACCTGTTTATGATGGAACTCGCACTTCACCAGTTTACAGTAGAGATTGTTCTCTCTTAGTTTCTGAAGCACACAACAGACATCTGTGTGGTGGCTCTCCAGGGACTTGGAAATATGACGATATCATCGAGATAAACCACCACACACAACTGCAACAGATATCGGAGGACATCTTTAATTAATTCATAGAAAACTGCCGGGGCGTTACAAAGGCCAAAAGGCATTACTAGGTATTCATAATGGCCTGTTCTGGTATTAAACGCAGTTTTCCACTCGTCACCCTCCTTAATGCGCACGAGATTGTATGACCCTCTTAAGTCAAGCTTCGTGAAAACCGTTGCTCCCTTGAGGCGGTCAAATAACTCTGTAATCAATGGAATTGGGTAGGCAGTCTTAATCATGACACGATTGAGACACCTATAATCTATACAAGGTCTCAGTTCACCGTTTTTCTTTTTCACAAAGAAGAAACCAGCACCAGCAGGAGACAAGGTTTTACGGATGAAACCTCGAGAAAGTGCGTCAGCAACATACTCCTCCATGGCCTTATCCTCCAAGACCGACAAAGGGTAAACCCGGCCACGAGGAGGTATGGCACCAGGTTGAAGGTCAATTGCGCAATCATAAGACCGGGTCAAAGGTCAATTGCGCAATCATAAGCCAGCCCTGACAGTACCCCCTCCTCAATGACCCCTCTCCCTCGGAGGGCCACCGGGCTTGAGGGGAAACTGTCTATGGAATTCGCGGAGGAGGAAGGGGGCATGTACGTCAGAGGATGAAACCCAGGAGCGTTCCGCCGGACCATACCCCTTCCAATGCACCAGGTACTGTTTGCGCCCATGGAATCTACGGGAGTCAACAATGGATTGTACCTCATACTCCTCATGGTTCTCAACCTGAATAGGTTGAGGACGTGGCACCGAGGTGGTAAATCCGTTACAGACCAACGGTTTCAATAAGGAGACATGAAATACTTTTGAGATGCGCATACTAGGAGGAAGGTCCAACATGTAAGCCACTGGGTTAATCCTGTGAAGGATACTGAAAGGCCCAATAAACCGAGGTGTAAACTTCAGTGAGGGAACACAAAGCCGGAGGCTGCGAGATGACAGCCAGACCCTGTCCCCAACCTGGTAGGAAGGCGGTCAGCATGGAGTCTGTACCTATCATTAGCATGACGCAAAGCCTCCTGGACTTGTACCCAAGTGGAAGGAAGACCATGGAGATGCTCCTCTAACGCAGGAATACTCTGCTGAACAAAGGTGTCAGGCAACATGGAAGGTTGGAAATCATAATTCGCCATAAATGGAGACAATCTCTCAGCCCAGGAAACGCTGCAGAAGACGTAAACCCACGGGTCGAGGCCACTGTAGGACTGTCGAAAGTTTCTCTGGGTCCATCGAAAAACCAGCAGTGGAAATGACATAGCCCAGGAATGTAACCTGTTTATGATGGAACTCGCACTTCACCAGTTTACAGTAGAGATTGTTCTCTCTTAGTTTCTGAAGCACACAACAGACATCTGTGTGGTGGCTCTCCAGGGACTTGGAAATATGACGATATCATCGAGATAAACCACCACACACAACTGCAACAGATATCGGAGGACATCTTTAATTAATTCATAGAAAACTGCCGGGGCGTTACAAAGGCCAAAAGGCATTACTAGGTATTCATAAGGGCCTGTTCTGGTATTAAACGCAGTTTTCCACTCGTCACCCTCCTTAATGCGCACGAGATTGTATGACCCTCTTAAGTCAAGCTTCGTGAAAACCGTTGCTCCCTTGAGGCGGTCAAATAACTCTGTAATCAATGGAATTGGGTAGGCAGTCTTAATCATGACACGATTGAGACACCTATAATCTATACAAGGTCTCAGTTCACCGTTTTTCTTTTTCACAAAGAAGAAACCAGCACCAGCAGGAGACAAGGTTTTACGGATGAAACCTCGAGAAAGTGCGTCAGCAACATACTCCTCCATGGCCTTATCCTCCAAGACCGACAAAGGGTAAACCCGGCCACGAGGAGGTATGGCACCAGGTTGAAGGTCAATTGCGCAATCATAAGACCGGTGTGGAGGCAAACTATCGGCTTGACCTTTATCGCCAAAATCACGGTACTCCTCCAGCAGGGAGGGGAGTGAAGAGGTGCACAGGACCTTGGATACCTTCAGGAAGAGAACCTCAGCACGGAGCCAATCAAAAGAGGGGTTGTGCCTCTGTAACCAAGGATAACCAATAACCAGAGGAAATAACTTGGAATTGGATTATCTCATGGTGAAGAGCCCCTACAGCCATGGACAAGGGAACCGTCTCATGAGTCACATGGGCAGGCTGTAAAGGTCTCCCGTCAAGAACCTCAATGGCAAGTGGAGTGTCACGCAGCTGCAACAGAATTGCGTGCTGCGAAACAAATGCGGCATCAATGAACAGGCCTGCAGCCCCAGAGTCGATTAGAGCCTGTATCTCGATGGAAGACTCAGTCCAAGAAAGGGTGACCAAAACCAGGGGCTTATCCTTCTGGACAACTGGGGACGAAACAACGCCACCTAAGGTCTGTCCATGACAGGACCTCAAGGTTTGGGCATTCCCTAGACGGGTAGGACAAGACTTCAAAAAGTGACCTGCCTGGCCACAATAAAGGCACAATCTCTCCCTCCTCCTAAAGGCTCTCTCATCCGCAGAGAGACGCATGAAGCCCAGGTGCATGGGTTCATCTTCACTGACCAACTCGGTACCAGGAGGCATGGGAGGTGAGGGAGGCATGGGTGGGACTACAAAGCTCGGAGGCAAACCTACAGGAGGCTTCCGCAAGTGCTCCTTAAGAGAAAGTCTTTCTCTGAGTCTGGAGTCAATGAGGGGATGGCAAACAAGATCAAGCTCTCCAGCTCAGTAGGTATATCTCTGGCTGCTATCTCGTCCTTGATGGAATCCGAGATACCACGAGAAAAAGCAGCCACGAGGGCCTCATTGTTCCAAGCAACCTCTATTGCCAGAGTACGGAATTCCTGGCGTAGTCTGCAACAGTTCTCGTACTCTGTTTGATGGACATAAGGCACTTAGCAGCAGAAGCGGAGCGTGCGGGAACGTCAAAAACCCTTTTAAAGGAGGCCACAAACTGAGGGTAACTCAAGACAACAGGTTTTTGCGTCTCCCATAGAGGGTTAGCCCAGGCCAAGGCTCTCTCAGAAAGCAAAGATATCACGAAACCTACTTTGCTTCTGTCTGTGGGAAATGCCTGGGGCAGCATTTCGAAGTATATGTCAACCTGATTGAGAAACCCTCTGCATTGAACTGGATCGCCCCCAAATCACTGGGGAAGCAGAGCAGAACCAGACATACCTCTTATAGAAGTAATACTCGAGGCGGGTGCCTGCACAGAGACTAGCACAGCAGCAGGGACGGCCTGCGACTCAGGTTGTACCGGAGCAGCCACCGTGGGGGATTCTAGGTGAGCCGTGCGATTCAGGAGCGTTTGTAACGCCAAGGCAAACTGATCCATGCAGTGATCTTGCTCATCCAATCTGGAAAAAATATTACCAACAAGTGGATTGACTGTATCTTCTGAATTCATGGCCTTCGCGTGTCAGAAACCATGAATCAGACTGAGACAGAAGTACTATTAAATCACACTTGTTTATAAATAAAAATAAAAAGGTAAATAGAAAAAGCGTAGTCAAGCATAGCCAGAGTCCAGTAACCAGATTGGGTAGTCAGCCAGTCCAAAGTTCAATAACCAGATCGGGTAATCAGCCAGGCCAGAAGTCAGGGATCCAAGTAGAGCAACTGCAAGCAGGATAAGGAGCCAGGAGGGATGTCAGCAAGCCAGTCTTGAAACAAACAGCAGGAGATGGTTCCTTGTGATGTGACCAAAGCGAAGGCAGAGGTGAAGTGAGCTGGAAGGCTTTAAGTAGGCAGGTCGGACAAGCATCATCGGGAACAGCTGATAACTGTGGGGAGAGAAGAGAGCTGGCAATTAGCCAACAGCTGAGCGGCCAGCCCAGAGAAGGAAGGGCTAAGCCAGCCCTGACATTATGTTTAAGTTAAAAAGAAACATTGCAAGGGATGTTTTTTTATTTTACAGAAATATATACAGTAGAATCTCTTTTACCACATAGGCATGTGTCCATCTATAGAAATGACAGTACCATATGTAGCATGGCCCCCTTGGAGACTGCTTGGATATACCTGCTCATCTGCATCGTCATGATCCTGTGAACATTCCAACCCACCTGACACTCTGGGTTCAGACGCCCTTGCAACACCTTTGAGTAATAAGACAAGACTCAATATGTTTATATTCTGTTAACATTTACTAGAATGCTTCAGATAAGATATAGTTCTACAAGAGGGGTTCAACTGAGCTTTGGGTAACAGCACAAGCTCAGTAGAATGAGTCCCCCAGTAAAACAGTTAAGACAGCTGGCAACAACAGGATACTATATATACATACTGTATGTAAAATGGACTACCACATGAACATAGCCTGAAAGGATAAGCAAAGTTAAGCATAGATTCTGACAATACCTCTAGAAAGAGAAAACCAGGCTGGCCTGTTTAACCTTTTATCCTAATGAGAGATGAAGCTAAACAAAGATGGTATAAGGGCCCTTTAACCATTAGAGATCCGCGCTATAGCCAAATGACGGCTACAGCGCGGACCTCCTTTGCCGGGACTACGTATATTGACGTCGTCCCGTACACGAGCGGCGCGCTCTGTGATCGGCGAGTCTATGAGACTCGCCTGATCACGGATCCGAGCAAGGGGTCGATCCCGACCCCTTACCACGTGATCAGCTGTCAGCCAATGACAGCTGATCATGTGATACAACGGAGCCGGTAAAAAAAAAAAGGAGCCGAACACCGGCGGCCGTGATCGGGACATCAGTCCACACATCAGTGCCCACAGTGCCACCCATCAGTGCCCACAGTGCCACCCATCAGTGCCCACAATCTGCCTCAACAACGGTGCTGCACCCCAGTGCCACATATCTGTGCCCATCAGTGTCATCTACCAGTGCCCATCAGTGCCGCCCATCAGTGCCCAGCAGTGCCACCTATCAGAGCCACCTATCAGTGCCCATCAGTCCCATCTATCAGTGGTACCTATCAGTGCCCCTTAGTGCCACCCATGCGTGCCACCCATCCGTGCCATCTTATCTGTGCCCATCTTTGCCCATCAGTGCCGCCTTATCTGTGCCCATCAATACTGCCTCATCTGTGTCTATAGGTGCCACCTTATCTGTGCCTATTAGTGCCGCCTTAACTATGCCTATCAGTGCCCACCAGTGCAGCCTATCAGTGCCGCCTCATCAGCGCACTTCAATGAAGGAGAAAAATTACCTGTTTGCAAAATTTTATAACAAACTATTAAACATGATTTTTTATTTATTGTTATTTTGCATCTTTTTTTGTTTGTTTAGCAAAAAATAAAACTCCCAGCTGTAATTAAATACCACCAAAAGAAAGCTTTATTTGTGGGAAAAAAATTATAAAAATTTCATTTGGGTACAGTGTTGTATGCCCGCGCAATTGTCATTCAAAGTGCATCAGCGCTGAAAGCTGAAAATTGGTCTGGGAAGGAGGGGGGTTTAAGTGCCCAGTAAGCAAGTGGTTAAGCAGCAATGATATAATGTCCCCATTGCTGATCTGATGTTCTTCACCAGCAGTCGGAGCTCATTAACTGTATTCAATAAGGCGTAGTAAGATTGGTAGTATATCTTGTGCTTGCTGCAGCTAAAGATTCCTATATAAGTGTTCAAATAGAAGTGCAGTGAATTGTTCCCAAAGTAAAGCTGCCTGTGCACAGTGTCCCAGTAAAGAAACCAAGGAAAGACTTGCAAAGGTGGGAAATTGCCCCCTAACCAATGACCAGGCTGATTAAGTGCTGGCTGCAGACACGCTTGTGATGATCACCTGAATGCGGAACACGGAGCGTAGGTTGCTGTATGGTCAAGTTGGTGCTGGTCAGATGTCCGATGAACAGCAGGCAGCGCAGGGCCCCTTCTCATTCAGGCAGGAAGGCTGTACTCTGCGTGGTAGGCCGCAATCTCGCTCTCCCTACACGGGGAGATCCCTCACACATGAGGCCCGGGAAGAAGAGATCCTGGGGTGGGTTTCTGGTTTCTTTTATAGCCCTTCCCAGCAGTCTCCCTTATTGGATATTCGGTCCGGGTGTATAGCCATGCAGGGGAATAGCCATCTGGTGGATCTACCAATCCCACAATCCCTCACAAATATGATGTCCGTTTAGTAACACCGGGCACTAGAGGGATAATATAATTTACAGATAGGGTAGGGAATAACTGTTTGTTGCAAGTGTAGTCCATATTGCTACACATATATGGGAAATAAAATTTGCAGTCCTTTCTTCATGCTACTGGCAAATGATATCACAGAATATTGTGTAATGCTACCCCTGCAGGAGCCGCATGAAATAGCACCCAGAAAAATACAAAACTGTTTAGTGAGCTCAGTATATTGGTACAGGTTAGAAAAAATAGTGGTTTGAGCATTAATGAACAAACAACTGTGTATGTAATTATGAGCACTGAATTTAGAACCATTGTAATGCAGGAGGTGTGTTACTGTCCAGATCACCAGGTGAAAACAGAGGGAACAAAGTACAAAAAATAAACTCTAATGCTTGGTAAGCTGTAATATAATACATTTTTGATTTTGGGTTTAATACTGCTTTAAAGCAGACTTTCAGGCTCAATAAATATTATTGAAATATAAGAGGCCTATATATTCTTACTTGATTCTTGGTACCCTTTGTGTATTTCTTCCATATTTATGCAGTAATCCAGGAGCTTCCTGCAATAAAGACCAGTCATTGCTGCTTTTTTGTTTTGTGCAGGGTGACAGGTCTTGTCTCCGCCCCCCTCCTGTAATTTTCTGTAGGCAGCCTGCAGAAAAGAAATGTGTGTTTCAAAGGTATACCCTGCACATAAAATGGGTTTACTGTATGACCTACATGGCTAAAAAAAAAAAAAAAAAATTGTCCAGAGTTTAGCTTTAAAGAGTTCTTTCATGGCAGGCAATACTCAAACTAGGAATTGTGCCATCCACGGCCATTTCATATTCTATTTCTTTAGTGACGGTAATCTGTTTTTAGTTATAACAAGGAAAGTTCACAGTGGTGGTGAGAAAAAAAGACCACATATCAATCTTTTATGTAAATGAAATCTGTCTCTGGTTTGAAAATAGAAGTCTACCAGTCCAATATACTGTATGTGAAAAAGATTAGGATAATATTTTTCTGTTATCTTTTGTGGTGATTATAGTAATCTAAAATAAATAACTACATAACTGGATTTTAAAGTGTTTAATCATATTTGCCTTTTGTATTTCATTTTCCAGTGCTGTTTGGCAGTGTCATTTTTTTAAAATAAAAGTAATGAAAAGATATGTACTCAGTAACTGATAGCGGGATGCCTGGGTCTAGTTCTGTGGCAGCAAGGCATAATATACACTATGAGGTCTATTTTAAAATGGTTTCATTCAAGATTCACACTTTTATCATATGAATTTGATTGTAAAAATTTGTGAATCCTGGGTAAACATTGTATAAATCTTGTGAGAAAACATTTACAAATAGACTCCTATACTATATTAGTATTCACCAGACCGTCGGACCTAGTCTGCCGGAAAGTCCGGTTGTGTGTACGTGGCATTAGAGTCCAAATAGGAATGAGATAGGTCAGTGTGGTGTGTAGTGGTCAGTGGCTCGTGTAGTGGGTAGTGTAGTGTATTGTGTAGTAGTATAGTGTAGTGGTCAGTATAGGAATCAGGTAGTTTAGTATGTAGTGTAATGTAGTGGTCAGAGTGTAGTGGTTAGTATAGGAATCATGTAAGTTAGTGTGGCGTGGTGTGTGTGGTATGGTGTGTAGTGTAGTGGTCAGTGGATAGTGTATTGTGTAGTGTAGTAGGTAGTGTAGTGTAGTGTATTGTGTAGTTGTATAGTGTAGTGGTCAGTATAGGAATCAGGTAGGTCAGTGTATAGTGTAGTGGTCAGTGTGTAGTGTAGTGGTCAGTATAGGAATCAGGTAGGTTTGTGTGGTGTGCAGTGTAGAGGTCAGTGTAGTGTAGTGGTCAGTCGATATTATATTGTGTAGTGTAGTGGGTAGTGTAGTGTATTGTATAGTGTAGTGGCCAGTATAGGAATCAATTAGGTCAGTGTAGTGTAGTGGTCGATGTAGGGATCAGGTAGAATCAGTGGATAGTGTATTGTGTAGTGTATTGTGTAGTAGTATAGTGTAGTGGTCAGTGTGTAGTATAGTGGTCAGTGTGTAGTGTAGTGGTTGATGTAGGAATCAGGTAGGTTAGTGTAATGCTGTGTACACACGATCGGAATTTTGGTTGTAAAAAGCTTTGATGGTTTTTTCCTACAGAATTCCAATGGGATTCCGCTCAAGCTATCTTGCATACACACGGCCACACAAAAGTTCTCTGAACTTTTGACCGTCAAGAACACGGTGACGTACAACACTACGACGAGCCTAGAAAATGAAGTTCAATGCTTCCGAGCATGTGTCGGATTGTTTCTGAGCATGCGTAGGAATTTTGCGCGTCTGAATTTGTATAGACAATCGGAATTACCGATCGGAACTTTTTCCAACTGAAAAAATGAGAACCTGCTCTCAATCTTTTGCTAGCCGAAATTCCGCCAGCAAAAGTCCGATGGAGCATACACACGATCGCATTTTCCGACCAAAAGCTCTCACCTGACTTTTTCTGGCGGAATTTTCGATCGTGTACGGGGCATAAGGGTCAGTGTGTTGTGTAGGGGTCAGTATAGGAATTACGTAGGTTATGGTGGTGTGGTGGTCAGTGTGGTGTGGGGTAGTCTGTAGTGTAGTGGTCAGTGGATAGTGTAGTGGGTAGTGTAGTGTAGTGTATTGTGTAGTAGTATAGTGTAGTGGTCAGTATAGGAATCACGTAGGTTAGTGTGTAGTGTAGTGGTCAGCCTAGGAATCAGGTAGGTCAGTGTAGTGGTCAGTGTGTAGTGTAGTGGTCAATGTAGGAATCAGGTAGGTTAGTGTAGAGGTTAATGTAGTGCTCAGTATAGGAATCAGGTAGATTAGTGGTCTGGTAGGTCAGTTTAGGAATCAGGTATGTCAGTACTATTGTGGGAAGAGAAGGGACTCAGGGAGTGTGAAAGGTCTGCAGGTTAGGGGGCGCAAATTTCTTTCCCCGGGCGCTGACAACCCACGCTACGCCACTACCGTGACCTAACCCACTATATATGTAAACATACCTCAGTGTGACAGTAGGGGCCTTTGCCTGGTGTTTGTTTATATCCTGGCCTTGCCTTTGCATTGCAGAAACTCGTATGGGGCCATCTCCCTTTGTTTCCAGCCTCAGAACTCAGCCCCATGGAAGTCAATGGTGCTGTAAAGTGCAGGTGTAGCAAGAACAGTGAGACTTGTGGTGCTGGAAGTAAACATATGTATTCATCCTGGTGTCACAGGGACTGAAAGTGAAGAACAATCCAAAACTTGTTGTTGTCACCAGATCAGCAATAAGCGGAAGGCATCAAATGGGGATACTTTTCCATTTTTCTTATATTAACACTTTCCTATTTAAAGAGTAACTCCACTTTTGTTTATAAAAAAATATTCCCCTCTGGGTGATCTATGTACATTGGAAGGATTTTAACAAACTTTGTTGCTGGGCTCTAATGAAGAAAATTGCAGGGTCTGCACCCCTTTACATGTGATTTCTTATTGGGGTATCTCACCAAAAATGCAATTTTCATCAAATTTGTATCTTAGTGCAGACTTGTGGGAAAATAAGTAAGTCAAACACACAAGCAGGAAATGACATATATGTTCTGTACACCAGTGTTTCTCAACCTCAGTCCTTAAGTACCCCCAAACGGGCCATATTTTGGGAACTTCCCTTAGATAAAATAGCGCTTATCAATACCACGTCATTGATATTGATTTAAAGCAGTTGTACAAAGTAAAACATGGCCCGTTGGGGGTACTTGAGGGCTTTGACTTGAGGACTAGATTATGACTTAGCCCCTGTACACACGATCGGAGATTCTGCCAACCAAATCCGTCGGATTTAGTCCGACGGATTGTGTCCGAAACTGTTGCATACACACAGTCGGGCCAAGTTGTCTGATTTAGCGGTTGCCAAGAACGCGGTGACGTAAGCCGTGTACGGCGGGACTAGAAAAAGGAAGTTCAGCTCCGGCACCCTTTGGGCTCCTTCTGCTGATCTCGTGTCTATCGCGTGTTAGTAGAAGTTTGGTGAGAGACGATTCGCGCTTTTCAGATTTGTGATTCAGATCGCTGCAGCTCTTCAGTTTGTGCTTGTCTTTGCGTATCTGATAATCAGTGCGTGCAGTCAGTAAGTATTTGTTGATCATTGTGGACTATATCTTGGTATAGTACGCTTTGAAAGGCATTTCTTATTGTCTGCTTGCTTCTGCTATTCAGGTCGTTCTTTCAGGCCTTGCTGTTTATCTGTGCTTTCTGGTGTCTGTTCTGACCAGCCGACCGTTTTCAAACCATGTTTCCTCTACGTACTCGTCGTACAGTTTCTGCTGTGCAGGGGCTTCGTGTTGGGGTTGTTACTTTGACACAAGCCCGGTCCATGAACAGGGAGGGGAGGCGTTTGTGGACCAAGAATTGGTTGCGCCAGCGTGACCAGTTCTCGCACATGCCTTTGCTCCGTGAGATCCAGGAGAATAATCCTGATGATTTCAGGAATTATCTCCGGATGACGGACCCCGTTTTTCACCGTCTTCTGGATTTGCTGACCCCTTATATCACCAGGCAGGATACCTGCATGCGGCAAGCCATCACTCCGGAGCAGAGGCTCATCGCCACGTTGCGCTACTTGGCGACTGGGAGAAGCCTTCAGAACCTCAAGTTCTCTAAAGGCATCTCCCCCCAGGCTCTGGGGCTCATTATTCTAGAGACCTGTTCTGCCATCATTCAGTTCCTGCAGAAGGACTATATGAAGGTAAGTTTTATCCTTTAACATCACATTCTATGTATTTCATGATTGCTAAAGTCTTGCATTTCTTTCCTCATTCCCTAATTACCATCATTGCAATATGCTCTAATTCATATACTCTGCCCTTTTGTCCTCATGCAGATTTGCCTCACTAACTTCCCCACCATGCTCTTCTTGGCCCATAAAACTATAGTCTAGTCACTTAACAATGTCTTTTGGCAGCTCCACAGTATTGCTTTCCCCTAAAATGTCTACAAATGTGATGTGTGTGCTTCAATTCATGCAGAGTGTTTATTTATTTTTTGGGGGGTTGTGACAAACTCATTAGGAACCCCCCCCCCCAACTGCTATCTCAGCTGATAGCAATCCTCTATATGCTGACTTTACCAAACCCAATACACACTCTACCTACCTTTTTGATGCTCACATTTATGGATGAATTCACCTAAGCATGTAGTGCAAGGGCCTGCCTCAATACTTTCAAATGCTTTTTTTTTTTTTGTTTTTAACCTGTTAATTATCTGGATATGTAATAGCAGAAAGTCAAAAAGTGCTTACATTTTGGTTAATTTTTGTTATTATGACACTTCTTACCTGTCCGGTGGGCTGCCAATAGTGTAACTAAGGAGGGGCTTCCCAAAGTAGCACACATTATTTAGCCATTCAGCTCTCAATCAAGTGGAGAGGGTTACCTGTCCTAAACATCCCCCCCCTCATTTTTTTAGCAAGGGCCCATCAGATGGGGGGGGATGGAGGGGTGATGACTCTCATAAGGGGACATTAGACTTTAGGCTTTAAATACTCAGTTCCCAAAATGTTTGACTAATTTTGTCACAAAATGTTTGTGTGTAATCTGCTTGTAATGTTGATTGGTCAAATTACTAATTTTTGGTCTTGTTTTACTCCACAGTGTCCTTCAACGCCACAGGAATGGCAGACTGTGGCCTCCCATTTTGCCAGTCTTTGGGACTTTCCCAATTGTGGAGGAGCAATAGATGGGAAGCACGTCCGCATTGTCCCACGACCCAACTCGGGGTCGTACTATTATAATTATAAGGGGTTTTATAGTATCGGGATGTTGGCGGTGGTGTCTGTGACATATGAGTTGATGTCGGATGGTGGAGTCTTCGCACGGACGGAGTTCTACTGGCGTCTCCAGAGTGGCAGCCTGGGCTTGGAGAATCAGGAAGGACTCCTGTTCGTCTTCGTCGCGGATGAGGCGTTTTCCCTGGCGAACCATCTGATGCGGCCTTTCCCCATGAGGACCCTCACCCCAGACCAGAGTATTTTTAATTTCCGCCTGTCCAGAGCCCGAAGAGTGGTGGAGAACACTTTTGGTATACTGGCCAGCCGGTTCTGCCTTTTTCTTACGCCTATTCACATGGCGGAATACAAACTGAATCACATAGTGCTGGCGTGCTGTGTTCTTCACAATTATTTGAAAAAAGTTTCTGTGAACTATGCGGTCTCAGTTGGCCAACAAGAAGCAGACTTGATGGAAAATGCAGATAACCTCATAGGACTTCAACATGCTCATCCTGGCTTGCCACCCCAAAGCGCCCGTAAGGTTAGAACACAATACATGGACTACTTTGTGGGTAGGGGGGCCATTGATATGCCAGACAATGTCTGAGCAGCATTTTAAAAATACATTTTGATCTGAAACTCCTTCATTTACAGCTTGGCTTGGTCTTAGGTGTCTCCTAGTTATAATTAGGTTTTTTCAAGTTGTGCCTTTTTTCGCCAACAGTGCAAACCCAAGTTCAGAGCGAGATGAGGGGGCAGTCTCTTCTTAAGATAATGTTATTATATTGTGGGTCTGCTACACACACACCTTCTTTTTTGGTAACTAATGTATGTAGTGCATTACTGACCAAAATCTTACTCATTTTCAGCACCATGGCAGGAAAATGGCATAATTGTAAAAATGTACACATCACTGTGGGTGTTTTTTTATTAAAGGCACATCCACTATGTCCTCCAAGTGCACTGCAAAAGTACACCTGAAACTGCACTTGGAGTGCAAAGTGGAGTTGACTTTAGTAAATCACACTCCTTCTCAGCACAAACTCAAATTGTACTCCAAATACATTTTTGTTGCCATGAAAAAGGAAGCCACACATTGTTGATAATTTTACTTTTTAATCCAAGCACATTCACATGTGCGTTTTGAAAATGTTTATACAACCAACCAAGAAATAGTGTGTTTCTAAAACAGAGTTTAATAAAAATTTGGGTTACTTGGTGTTTTTGGGTAAACAGGCATGTATCTAACTGTAAAATACAGAACACAGGAACTTACAAAGTTCAACTTTGAAAAGTGAAGACAATATCAGACATGAGTATGTACAAACTGGGCTGATATTGCCTTCATCACATGGGGTGTGACCCCTGAAAAATCCAAATTTGGAAGATGCACACAGTGTGTCAACATGTGCTATCTCCCATCATGGGGGATCAATGTACATGCTTTGGGGCTGCAACCCCTTCATCTCAGACACTTTACACAAAACACGTACATTGATTCCCCATGATGGGAGATAATGCATGTTTACACACTCTGTACATCTTCCAAATGTAGAATTTGGAGAAATCCAACATTTTGATTTTAAAATTGCCAAAAATAGACCCTATCTAGTTTTGGGTGTTTCACACTCTCCCCAAAACATCAATGATGTTCTTAAATTTTTGAGTTACATCATTGATGTTTTGCAGGATATGTTCCCAATCCGGATTGCACCCTATTATCTCCACGATCTGGGCACTTTCACTGGTAAAGCGGGAATCTTCTTCCACATCACCTACAAAACAAACCAAAAAAAAACACCATGTAATATAAATATGGTGACATACATTGATGAGCTTACCGGAAGCTGCGTTCTCTCACACTCACCTGTTGTGGGGACAATTTGCCCAACCTCCACAATCTCTCCTTCCTCCTCCTTCTGCTCCTCTGTTTGTGCTTTAGGAAGTTGTCCTTCTTTGTGAGGGGTGGGGACCCTGGTGTCCTCATACTTGCCGAGTCTTCTCTCCCCTATGAGATTGGAAAAAAAAAAAGAATTAGCACACAGAGGGCAGATTTAACAATATGAAACATTGTTTGGAAGTGTTGTTCAATTGTTTATTTTGACCGAGCTTCAAGGTCAGAACATTATTGGGGACACTGTGTTCAGCTGGAATACTTACCGGAATAACGATGTTTCCTACAAACGAATGAAACCATGAACTTGAAAGTGGCCATTTTAAAATGCACAAGATGAACTCAAAGCACATGGAGCAGTATGCAAGCAATAATAATCATATGAACACAAGACAACTACTTACTTTTGTCAAGAACACGCTTGATCCTTATGTACTGCTTGTGCTCCCTCAGTTTCAGGTCTGACCAGCGTTTTCTCAGTTGATCCATGGATCAGTGTACCCCAAAATTATGCAGAAGACTCTACACAACTTTATTCATGATCTTGGCCTTTCTGATATTTGGGTTTGGGTAAGGTCCATACTTTCCATCATAGTTGGTCCTGTTCAATATGTCTGCCATCTCCAACATCTCTCCCAAAGACATATTTGAGGCCTTAAATCTTGTCTTCCTGGATCGGGACGTTTCAGGCTCCGGGCTTTCCTCACCCTCCTCCTCGTTAGTGTAATTATTAGTGTGCACCTGTGTTCTCTCTGCCATGTGCTCTCCCCACTGCGCCAGAAGTGAAGGGTCGGGGAATAGTCTGGAAAGAACGTCAGGGGCGGCCAGAGTTTGACGCATGCGCACTGTATATAAAACGCAACACGCGTGTGTCGTCCGTACGATCTGTGAACAGAGGGAGAAGCTGAGGCGACGAACGCGCAAACGAAGGTAAAATTTTGAACTTGGTACATCACTAGGCTACACTGCTTCTAGATTGAGGCCTGCATTAGTGGAGTTTAGCCTGACATTAGGGTTTGCCTTGTGTTGTGTCTTGCAGACATTATGGATGGGTTTAATGACTATAGCTTCCTCCCTCTGTTCATTGATAAATACCGAGACATGCCCATCCTGTGGCAAGCAACACACCCTCTGTATAGTAACAGGCAAAAGAGGAAGGCAGCACTGTTGGAACTGGTTGAGTTTGTGAAGCCGGTGGTCCCCAGGGCAGATGACAAATATATCAAAAAGAAAATTGGTAACCTTAGGAGTACATATCTGAAGGAGAGGAAAAGCGGCTGAAGTCCATGAAATCTGGAGCTTCAGCAGCTGAGGTTTATGTCCCCAGCCTGTGGTATTATGACAGGACGCATTTTCTGGCAGACCAGGCTGAGGCCAGAGAATCCCTCTCTACTCTTCCTTCCACGCGTCCTTCTATGCTACATTCCACACCCGATGAGTCTTCCGACGCCCAACCTGGGCCTTCCACTCAGGAAGAACTGGAGGAGCCCAGCTTGAGCCAGGTATAGTATTGTTGTACATATTTGTGTAGTCAAAATGAATGATGTTCACTTGATTTCTGCTCCCTAATTGGTGAGTTTATAAAGTGTTTCACATATCAATAGACAGTAGTGGCCAAAACCTTTGGGACAAGAAAGAAAAATGCTGGGCTCAGAATGATAGTCTTTTCTATTGGTCAACAATTTGCAACAGTGTTGATGTGAAAATTGTGTGTGTTTGATGAATCAAAAACTCAAACTATGTCCCTTTTTCATACACAGGAAGAACTCAGCCAGGACCAGGAGGGTGTGGAATGCAGCAGCCAGGAGGTGGCTGTGGAAAGTGGCAGCCAGGAGGAGGCGGGGGTAAGCGGCAGCCAGGCGGTGGGCAGCCAAAGGAGCCTCACCGAATGCCAGGTCCCTCCCCTCCGCCTTCCACACAGAAGGGCGAGAAAGGGGGGGAATGTTGAGGAGTCGGCCCTGAGGCTGATTGGGGAGGGTTCTGCGGCACTCCGAGCCAAACCCACCTACCAAGAGGCCTTTGCCGCCATGGTTGCATGCAAGCTTGAGAAAATGGAGCAGGGGCAACAGATCTTGTTTGAGCAGGTTATTCTACAAACCCTCAACACGGGTCTGTTGGGCCAAATGACACCAGAAACACACTTGTGTTGTTTGGCCCATGCCCCTGCTCCTCCTCCTCCTTCTGCCACACCTCCAGCACCACAGCCACAACCTGGAAGGAAGCGTGGAAGGAAGACCAGAGAGTGATGACCTGGGTTCAGTGTGGTCTGACAGAAGATGCAGCCTGTTGCAGTACCACAGCCTGGGAACATAGATGTCATCTGCTGCTGTTCCGGGTTTCATGGACTTCAGGACCAGACTTCTCTCCCTCAGATATGTATTCTTCAGGCCACCAATTTTTGCGTTTAAATAGCTGATGTGTGCCCTGGGGGCCCAAGGCTTCACGAATCTCCCCAGTTTCGACATTGCTGCCTCCCTCTTTATCTGTTATGCCGCGTACACACGGGCGGACTGTATGGCCTACTTAGTCCGTCGAAACACATTTCAGCGGACAGTCCGCTCGTGTGTGGGCTTCAGCTGACTTTTTCAGCGTGCAGTCTGGCATACTAAGTATTTCAAATTTTTCGAAATTCTGTCCGTCATACTTTGGTTTCAGTGGACAATCCGCTCGTCAGTAGGCTAGTTCGACGGACTAAGAATGGCGCATGCTCAGAAAGGATTTACACGGTGGAAGGGTGCATTGCTGTGTATTGGACTTCCTATTTCTAGTCCCGTCGTACGTGCTGTACACGTCATCGTGCAAGCTTTCGACAGACTGTTTGTGCATCCGTGTGTGGTCAAGTCCGTTCATTCTAAAGTATGACGGACTGTCCGTCGGATTGTATGACGGACTAAGTAGGCCATACAGTCCGCCCGTGTGTACGCGGCTTTACTGACACCGAAATAAAGTTATTTTTTGTTTGGATGAAATACTTGTGTATGTGTTTTCCTTCCAAAAGTACAGTTTATTTGTGAGCAGGCAGGTACATTTCCAAAAAACAAAGTGAAATAAATAACAAGGGGTGCCAACACTAAACAACCTCCTGTAGATTAAAAAAGAAAAACCAAATGTAAAAAATAGAATAATGTTGTTGTTGTAAGTTTACACACAAAAAAAATAAAAAAAATAAGGAGAAATTAGCAAACTGTCTTTAAAGGAGATTTTTAGGGAATCCCCCCCCAAAAAACATCCAAAAAAGAAAAAACCTAATCTAAAATTGTGTAGATGTGATGCAAACTAAAATTGTATTGCTGAAATGGTTAAAAAAGAGTAATGAAATCCGTTTGGGAGAAGTGTGTGTGACTATGAGCATCAAAAGAAGTTAGTTCTTGCAGCATTGTAAAGAACAAGAGAATTTTTAACATTGCAGCGTGACGAATGTGCTATATCGCTTACGAGCAGTAGTTTTACCTGAACGAGCACTTCTGTGTCGGAATTGGAATGTGAGCATGCGTGGCACTTGGTCCGATCAAAATTCTCTACACATGATCGGATTAGGTCCGACCGGCCCAGTTGGTCGGGAAATATTTCCAACATGTTGGAAAATTGGGTCCGACGGATATTCGGACGGAATCAGTCCGATGCATACCACACACAGTCGGATTATCCGACGACACGGTCCGATAGGACACATTCCGACGGATTCTCCGACCGTGTGTACAAGGGCTAAGTGAACCTTGATTTGTGAAACTCGTTAATCTTGCCATGCTTGCATAGCGGTCTCATGATGTCTTATGATGTATCTTGATGGATTTTTATCTTCAATAAAGCAATCATCATTGCTCCATACCTGGGAGTGCGGTCAATTTTTCTTGAACTATTTACTTGAGGACTGAGTTCGAGAACCACTGCTGTACACTATCTGTGTACAGAACACCTCCAGGTAGCCATATTGCATTGCATTTTAAAGAAAGATTACAGTGTTTCAGATTGAAAAGGAAAGGTATTTTTTTAATAACATTCAACTACAATATCACTTGTGTCACAATTGTATACCTAAATCATTTTCTAACCACTTGCATACTGGGCACTTAAACCCTCTTCCTGCCTTGGGCAATTCTCAACTTTCAGCGCTCTCACCCTTTGAATTACAATCGTGCGGTCGTGTAACACTATACCCAAATTACATTTTTATCATTTTTTTCCACAGAACTTTCTTTTGGGGGTATTTAATCACTATTGGTTTTTCTTTTTGCTAAAAAAAACCCCCAAAAAACAAAAAAAAAGAAAATGTTGAAAAAAATCAGTTTCATAGTTTGTTATAACATTTCAAAAACAGGTAATTCTTCTCCTTCATTGATGTGGCACTGATAGGCTGCACTGCTGGGCACTGATAGGCTACCCTGATAGGCACTGATGAGGCAGCACTGGTGGATACTGATAGGTGGCACTGATGGGTGGCTCCTATGGGTGACACTGATGGGCACTGATAGGCGGCACTGAGGGGCACTGATAGGTGGCACTGAAGGGCACCGATAGATGGCACTGATGGGTGACACTAATGGGAACTGATAGGCAGTGGTAGATGAGACTGATAGGCAGCAGTGATGATGAGGCACTGATGGGAACTGATTGGCAGCACTGATGGGCACTGATAGATGGCACTGGTGGACATTTATAGGGGGCACTGGTGGCCATTGGTAGGCGGCATGGTGGGTATTGATAGGTGGCATTGGTGGTCACTGGCAGGTGGCACTGGTGGGCACTGCATAGCAGTGACTCTCTGTGATTGGGACCATTGTGCCTCTGACAGCTGTCAGGGTGAGGAAAAATGAAGAAAAAGCGTGAGGAAAAATAAAGCAGTTTACGATCTACTGTTTACATCACGTGATCAGCTCTCATTGGCTAACAGCTGATCACGTGGTAAGGGGCTGGGATCGGCCCATTACATCCATCTGTGATCAGTCGAAGCTCATTGATTCTCCGATCACAGAGCACCATGCATGCGCCCTGCAGGAGGGGTGCAGGTGGCACATTCTCTGGAGGACGTACATGGACTCTCTCCCGGCAATTAGGGCTCGTGACGTAGCTGTCTTTCAGCAATAGCAGGGACAGAAGTGGTTAAAAAAGTTGCAAATTGTTTTTCCCACAAAAGTGGAGTTACCTTTTAAAGCAGAGTTCCACCCAAAGGGAAACTTCCGCTAATCGAATCCCTGCCCCCTCCGGTGCCACATTTGGTATCTGCTCGCACTTCCGAAGAAAGATTGCTGCACAATGCCTGGCCCCTCCCCATTCACCCCTGCTGTCTTGTGGGAGACACACAGGTCCCAGAAGACTAGAAGACTGCAGGGAGCATTCAGAATACGAAGCGTGACTCGTGCATACGCAGTAAGGAACCAGGAGTGAAGCCGAAAGTCTTCACTGCCTGGTTCCATTACCAGGAATTGGGGTGGCAGCACCCGGGAGTTGTTCTGAAGATCGGCTGGGGTGCCGACATCGCAGGCTCCCTGGTCAGGTAGGTGACCTAATATTAAAAGTCAACGGCTACAGTATTTGTAGCTACTGACTTTTAATTTTATTTTCCCGGCTGGAACTCCTCTTTAACTGCTATTTGCGCATCATCTGGATTTTTAATTCTTCTATCCTAGCAACATTTGCTGTATCACATTACTTTTAAAGTGTATGCACAGCCATTTTTTAACTTGTTTTATCTTAACACATGGACAAATGTTTTTGATAAATGCAGCAAATTTTTCAACATACGATTGTTAGTGAATAAACAGTGAAGAATTGGTGAATCAGTTCAATATATGACCCTTGCCTTACAGGTGTGTCATAATGACCCAGCTCTGAAAATATTTATTGCAGCTACATACTTGTATTCTACTTACTGACTAGTCTGGAAATTGTTACTGCTGTTTGCAGAAAAACATGTCATTTACAGCAGTAAATGGAGATAAAATAACAGACAGAACAGAAACTATTTCCAAGAATTGTGTCCAGGGAGGACACTGCCAGCATAAAGAACACTTCCAAAACCATCATCTTTCATTTCACTAAATTCAATTAGAAAGGGCAGGTAAAACGTCTTTGAACCTGACTCCAAGAATGGGATTATGGACAAACAATGCCCATGTTTAATTTATAAAGATATCCTGATAATTATAAGTGAATAAAATGGACTAACAGTTAAAGGAAACAGTTAAAAAAAAAAAGGCATGCCGGAAAACGGAAAATTTATGTCAAATACTTACCGTAATTTTCCTTTCCTGATGGACTCCATGGCAGCCTACGTGTGGGTTTAGTCCCGCCTCCATTACCCTATAGGACGATACTCCCATAAATCTTTGCTCCCTGCCAGAGGCCGTGTTCGGTAACTATCCTACTCCAGCCATTTGGGAGGGAACTCCTGCTGCCATGGAGTCCATCAGGAAAGGAAAATTACGGTAAGTATTTGACATAAATTTTCCGTTTTCCTGACAGACTCCATGGCAGCCTACGTGTGGGAAATAACTCGCCAAAACACACCCGGGTGGGCAAAAAGGCTGCTTAACAAAGATTTATTTGACACCTTCAACCGACAAAACTTTGACTCCAAAGTCAACACAATAATGAGACATAAAGGTGTGAATTGAAGACCACGAGGCCGCCCTGCAAATCGCATCAGGAGCCACGTGGCGAGAGGCCGCCCACGAGATAGAAAGACTTCTGGTCGAATACGCCGACACCGCCTGAGGAGGAGCCAAGCCCCTTACTCTGTATGCCTACTGGATCGCTTGAACTATCCATGCCGCAATTGACCTGACTGATGCTCTAGTGCCCTTGTTCTTCCAACGGAACAGAACGAACAGGAAGACCGACTGCCGGAATGGAGCTGTAGCTCCCAAATAGAGCTTTAATGAGCGTCCAACATCAAGAGGACGAATTTCCGAGGAATTCGAGGATCTGAATAAGGGTAGAGAGAATTCTTGATTTTCATGAAAAACCGAAGTGACCTTAGGGTTTGACCCCAACTTTGGAACTGGGACCACTCTGTCCGGAAAAAGGTTAGAAAAGGCTCCTTGACTCCTAGAGCTTGAATCTCTGATACTCGTTTCGCCGAGGTGACCGCCACCAGGAATGCAGTTTTCAAGGTGAGTTCACTGATGGAAAGAGCCTTACTGAGAAGAGAAAAGAAGCCCAGCACTAGAGGCAGATCCCATTTAGGGAATCTGGGCTTTCTCTGGGGCCTCAATCTTTTCTGCGCCTTTCAATCTTTCAATCTTTCTGCGCCTTTGAAGAACTGCTGGATAAGGGCATGCTTAGCCCACAGAACCCCTGTAAATGCGGAAATAGCCGAGACTTGAACCCGAAGGGAGCTAACTGATAAGGGTAAGCCCAAGCCTGATTGCAGGAAACCCAAAATGTCTTGAACTGTGGGTAAAACGTAGGAACTGGTTCTGGAGGACACAAGATAAAAATTTGGTCCAGATCCGTTCATACATCTTATTAGTACTCCTTCTCCTTGCACTTAAGAGGGTGGAAAAGGCTTCCTAAGGACACCCCAGTGCTTCCAACCTTCCCCTCTCAAGAACCAGACCCTCAACTGAAGGTGAGCCGGACATGGATGGAGAATCAACCCCTGGGAGAGCAGGTCCCCTCCGGACGGAAGAGGAACTGGGTCCCGAAAGCTGAGGAGGGATAGGAGAGGAAACCAAGGCCTGTTGGGCCAATGCGGAATTATTACCAACACCTCCACTTCTTCCCATCTGAGTCTCTTCAGGAACTGAAAGATAATTGGAATTGGAGGGAAGGCGTATGCCTTGTGGAACCACCACTGCTCTGTTAGGGCATTTATCCTGTAGGCCTGCTGATCCTTGAACTTTGAATAAAACCTTGTTAGCTTCCTGTTGAAACAGGAGGCGAAGAGATCCACATCTGGAGACATCCCCAGGGATAGAACCCACTGAAACACATCTTCGTGAAGGGTCCGCTCATTGTTGTCCAAGTGGACTCGTGATAGAAAGTCCGCTTGGACACTGAGAACTCCAGGCACATAAGCTGCTGTTAGGTTGGCCAGATTCCTCTGGGCCCAACGCATTATTGGATCCACTTCCCTCAGCAGAGACCGACTTCTGGTGCCCCCTTGCTTCCTTACGTATGCGACCGCAGTCGTATTGTCCAGCCTGAGGACTACGGATGCACCCATTATCAGATGCAGAAATGCCAACAGCGCTAGGAAGGCTGCTCAAAGTTCTAACACATTTGACACTATTCCCCGAGAGGGAAAGACCCCAAATGCCCTGAGCCACTTCCGATAGACAATGTGCCCCCCAGCCCTTCTTGCTGGCATCTGACGTTACTGAGATCCATTTGATTGGAAAAGGAGAGTGGCAATTCAATAGATTCTCCCGACGAAGCCACCAGAGGAGGGAACCTCTCATGGTCTGAGTAATTTCGCTGGACTGGAACTTTTCTCCCGACCATTGGCGAAGAAAACCCATTTGAAAGGGACGCATCCACCACTGTGCCCCCTTCACCATCTGTATAGTAGACACCATGGTGCCTATGATCTTTAGGCAATGAAGAGCACTGAGACGAGACGAAGAGAGAGTGAGGTGGATCCTGTCCCGTACTACTGCAATCTTCTCCTCGGGCAGAGAGATGGTACCTTTTGCCGTATTGAACAGGGCGCCGAGGAACACGAGAGACTGTGTAGGAACTAACTGGCTCTTCTCTAAATTCAGGAGCCACCCGAGTTCCTTGAGGGTTGCAATGACTTGATCCCTGTGTTTCAAGAGACAATCCTTGTCCTGAGCAAGAAGAAGCAAATCGTCCAGATAATGATGAATCCGGATTTTCCTGACTCTCAACAATGCTACAACTGCTATAAGGACCCTCGAGAATGTGCGAGGAGAGGTTGACAGACCAAAAGGAAGGCAGGTAAACTGTAAATGAAGCTGGCCAATGGAGAAACAAATAAACTGTTGGAACTCTGTGGCCACTGGGACGTGAAAATAGGCGTCTTTGAGGTCTATTGAGACAAGCCAGTCTCCTGGCTGCCCTGAATGTTGAATCGTGGACAGCGTTTCCATTTTGAATTTCTTATGAAGCGATTTAGACGCGTCAAATCTATTACAGGTCTCCACGTACCGTTCTTTTTCTGGACCAGGAAAAGAGGGGAGTACATTCCCAAGCCGCGTTGATCGTCTGGAACAGGAATAGCGGCGCCTTGATCCAACAAAGATTTTATGTAGGTTAGAAGAATTTGTCTTTTCTCTTCCAACTCTGGAAAGGATGTGGGAACACACTTGAGTTGGGGACACTGCTGAACGACCACGTGTGCCCGGAGGAAACCGTCTTGACGGTCCAAAAGTCCTGGATCAAGGCCGCCCAGACGTGCCGAAAGCGGAACAAACGAGCTCCTACCCGGACCTCCCGGACGGGCACGATCTCAAAAGGACTTAGTAGGCTCCTTTTCCCCATCGAACTGCCCTTTGCGAAATCTTTGAGAGATGTCTGTCTGGACCTCCAAGATCTGGAAAATTCCCGTCCAGGCCTGTAAGTGCGTGCCTCCCTGGCACGATCTTAACCCTGCTTTCCTGGGAACAATCTCCTTTGATTCTGCAGGTGCCTATCCTGGGGGAGAAATCCCGACCTACCCCCAGTGGCTCGAGTCATAGCACTATCCAGCTTATTGCTGAAAAGGGAAGAACCATCAAAGGGAATACGGCACCAAACCTGCTTAGAAGCAGGATCGGCTAGCCAAGGACAGAGCCACAGGGCACGCCTGGCAAATACAGAAGAGAGCATAACTCGAGCCACCAGTCGGATAATATCGATCGAGGCCTCTCCTAAGAAGGCTGAAGCTAGTCTTAGTTCTTGAATGGGAGAACTCTTGGCCAGATCTTCAGAAACATTCCTGAGCGTTTCATCAACACTATTGGACCAAACTTCCATCGCTCTAGACAGAGCCGCTAAGGCCAGGGTAGCAGGGCAAAGTCAAAACCCGAACCAGACTCTTCCTCCTCAGATTCACTCTCTGAGAGGACAGCAGACGGATGGCTAGGCAACGAGGAATCCCATGTGTCCTGGGCCTGAGCATCCCTCCCCGGAGACCTTGGAGACTCTAAGGGAGACAACTGGGGGGCTTCAAATTTCTTTAGACTGTCCTTGACCAATCCTTCCACCATAGACCCCAGCTGTTGGTCAGAGTCACTCCTTTCACCTGTCGCTTTAACATAACAGGCATCACAAAGGGACTTGTCAGCAGGAACCTGCGTCCTGCATCCCCAGCATAAACCTTCAGCTGCGTTACCTGGGCAGGCTGTTGAAGGGCGGGAAGATTCCCGGCTATGGAGACTGGATCTCGCAGGAGAATCATGTCGTCTGGATCTGGAAGAGGAATGCCGGCGGTGGGATTTAGACGAATCACTTCCTCGGTGAGAACTCCGTCGCTGAGTAGACCTAGAAGGGCTGAAAAAGGGAAAACCCCAGCAGTGTTAGTGGAACATTCCCTAATGTTCCACTGTCGCCCCCCCCCCCCCCCGGCAGGTAACCCAAAAAAACAAGTACCTTCTCCGAGAGGGCTGGCCACTAGCAGGCGGTGAGGTATCCAAAGGATCCATCAGGGCTGGAGATAAAACAGCCTTAATTAAACACAGAAAACAGCTGAGGAGGCAGGGATAAACTGACCTTAACAGAGACACATACCTAATGCTGAAAAAAACAGGGCTCAGGAATGGCACTGCAGGCTTTACAAGTATCCCAGAATCACTGCAAGTTGTTTTCTGTTTTTAAAACTGCCGCCTTAATGACGTCACGAATTTCGTCATAAAAATGCTAGTGCGCATGCGCGAAGCCCGCAACGCGCATGCGCGAACCAAGCCTCGTCCTCGCGCCGGTCTTGCGCATGCGCAGAACGACCGAGCGGCGAACGAGGAAGTAACTGGGCGGCTGGAACGCAAGGAAACCAGCCGCCCAGCAAGCCAGATACATCGCTGTGCGGTGTATGGGGAAAGAAAAGCCACTGCAAAACAGCAAAGAAACATACAGAACTGACACAGAAAGGCTGCCATGGAAAAAACAAACAGCTCACCACTCCTGTAGACGGACACCAGCCGAGGTAGGTCCCCACACATGCCGGACTTCTGGGAGGAGGGGGGGGGCGAAAGTCACCTGCTAGTAGCTAGGCTCACGACTAATCACGCGGCTTCACCTGTCAGTGACCAGGCATACACCTCTTCAGCGCCTCTTCCATATGCCCCTTTTCCATACTCCGCTAGTAGCTAGAGCTTATTGGAAATATGCGACTCCAAGTCGCTCGGCCGGTCCGTATTGCAGAAAAAAATGCAAGTCTTCAGGGTAAAAAGACACATGTTAGGTCCTATGGAGGAGGACAAAAAAAGAACACGGCCTCTGGCAGGGAGCAAAGATTTATGGGAGTATCGTCCTATAGGGTAATGGAGGCGGGACTAAACCCACACGTAGGCTGCCATGGAGTCTGTCAGGAAATGCTAAATGCACATTGGCTGTGCTCTCAGCCAAACTATCAAACCATCCAATGGCTGGTGTCATAACGAATCACATGTGCAGCACCATAGCAGTTGAAGATTAAACCAAGGCAAAGATGGCAGCTTCCTTGGCTGAAAACGATAGGGGAGTTTACTTCCACTTGCAAGAAAAGGTACTATAATTCTTATTATCTTCATTTTTTTAGTTATACAGCTGGTGTGAAAAGAAGATACATCCACAGAGTTCAGCCTTTAAGGAGTATTAAACCCAAAATCAAAAACCTAATATATTGCAGCTTACCAATCCTTATATGTGATAGCTGCATCTCTTTTTCTTTTTTTCTATTCATTTTTTCGTTTATCTTCACCTGTTCATCCAGCCACTAACATATTTCCTGTCTTATGCCGCGTACACGTGGTCGGAATTCCGGCCAGAAAAAGACTGATGAGAGCTTTTCATCGGAAAATGTGACCGTGTGTATGCGCCATCGGAATTTAGCTGTCCGAATTTCCGCCAGCCAAAAATTGATAGCATGTTCTCAATTTTCCAGACAGAAAAACATTCTATCGGTAATTCCGATCATGTGTATGCAATTCCGACACACCAAAAATCATGCATGCTTACATTCAACTACGAGACAGAAGCTATTGGATACTGGCTATTGAACTTCCTTTTTCTAGTCACGTCATACGCGTTGTACGTCACCGCGTTATAAACGATCGGAATTTGATGTGACCGTGTGTAGGCAAGACAGACCGTCGGAATTCCGTTGGGAAAACCATCAGAGCTTTTTCGAGAATTCCGATCGTGTGTACGCAGCATTAGGGCGTCTCCACTCTGGGTGGACAAGCAACAGAGACACTTTTGGACAGCAGCATTGTCAATCTGGGGAGTGTGTATTGTTAGAGTGTCAGGACTGGGCTCAGCCCTTCCTTCTCAAAGCTGGCTGCTCAGCTGTCAGCTAATTGCCAGCTCCTTTCTCTCCACAGTGACTCACCTGTTGATGATATCCTGCTTGTCAGTCCTGCCTACTTAAAATGGTGTTGCACTTAAAAAAAAAAGAAAAGTCAGCAACTACATATACTGCAGCTGCTGACTTTTAATAATCGAACACTTACCTGTCCCAGGGTCCAGTGATGCAGGGGAAGCAGTGCTCATCTCCCCCTCCGTTTGGCAGCGCCGGCATTGTAACTGTGGGCGCACTGTTGTGCTTTCACAGCCAGGCACCCACTGCGCATGCGCGAGCTGTGGCGCTCGCCATGATTGGCCGCTCAATCATCTGGGACCTGAGACGTGTCCCAGATGATTGACAAGGGGAAGGGGGCAGAGCTGATTTCCCTTCCTGCGCTGAGGAAAGTGATGTCAAGAGTCCAGGCGCTGAAGGAGGCAGACTACAAGGCACCCTTTAGAAACAGTCATTTAGAGGTGAGTAAAAAAATAATAATTCTCCCAATTTTTTTTTTATGCACATAAATTACATTTTTTTTTAGGGTGGAACTCCACTTTAATCCGTCCAGCCCAGATTATCTTTGCCTTGGTCACATCTATAGAGACGCTCTCCTGCTGACATTCCTTGCTCCAGATCATGCTTGCTGTTCTACTATGCTCATCTCTGGCTCCCTGACATTTTGGCTTGTCTGACAATCTGTTCCGGATCCTGAACTCTGACTATGTTTGGCTACCTTTACTCTGTTTACCTTTTTATTAATATTATTATTATTAAACAAGTGTGATTTAACTGTACTTCTGTCTCAGTCTGATTCATGGTTTCTGATATAGAGGTGCTAGCAGATTTAGATGGACTTGACTAATAATTTAAAGCTGAACTTAATCCATACATGGGCCACAGGGGTCATCATTGAGACCCAGGCCCCTGCTGCAAGGGGCTTGTGCAGCCCCCAACGTATGCCTGGATAGGAGGGAGCAATGGTATGTAGATCAACCAATCACTCTATGCAGACGCTGAATGCCCGCTTCCCCTCCTCTCCCTCCTACAGACATTCAGCAGCTGCAGAAAGAAAATGGAGGGCATCGATTCCTCCACATGCTGTTCCCACCGCCTCCTTATCCTTGTGCTGCTGGCCCCTGTGGCCTTTCCTCGCCCCCCCCCACCCCTCCACAGTGCTGCAGGGTTTTATCCACCTCCTACATCCCGCCAGCTGCTGCGGGGGATCTGTCAGGATGGAGAGCAGGGGAGGAGGCGGTAAAGGTGTCATTTACTGGCACCTTCCTTGTCTTGATGAATAGAGTCAGTGATTTTTTTTATTTTTATTCATTCATAGCTGGGGCATAGTAAACTATGTTTACTATGTCTGAGTTTGTGAATGAACAGGAAGCTCTGTACAGAGGTATTCCTGTTCATTCATTCTGTGCAGCTGAGACTGCAGAGAAAGGGACTGATGTATCAGTCCTCGGTCCTTTTCTCTGTCTCAAAAGTGAGGCATCAGAGGTGTGTTTAGACCCCTGATATTTTACCAAAGCCCTCCAACGGGGGTCCTAAAAAATAAGTAAAAAAAAAAAAAAATAATAAAAAATAGAATGGTAAAAAAAAAGTAAAACAACAAAAATAAAACAACGACTGACACCAATTGCAAAACTACGAGGGTCGCAAAGGTCGCACTTCCGACTGGGCTCTGGCATTCTGCAACCATGGGGGACCCCAAGACAGCAGGAGGTTGGTCCGCTGTGGGACCGTAATAAAGGGTCCCACGATGGGAGTAAACAACCTCGGTCAGGGGCCAGGGGGGCCCCTTCATGATTTCTTTCACCGGTTCTAGTTACGCCTCTGACTGGCTAACATTTTTTTAAGCAGTTACAGCAACAGTGATTTTTTTTTATATCCTTTTGGGATAAATATTTTACAGAAATTAATTAAAGCTGAACATTAGAAGCAACTCTGTAAGTGGTAAATGGTTTGCCTCAACTCTCTAACTGCCAGTTTTGCTGGACAGCTTGGAAAGTAACAGACTGGCAAGATCGACAGGTAAAAATAAGGGGAAATGGATAAAAACAAATGCAGCCACCACATCTGAGAACTGAAAGCTGGAATATGATACATATTTTAGTTACGAGTTTAATACCATTTAAACTGTATATCAGGGCAAAAAAATAAAACATATTCAGTACATGCACATTTCCCCATGTTTTATCCAATTAAAAATCCTGCAAATACAGAAAACTACATATTGGTTTGCCAGAAATACACTTATCTCCTAATTTCCTTCTATGGAATGAATCCTCATGCCTTTTTGGAGAATGCAAATGGCCCCTGCCCAGTGGGCCCCTGTTAAACTACTGAATACTGCCTATTTTTTCTTCTTCTATTGGTTGAACTTGATGGGCTTGTATCCTTTTTTAACCTGACTAACCGTGTGACTATATAAGCGCCACAATTTAGGGACTAGTGCATGATAAGAACTGGAAGATCTCCCTGAGGTCCCCCCGGGAAGTGTATATGGGACAGCTCTGAATTTTTGAAAGAAATGTTCCCCATGCACACATAAAAGAAAACTGTCTGTTTAGTGATCAGCGTCACTTGCCTGATGAAGGGGCCTGATGAAGGGGCCCTACGTGGCTCCGAAACTTGCTGTATATTTATCATGTGACCATGATAAAGCCAGCAGCTACAAATACTGCAGCTGCTGACTTTTAAAATAAGGACACTTACCCGCCCAGCGCGCCCGCGATGTTGGCACCCGAAGCCGATCTCTCGATCATCTCTCGGGTGCTGCCGCCGCCATCTTGGGTATGGGAATCAGGAAGTGGAGCCTTGCGGCTTCATTTCCCGGTTCCCTACTGCGCATGCGCGAGTCGCGCTGCGCAATAAGGATGGCCCCCGCTGTCTCTGGGATCCGTGTGTTTCCCAGCAGACAGCGGGGGACCTGTGGAAAGGGGCGTAAATATCCGTAGATTCTGCGGATATCTATGCCGGAAGTGGGTGCAGATACCTGTACTGTACAGGTACCTGCACCCCCCCCCCCCCGAAAGGTGCCAATTGTGGCACCGGAGGGGGGGAGGGTTCCAATGAGCGGAAGCTCCACTTTAGGGTGGAGCTCCGCTTTAACTTCGTTCTGAATTTCTGACACAATCTTTAGATATTTTTTGCACTTATCAAACAGATACAGTGGTGTGAAAAAGTGTCTGCCCCCTTCCTCATTTCCTGTTCCTTTGCATGTTTGTCACACTTAAGTGTTTCGGGAAAATCAAACCAATTTAAACAATAGTCAAGGACAACACAAGTAAACACAAAATGCAATTTGTAAATGAAGGTGTTTATTATTAAAGGTGAAAAAAATCCAAACCATCATGGCCCTGTGTGAAAAAGTGATTGCCCCCCTTGTTAAAGCATACTATAACTGTGGTTGTCCACACCTGAGTTCAATTTCTCTAGCCACACCCAGGCCTGATTATTGCCACACCTGTTCACAATCAAGGCATCACTTAAATAGGAGCTGCTTGACACAGTAAGGTCCACCAGAAGATCCTTAAAAGCTACACATCATGCCGAGACCCAAAGAAATTCAGGAACAATTGAGAAAGAAAGTAATTGAGATCTATCAGTCTGGAAAGGGTTATAAAGCCATTTCCAAAGCTTTGGGAATCCAGCGAACCACAGTGAGAGCCATTATCCACAAATGGCGAAGACATGGAACAGTGGTGAACCTTCCCAGGAGTGGCCGGCCACCCAAAATTACCCCAAGAGCGCAGCGACGACTCATCCAAGAGGTCACAAAAGACCCCACAACAACGTCCAAGGAACTGCAGGCCTCACTTGCCTCAGTTAAGGTCAGCGTTCATGCCTCCACCATCAGGAAAAGACTGGGCAAAAATGGCCTGCATGGCAGAGTTCCAAGGAGAAAACCACTGCTGAGCAAAAAGAACATCAAAGCTCGTCTCAATTTCTCCACAACACATCTTGATGATCCCCAAGACTTTTGGGACAACATTCTGTGGACCGATGAGACAAAAGTGGAACTCTTTGGAAGGTGTGTGTCCAAGTATATCTGGCGTAGAAGGAACACTGCATTTCATAAAAAGAACATTATACCAACAGTAAAATATGGTGGTGGTAGTGTGATGGTCTGGGGCTGTTTTGCTGCTTCAGGACCTGGAAGACTTGCCGTGATAAAAGGAACTATGAATTCTGCTGTCTACCAAGAGATCCTGAAGGAGAATGTCCGACCATCTGTTCGTGTACTCAAGCTGAAACAAACTTGGGTTCTGCAGCAGGACAATGATCCTAAACACACCAGCAAGTCCACCACCGAATGGCTGAAGAAAAACAAAATGAAGACTTTGGAGTGGCCTAGCCAAAGTCCTGACCTGAATCCTATTGAGATGTTGTGGTATGACCTTAAAAAGGCCGTTCATGCTCGAAAACCCTCTAATGTAACTGAATTAGGACAATTCTGCAAAGATGAGTGGGCCAAAATTCCTCCAGGACGCTGTAAAAGCCTCATTGCACGTTATCGCAAACGCTTGGTTGCAGTTGTTGCTGCTAAGGGTGGCCCAACCAGTTATTAGGTTTAGGGGGCAATCACTTTTTCACACAGGGCCATGATGGTTTGGATTTTTTTTCACCTTTAATAATAAACACCTTCATTTACAAATTGCATTTTGTGTTTACTTGTGTTGTCCTTGACTATTGTTTAAATTGGTTTGATGTTCCGAAACACTTAAGTGTGACAAACATGCAAAGGAACAGGAAATGAGGAAGGGGGCAAACACTTTTTCACACCACTGTATAACAAAATGCCTTCAATAGTATATTAAGACCAAAGACCAAAGGTGAGCAAATGAGAGAAGTTCATAGTTAGAGTTTGCAAAGTTAGGGGGGTAATGAAGTTCCTCATTTTAGTTTCCCTCTTGTATGCCTAAGTATCTGAAGAATGATGCTGGCATATTCATGTTTGGATTAGTTGGATCATTCAGAAAAAATGCGTGATCTTTAGCGGGTGAGCTGAAAGCTGAAAGTTAAAGCATGCGAAAACATTTTCATCTCCATTAATTACAACAATATGTGCTCTCTATTCCATCAGATAATATAACTTCCATTGGAATGAAATTCCAGAAATGTAAACACTTTATTGAGATAAGATGAGCCATGTATCTACATCTGAAGCACATTCAAGTGAAAATTTAAGAATGAAGGGAATGAAAGCCCACATTTTGTTTTGATTTTGTATCTGTATTTCATTACTGTGTGGGTGTATAGTACTGTTATGACAGAAGGATGAACAGCTGCTGTGTCTCTGGCACTTATAGGAAAATATATGCAGAGGAATAAGTCCTGACTGGCATTGGGCAGATGAGCTGGTGTGTCTGTGTGTACGGAGAGACTGCTAATTTCTATGGGATGCCTGGTTTTAAACAGCTCTGTTTAGTCAATTTTGTATTTAGCTCCCAGTCATGGCTGTATTTAGCCACTTCAGCCCCGGAAGGATTTACCCCCTTCCTGACCAGAGCACTTTTTGCGATTCGGCACTGCGTCACTTTAACTGACAATTGCGCAGTCGTACATTGTTGCATCCAAACAAAATTGGCGTCCTTTTTTTCCCACAAATAGAACTTTCTTTTGGTGGTATTTGATCACCTCTGCGGTTTTTATTTTTTGTGCTATAAACAAAAAAGAGCAACAATTTTGGAAAAAAAGCAATATTTTTTACTTTTTGCTATAATAAATATCCCCCAAAAATATATAAAAAAACTAATTTTTTCTCAGTTTAGGCTGATATGTATTCTTCTACATATTTTTGGTAAAAAAACTCGATAAGCTTATATTGATTGGTTTGTGAAAAAGTTATAGTGTCTACAAAATTGGGAGTAGATTTATAGCATTTTTATTATTATTATTATTATTATTATTATTATTTTTTTTTTGTAATGGCGGCGATCTGCAATTTATATCATGATTGTGACATTATGGCGGACACATTGGACACTTTTGACACATTTTGGGACCATTGTCATTTATACAGCGATCAGTGCTCTAAAAAATGCACTGATTACTGTGTAAATGACAATGGCAGGGAAGGGGTTAAACACTAGGGGGCGATCAAGGGGTTAAGTGTGTTCTAGGGAGGTGTTCTAACTGTGGGGGGGGGGGGGGGTGGGCTTCCACTGACATGACAGCGATCACTGCTACCAATTAAGGGAGCAGTAGATTCCTGTCATGTCACTAGGCAGAATGGGGAAATACCTTGTTTACATAGGCATCTCTCCATTCTACCTCACACCGCAATCGCAGACCGCAGTCGAAGATCGAGTTCCTGGGACCCGGGGGCATGCTCTTGTGGCGTGTGGCGGGCACACGCGCCCAATAGGGGGCAAATTTAAAGGGATGTACAGGTACACCCATTTGCCTGCCTGTGTCATTCCACCGACGTACATCTGTGAGCGGCGGTCGGCAATCGATTAAACTTCATTCTATATGATGACCCCCTTTGTACAAGCTCCCCACTATTATTATAGTGTTTTACTGTAGGCATCTTGGGCTCATCATTGTGCTGGTAATTTTTTTTAACTGTACAAATCAGCCTTTCCCAGCCTTGGACTGCATACTAGCTCATTATGAAATACTTTTCTTAGAACGAGGCATCGGTATCTAATTCCAGTCCACGCTGAGGGAGCTGACATTTTGCCCTTGGCGTGTCTTCTGGGTTTGCGGCTCCAGCACTGTAAGTGGCCGGAGCCGCAATTATGTCACTCCCGCGCATGCCCGGCAAGGTCCGGCAGCATCTGGGCAATTACACCGCATGTGCCGCTGGTGCTGTACAGGTTTAGGAGATATTAATTTTACCTACAGGTAAGCCTTATTATAGGCTTACCTGTAGGTAAAAAAAAAAAAATGGGTATACAACCGCTTAAATTAATTTCCATTATCCAATCATGTGTAAGCAAAAAAGCATTTTGTATTCTATAAAAAGTGAAGCTTCACCCCATTCACTAAGCTCTGGGGAAAATTAGGTGAGAGAAAGAGAATAGATATGGCGCTATACCTTATTAAACTCACTAAAAAAATATAAAATAAAAGATAAAATTGTACAAATTTTCCAGCCTGCTGGCTAATATTTTTTTAAAAACAGCGATAGACCTTGATGGACTGAATAATAAAATCAATAAATGATAAAGTGCTGGGGGTTAATCCTTATTAAATAGTGAATGCAAAGTGAATATAAATTTTCCAGCGTGCTGGTTAGTAAAATGAAATAAAACTGTATGGTCCACAAAAATTAGATAAAGATGAATAGATAAATATTTAGATAAATAATTAGTAAAACTACCATAAATCAATCAATATTCAATAGTGAAAACTACTCAAGGTGCTTGTGACTGTGATTGTGGCACAACCAAATGAATGGCCACAAGGGGAACAATCAAAATTATACAAACGTGAATACTGGTGGAATAGTGGGTGTGAACACACTGTGTCCAATCTCAGAACATGCCAAAAATGTTTTCACAATATGAAAATAGAAAAAATAGAAAAATAAATAAAGATTTATAAAGATAAAAAATTAAGTCCAGAAAGTAAAAAGTAAAAAATCTTGCGGTGACAAGTCAAATGTGAAAGTCCAATTGAATAAAGTTTAAAATTAATATTTAAACATGAAACGAATATTTGATGGTGAAAAAGATAAGTGAAGAGAGTGACTTCGATATTCGTTCGCAGTGAACGTTTGCAGTGAACGTTTATGGATTTTGCTCTCACCAGAGATATGACCCCGTCCGGGGTGGATCAGCCTCCACAGTATAAGCCACTGTGTCGCTTCTTGGGCTGTCTCTGCTGTGATGCTGGGGAGATCCCTCGTTCTTCCGTGGGGATGTTGTACCTCGTTTACATGTGATAGAAAAGAGGACTGCCCATGGTGTAGTATGTTTGAAACTCAGTTTATTTGAAACAACCTTAAAAATACTCACATTTAGTACGAAAAAACACGTATTGTATTAAAAGCGTTCGGAACATCCACTCGGCTGACATCTGGAGCGGATGACGTCTGAATGACGAAACGCGTAGGGCGTGGCCAGATACGTACACCTTCAGCACAAACGGCGTGTCAGCCGAGTGGATGTTCCGAACGCTTTTAATACAATATGTGTTTTTTCGTACTAAATGTGAGTATTTTTAAGGTTGTTTCAAATAAACTGAGTTTCAAACATACTACACCATGGGCAGTCCTCTTTTCTATCACATGTAAACGAGGTACAACATCCCCACGGAAGAACGAGGGATCTCCGCAGCATCACAGCAGAGACAGCCCAAGAAGCGACACAGTGGCTTATACTGTGGAGGCTGATCCACCCCGGACGGGGTCATATCTCTGGTGAGAGCAAAATCCATAAACGTTCACTGCAAACGTTCACTGCGAACGAATATCGAAGTCACTCTCTTCACTTATCTTTTTCACCATCAAATATTCGTTTCATGTTTAAATATTAATTTTAAACTTTATTCAATTTGACCTGTCACCGCAAGATTTTTTACTTTTTACTTTCTGGACTTAATTTTTTATCTTTATAAATCTTTATTTATTTTTCTATTTTTTCTATTTTCATATTGTGAAAAATTTTTTGGCATGTTCTGAGATTTGACACAGTGTGTTCACACCCACTATTCCACCAGTATTCACGTTTGTATAATTTTGATTGTTCCCCTTGTGGCCATTCATTTGGTTGTGCCACAATCACAGTCACAAGCACCTTGAGTAGTTTTCACTATTGAATATTGATTGATTTATGGTAGTTTTACTAATTATTTATCTAAATATTTATCTATTCATCTTTATCTAATTTTTGTGGACCATACAGTTTTATTTCATTTTACTAACCAGCACGCTGGAAAATTTATATTCACTTTGCATTCACTATTTAATAAGGATTAACCCCCAGCACTTTATCATTTATTGATTTTATTATTCAGTCCATCAAGGTCTATCGCTGTTTTAAAAAAAATATTAGCCAGCAGGCTGGAAAATTTGTACAATTTTATCTTTTATTTTATATTTTTTTAGTGAGTTTAATAAGGTATAGCGCCATATCTATTCTCTTTCTCTCACCTATTTTACTGTTCCATCCATCTGGATGGAAACATAATAGAGGCTGCTCTTACCTATATTACACTACATACTCTCTGTATAACAGATTCCATAGCGCACCCTATCCCTTTGTTTTAATTATCTGGGGAAAATTAGCCTTTAGTAGATCCACTCCTATGGGAAAAGAAAAAGCGGAGATTGTTTGATTTTCCCTGAACTATAAAGACCCCTCTAACTGCTTTCAACATCCCTTGCACGTCTCACTTCCCAGTTATTTTTCTGCATTTAGCCACATGTCCAAGGTGACCAAAGAGGGAAACGATATATATTAAAAAAAACAGTTGTTGCAATGTGTACGTTTTTAAAATGGCTGCCTTAGGCAATTGTCTACTAGTGTCGTTATGTGTTGCCAGTGGTGACAACACATATGCAATTAACTGTACCTAAAGTATTAGTTCACCCTTTCATAAATATGAAAAAGTGAACTAAAGCACAATACCCCCCCCCAATCCCTCGATTACTCTGTGTGTGTACGTTTTGCTCTCCATGGATCAGGGGTGCAATGCCAGAATCGTGCAGACAAGCCTTGCAGCTTTCAGCCCATATCTTCATATGGGCTGCCTGTTTACAAGCTGCAGGGCTTGTGAATGAACTACAAAGTCGCTCATCAGTGACCTTGCAGTCAATTCAGAACTATGAGCAATCAGCAGCATCAGATGATAAGAAGTTGTAATACGTGCATTCACAGGAAACTGTGAAGGAATGACACAGCCACCCCTATATACGGGTGAAACACGTAACGTGTTCCAAGAGATGAACTTATCTTTTAATTACTATGATTTTTCTGCCAGTTGAGAAGTCAGTGACAGAGTGGCAATTGCAGGTTGCCGGTGGACATCGAGTCCGCCTGACCCGTGGGCATGCTCCCGCACAATTCCTTTAAATATATTGCGGGGGGGGGGGGCTGTCCCCTCAGTCTGCCTGTAAAGTGGTGCCTCTGTAGCATGTATAGAACATGCTGCAGCAAAAATGAAATTCCTAAAGAAAAAAATTATTGAAATTACATTTAAACGGAAATACAATACCATTGTCTTCGATAGAAAAATATATAAAAAAAAATGACATGACACAGTATGGATTTTAAGGGGAACTCCATGCCAAAATTGAAAAAAAAACTTCATGGGGTCCCCCCAAAATCCATACCAGATCCTTATCCGAGCATGCAGCCTGGCAGGCAAGGAAAGGGGGGGACGTGAGCAAGTGACCCTCCTCCTGAAACCATACCGGGCCACATGACTTCAACATGGGAGGTGGGTGTTTTGGGGCAGGGGCAGAGGAACCTCATCCCCACAAACCTGGCCTGTGGTTGTAAGGGTATGCGACAGGCAGGGCCGGACTGGGAATAAAAACCAGCCCTGGAAAAAATGTCATACCAGCCCCACAGCATTATTATACCAGCCCAACAGCATAACGTCATTATTTTCTTGTTCATGAAAGGGATATATGTATATATATATATATATATATATATATATATATATATATATATATATATATATATATATATATATATGCAAATTCCAATTAAAAGTGGTAAGTGGACAATCATCAAGGGGGACCCCAGGAACTCAGAACGTGGGGGGGGGCACCTTCCACAGAAAGAATACACTAAGGTAAGGGGGTGGGTGCCCACCAAATGCAGCTTTATTCTGCCCGTGAATGCAGTCTCAGTGTGCCCACAAATGCGGCCTCACCGTGCCCACCTTTGCAGCCTCACTGTGCCCATTATTGCAACCTCACTGTGCCCATCAAATGCAGCTTTACTGTGCCGTGAATGCAGCCTCACTGTGCCCATGAATGCAGCCCCTCCTGTGCCCCATGTCCCAGTCTGCAGTCCCTGTCTGTGGGAAGGTGTGTTGTTGATGCTCGGTACGGTATCTTGCATGCCAGCAGGGTCTGTTCTCATTTTGGATGGGGACGGTGCTCCTTCCAGAAGATCTGTTTGCTGTGAGATGGCGTGGTCCCTATTCACCTGCACCTTCAGCCGTACCCATTTTCCGGCCCCAGTCAGCCTGTCCTCTGGTCCTGGGGAAGTGGAGAGCATTGGGTCGGAGCTGGAGAGAAGGGGGAGCAGAGAGTACTGGTGGGGTTGGAGAACACATGGGTGGGGGCAAAGAGCAGGGGGTAGAGGAGATCACAGGGGTGGGGAGCAGAGAGGGCTGGGGGGGAACTTGAGAGTGCTGGGGGGGGGGGGGCAAAAAGAACAGAGGTGGAGAGCATGGTAGGCTCAGAGCACTGAGGGGGCTAAGAGTGTGGGGTGGCGAAGAGCACTGGGGGGGCAGAAAAACAGGGGTGGAGAGCACGGGGGCTGGAGAGTACTGGGGGGTACAATGAGTAGGGGGAGAGCTTGAGCGCACCAGTGGGGGCCTGAAAGAACATTATGGGAGGTGGAGAGCATTGACAGGGTTGGAGAGCACATGGGTAGGGGCAAAATGTAGGGGGGAGTGGAGAGTACAGGGGTGGGGAGTGGGGAGTGCTGGGGGAGCCAAAAAGAACAGGAGTGGAGAACACAGGGGGGGGGGGGGTAGAGAGCACTGGGGGGCTGGAGAGCGATGGATGGAGCTTGAGAGCACCGGGGGGCCAGAAAGAACATGGGTGGGGAGAATGGAGGGCTGGAGAGCACTGGGTGGGGGCTGGAGAGTTATGGGGAGAGCTGGAGAGCACTGGGGGGTGAGAAAGAACAGGGGGGAGAACAGGAGGGAGAGCACTGGGGGAGTGGAGAGCACTGGGGGGAGAACAAGGGGGGAAGAACAAGGGCGGAGAGCACTGGGGGGAGTGGAGAGCACTGGGGGGGAGAATAGGTGGGGAGAACACTGGGGGGAGTGAAGAGCACTGAGGGGGGGGAAGAACAGGGGGAGAGCATGGGGGAAAGAACAGGGGGGAGCACTTGGGGGAGTGGAGAGCACTGGGTGGGGGGAGAACAGGGGGGAGCACTGGGGGGAGTGGAGAGCACAGGGGGGAGAGCACTGGGGGGAGTGCAGAGCACTGGGGGGGAAGAACAGGGGGGAGAGCAGAGCACTGGGAGGAGGAAGAATGGGGGGAGAGCACTGGGGGAGTGGGGAGCACTGGGGGGAGAACAGGGGGGAACACTGGGGGGGAGTGGAGAGCACTGGGGGGGAAGAACAGGGGGGGAGAGCACTGGGGGGAGAACAGCGGGGAGAGCACTGGGGGGGAGAACAGCGGGGAGAGCACTGGGGGGAAGAACAGGGGGAGAGCACTGGGGGGGGGGGAGAACAGGGGGGAGAGAACAGGGGGAGAGCACTGGGGGAGTGAAGAACACTGGGGGGAGAACAGGGGGGAGTGGAGAGCACTGGGGGAGAACAGGGGGAGAAGAGCACTGGGGTGGAGTGGATAGCACTGGGATTGTGGCTAGAGAAGGATGGGGAGAACTGGAGAGCAGGTTGGGGGGGGCAGAAAGAACGGGGGGGAGCACTGGGGGGAGTGGAGAGCACTGGGGGGGAAGAACAGGGGGAGAGCACTGGGGGAGTGGGGAGCAATGGGGGAGAGAACAGGGGGAGCACGGGGGGGGTAGAACAGGGGGGAGAGCACTGGAGGAGTGGGGAGCACTGGGGGAGAACAGGGGGAGCACAGAGCACTGGGGGGGAGAGCACTGGGGGGAGTGAAGAGCACTGGGGGGAGCACTGGGAGGGGTGGAGAGCACTGGGGGGGGGGGAACAGGGGGTAGAGCACTGGGGGGAGTGGAGAGCACTGGGGGGGAAGAACAGGGGGAGAGCAGAGCACGGGGGGGGGGGAACTGGGGATCACTGGGGGGAGTGGGGAGCACTGGGGGAAGAACAGGGGGGGAGCACTGGGGGGAGTGGGGAGCACTGGGGGGGGGACAGGGGGGAGCACAGAGCACGGGGGGGTAGAACAGGGGGGGAGAGCACTGGGAGGAGTGTAGTGCACGGGGGGAGCATGGGGGAGTGAAGAGCACCGGGCGGGGTGAAGAGCACTGGGGGGGAGTGGATAGCACTGGGATGGTGGCTAGAGAAGGATGGGGAGAACTGGAAGGGGGGCAGAAAGGGGTGGAGAAAACTGGGGAGGTGGGGGCTGGAGAGTGTGGTGGGGGAGGAGAGCACTGGGCGCAGGGAGCACAAGGTGAACTGGGGGGGCAGTAAAAGAAGTTGGATAGGAGGATCAGCAGGGGGGCTGCATATAGAGGAAATTAGATTTCTATATTCCTCCATGCAGCCGCTGAATACCTGATTCTCCTCTTCTTCCTGCAAGCATTCAGCGGCTGCATGGAGATATATAGAAGGCTCATTTCCTCTATATGCAGCCCCCAGCGATCCTCCTATCCAGGCACACAGGGCGGGCTGTACGGATGGGCATCTCCTCCTCTTGATCACAGCGCTGGCTGGCTCTGTGTTCGGTGGCCGCTCTGTAACATGGCCCCGCCCCCCCCCAGACCTGCTTGTGTGATAGGTGGAACGTTGATTCTCTTTACTATCACACAAGCTGGTCTGGGGAGCAGGGCCATGTCACAGTGCGGCCGCTGAACACAGAGCCAGCCAGCGCTGTGATCCACAGGAGAGAGAGGAGGATGCAGCTGCAACCAAAAGCGCCCCCAGGGCAGGCGGCCTACCAGGAAATCTCCCGGTATCCCAGTAGGCCACTCCAGCCCTGACGGCAGGAGGCTTATCGGAATCTGGAAGCCCCCTTTAACAAGGGGCCCTCAGATCCCCACCCCCCCATGTGAATGAGTATGGGGTACATACCTACCCATAGCCCTACCCATTCACCAAAAAAGTATCAAAGAGTAATAAAATCACAAAGACAGTTTTTGACAATTCCTTTATTAAAAAATTTAAAAACTGTGTCCCCCCCGCGTAAATCCATCGTCAATCACGACTCCCCCACAACCACCAACCAGGCTTGTGGGGATGAAGCCCGTGTCCCCATCAATATGGATTGTGGGGGTGCACCCCCATCCCAAAGCACCCATCCCCCCATCTTGAGGGCATGTAGCTGGGTATGATTCAGGAGGGGGTGAGGCCGCTTGCTCATCCCCCCTTTCCTGGACCCCCAGCCTCTGATCATCTCTTGTCCCATAGTTGTTTATAGCATCTCTTGTATTATAAAATAGGATATCCTCCTCCGGATATAACCTATTTTATACTTCGTTCCACAAATGATGGTGGAGACACTATCAGTCTGGGCACTGTTTTTTCTCAGCTTTCATGTGGGATCCCGGTGAGAGCATTGCTTTTTTCTGTTATAGATCTCTTGTATTATGCCTGCAGTCTCTGATCTGTAGCATCACAATCACTGAATAATGTGTGTGGCCCTTTGCTGGTGTCAGGGGCCACACCTGAGGCTCCCTTTATCAAGAAAGTTAATTACCATTCTACCATTCTGACCTGAGTTGCTGCATATTTATCAGGCAATTAGCATTTTCAAAGGTGAGACTGCTAATCTATATTTAATTTGGTACAGGTTTCTTTTCACTTGGCTACTGAAAAGGACTAAAAGATTATTTTGTGTGTAAGGAGACTGAGTGCAGATTTTCCATGTCTTTAATAATGCATTGGGTGTTAACATAACCTAAAGTAAACACACATAAGTGAATTATTCAGGGGACCTAATGTGCATGGTAAAATTGTAAAAAAAAAAAAAGCAATTAGAAATTAGAAAAATCCTAGGTGACAGTTGGAACCCCTCTTACCTGTTTGTCTTTTCTTTACATATTTATGCATTTTATATGTATTTATTTTTGCACACAGAAAAATACTAATTATTACATAGAAAATAGATTTGTATCTTGAAATAACTGGAACAAATCCCCCATGACCTAGTTCTTACAAGAAGATTATTCATGTTTTTATGTATATTTCTCAAAGTCAGGACGAATCAAGATGTGTGGTATGTTTCAAAGTATTTATTGAATGTATGAAGCAAGATAGGATTTACATATATGATGATGATTTTCCTCTTAGCATTTTGTTTTTTTTTTATCCAAAGAAAAGTTTATTGAGTTCAACATAAACAAACAGAGCCGGGCTTCAACCATACACAGTTACATTGCATGTTTTGCACATTTTCATTACAGACTGGCTGCAATTCCATCATAGACGAGGCATAGCGCGCTCCACTCCAGCCTTTTAATCCCGTCCCCTTTTTTAGGTTGACCAATAATCTGTATAAGTGCAATTAACCAGCATTTACTACTAGTAATCTCCCCATCACTAGATCCACTGGGACCATTCCAGGTACATCCAGCTAAGGGCCCCAAAGGCCGCGTACACGCGGGTGGACTGTATGGCGTACTTAGTCCGTCGAAACACATTTCAACGGACAGTCCGCTCGTGTCTGGGCTTCAGCGGACTTTTTCAGCGTGCAGTCTGGCGTACTAAGTATTTCGGATTTTTCGAAATTCTGTCCGTCGTACTTTGGTTTCAGCGGACAATCCGCTCGTCAGTAGGCTAGTTCGACGGACTAAGAATGGCGCATGCTCAGAAAGGATTTACACGGCGGAAGGGTGCTTTGCTGTGTATTGGACTTCCTATTTCTAGTCCCATCGTACGTGCTGTACACGTCATCGCGCAAGCTTTCGACGGACTGTTTGTGCATCCGTGTGTGGTCAAGTCCGTTCAGTCGAAAGTATGACGGACTGTCCGTCGGATTGTATGATGGACTAAGTACGCCATACAGTCCGCTCGTGTGTACGCGGCAAAAGTTTCTCAAACCTTTGGGAGCATCCCCTGTGTTGATATACCATTTTCTCCATTTTAATCATATTCCCAACTGCAGAAATCCATTCCTTAACTGTGGGAGGATCCTCTGATATCCAGTGGAGCATTATCATCTTACGTGCTAACTGCAGGGTTCTGATACCTGCTGTTCTGACGCCCTCCTCCCATTCAAAGATCTCCAATACATTTAACAAACAGTGTTTGGGGTCGGTGGGCAAAGAGATCCGAAACACCCTATTTTAAGGTGTCCACCACTCCACTCCAATAGGAGCAGGGCCGGACTGGGAATGAAAACCAGCCCTGGAAATAATTTCATACCAGCCCCATAGCATTATTATACCAGCCCAGCAGCATAACGTCATTATTTTCTTGTTCATAAAAGAGAAAACCACACATTTTAAAGCATATTTGAAAAGTGCATTATATATACATAGGACACAGTGGCTGCATTTGAGGGCACAGTGGCTGCGTTTGATGGGCACAGTGGCTGCATTTAAGGGCACAGTGGCTGCGTTTGATGGGCACAGTGGCTGCGTTTGAGGGCACAGTGGCTGCGTTTGACGGGCACAGTGGCTGCATTTGATGTCTCAAGGGCTGCGTTTGGCACAGTGGCTGCGTTTGACAGGCACAGTGGCTGCATTTGATGGCGCAAAGGCTGCGTTTGTTGGGCAAGGGCTGCGTTTGGCACAGTGGCTGCGTTTGACGGGCACAGTGGCTGCATTTTACGGGCACAAGGGCTGCGTTTGACGGGCGCAAGGGCTGTGTTTGATGAGCAAGGGCTGCATTTGATGGGCAAGGGCTGCGTTTGGCACAGTGGCTGCATTTGAGGGCACAGTGGCTGCGTTTCATGGGCACAGTGGCTGGGTTTGATGGGCACAGTGGCTGCGTTTGACGGGCAGAGTGGCTGCGTTTGAGGGCACAGTGGCTGCATTTGATGGCGTTTGGCACAGTTGCTGCGTTTGAGGGCACAGTGGCTGCATTTGATGGACAAGGGTTTGCGTTTGGCACAGTGGCTGCATTTGACGGGCACAGTTGCTGCATTTGATGGTGCAAAGGCTGCGTTTGATGGGCAAGGGCTGCGTTTGGCACAGTGGCTGCATTTGACGGGCACAGGCTGCGTTTGACGGGCGCAAGGGATGCGTTTGATGGGCAAGGGCTGCGTTTGGCACAGTGGCTGCATTTGAGGGTACAGTGGCTGCATTTGATGGGCAAGGGCTGCGTTTGGCACAGTGGCTGCATTTGACGGGCACAGTGGCTGCATTTGACGGGCAAGGGCTGCGTTTGGCACAGTGGCTGCGTTTGCTGGGTACAGTGCTGGCAATTTATGGGCACAGTGAGGCTGCAATTGATGTTTTATTTATTTATTTATTTTCAGTTTGTGCCCCCCCAAAAACTGCGTTTGGCACAGTGCCTGCATTTGGCGGGCACAGTGGCTGCGTTTGAGGGCACAGTGGCTGCATTTGGAGGGCAGAGTGGCTACGTTTTATGGCACGGTGGCTGTGTTTGAGGGCACAGTGGCTGCATTTGATGGGCACAGTGGCTGCGTTTGAGGGCACAGTGGCTGCGTTTAATGGCGCAAGGGCTGCGTTTGACGGCGCAAGGGCTGCGTTTGATGGCGCAAGGGCTGCGTTTGGCACAGTGGCTGCATTTTAGGGCACAGTGGCTGCATTTGATGGGCAAGGGCTGCGTTTGACACAGTGGCTGCGTTTGACGGGCACAGTGGCTGCGTTTGATGGCGCAAGGGCTGCGTTTGATGGGCAAGGGCTGCGTTTGGCACAGTGGCTGCATTTGACGGGCACAGTGGCTGCGTTTGACGGCGCAAGGGCTGCGTTTGAGGGGCAAGGGCTGCGTTTGGCACAGTGGCCGCGTTTGAGGGAACAGTGGCTGCGTTTGATGGGCAAGGGCTGCGTTTGGCACAGTGGCCACGTTTGACAGGCACAGTGGCTGCAATTGATGGGCAAGGGCTGCATTTGGCACAGTGGCTGCGTTTAAGGGCACAGTGGCTGCGTTTGAGGGCACAGTGGCTGCGTTTGATGGGTACAGTGGTGGCAATTTATGGGCACAGTGAGGCTGCAATTGATGTTTTATTTTTTTATTTTTTCAGTTTGCGCTCCCCCCAAAAACTGTGTTTGGCACAGTGGCTGCGTTTGGAGGGCACAGTGGCTGCGTTTGATGGGCACAGTGGCTGCGTTTGATGGGCACAGTGGCTGCGTTTGACGGGCACAGTGGCTGCATTTGATGGACAAGGGTTTGCGTTTGGCACAGTGGCTGCATTTGACGGGCACAGTTGCTGCATTTGATGGTGCAAAGGCTGCGTTTGATGGGCAAGGGCTGCGTTTGGCACAGTGGCTGCATTTGACGGGCACAGGCTGCGTTTGACGGGCGCAAGGGATGCGTTTGATGGGCAAGGGCTGCGTTTGGCACAGTGGCTGCATTTGAGGGTACAGTGGCTGCATTTGATGGGCAAGGGCTGCGTTTGGCACAGTGGCTGCATTTGACGGGCACAGTGGCTGCATTTGACGGGCAAGGGCTGCGTTTGGCACAGTGGCTGCGTTTGCTGGGTACAGTGCTGGCAATTTATGGGCACAGTGAGGCTGCAATTGATGTTTTATTTATTTATTTATTTTCAGTTTGTGCCCCCCCAAAAACTGCGTTTGGCACAGTGGCTGCATTTGGCGGGCACAGTGGCTGCGTTTGAGGGCACAGTGGCTGCATTTGGAGGGCAGAGTGGCTACGTTTTATGGCACGGTGGCTGTGTTTGAGGGCACAGTGGCTGCATTTGACGGGCACAGTGGCTGCGTTTGAGGGCACAGTGGCTGCGTTTGATGGCGCAAGGGCTACGTTTGACGGCGCAAGGGCTGCGTTTGACGGCGCAAGGGCTGTGTTTGATGGCGCAAGGGCTGCGTTTGGCACAGTGGCTGCATTTTAGGGCACAGTGGCTGCATTTGATGGGCAAGGGCTGCGTTTGACACAGTGGCTGCGTTTGACGGGCACAGTGGCTGCGTTTGATGGCGCAAGGGCTGTGTTTGATGGGCAAGGGCTGCGTTTGGCACAGTGGCTGCATTTGACAGGCACAGTGGCTGCGTTTGACGGCGCAAGGGCTGCGTTTGAGGGGCAAGGGCTGCGTTTGGCACAGTGGCCGCGTTTGAGGGAACAGTGGCTGCGTTTGATGGGCAAGGGCTGCGTTTGGCACAGTGGCCACGTTTGACAGGCACAGTGGCTGCAATTGATGGGCAAGGGCTGCATTTGGCACAGTGGCTGCGTTTAAGGGCACAGTGGCTGCGTTTGAGGGCACAGTGGCTGCGTTTGATGGGTACAGTGGTGGCAATTTATGGGCACAGTGAGGCTGCAATTGATGTTTTATTTTTTTATTTTTTCAGTTTGCGCTCCCCCCAAAAACTGTGTTTGGAGGGCACAGTGGCTGCGTTTGATGGGCACAGTGGCTGCGTTTGATGGGCACAGTGGCTGCGTTTGACGGGCACAGTGGCTGCATTTGACGGGCACAGTGGCTGCGTTTGAGGGCACAGTGGCTGCATTTGAGGGCCCTGTGGCTGCGTTTGACGGGCACAGTGGCTGCGTTTGATGGGCATAGTGGCTGCGTTTGGCACAGTGGCTGTGTTTGAGGGCACAGTGGCTGCGTGTGATGGGCAAGGGCTGCGCTTGGCACAGTGTCTGCGTTTGATGGGCACAGTGGCTGCGTTTGATGGCACAAGGGCTGCGTTTGATGGGCAAGGGCTGCGTTTGACACAGTGGCTGCATTTGACGGGCACAGTGGCTGGGTTTGATGGTGCAAGGGCTACGTTTGATGGGCAAGGGCTGCGTTTGGCACAGTGTCTGCGTTTGACGGGCACAGCGGCTGCGTTTGATGGCACAGTGGCTGCGTTTGATGGGCAAGGGCTGCGTTTGACACAGTGGCTGCATTTGATGGGCACAGTGGCTGGGTTTGATGGTGCAAGTGCTGTGTTTGATGGGCAAGGGCTGCGTTTGGCACAGTGGCTGCGTTTGAGGGCACAGTGGCTGCGTTTGATGGCACAGTGGCTGCGTTTGAGGGCACAGTGGCTGCGTTTGCGGGCACAGTGGCTGCGTTTGACGGGCACAGTGGCTGCGTTTGAGGGACACAAGGGCTGCGTTTGATTGGCAAGGGCTGCGTTTGGCACAGTGGCTGCGTTTGACGGGCACAGTGGCTGCATTTGAGGGCACAAGGGCTGTGTTTGATGGGCAAGGGCTGCGTTTGGCACAGTGGCTGCATTTAAGGGCACAGTGGCTGCGTATGAGGGCACAGTGGCTGCGTTTGCTGGGCAAGGGCTGCGTTTGGTACAGTGGCTGCGTTTGATGGGCAAGGGCTGCGTTTGGCACAGTGGCTGCGTTTGATGGGTACAGTGGCGGAAATTTATGGGCACAGTGAGGCTGTAATTGATGAAAAATAGTAAAAAATAAAATTGTAAGAAAAAAAAAAACTATTGACACAGTCCACACCTCATCAGTGCCAATCAGTGCCACCTATCAGTGCCCATCAGTGCTGCATATTAGTGCCACTATCACATGACATTAAAAAAAAATAATTGGTATCGGCTTGTACTTAAAAAAAAAAAAAAACGGTACTTGTACTCAGTCTTAAAAAGTGGTATTGGAGCAACCCTAATTTAGAGTTAGGGGCCACACTTATCAGAGATGCCTTGATATGACAGCGTGGCTTTCACAAGTATTTGTAAATTTATGCATTAAATGATCTGATCTATAAAAAAAGGAGAGAAGCATAAGCTGGTTTGTTTGTAAAGTACTTTTTTATCTTGGGTCTTGAGTGCTCGTGTGCCATTGTGCTGTGTCAAAATATTAACTGAACAATAAATATGCAAGTGGTATACCATAAAAATTCTTTCTAAAATCAACATTTCCCATATAAAGCCAAATTTAGGAAACATAACAATTATGAATGACAGAAGCTTTGAAAATCATTACTGTTTATTCTGTTTGTTTTTCTAACTTTTTCAATTTTTAACAAATGCAAATGCATCCCTTGCTATAAAATAAGATATGGAAAGCAAAGCATGATTCATCCAACAGAACTTTGTTGTACTAAACGGAGCGCAGAAATATTGGTAAACTAAGATTTGCAGTCAGACTTTTGATTTATAGCTAACCTCTAAATGACTTTGTCTCCGGATTGTTTGCATCTCTCCAGATGTCAGATTTATTGCTCGCAGACTACTGACAGGCAATGGAGTGAAAAATCCCTACAGTTTTGCAGACATTGACCCATATGCTGCTGCATGAAGGGTCTTATAATTAGTAACCTCACTGCAGTGCTAAGGAGCGCATCTGCCATTCATGTCATTTTTTGCTCATATAGAAACAGTCTCTCGCTCCTGATTCAAAGCAATATTTTCATTTCTGAGTTAAGATAATAAATGTTTTATGGACCTTATCACATTTATTGCTAAAAATATATGTTCAAATAGATTCATTCCCTCTTCCCTCTAGCTTTTGGTAATGGAGGTTTGTGCTGATAGACAAAACAAGGTCTTTACTTAAAGTTGAAGTTTAATCTGCTTATAGTTTGCTTTCCCAGGTTTGTCTTATATTTCCCCTTTCATCAACATGCTAATTCAATTTTTGAAAATAAAACCTTTCTGCATTCACTGCAAACCTTATTTTAGACCCAGTGACATCATCACTAGGTCTCTTTGGTTAACTATGCAATGCAGGCAGATCATGACTGGCAGGATGGGCTGTCTCGGAGTAAGCAATTACAGTATGGTAGAGGAGCTGCTTGCTTGATAACCCAAATAACCAACTGCAAAATAAATGATTGCCAACTGTCCGGCTGGTAGTGTGCAGAGCAAGTCAGTCCCTAAATTTGGATGCTCATGGTTTAATACATATAATAAAAGGAAGGAGAAATAGGAAAATGATTTTCACTTAAAATTATTATCCAAGGCTCATAGGGGTTTTGTGCGATTTATGTTGAAACACCCAGTATAATTGGCACTACATCCCTAGGTAATTTATTGTAAGTGAGGAATGAGAGGGAAAAAGGGATTTTATCAGTGCAAAAGAATTGCGTAGTAATGAGAGAAAATTGTAACCGTAGTATAAAAAGATTTTTTTTATTTGACACTTTTTTAATAAGCTCAAAGTTAAAAAAACACATGTAAGCACGTAAACAATGGCCGTAGTAGACAGAAGGTGGCAGTTCATGAGGCAAGCAGGTTAAATTGGAAATAAGGATTGCACATTAGCCCGACATGTTTCACTATGTTGCTTCTTCAGGGGATGTGCAAACTAAGACAATAATGTCGCAGAAAACTGTATATACACAAAAACAAAGAGCAATTTTTTAGTGAGCAAAAGACCTAATTACAATATATAGAAAATATTTATATAAATATAACAATATAACATACGCTGGACATTACAAAAAAGCCTGCAGAAGAATCCACCCAAAACCAGCCACTGCCCCAAAATGCAGCAAACAGATCTCCCCAGGGGAGAAAACCCCTGAGCGGCCACAGAGGAACAAACAAAGACCGAGCTAAATAAATAGAAAAAATAAATATATATAATCAATAATATTATAATCAAAGCTAGGAATGTCTCACTAAGGGAAAAATATATAAATAGCAAATATACTGTATCCACATCCAAAAAGCAAAGATTCATTTTACTTACTTTAAGAACAAGTGTATCAGAGCATGAAGAGGAGGGTGTCTTAGGACTGCCTGCTAAAAAGTCAGCAGGATATGATTCTAGGGTGTCATTCTAAAAAAGATGGTGAAAAAGAGGGGTAGATCAGAATATAAGAAAATAATAAGATAAAATAGAGATAGATCATAAAGTGTAGTGGATGGCCCAGCACTTAAGAACAATGTTAATGAAAAAATGAAGCTTAGTAGCTGGAAAAAAAAGGGGCAAATGTCTCATCTATAAAAGATATATAAACACCAAGAACCATGCTTGAATGGAGATAAGGAAATGTATAAGATATATTTCAAAAGTTTGAGATCTTATAGGGACACATAAGAGTAGAGAGTATATATCGAGGGTGAACTGTCATTCATAAAAATAAATCTCTCCTAACTTACCAGAAAAATACACTGATAGACCGAGTCTGACCCTCCAGCTCTGGTGTTGGAGACGCCAGGGTAGCCGGTGTTCTGTCAAAAAGTGTCCGGCCATCGAATAGTCTCTGCCCCGTACTGCGCAGGCGCATCGCTTGCATAGTAAGGAGGAGAAGGAGATGCTGAAATTGTCAGAAGAAGAATGGCGCCTGCACACTGAGTCCAGGTTGAAGCCCCACCGTCCAAGTGGACATACGGTTGCTCATAGTAACAGGGCCCCTCGCAGGCTCGCTTCGCTCGCCACGCTTCGCTCGCCACACTTCGGTCATGGCCTCACTTCGCTCAGCTATTTTTTATTCTAACTCTATGTCCACTTGGATGGTGGGGCTTGAACCTGGACTCAATGCGCAGGCACCGTTTATCTTTGGAGATGTTCAGCTTCTCCTTGTCCTCCGTACTGTGCAAGTGCAATACAGGGCAGAAACTATCCAATGGGGGACCCTATTTGATACATCACCGGCTATATCTGTCCTCTAGCGAGACGGCGTCTGACATCACCGACTTGATGCGGATGTGCGGGCGCCATAGCACATGCCCAAGAAAGCCAAGCCTAGCCCTTCAACTACAATACCCATAAAGCCAGGCGGCAGTGGGAGGGTCCCAAGCATAGTGTCACCACCTAGGGAGGATGCAAAGGACTTGGGATCCTCCTCACCCGCTCGCAAAGCCGAAGGCGACGACAGGCAGATGTAAACAAAACCAAGGATGGAAAAACAGTAGGAAGGGACGCCAAAGCCATAACCTAATAGCATGGAATGACTGGGGCAGTGCGGCGCAAAAAGGGCATAGAATGAATACATCACTGAATGCCCTGGGTGTCAGTATTGCTGCCTGGGTAGTCCCGTGGGAGAGAGTAAGCTACAAAAAAGAAGCAGTAAATGGCAAGAGAACAGCGGGTCAACAGGCTATCGACAGACATGGCAACCTAGACCCCACATTGCCCCAATCTGTCGGAATATACAGCCTATGTATAGTGTACAAATAAAATACAAAAAACAAGAATCATATGATGAAAGAAAATCACATTAAATATGAAGATACAAAACATCAAAGCATCATAAATACTATTAAATGCAAATAAACAATAAAGAATTGTATTATTTGAAAGAAAAATAAATATAAAAGTAAAAATAAAAAACGACATGGTAAACACAAAAAAAAGAAAGCAACACACACACAACCCGGTGTCAGCGTAGGGGCCAATGGGGGAAGAGGGAAGCAATGGTGTAATAGGCATAGGCCATATCAAAGAAAGGGTTTAAAGCTCAGGCTTTCATTGACTCCTGGGAACACAGTGGCTCTAAGGTCATATATCCAATGGGCTTCAAGCTGCAGCAGTGTCTTATCAACGCTGCCCCCCCTTGAGCCCAAGGGAACATGCTGCAGAGCCATAAATGTAATTACATTAGGATTAAAGTCATGGTAGGTACCAACGTGTCTACTGATGGCTGTATCCATCTTTTTTTTCATTATGGGTTTAATATGGTCTCTTATCTGTTTAAAAACGGTCGCTTGGTCTTCCCAATGTAAAAGCCACCACATAGACACTGGGCCAAATAGATGACTCCAGTCGTTTGGCAGGTGACCCTGAATTTAATGGAGTGCCAATTAGCATTGGGAAGTTTATATTTTCAACTTATGATCAACAAACTGACAGATATCACAGTGACCACATGGAGAGGTGCCAGGATTAACACAAATCTCAAGTGGAGGTGTGCTATCAAAGTGACTGTGGACTAGACGGTCCTTGAGCAATGGAACACAGTCCTTGACAATGGGATCTGCTGACAGAAGAGGCCAAAATTTGTTGAGGATTTTCCTGACCTCAGTATGTTGGTTTGAGTAACGAGTGACAACTATATATAACGATGTCAGGAGATCATTTTATCCAGTAAATGAGCAAGATCATCCCTTGAAAAGACATGTCTTTCACACCCCCTCAGGTACAGGTTGGCATACGATGGGGCACATTTAGTCCCCATTGCAACTCCCTGCACCTGGAAGTAGTGGGACGATCCAAACAGAAAGACATTGTGTCTTAAAATATAGCCAAGTAATTCAAGAACAAACTCATTGTATCTGGAAGAGGAGGGACTCCTTTCATTCAGATAACTCTGTACTCCTTCAAGGCCCTTATTGTGGGGAATAAAATTATAGAGGTTCTCAATATCAAGAGCAACAAGCCATGTGTCAGGGGGAGATGGATCCCTGCAATGGTCTTTAATAGGTCTATTTTATCTTTAATGAAAGAAAAAAATGACACACGAGGATAAAGATAACTGAATGGAATGTAGATTGTCTAGGGGTGTTTTTTTTAACCCTCGATTATCTTTGGTAAGATGTGACGATCAATCCCCACAGGCCTGTGAGATTAGCCCATTGAGACAATGACTCAAGACAACAAAATGTCTCCGAGCAAATCTAATCTTTATTCTTTGGTGTGAATATTTAAAGGGGGCTTTCAGAAAGTACTGCCCTTTGAACGTGTCATACAAATTATCCAATAAACAAGTACAGTCTATGACAAAAGTGAAACTAGTGATTTCTCAAAAATCATGTGCTTTACAAGAAACAAACAACTAAAGAAGATAACAGTAACATGAAAAACGAAACATGATTTCCAGTGTGCATCTAGTTATATATATAGTGGATTACAAGAAAGACAAACAAAATGGAAGCTAATTCTGAGAAAATAGATGCAGTTAAGCTAAATATCCCTTCAATAACTATCCACCAAACAGCCTGCGTTTTCAGTAAGGCTAGAGCAACCTGAAATAATTGGATGTCCAGGGAGTTTGGTAAGGAACTTTGGATCCTTGATGTTTAGAAAGTTCCAGGTATTCTGGTCAATAACCCCCCATTGATAAGCTTTAAAAATTATTGTACGATATTTGATATAAAAATGATTAATAACTATTTTAGAGATAGGTCGATACCAATCTGAATTGGTTAGAATGTTTTTACACATGGACACATATTTCCATAATTATCAAATTTTCCCCTTTGTCTGAGGGTTTAATAATAATTTCTGAGTTGGTTTGAAGTGATTTGCTAACATCTTTTTGTTATGGAGTTAAATTAGAAGAACCTGGAGAAGTGAAATTGAAATCTTTGATAGCTTTGGAGGTTTGTTGGATAAAGGCCCAGATATTGGGGTTGGTGTTTAAGAGTGGGAACATCCTAGATTTGGGCCTGAAGGACTGTGGAGGGGGGAAGGACATGCAAGCGTGTCGTCGATGACATGGCCCTCCTCTCAAAGATCCATCAAGTCCTCCAAGGCCTGTTGTTCTTAAATACCTTTTTGGATATCTGGAAATACTTCCGATGATTGTGAGTCCATAGGTGATTTGTTGAAGATAAACTTATCAAGGAGCCTACAAGCAAATAAGTGTAGGTCCTTTATAGGAGGTGGACTTTGTCGATTTGAGAATCAGGGCAAAAAGTCAGACCCAATTTCAAAACTTCTGTTTCAGCTTCAGATAAATCATAAGAAGACAAGTTAATAATAGATAACTTTGTATTGGTAAGTACATTGCCTAAAGTGTTAGAGAGAGATTCTACATATGGGTGGGATCCTGATCCTTCCCTAAAAAAATTGGTGCTAGCCTAATATCAGCCGGTAAAGGTGTTCCAGAGGGAGAGACAATTATGCTCAACATTAGTCATCTTAGCAGTGGTGTCTAAGTGCATAGGGGAAGCAGTGATCGAGGTGGAAGGTGCTGTAGAAACAATAGTGTGAGAGGCGGCGTCAGAATTAACCTTACTTTTTTTGGTAATCTATCCTTGAAAGATGCCGATATATGGTTGACTGGCTGGAAGAGAGAGAGGAACAAGAAGATAAATTAGGTGCATTTTCATCATTCTTAGTATTCCTCTGAATAGTTGATCTGAAAAGTCTAGTATTGGTGTTTTTAGTGCATTTATAAGCAAAGCCATTGGCGGGAGCACTATTATCATGTACATATTTACTCTCTTTGATACGAATTATATCCAAGGTGTAAGATTCAATATGTGTTTTAAGTTCTTGTTCTTTCTTCTTAAACCTGACACTGGAGACAATAAAGGCATAATCATCATACCATTTCAGTATCAAATCATCAAAACTAGTCAATTCTTGGACTAGGGACTGTGTTTTTTTCTATGTATTTCTTGAAATACCTCTTATGCCAAAATGTTATTGACCAGAATACCTGGAACTTTCTAAATATCAAGGATCCAGGGCCGGATTAAGAGCATCATGGGCCTGGTGCTGAGGATTTTGGTGGGCCTTTTTATGGAAACAAAATGAAAATGCTAAACTTTTTTGCTAAAACAAATTAAATATACTCTAATCATTAATATCAGCCATGCAGCCTTTGAGCAGCAGCAACACCACCAATACCACTTGCTATGCGGACTCTCACTAACAGCAACATAGGGAGGCCACATTTCCAAACTGCCATTCAGGGACATCCCCCCTTCCCAAAAAAAGATGAGGGGGGATGTAGTCTTGGGGTTGATGGGGAAATAGGTGGCGGTGTGATTTTTCGGACAAATGGCTGTGTCAGGTCACCTTGAGGCGAGGTGACAGATGCACACCGTAGGGATCAGGAGTGCACCGCAAGGTTGTGGACCCTAAGGCTGACTGTTGCGGACGGAGACAGATCCCACGAGGTTAGAGTGTAAGATTCCCTGGGGCGCGGAGTCTAAGAGCCAGCAGGTGTTTACCAGAGCCTCTAGTGGTGAGGATGGACTTAGCTGCAACTGGCTACAGGTCGCGACCCCCAGGGTCCCCCAGCTTGCACCCACAGTAGGCAACAGGAGGATAGGGAAAGTGAGGGATAAAGCCAAGGTCGGGGCCACAAGCAGACAGGAATAGTCAGGGGCACGCCAATAGGTCAGGATCACAGGCAAACAGGGATAGTCAAGGACACGCCAAAGTCGGTAACGGAACAACAGAAGAGCACGCGGCAGGTAACAGGAAGCTAAACACACAAAGGAATACACAATGGTTGATCAGCAGGGTTGGCCTGCAGTGCACAGGTTAATATAGAGCTCTCTGATAGGAGCTAGGGTGGAGTCATGCCAGAGGATGGATTACAAAAGCAGTCAGGTGAGGGTCTGCTGGTCTCTAGAGATGAACACATGGAAACAGGTAAGCAGACAAACTCTATTGCATAACCATGACAGGCTGGTGTTAGCACTTAAAATCATCCTGACACTATGCTTGATATGGCGTCAGGATGATCAAATTCCATTATTTCTATTACTACATTGTAATATATAGTGAAATAATTCAACTCACCATCATGCAGAATCATTGTCCCATAAGTGCAGTTCAAGCTGGTGAGGTGTCAAGCACAAGTGGTGTCCCACTGCCACCTTGAAGAACACAAACACAGGCCCATCGAGCCCATAGTGCCCTTCCTGCTGCATTCGCCAATCCTAAAAGGGAGGCTCACCACTTCTGCAGCTCCTCCCCCATTCACTGGCCAACCTGGCATTCAGGTGAAAACAGTTGTCACTTGATTCTTATTCACTGTTTTTCACCGAAGATCTCTATAGATGTATTGTGGACCAAAGCAATTTGTATGTTGGTCAATACATCGCCACTAATCCCCATTCCTCCCTTGCCAGAGATTGGAAACCAATTACAGTTTCCAAATTTAAGATCTTTCTGGGCTTATCCCTCCTCATGGGCATAACTAAAAAGAGTGAGTTACGGTCATATTGGTCCACTGACCCAATTAACCATATGCCCGTGTTCTCTGCCTCCATGACCAGGGCATGATACAAGCAGATCTTGCGGTTCATGCATTTCAACAAAAATGAACTCTGTCATCCTCATGGAGACCCTGGATACGATCGGCTCTACAAAATTTGGCCCCTAGTAAACCACTTCAATCAACGTTTTGCAGACTTGTTTACGCCCCATCAAGTTGTCTGCATTGATGAGTCCCTGATTAAGTTTTCTGGCCGCTTGTCTTTCAAACAGTATCTTCCTAGCAAGCGTGCCAGATACGGAGTCAAGATGTATAAGCTCTGTGACAGGGCCACAGGCTATACATGTAGTTTTATGGTTTACGAGGGAAAAGATAGCCACGTAGAGCCGCCAAACTGCCCAGATTACATAGGGAGCGCTAGCAAGATTGTGTGGGACTTGGTGTCACCCTGTTTCAGAAAGGGGTACCACTTATACATGGACAATTATTACAGGAGCGTGCCACTTTTTAGTCACTTGTTTGATCATCAGATTGGAGCATGTGGCACCGTGCGACCTAATCGCCAGGGCTTTCCCCAGCGGCTTGAAAATTCCTGTCTTAGGCTGGGAGAGAGAGTCTGCTTCAACTGTAATAATTTGCTCACTGTGAAGTGGAGGGATAATAAGAATGTTTTCGTTCTTACCTCCCTTCATGCAGACACGATGGTCCAAATTCCTACGGCGACTGGTGTTGTGGAGAAACTCCTCTGTGTCTACGAATATAACCTTAATATGGGAGGGGTGGACCTCAAAAAACAGTTGTTGGTGCCGTACCTAGTTGCCTGTAAGGCCAGACGCTGATACAAAAAAGTGTCTGTTTATTTATTTAAATTTGCTTTGCTGAATGCCCATGTGCTATACAGAGCTTCAGGATGGACTGGATCCTTCCTTAAATTCCAGTATTTGCTCCTAACTTTTGCGGGTGGATGTCCCCATGCTTTGGCATATATATATATATATATATATATATATATATATATATATATATATATATATATATATATTTTTTAGGCACAGATTGCCTTAAAAAAAATTTAATTTTTTACTTTTTTTTTGGTATTTGCTTTGCAGGTATGGTATGTCTTATGCCCTGTACACACGGTCGAACTTTCCAACGACAAAATACGTATTTGTAAATTGTATTTTTTCCAATGGATTTTGGCCCAAACTTGTCTTGCATACACACAGTCGCACAAAGTTATCGGAAAATCTGATCGCTCCGATATACAACATGTACGACGGGACTATAAACGAGCCAGTAGCCAATAGCTTTCGTCTCATAATTTATTCTGAGCATGCATGGCACTTTGTGTGTCGGAATTCTCTAAACACGATCGGAAAAAGTCTGATCGGATTTTGTTGTGGTAAAATTTTAGATCCAGCTATCAAACTTTTTCCGTCAGAAATTACGACAGAAAAAGTCCGATAGAGCCCACACATGATCGGATTTTCCGACAACATAATTCGTTCGGACTTTTTCCATCAGAATTTCCAACCGTGTGTATGGGGCATTACTGTTATACTGTAATGTTGTTTTTATTGTTAAATAACATTTGCTTACCAGGTACGCCATTCAGCGGCAGCACGGATTTATTTATCTTGACAGCAACAGCGTTTGCTCCCACAATACATAAAGCCGTGACTCCAGCGCTGTCGGAGATGATTTCGCCACTACAGTTAAAAAAAAGAACATATATGTCGAAGCATGGGGGCAGCAGGGGTGGAGGAGTGATTTGCTCCTAACTTTTGGGGCGGATTGCCCCATGCTTTGGCATATATTTTTAGGCCATTCAGCTGCAGCACTGATTTATTTATCTTGACAGCAACAGTGTTTGCTCCAACGATACATAAAGCCATGACTCCAGCGCTGTAGGAGGTGATTTCACCACCACAGTTAAAAACAAAATGGTTCATGTATGCCCATCATTAGAAGTGGGTGGATGAAGGGAGGTATTCTAATGGTGGGCATAGCCACCGATCAATCTCTTTTTTTCGTTCAGCCCACAGGCTGAATGAAAAAAAAAATCACAATATATGCCCAACAAGGACCAGCAACATACTGGTACGTTGCTGGACTTTGAGTGGTTATACCAGAATGATGCCTGCGGGTTTAGGTATCATCTTGGCATCATTCATTTCAGCCAGCGGTCGGCTTTAATTTAAGAGCAATCCTAGTGGCTAAATAGGGGATGTTTACATTCCCTGAGATAACAATAAAAATGCTAAAAAAATAAAAATGAACGGAACAGTTTAAAAATAAGATGAAAAAAAAAAAGCACCCCTGTCCACCCCTGCTCTCGCGCAAAGGCGAACACAAGCTTCGGTCTGGCATCAAATGTAAAGGGTCAGATTGGCGAAGGTCAGATTGAGGGCAGTAATTTTAGCAGTAGACCTCCTCCGTAAATCTAAAGTGGTAACCTGTAAAGGCTTTTAAAAATTTATGTAGTTTGTCACAACTGCACGTTTGTGCGCAGTTTTAAAGCATGTCGTGTTTGGTATCCATGTACTAGGCCTAAAATCATCTTTTTTATTTCATCAAACATTTGGGCAATATAGTGTGTTTTAGTGCATTAAAATTAAAAAAAGTGTGTTTTTTCCCAGAACATGCGTTTGAAAAATCGCTGCACAAATACTGTGCGAAAAAAAATGAAACACCCACCATTTTAATCTGTAGGACTTTTGCTTTAAAAAAATATATGATGTTTGGGGGTTCAAAGTAATTTTCTTGCAAAAAAATAATTAAATACATTTTTCTTTTTTTCCTTCTTCATTTTAAAAAACAAATGAGATCTGCAAAATACTCACCGTGCCTCTCAACAAATAGCTTGGGGTGTCTACTTTCCAAAATGGGGTAATTTGGGAGGATTTTTTGCTATCTTGGCATTTTATGGCCTTCAAAACTGTGATAGGTAGTGAGTAGTGAAATCAAAAATTTACGCCCATAGAAATCCTGAAGGCGCTGTTTGGATTTCGGGGCCCTGTACGCAGCTAGGCTCCCAAAAAGTCCCACACATGTGGTATCCCCGTACTCAGAAGAAGCAGCAGAATGTATTTTGGGGTGTAATTCCACATATACCCATGGCATGTTTGAGCAATATATCATTTAGTGACAACTTTGTGCAAAAAAAAGAAAAAGAAAAAAAAGAGTGCAATTTTCCAGCAACTTGTGGCAAAATATAAAATATTCCATGGACTCAACATGCCTCTCAGCAAATAGATTGGAGTGTCTACTTTCCAAAATCGACTTTTTTATTTGTGATAGAATAGTTTATTTCACAAAAATGTTTTTTGCACGGTAGTAGTGATATACAGTGGTGTGAAAAAGTGTTTGCCCCCTTCCTCATTTCCTGTTCCTTTGCATGTTTGTCACACTTAAGTGTTTCGGAACATCAAACCAATTTAAACAATAGTCAAGGACAACACAAGTAAACACAAAATGCAATTTGTAAATGAAGGTGTTTATTATTAAAGGTGAAAAAAAATCCAAACCATCATGGCCCTGTGTGAAAAAGTGATTGCCCCCTAAACCTAATAACTGGTTGGGCCACCCTTAGCAGCAACAACTGCAACCAAGCGTTTGTGATAACGTGCAATGAGGCTTTTACAGCGTCCTGGAGGAATTTTGGCCCACTCATCTTTGCAGAATTGTCCTAATTCAGTTACATTAGAGGGTTTTCGAGCATGAACGGCCTTTTTAAGGTCATACCACAACATCTCAATAGGATTCAGGTCAGGACTTTGGCTAGGCCACTCCAAAGTCTTCATTTTGTTTTTCTTCAGCCATTCAGTGGTGGACTTGCTGGTGTGTTTAGGATCATTGTCCTGCTGCAGAACCCAAGTTCGTTTCAGCTTGAGTACACGAACAGATGGTCGGACATTCTCCTTCAGGATCTCTTGGTAGACAGCAGAATTCATAGTTCCTTTTATCACAGCAAGTCTTCCAGGTCCTGAAGCAGCAAAACAGCCCCAGACCATCACACTACCACCACCATATTTTACTGTTGGTATAATGTTCTTTTTATGAAATGCAGTGTTCCTTCTACGCCAGGTATACTTGGACACACACCTTCCAAAGAGTTCCACTTTTGTCTCATCGGTCCACAGAATGTTGTCCCAAAAGTCTTGGGGATCATCAAGATGTGTTGTGGAGAAATTGAGACGAGCTTTGATGTTCTTTTTGCTCAGCAGTGGTTTTCTCCTTGGAACTCTGCCATGCAGGCCATTTTTGCCCAGTCTTTTCCTGATGGTGGAGGCATGAACGCTGACCTTAACTGAGGCAAGTGAGGCCTGCAGTTCCTTGGACGTTGTTGTGGGGTCTTTTGTGACCTCTTGGATGAGTCGTCGCTGCGCTCTTGGGGTAATTTTGGGTGGCCGGCCACTCCTGGGAAGGTTCACCACTGTTCCATGTCTTCGCCATTTGTGGATAATGGCTCTCACTGTGGTTCGCTGGATTCCCAAAGCTTTGGAAATGGCTTTATAACCCTTTCCAGACTGATAGATCTCAATTACTTTCTTTCTCAATTGTTCCTGAATTTCTTTGGGTCTCGGCATGATGTGTTGCTTTTAAGGATCTTCTGGTGGACCTTACTGTGTCAAGCAGCTCCTATTTAAGTGATGCCTTTATTGTGAACAGGTGTGGCAATAATCAGGCCTGGGTGTGGCTAGAGAAATTGAACTCAGGTGTGGACAACCACAGTTATAGTGTGTTTTAACAAGGGGGGCAATCACTTTTTCACACAGGGCCATGATGGTTTGGATTTTTTTTCACCTTTAATGATAAACACCTTCATTTACAAATTGCATTTTGTGTTTACTTGTGTTGTCCTTGACTATTGTTTAAATTGGTTTGATGTTCCGAAACACTTAAGTGTGACAAACATGCAAAGGAACAGGAAATGAGGAAGGGGCAAACACTTTTTCACACCACTGTATAGCACATAACAATTTTTGAATGGTTGTTTTTACCATGTTTTTACTCTAATTGGTTTCTTAATTAATATTGTTTGTCATTTCGCATTTATATGTTGGTTTGTATGACATATATACATAGGGTTTAAGATTCATAACAAGACACTGTGGCACTAATATTTGATACTAAGGTTTATGAATAGAAGTGGTCGCATATAATATTTTATTTTTAGAAGTGGTGGTATGTAATAGCAAGTATCACGATCTTGAGCATAGAAGTGGTGATACATGTTTTTAGTTGGTGCAGTCCATTTATATATATTTGTTTTTCACAGCTCACTCACTAACAGAGCAGGCTTGTTTTGACTGCAGCAGACAATATTTGATTTGATACCAGGCATAGGTGTGGGTGCACATATGCACACATATCTGTTTGGCTACATTAAACTTTAAATCTAAGTTTTTCTAATAATAACATTTTGCGCTGGTACCCTTATATAGATATAATGTGCTCAACATGCCTCTCAGCAATTTCCTTGGAGTGTCTACTTTCCAAAATGGGGTCATTTGGGGGGGGGGGGGGATTGTACTGCCCTGCCATTTTAGCACCTCAAGAAATGAGATAGGCCATCATAAATTAAAAACTGTGTAAATTCCAGAAAATGTATCCTAGTTTGTAGACGCTATAACTTTTGCACAAACCAATAAATATATGTTTATTGACATTTTTTTATACCAAAGACATGTAGCTGAATACATTTTGGCCTAAATGTATGACTAAAATTGAGTTTATTGAATTTTTCTTATAACAAAAGGTGGAAAATATAATTTTTTTTCAAAATTTTCCGTCTTTTTCCCTTTATATCGCAAAAAATAAAAATGGCAGAGGCAATCAAATACCATCAAAAGAAAGCTCTATTTATGGGAAAAAAAAGGATACAAATTTCGTTTGGGTACAATATTACATGACTGCGCAATTACCAGTTAAATCGATGCAGTGCCAAATTGTAAAAAGTGCTCTGGTCAGGAAAGGGTTAAAACCTTCTGGGGCTGAAGTGGTTAAAGAAGCAGGATCCATTTTTTTTTGGGGTTAACAAACGCTTTAAATATGTATTGCAATACAGTATGTGTGAACTAAAAATATGTGTTTTGTGCGGCTTGCTGTGGTGGATACTTGGTGGAAGAAAGAACACAGAGAAGATAAGTATAACATATTTGTATATCTTAAAACAAAACTAATACAATCACTTTAACATAAAAATAAAAGAGTGTTCTTCTGACAGACCAATCTACCTCTTTCAGGGACCTTATTAGCTGACACATGTCCCTGTTCATTTGACAGCAGCTGAGTTCCAGAAGCACTTGCTTCCTGTAGGTGCTGTAGAGCACAGGCAGGGACATTTTTCTGGAGCAGACAGAATCTTGAGTATGGCAACCATACAGCTTGTATCTTTCATTTGGCTTGAAGTGGAACTAAACCCTCCTCTCCTTTTCAGCCAAAGAAGTTACCAACTTAACTTCTGTTTGATCTGCAACACTCATGGTGCTGCACATGTGATCAGTTATGACACCAGACATTTGATGGCTTGACAGTTTGGATGAGAGCACAGGCATATGTGACTGTTAGCATTCCTGACATGCTGGGAACGTAACTGTATTTTGAAACCTTTAATTTGATAGGTTTGATTAAGATAGATTGTTAAGCTAGAAATTGATTGGTTTCCATGCACGGCTGCTCCAGATTCTGTCTGCTCCAATTTTGAAATGTCCCCTCTAGTGCAGTCAGAGCCTACAGTTGTTCATAGAGGCAGTCAGACAATTATCTATTCAGTAGAAATAATGAAGACCAACTTCTCAAGAAAGGGTTATTATTTTTGTGTTTTTCTAGCAATAGCACATAAAGCAACTGCAGAATACCAAACAGGTGACTACAGATCGTTTCACATCGATTGTCAACTTTATAGAGTTTTATTCACATTGCATGCATTACATACAGAAAATAAAATCTTAGGTGTATTGTGAATCTCTAGAGGTTACTGACATGTTAATGAAATTCTTGTTATAGGTTAGGTTCGAAATTTGACTTGGCAGAATTCTTGTAAAAACAGTGAGCCAATCACACAAGCAGGAAATTAGATTAACGGGGACTTTCTGTAAAACAACAGTGTACGAAATGCTTACAGATTAAGCTATTGCAAGGAAGTGATATTTGAATTGTTAGTTTTAGAAAATTACATCAGCTGCAGAGGGAACTAGAAAGATAATATTTTAAAACATTACATTTAGAAAATGGCTTTTTATGCAATTATATGTTTTTATACATTTTTTTCTTTAGAGAAAATTGAGTTTTTCTGTAATGCTTGGATCACATAACATTTAAAACCTAGCCTCAAATATTTTTCAAAGTTATAATATATTGTATATGCCTTTGTTTGTATGTTATGCTATTAAATAAAAACAAAATCACTGCAAAAATAAATAAATCTTTAACTGTTTAATGTGACTATCTTTTGGGGAGAGTTATTTGAGAATGATGCTATAAAAGCAAAGAGTATGAACAATGTCATTAATGGCCTCATTGAGAGTGGAACAGAGGGTACCGAGGGACAGGAGGAACACGAGTGCCAGCAGGTGTTTATAGGAGAACTTGCAGCTGGAGTAGGAGATCCTGGGAAGCAGGTGGACCATCAGGACAGAAACAGTAGCTTAGCTCAGGAAACCAGCCAAGATTAAAGGGGCACTCCACTTATGCTGCAGGTTCAATACACGTGGCTTGTCAGAACGCTTAGCGAAGTGCAGAGCAGGTGCAGCCAGGATCGGAGGTAGAAGCATGGTCACAGGAATAGCCAGGGTCATCAATAGGTTAGCAGTGAGGTACGGAGTCATAAGCAGAGCCAAAGTCAGGAACAGGGCTGGGGGCATGAATACAGCGACAAATCAGAAGCAGGATCCAAGATCAGGTCAGGGGCAAACCGGTCAGCAACGAGGGAAACACACAGAAACACAGAAAGAACACAGGATGCAGGGAACAGCTGAAAGGCCAGTCACCGCTTTTTTAAAATCTTTTTTTCGGAGTCTTGAATTTAATACAAAAACAGAACAGAAGCACAATTTGGCGACCGCACAACAAAAGTCGTGGTGAAATTAAAGCCTCGCAGGGCTGTACAGCCGAAGGAAACATTGTAATAATTATCACCGTGCTACAAGAAATATCTTCTCAGGGAACCAAAAATGGACCATCCCTCAAAACATCAGGATTTAAGGAATACCAACGTAAATCAACAGAATCTTGGTCCAATTCCTAAACATACAGGCTAACAAATATATATAGGATTAGACACCTCTAAACCATTCTTTGAAACATTTACCCCATGGTGGAAGACAAATCCAGCCATGCATGCCAAACTTTGTTAATTTCTTCTCACATCCCATGAAGAGGTATGTGGCTTTGTATAATGGGATCATGGAGTTGACTAGGCTCTTCCAGAAAGGCACTGTTGGAGCAGCAGGTTTCTTCCAGTGTAAAAGAATGGCCTTGCACGCACAAAACAATAAAATATTAAGCAAAGTTCTATGGGCATTTGACAGGACCACTGCTTCCACCAATCCTAAGAGACGTACTGAAACTGACATGGTGATGGGTGTGGCAAGGACCTCTGCTATGCAATCTATAACAGCCGACCAAAAAGATTGCATTAGCTGACATTTCCAGAAAACATGGTCGAAATTGGCAGGGGAATGCGTGCATCGCTGGCCGAGCTGGGGCAAAATAGATTCTGTGGAGAAATTTAAAATGAATGAATGAACCTATCCCTAGATGAAAGTAAGTGCCTAAATGTGTGGTCCCACATGTCATCCCAGTCCTCCCCCTCAATGTCTGGAGCCTCTAATCTCCATCTCTCCCCACATCGGATTACCATGAAGTCCTTTACTCTTTTTTTAAGCCGAGGGCAAGTTTTTTGAAAGGAAGTCATCAAGCAGAAAGCTTTCTAAGACCGAAGGCTGAGCCTTCGATGGTCAAGGTATGAAACTGTGAGTGATAAGTGAGTGAGTGGTAATGCCCACAGCCTTGGATCTGGCAGTTCAAAGAAATGTGGAAGACAGGGGTTCATCCAGAGCAGGGAATAGGGCACAATCCCTGACAGGTTGGGTTGCATTCATTTTTGGGAGATTTCCCATGCTTTAACAGTGGCTTTCATAGTTTGTGTCGACGGAAAGGTAGATTTAATCCCTCTAAACAGAGCCAAGCGCCGACTTTTGTAAGAGCCCAGAAACTCCAATACCATGGCAGAGCCCCCATCGTCCTCCAGGATCCAACAGTGGGCAAACACCATCTGGCCCGAGAGATAATATTTTTGCCGATTGGGTAATGCTAGCCCTCCCTGACCCCAGGGCTCCTGTAACACTTTTTATTATTAGTATACAGGATTTATATAGCACCAACAGTTTGCGCAGTGCTTTACAATGTAAAGTTAGACACTACACCAAGAGTACAATTCAAAACAAGAGGGTTAGAGGAGTCCTGCTCCTACGAGCTTACAAAATAAGAGTCTGGTGAAACAAGAGGTAGGGACTGTAAAAGATGAACTGATGAGGGGAGTAGAAGATTCAGCTGTTAGCTGGAGGCAGGATAGACCTCCCTAAAGAGATGAGTTTTCAGGGATCACCTAAAAGTGGATATTGTAGGAGATAAACAGACAGATTGGGGTAGAGAGTTCCATAGGATGGGAGAGGCTCTGGAAAAGTCCTGGAGACAAGCATGGGAGACAAGGGAGCTAGAGAGTAGAAGGTCTTGGGAGGAGCCGAGAGGACGGTTTAGGTGATATTTAGAGATAAGATTGGTGATGTAGCTTGGGGCAGAATTGTGAATGGCTTTGTACTTTATTGTTAGTGTTCTGAATTTTTTTCGTTGGGCAACGGGAAGCCAGTGGAGGGATTGGCAGAGAGGAGGGGCAGACACTGAATGGTTGGTAAGGTGAATGAGTCTGGCGGCATTCATAATAGACTGAAGAGAGGATAGCTTGCAGAAAGATAGGCCAATGAGGAGGATGTTACAATAAGTCAAGGCGAGAGATGACAAGGGAGTGAATAAGTTGCTTAGTGGTGTCAATGGTTAGAAAGGGACGTATTTTGGAGATGTTTTGGAGGGGAAGTCTGGACGATTTGGATCATAATTGGATTTTGGGCTGAAAGGACAGGTCAGAGTCTAGAATTACACCTAGTACCTTGGCATGGGAAGGGACTGATGGTTGTATTATTGATCTTAATGGAGAAGTCAGAAGTCGGGGGGGGGGGGGGGGAGCACAGGCTGGAGGAAAAATTATGAGCTTGGTATTAGAAAGATAGCGTTTGAGGAAGTGGTGTGACATCCATGTTGATATGTCAGTTAGAAAGTTAGTAATGCGAGAGGAGACTGAAAGAGTGAGGTGACAAAATGGAGAGATAGATTTGTGTTTCATCAGCATAGAGGTGGTACTGGAAGCCATGGGAGTTTATTAACAGACCATGGGAGGAGGTATAAATAGAGAAGAGAAAGGGTCCGAGGACAAAACCTTGAGAAAGACAAAACCTACAGAAAGAGGAAGTGTAGAGGAGGAGACAGAGTTATAGGTGACACTAAAGTAGTCACTTGATCTCTAAATCACTTGATCTCTGTCACTAGCCACTTTCACTAGTTACTCTCAGTAGTGCGAGGGACACTTTCACTTTTAGTCTTTCACACTAAAGGAGTGATGTGATAGGGAGGAGGAGAGCCAGGAGAGAGCAGAGTCTTGAAGGCCAAGAGAGTGGAGTTTTTTGAGAAGGAGGGAATAGTCAACAGTATCAAAAGCTGCAGATAGGTCGAGTAGTATGAATATGGAATAGTGGCCATTGGTTTTAGCAGTTATTAGGTCATTAGTGAGTTTCTGTAGGGCAGTTTCAGTGGAGTGTAGCAAGTGAAAGCCAGACTGTAAGGGGTCAAAAAGGTTGTTGTCAGTAAGGTAGGAGCGAAGACGTTTGTAGACTAAGCGTTCTAAATGTTTTGATGCAAACTGGAGCAAGGAGATGGGTCTTCGGTTGTTCAGGCTAGTGGGATCCAGTGAGGGCTTTTTAAGTATGGGGGTGACCAGGGTATGTTTTAGAGGGGAGGGGAAGGTGCCAGTAGAGAGGGAGCGATGGAAGATGTGAGTGAGGGAGCATAAGATAGAAGAAGAGGGTGATGTGAGGGAACAGGATACAGGGGACAGGTGGTAAGGCGGGCTTCTGAGAAAACTTTAGAGACCTCTTCGGTACTAGCAAGGTCAAAAGAAGAGAGTATTGAGAGTGGATTTGTACAGGGTATGTACAGGGTATGTTAAGTGGGTTAGATGTCTGTGCAGTGGAGATGTCCCTACGAATTGCATCATTCTTGTTTTTGAAGTGATTGGCAATCTCGTGAGCAGTGAGTGAATTACTGGGTGGAGATGCTGGTGGAGAAAGTAGAGAGTTAAAAGTAGAGAAGAGACAACGATTACTGGAAGACATTAATTAGGATGACAAAGTAGGTTTGTTTGGCAGCATGGAGGGAGAAATTGTATTTTAAGAAGGCAGATTTACAGTACATTGGGTGAATGCATGCTGGGAGTAGGTTTTACGCCACGCTCGCTCCAGTGCTCAGCTATGTCTCTTAAGGTTTCTGGTGTTGTCAGTCTGCCAAGGTTGTAATAGTTGGGGCCTGACATTTTGTGTAGTGAGAGGAGCAAGAGAGTCCAGTAAGGATGAAAGTGAACTGTTGTAAATAGAGTTGGCCAGGTCAGGGCAAGATGGGGGTGAGATTTTGTCATACAGGTGGTCAGTTTCAGAGTAGAAAAGAGAAAGAATAAAGTGGCAAAGGTTTCTGCAGGTAATTGTTTTCTGCTTGGTGGGACAGGTGGTTGGAGACAAGCACATTTTGAAATTGATGAGGTTGTGGTCAGAGAGAGGAAAGGGAGTGTTGGTGAGGTTGCAGGGGGTGCAAAGATGGGAGAAAACAAAGGTCGAGGGTATTACCATCAGAGTGAGTGGGGCACTGAGTCCATTGTGTCAAAGGATGAGGTTGAGTTAAAAAGTTGGGATGCAGCTGGGCTGTTAAAATTGGCGGGGATGTTGAAATCACCAAGGATAATAGTGGGTAGGTGAGGACCAGTCAGCACTTAAGCATGAACAGAAGCATCATTGCCTGTCTGGCACCAGGATTACTTTGGACACATGTACAGCATGCAAATTGGTAATTTCTATCTTCCTGTAGGTAGACATGTGGTAGACAAACATTAGTATAAAGTCACATAAAGTCAAAGTCACAGTGCTTGACCGGGTACATATACCCACAAGGGGAGGTGATTGGAATAAAATCTTATTGCAACTTGAGCAGAGGTGGATCTTTCATCTACAGACCACCCTTCTTCCTGGCCTGAAGGAATCCATCTCATATTGTCCTTTCTTGAAAGGATTCTCCTCAGGGAAAACAAAATAATATGCCAGGTTTTCGATAAAACAATTTTCAAAAAACAAGTAGGCATTTTTTTTCTCTTCTTGCACTAAAAGGCACACATAGCCATCTCTATATTAATCTAGCAATAGTGAGTTATTAATAACAATGAAATACATCTCTGCATTTATTTAAAGCTTATATCTTTAAATGAAAAATAATTCATATGTAATACACAGAAATGAGATGAGTCTTTATTCATGTATTCATCTATAAAGGAATTCTATACACATATGTACTGTATGGATTGTATATGCAACACAACAAAAAAAAGTTTATCTCCTTTTTTTGTGTCCCCCTGCAGGTCTCTCTTGGTGGTTTTCCTGTTATGGGGATGTGGAGGTGGTTCCGATCAATTTATTGCCTTCTGGGGAGGGGGAGTTATGTCACTATGGTCTGACCCTCCAATTTGCTCTCCAGTGTCAGCTGGGGATCCCCTACTACGCCAGCGGGGTGTCCCATGGGCAATTCCAGAACGCCGGTGTTGTCGCGCGAGGCTTGTGCGGCCACTTCTAGGTGGTGGCGCGTGTGACGTCACGGTGTTGGACAGGTTGCCATGGATGGTGACACTATAGGATTGCATGAATTTTGGAAATGCCTTAATGACAATCAGTTAAATTAGCATTTTTCAATTGAGCATGATGCTTTCAGTATCAACTTTTTAGACATCACCCTAAAGAGCGATCCAACTACGGGTAATGTTTCAACACGCACCTATTGGAAACCATGCTATGGTAACACTATACTTTTTTCAGCCAATTGTCATCTATCCCACACCATCAATGCCATCTCTTATGGGGAGTTTATTCAAGCCAAACAAAACTGTTCAATAGAATCAGCCTTTGAGCTGGAATGCAGGGTCATTCATCAGCGCTTATTGGACCGAGGTTATAACGAATCTGTTATACACCAAGGACTTGAAAGGGTTGTGATAATGGACAGGAGGAATTACTGTCAGATAAGCCTAAAACCAAGAGAGAGTATAAAAATAAGAATAAACCTTATAAACCTTACAACTCTAGAAATAGAAGAATGGGAAAACTTATTATGTTTGTAAGTACATTTTCCCAAGAATATCATCAATATCCTCATAATCAGAATAATAAAAAAGAATCTGCCAATACTGTATACAGATAAAGATTTAAATGGGATATTCAATGGGATATTGCAAGCAGTTTGCCAGTAGGTGCGCTCACATTAGGGACTGCACTAGTCTTTTCTCATCTAAACAATGCCAACCCCCCCTGGCTCTCCTATCCTGGAAGTTACCCTTGTAATACAAAAACCTGTAGGTACCTTAATTTGTGTCTTTTGGGTAAAACATTTGTTGCCACATCCACAGATGAAGAGTTCATTATACAGCAATACATCAACTGTGGCACAAACTATGTAATTTACCTGATCACCTGTATTTCATATAGCCTCCAATATGTAGGTTGTACCACACATCTTTTGAGAGCCCATATAGGGGAACATTACTGTGACACAAATAACCCAAATGCTAGTAATATTTTGACTGCAACACGTCACTTTAGAGAATGTCATCAGGACGATCTTTCCTCATTTCGCTTCAGAGGAATAGAATGGTTGTCTGACACAGGTGATGTGGCGTACGTGAGTGAGGAGAGGGGAGGGGCCTGATGGCGGCGCTCACATGAGTGGATGGAGGAGGTCCCGTTATGCCAGTCGAGCGCAGTGAGAGAGCGCTTCGCTCCCGAAAATGAAATCAGTCCTTCCCTGTTGACCGTGCTCCCCCGCCTGTCCGTCCGCATGCAGCACACAAAGTAGGTACAAACAGCGGAGCCAGCGTGACCTGGAAAATGCCACCTGATGGCGGACGGAAACTAGGAGGTTCCCCGGAGACGGTGGAGTCTCCCCCGGACCCCCCCTCGGCCCTCCTTCTGCTCTCCCAGGCGGCGATCACCCCGAGAGTGACAGAATTGAATTGAGGAGCCTGAAGATAAGGTCAGATCGTACCTGTTTTGTTTCTCTGTCATCATGAACAAATGTGCAAATGGTCTAATGGACTTTTGAAATAAGAGATTTAATATATCTGAGGATTAGGAGTGTGATTGGTGCACAGCCTGGAACCTGGAGCTTGGACCCAGGAAGAAGCTGTTTAACCACTTGCTTACTGGGCACTTAAACCCCCCTCAGTCCCAGACCAATTTTCAGCTTTCAGCGCTGATGCACTTTGAGTGACAATTACGCGGTCATACAACACTGTACCCAAATGAAATTTTTATCATTTTTTTCCCACAAATAGAGCTTTCTTTTGGTGGTATTTAGTTACAGCTCGGAGTTTTATTTTTTGCTAAACAAACAAAAAAAGATGCAAAAAAAAAAAAAAAAAAAAAATCATGTTTTAATAGTTTGTTATAAAATTTTGCAAACGGGTCATTTTTCTCCTTCATTGAAGTGCGCTGATTAGGCGGCACTGATAGGCTGCATTGGTGGGCACTGATGGGCTGCATTGGTGGGCACTGATGGGCTGCATTGGTGGGCACTGATAGGCTGCACTGGTGGGCACTGATAGGCATAGTTAAGGCGGCACTAATAGACACAGATAAGGCGGCACCGATGGGCACAGATAAGGCGGCACTGATGGGCAAAGATGGGCACAGATAAGATGGCACGGATGGGTGGCACGGATAAGTGGCACGGATGGGTGGCACGGATGGGCACTGATAGGTACCACAGATAGATGGGACTGATGGGCACTGATAGGTGGCACTGATAGGTGGCTCTGATAGGTGGCACTGCTGGGCACTGATGGGCGGCACTGCTGGGCACTGATGGGCGGCACTGCTGGGCACTGATGGGCGGCACTGGGGTGCAGCACCTTTGAGGCAGATTTTGGGTGGCACTGTGGGTGGCACTGCTGGGTGGCACTGTGGGCACTGCTGGGTGGCACTGTGGGCACTGCTGGGTGGCACTGTGGGCACTATGGGCACTGCTGGGTGGCACTGACAGGGGGGCACTTACTTTATTTCAGGATGGCACTGCGGGTGGCAGGTGGGCACTGGCAGGGGGCAGGTGTCCGTTTAAATTGCTGGCCGTGATCGGGACTGATGTCCCGAACACGGCCGCCGGCGATCGGCTTTTTTTTTTTCTCCTCGCGCTGTCAGCGCGAGGAGGAATACTAGCCGATTACCGGCTCCGTTTTATCACATGATCAGCTGTCATTGGCTGACAGCTGATCACGTGATAAGGGGTCGGGATCGACCCCTTACACGGATCGGTGATCAGGCGAGTCTCACGGACTCGCCGATCACAGAGCGCGCCGCGCGCGCCCCTCAGGGGGCGCGCAGGCCGCTCGTAACCGGGACTACGTCAATAGACGTAGTCCCGAAAATGTGGGTCCGCGCTATTGCCGTCATTTTGCAATAGCGCGGATCCCAAGTGGTTAAAAGTATAATAAGTGCTGGTTTTTCCATTCCATCCTTTTTTTTTTTTTTGGGCTGTCTCTCTCCCCCTCAGTGTATTGCCTTGACACCCATTGAAGTTAATTAAAGGGACATTACTACTCCACTAAAAAGCTACGTTTAAAAGGGCCTGCACTTCAGCTCATATATTCAATACACTTATAAAAAAAAAAAAACACTGCAACTTAAAACTGTGGCGCTGATTCAAAAATAAAAAAGGGGAAAAGAAAGATTACTTGTGGAGGGAAAAAAAAAACCCGAATTGCTTATGGCTATAAAACTAAGAGGGCTGAATGATACGCTGTACTGAGAACTGTGCAACATTGAGTGATTTATTCTCTCGCAAATAATATACCAACAGCAGGCCACACTGTAGCAGTGCTTAATTTAATTTAATATAAAAGTGTAATAGCCCATAAAGGGTGGAGTACTGAGTACCGAGTAGTGGAAAACAGCAGGTGACATACGCTGAGAAAACAGTTGAATATTTATACGTATTATTATATGCTGGTGGAGAGGACTGTAGGAACAGATCCCCAAAGTCTTTTTCATATGTCTCCCTGGGAAGATATTTAGAAAGGAATAGCTCCGCCCCTTTCGCCCTGCCCTCTTTACCCCCAAAATAAAAAGGGAACCCTGGGGAAGAGAAAAATAAAAGACAATATGAGGGGAAGAAACCCCAAAACGAACGATCCGAAAGCCTCGAGGGAGAGCTTAAATACAAGCACAATTCAGAAATATCTGAAGGAAACAAGTCAAAAAAGCCCCGGCCTAGAGAGAAATCAAAAAGGGGTGAGAGAGAGGAAGAAAGATACTGGAAAACCAGATGGGGCACGGGGAGACACCTCCGGGAGAGGAGACGGACTCAGACCTGGAGAGCAGAAGAAGGGAGTTAAGGGATTCCTCTCAAATACCAACAAAATGCGAAATGCAAGACATGGTTTTGAAACTAGAAAACACTATTAAAGCGGAGATCTTAACAGTAAGGACGGACTTGGGGCATTTGTTGAGGCGAGTAGAGGAAGTAGAGGAGCAAACAGGAAGACAGGCCAAGGAAATATTGGATTTAAAAACGCAAGCAAAGAAAATGCAGGAGGCACACAGGGAGATCATATATAAGATGGAGGAACAGGAGAATCAAAATCGACGCCAAAACCTGAGGATTAGATCTTTACCAGAACAACAGGGAGAAGACTTAGGTGTAAAAATGGGAAAGATATTTAACCCCATATTGGGAAGAGAAGAAGGTGCAGAGATAAAAATAGATCGGGTGCACAGAGTGAGGAAACCCCCGGGGTTAAAGGAAGAGGTACCGAGAGATGTGATTATAAAATTTCATCTCTATGAAGATAAAGTCAAGATCTGGAGTAAACTTAGAGGACTACCACCAGTTCTATACGAAGGGGTAACGTTACAGGTTTTCATAGACCTGTCTTCAGGAGGGGACGGACTGGTGGAGGGATTAGGGGGGGATCGGGCTCTATCACTCCTTGTCTGTAGAGGGATACTCCTGCTCCCTGGGGGGAAGGGGAGCGGGGGGTTCAGAAGGGGGGCGCCGCAGTTTGGGTCAAACCCCGGGAGAAAGGGCTTGCAGAAGGAGTGGATCTCATAATGCAAAGCAAAGGCCAGGAATGGGCTGGAGGGTGGCAGAGGGAAAGGGGGGAGGGGAGGGGGGAACTAGGAGGAAAAAAGGGGAAAAGATATTCCTGGCAGTTGAAAAAAAGAGAAGCGGGGGTTCAAATGAGTTTTAAAAGGTGCAGATTAAACTTCTCTTCGGGTAGTCTCGGATGACAGAGATAAAGTTTGTGTCATATAATGTAAAGGGTCTAAACTCCCCCGATAAGAGATATAAACTCTTAAAGGAATTACAGCAATATAAAGCAGAAGTGGTGTTTCTCCAAGAGACCCACTTAACGCAAGACACAAATGTTAAACTGTACTCCGATAATTACCCGAATTGGTTCTATGGAGATTCGCCAATAAGGAGGGCCAAGGGAGGGGCAATTGGGTTTGAGAAATGCACAAAATTCAAGGTGATCGACAGGCTGACCGACCCGGAGGGTAGATATTTGTTCCTGAAAGGGAAACTCGGGGATAGGATCTTTACCCTAGCAAATGTGTACAGTCCAAATAAAAACCCAGTAAGATATTTGAAACAAATCTTGAGGAGACTTGTGGATTTTAAAACAGGAGATGTAATACTGGCAGGTGACCTTAATTTTTGTATGGATCCAGTACATGATAGTACGTCTCGTGCCAAGGGGATGAGTGGGAAGAGCCTGAAAACAATCAAACTCCGATTGAGACAAAGTCAATTGATAGACGTATGGAGGATACAACATGAAAAAATAAAAGATTACACTTTTTTTTCCCCAGTGCACGGGACGTACTCTAGGTTGGACTACATGATGGTTGAACATAGATTGTTGGAGACCGTATTGGAAACAAAGATAGGAATAGTATCCTTGTCAGATCATTCCCCGGTGATAATGAAGATGAGGATACCTGGAATACATAGGCATCCGTTTACCTGGCCGCTAAACAAGGACCTTTTACAGGACAATAAAATCGCAGAAATAATACAGAAAGAAATAGAATTTTATTTCTCGATGAACGACACAGGTGAGGCGATGGGCGCCTCCCTGTGGGAGGGTCATAAAGCCTATGTTAGAGGTATCCTCGTCTCCATAGGGGCAAGAAAAAAAAAGGAAAGAGCAGAGTAAAGGGAGAAATTGATGATAGAGGTCTACAGATTGGAGCAGGAGCATAAAAAACAAAGGGGCCGACAACAAGACCTCTTTCATCAATTGATTAATAAGAGGGAGGAGCTTAAAGACATCTACGACCGGGAAGCAAGAAGGGCATTAGAGGGGAGAGCCAGAGAGAAATACTATGGGGAAAATAAAATAGGAAAATATTTAGTGAGACAGGTGAAAAGTAAGAGAGAGATCAATTTCATTGACAAAATTCAGGATAAGAATGGGAAAATTGTCCACACTTCTAGGGAAATTGCGGAAGTATTTAAACAATATTATGAAACTTTGTACAATGTAGGACAGAAAGGGGAACAAGATAAAGGGAAAAAGGAGAAAACTAAAGAATTCTTGTACAAAGCTAAATTACCACGATAACCAGACTGTGATGGGCAGAACATGGATAGACCCATCACAGAAGAGGAAATTCATAATGTGTTAAAAGAAACAGCCTCAGGTAAAAGCCCGGGCCCTGACGGGTTCATGATCTCCTACTATAAAAAATATAAGGAAATTTTAGTCCCTCAATTTTGCAAATATATAAATAGATTAGGTACAAAATACGAAATGGGGGGAGACGCCCTGCGAGCTGCTATAACGTTGATCCCGAAGGAGGGCAAAGACCATACGCTCTGTTCTAATTATAGGCCGATAGCCTTACTGAACACAGATATAAAATTTCATAGTTTCATAGTTTCATAGTTTGTTAGGTTGAATAAAGACACCAGTCCATCCAGTTCAACCTGAGTGAGTTTCTACAATTGTCTCCATCCCTGTACATTGCACACTCATGTTGGTCCCTACCCTCAAGGAGCCCACAATCCAAGGTCCCCATTCATATACTAGGGCCAATTTTGAACAGAAGCCAATTTACCTACCTGCATGTCTTTGGATTGTGGGAGGAAACCAGAGTACCCGGAGGAAACCCACGCAGGCACAGGGAGAACATGCAAACTCCAGGCAGGTAGTGTCATGGTTGGGATTTGAACCAGCGACCCTTCTTACTGCTAGGTGAGAGTGCTAACCACTACACCACTGTACCGCCCGCAAGTTATATGCCAAAGTATTGGCGGCTAGATTAAAAGAAAAAATTACAGAACTGGTACATCTGGACCAAGTCGGATTCATACCCGAGAGAGAGGGTAGGGACAACGGGGTAAGGGCATTGCTCCTTATCCAGGCATTAAAAAACAATGGGTCCCCAGGTCTATTCCTGTCAATGGATGCTGAGAAAGCCTTTGACAGGGTAGACTGGGGACTCATGTTAGAAACCCTAGAAGTGATGGGGGTGGGCCCGAGGATGATCCACTGGATTAAAGTTCTATATAATAGTCCACAGGCGGCGGTAAAGGTTAACGGAGAAACATCTACACAGCTCCAAATGGGAAATGGCACCAGACAGGGGTGTCCATTATCACCCCTGCTGTTTGCGATATCTCTCGAACCGTTATTGGCCTCGATCCGAAACAATCCAGATATAAAGGGGATTAGGGTGGGAGAGGAAGAGCACAAACTCGCAGCATACGCGGATGATGTGCTCTTCTTCATCACAAACCCTAGGATAACGATTCCGAACTTGCTAAGGACACTAGAAAAGTTTGGTAAAATATCAAATTTGAAGATTAACCTTGGCAAGTCAGAAGTTTTAAATATTAATATCAGCAATCAGGAAGAAGAGAGACTACGAGCAGAATTAAATTTTCCCTGGCGTAAGGAGATTAAATACCTGGGAATTTTCCTCTCGAATACTACCAGGAAAATATATATGAAAAATTACATCCCATTATTAGAGGAAATAAAGAGAGAAATTAAAAAAATCTCATTCAGCCCCCTTTCGTGGTTAGGACGGATAAACGTGGTTAAAATGATTTTGGTCCCGAAGATCATATATAAGTTCCAAATGATGCCCATTTCACTCCCTGCGGCCTTCTTTGAAATATTAAGGAAATTAATTTCGAAGTTTATATGGCAACATAAAAAGCCGAGGATTGCATTGTATTAAGGAGGGGGAAAAAACAAGGGGGACTGGCGGTCCCGGACCTGAAAAGATATTATAATGCAGTGGCTCTTTCACGGGTGGTAGAGTGGGCGAAAGAAGTAAATGACAAGAGATGGGTCAGCTTAGAAAATGCATTATGTCAAGCACAATTAGGGAGACTAATATGGAACCCGCCACAACATAGGACAGTGGGTCCTAACACACATGAAATAACACGACACGTATTTAAAATTTGGGATCGAACACATACACAAAATAAATGGGGGTATAACTCACCCTTGATTTTTTTTAAAGAAAATTAATTTTTTTCCACCGGGAAAACAAGAAATAGGGGGGAATTGGATAATAAAAAATAATGCACAATTAAAAGATATATTCGTAAAAGATAAACTAAGCACCTATCAAGCACTAAGGGAGGATACTGAACTTATGAGGATTGATGCTTGGCGGTTCCTCCAGTTACGTCAGTTCGTAGCAAAATTGCCCCAACCAATACGAGGCGAAGAAGAACTAAGGCCCTTTGAACGGCTCTGTCAGAGAGTAAAATCAAAAAATAATATAGGCCTAATTTATAAAATACTTTCAGAGGGGGATGAGCTGGAGGACCCGGCATTTATCAAAAAATGGGAAAATGAGCTGGGGTCACAATGTAGCACTCAAATTAGAAAGAAAATATTTAAATTAGTCCACTGTGGGGGGGGGGATAAATTGATAGAGACGAATTATAAATGCATAGCAAGGTGGTACGCCACCCCTGACAGACTGAGTAAGTTCGGAGTCGAACAATCCTCGGAATGTTGGCGGGGATGTAAGAAAATTGGGAATATGGGTCACATTTGGTGGGACTGTCCCATTATTAAAGAATATTGGAGGAGGATTATTGACATGATAAAAGTAGTAACAAAAAAAGAAGTAAGAGAAGACCCATGGATCGTCTTATTCCATGGGACAGATGAGTCAATAAAACAATATAGATCCACGGTAATCCCCATATTACTTGATACCGCAAAAAGCTTAATCCCGAAAAAATGGCGAGAGAAGGAGAGCCCCAAAATACAGGATTAGATCTCCCGAGTAAATGAAACACAATATTTGGAATGTTATGAGGAAGGGGGAGAGGATTCAACAGCAAAAGAGGTCAGGATGGGGAAATGGGAACCCTGGGAAAAATTTAAAAAATCATGGCGATATGTGGAGGAAATAACACAATAGCATTAAGGACAAGCAACCCCTAATCGAAAAAGACGAATTAATTATGAACCCCACGAGAAACTGGCCAGGAAGGGGAGGGGGGTGGGGCGGGAGTTGGGTGGGGGAAGATGGAAGGGTATTTAAGGTTCAGACGGAGTATGTATAAATTAAGAAAGTATCAAGAAATGTCTGTAAATGGGTTTAATGTACTTTTGATTATTTTTATATTGATGAAAAATAAATAAAGATTAAAAAAAAAAAAAAAAAAAAGAATGGTTGTCTCACTTGCCCAGAGGAGGTGACAGGGACAGAAGGCCACTGGGGAGAGAAGCGTGGTGGATTTTTAGATTTAAAAACTAGCCTCAGGGGTTAAACCTGAGGTGGGATCTGGACTTGCACTTACATTAAGAATGCCTCTCCCAGAGCTTCCTCTTTTTCTTTTCCTTTCTCTCTTCAGGATTTTTTTTTCACATACCTGGATTATTATTTTCATCTTTTTTATTTAGTGTTTTTTTAATTTTATGGTGTGCTTTCTTCTTTCACCCTATATGAATTGCAGCTGATTCTCTTTTTTGGATAATTGCCTGCGGTCAATTAAGACAATCAATGGGTGGAGTTTGTGATCTTTAGAGCTACTATTTATATCAAAGTTTTATGTCTGTAACGTGGTTATGACTAAGGCCTTATAGGTTGAAACGCATCAACTGACAAGCTGCATTTGTTCACTGTGGCTATTCAATAAAATTAAGAAATTTTAAGAGCAACAAACGGAGTGCGGATCATTTTTTAAACATTACTCTACTCAGCCAGGACTGTGGATTGGGCACCTGGGAGCTCTGCTATCTATGTGGCGTATGGGTAGTAGCACTGACTTTTCTGTTTATGGGTTGCCATGGAGTCGGCGGCCTCGGCCAGGAATCTTCCGGGATGCCGAGGAGGCCACACAGCTGCCCTTTGATGCGTACATATGTAAACGGTGTTCAAACCACACATGTGAGGTATTGCTGCGAACGTTAGAGCGAGAGCAATTATTTTGGCCCTAGATCTCCTCTGTAACTCAAAACATGTAACCAGTAATCATTTTTAAACCATCAGCCATGGGTATTTTTAAGTAGTGAAGTTTGGCGCCATTCCACCAGTGTGTGCCATTCCACGAGTGTGTGCAATTTTGAAGGGTGACATGTTAGGTATCTATTTACTCAGTGTAACTTCATCTTTCACATTATGCAAAAACATTGGGCTAACTTTGCTGTTTTTTTTTTTGAAACACGAAACAATTTTTTCCCAAAAAAATGCGTTAGAAGTATTGCTGCGCAAATACCGTGCAAGATAAAAAGCAATGACCACCATTGTATTTTCTAGGGTCTTTGCTAAAAAAATATATAATGCTTTGGGGTTCTATGTAATTTTCTAGCAAATAAATGATGATTTTTACATGTAGGAGAGAAATGTCAGAATTGTCCTGGGTGCTCCAGAACGCCTGCAGGTGCTCCCTGCATGTTGGGCCTCTGTATGTGTCCACACTGTGTAAAAGTCTCACACGTGGTATTGCCATACTTGGGAGTAATAGCAGAATGTGTTTTGGGGGTGTAATTTGTGCTATGCATATGCTGTGTGTGAGAAATAACCTGCTAATATGACAATTATGTGAAAAAAAAGAAAAATCTTGATTTTGCAAAGAATTGTGAGAAAAATTACAAATTCAAAACCCTCACCATGCATCTTTCTAAATACATTGGAATGTGATCAATTTTCAAATATTGGCACCATAGCTTGTGGATAACTTTCACAAAGACCAAATAATATACACCAATTTGTACTTATTTTTACCAAAGATATGTAGCAGTATAAGTTTTGGCCAAAATGCATGAAGAAAAATTACTAATTTGCTAAATTTTATAACAGAAACAAAGAAAAAATCATTTTTTTACAGAATTTTTGGTCTTTTATCTTTTATAGCGCAAAAAATAAAAACCCAGCGGTGATTAAATACCACCAAAAAAAAAAAGCTCTATTTGTGTCAAAAAAAGGACACAAATTTCATATAGGAACAGTGCTGCATGACTGAGTAATTATCATTCAAACGTGAGAGCACCGAAAGCTGAATATTGGTCTGGTTAAAGTGCCCAGTGGTCAAGTGGTTAAATATCATGCCTGGGGGGTGATTATAGTATGCCTGTAAAGTGGCACATTTTCCCATGTTTAGAACAGTCTCTGCACAAAATTACATTTCTAAAGGAATAAAAGTAATTTAAAACTGCTTGCGGCTGTAATGTAATGTCGCGTCCCGGCAATATAGATGAAAATCTTTGAGAAAAACGGCATGGGCCCCCCCCCCAGCCCATTACCAGGCCCTTTGGGTCTGGTATGGATAATATGGGGAGCCCTGCACCCAAATCCAAAAAATAGGTGTGGGGTCCCCAGGCCCTTTATAATCAGAACAACAGTATACAGGCGGTCCCTGGGTTACAAACAAGATAGGGAGTGTAGGTTTGTTCTTAAGTTGAATCTGTTTGTTTGTAATTTGGAACAGGTACATTTTTAAAGTATAGCTCCAGCCAAAATAATTTATTTTTAAGCTTTTTGGATAACATAGGGAAGAGTTATCAGCCCAGTAACATTTGTTTTGCTGTTTGTGCCTCTGTTCAGAAGATTTCACCTCACTTTCTGTCCCAATGACAATTGGATTTTGAAAATTTTGGGTTATTAGGGAAACTAGTATTGGTGATAAAGCATCAGTGGAGACACCTTTTCCCATATTAACTCTTACAGGAGAAAATTTTCCCTTCCTAGGGGTAGATTCCCTCTCACTTCCTGTTATCTCCCTCGGTTTGTAAGTAGGAGTCGTTTGTATGCCGGATGTTTGAAAATAGGGGACCGCCTGTATATATTATACGGCGGGCCCTATACACTCTGTGAAAAATTGGGCCTTGGGTGTTGGTGGTACCAAAACACTGTAAACCCTCACAGTTACTCTTGGTGGTGCTGGAACGGGCCCTGCTGTGAAATATTATATCAAGGATCGTAATTACATGCCCCTGTTAAACAGGGACAGAAGAATTGGGCCTTGGGTGGTGGTGGTGGTGGCACAACACTGTAAAGCCTCACAGATACTCTTGTTGAGTGTCGGAACAGGCCCTTTCTGTGAAATATTAGAGCAAAAATTGTAAATACATGCCTCTTTTAAACAGGGGCAGAAAAATTGGGCCTTGGGCGGGGGTGGTGGTGGTGGCACAACACTGTAAAACCTCACAGATACTTTTGTTGAGCGCAGGAACGGGCCCTGCTGTGAAATATTAGATCACAAATTGTAATTAGGCACCCCTGTTAAGCAGGGGCAGAAAAATTGGGCCTTAGGCAGTGGTGACGGTGGTGATGGTACAAAACTGCAACCCCTCACAGATACTCTTTTTGAGCGCAGGAACGAGCCCTGCTGTTAAATATTTGATCATAAATTGTAATTACATGCCCCTGTTAAACAGGGGCAGAAAACTTGGGCCTTTGGCAGTGGTGGTGGTGCCACAACACTACAACCCATCACAGATACTCTTGTTGAGTGCAGGAACGAGCCCTGCTGTTAAATATTTGATAAAAAAATTTAATTACACGCCCCTGATAAACAGGGGAAGAAAAATTGGGCCTTAGTCAGTGGTGGTGGTGCCCTGAACCAAAAATATTCTTAGAAGCTATCATCATGAAGATTGAGGAGGATTAAGATAGTCACTCAGCATAATAGGATAGTCACTCAGCATATGCAGTCTTCAAGGGATCCCACATCCATAAAAAAAATCAATCGGTTACATCAGCATCAGGTGCTTGGTAGCTGGTGATCCTAGACTGATTCATTTTTATGAATCTGAGCCAAGCAACAGACTCTGTGATTGGTTACAAAGCCTTCAGCAGCACTAAATGTGTGTTCAGAAATAATTCTGGATGCAGGACAGGCCAGTAGCTCAATTGCATATTGAGCAAGCTCATCCTCAAGACCCAGTAACCCAGTGGATGTTCTGATGGAAAGGTCTCCAAGTCTAATCTTGTCCCTGGGGACTGAAAGCAATCCCTTGAAGCATTCAGACGCTGAGCATGTGGATGGCTGGGACTGAATTTTTTTTGATGGTTTAGCAACTGGGGTAGGGAAATTTGCCTGCTAAAATCAGATGTTGGTGTACCGCTAGCAAATTGGCCGCAAGTACTTGGGACACCTATTTCTATACCTTCATTCCTCTCAGTGCAGGTTTCTGAGAGGACTGGAGGTATAGTGCAGTTGGAGATCCCAGCTGATGAGGAGCGCCTTGTTCTTTGATGTAGGTCTTTTAAGTGCTGTTGCCAACAGACTGCATGGGAGGTCTTCATATGTCTGGTCAAGCATGTGGTGACCAAGCTGCTGTTTTGGCCACACTTGATATGCTTCAGACATATGTTGCAAACAGCAATGGTGCGATCTACTGCACACTTGTCAAAAAAGTCCACACCAAAGAACTTTTCAAAATATGTGGACAGTCAGCAGCGCCCTGCACCTGCTTAGCTCTGCAGTGTAATGCAATAGGGTGGCTGCCCTTAAGCTGCCCCTTGGAGGGCATCCTGCCTTATTGGAGATGTGCCTCCTCCTCTCTCCTATCAGGCACCCAAGTAGAGTCAGTGACCTCATCATCCCCTCCCTCCTCATCACTGGAGCAAACTTGGCATAATGCTGCAGCTGGGGGAACATGACTGACAGTTTCTTAAACTTCTTGGGCACCCCCTCTCTCTAGGCTCACGTTATTCCCTTCCTCAACCTGGGTACCATCATCAGAGCCTTAAAATCACTGTAGCATGTACCCGACACTGTGGTCGAATAGTTCGGGGGACTTCTCCGTGTATGATGGTTGGGCTAGGGAAGGAGTGACTGTTGACATGCAGCTGATGGAATAGGCCACTTTGGCAGCTGCATTGGCAGGCAAACTACTCTGAGCCTGGGTGACAGAGGATGAGGAGGATGAGGACAGATTTGTTATCCATTCCACCAATTCTTCTGCATGTTGTGGCTCAATAACACGGCCAGTTGCCGAAAAAAAGGACAAGCGTGCCACGTGCTGAGGATGCACCACGTCCATGACTAGCCCTCTTTTAGTGGCCTGTGAGCGTCTGCCTCTCCTTGGTGGCCTTCCAGACATGTTGTAAATATTGTTTAGCAAAACCACACTACACTGTGTACACCACCAGAAAAGTAGTAGCAACTGCACTAGGGATGCACAGTACTTTGTACACCAACAGAAGTGTAATAACAACTATGGGTACACTGTATGCATTATGTACTGTGTACACCATTAGAAAAGTAGTAGCAACTGCACTATGGGTGCACGGTACGGTGTATGCCGCCTGAAGTATATTAGAAAAAGTACACCAGGAATAGCCTGCAGTTAGATATAGGCTTAGCTATACTGGATGCAGTGTATGTATATATATATATATATATATATATATATATATATATATATATATATATGAGACTGTCTGTATATATATATATATACATATATATATATATATATATATATATATACACATATATATATATATATATATATATATATACACATATGTATATATATATGTATATATATATATATATATATATATATATATATATATGTATATATATATATATATGTATATATATATATATATATATATATATATATATATATATATATACATATATACATATATACATATATATATATATATATATATATATACATATATATATATATATATATATATATATATATATATATATATATATTAAATACACTGCAGCTAACTGAATAACCTGCCTGCCTGAAGTATGTTAGAAAAGTACACCAGGAATGGCCTGCAGTCAGATATAGCTAAACTGGATGCAGTGGATATATATATATATATATACGAGACTGACTGTATATTAAATAAGTGTATATTAAATACACCGCAGCTAACTGAATAACCTGCCTGTCTGCTCAATCTAAATGATGCTCTCTCTCCGTCCACACCAATAACACATTACACGGGGCCGACGTGCAGGCAGCCTTATAAAGTGTGGGGCATGGACTTAGTCCCGCTGAGCCATGATTGCCCAAAGGCACCCTGCCTTTGGCCAATTATGGCTCTCTTAGCTGAGGACACTGGGATTGGCCAAAGCATGCAAGTCATGGTGCATGCTTTGGCCAATCATCATACAGCAATTCACTGCGCTCCCGTAGTGCATTATGGGGTGTCACGAGGCACTCAATTTTGACATGAATGCCCCATAATGTTTGGTTTTCGACGAACTGACGAACGGCCAATGTTCGAGTCAAACTCATGTTCGACCCAAACATAAAGCTCATCCATACTTTCTACACATACATCACTGTAGTTTGCCTGCTGGCATCTAAAGGCACAAGACAGTTGTTTAACTTACATATATATTTTTTATAGTCATTGTAAATACAAATATCTCTCCCAATTCAGCACACTCTGGTGATACCACATTGAGGAACTATTAACATCACTAACTTTCTGAAGACTACATGGCTCACTGGTTAACCTGTGATACAAGTCCTATAAGCTATGGCAAATAGCAGATATAATAACAAACCCTCCTGTCCTTGCACACCTAATAAGTGTGACCTCTTGCAGGCAAAATTGCATTCCTCTGCTGCTCCTCTGATGGGTGATCACCCTGAGAATATCCTGTTTTGATGTTTTTACCTGCTCTGGCTACACATGATTCTTTCTATTAAAAGTAGGACTTTCTGTTTAATAGAAAGAATCATGTGTAGCCAGAGCAGGTAAAAACATCAAAACATTTCATTTTTGGATACATGTATACACAGGTTTGTCCTTCTCTATATGACAATGTTAATATTATGTGCTGATATGTTTCACAATTCAGATGTCCACATCACCCTGGGAAGATCGTAAACAAGACACAATTGAAACGCGTTGTGGTATCTCTAAGCAATAAAATCCATAGAGATATACATTTCTTGTGTACTGTTTATTGCTAAGCTCCATCTGGACATTTACTATGTGTGTGAATTATATATACCAGAGCTCATGTTGTTGTTATTGTTGCTGTTTTTAATTGATCTTATATATTAATTGCAATAATAAAGATTTTTTTACAATAGAAAGTACACACTTTTCTTTTTGAAGCTGCTCAAAAAGAGCTTTTTCTTCTTTCACATTTAATGATTCCTAAACTTTTTTGTTATATACTTTTATATAGATGAATTGGTGGCTTTATGCATTGATTGACTTTTTCTGTACTGGTTGTTATAAAAAAAAAATTAAAATTTGATTTAATTGGTGTTTTTATTTTTTTTATTGTTTATTGTATTGAATTCTGTTTACATGGCACTATATAGATGTATATTATTTTCACAATTTCATTGGTATTTTTGGTATTTTAATGCAGCAACATTCAAGTAAGTAGATGTTGGTCTATATACATTGATTTGCTCTTTAACCACTTAAGCCCCGGACCAATTGTCAGCCTAAGGACCAGAGGTCTTTTTACAATTTCGCATTGCAATGCTTTAACTGGTAATTGCGCGGTCATGCAATGTTGTACCCAACTGAAATTTGTGTCCTTTTCTTCCCACAAATAGAGCTTTCTTTTGATGGTATTTGATTGCCTCTACGATTTTTATTTTTTGCGATATAAATGGAAAAAAACAAAATTTTGAAAAAAAAAGATATTTTCTACTTTTTGTTATAAGAAAAATCGAATAAACTCAATTTTTGTCATACATTTAGGCCAAAATGTATTCAGCCACATGTCTTTAGTAAAAAAATGTCAATAAGCGTATATTTATTGGTTTACGCAAAAGTTATAGCATCTACAAACTAGAGTACATTTTCTGGAATTTACACAGTTTTTAATTTATGACTGCCTATCTCATTTCTTGAGGTGCTAAAATGGTAGGGCAGTACAAAACCCCCCCAAATTACCCCATTTTGGAAAGTAGACACCACAAGGAAATTGCTGAGAGGCATGTTGAGCCCATTGAATATTTTTTGTTTCTTGTCAAGTGATTGAATAATGACAAAAAAAAAATGTTTACAAAAAGTTGTCACTAAATGATATATTGCTCACACATGCCATAGTTATATGTGGAATTGCACCCCAAAATATATTCTGCTGCTTCTCCTGAGTACGGGGATACCACATGTGTGGGACTTTTTGGGAGCTTAGCCGCGCACGGCACCCCAAAAACCAATCACCGCCTTCAGGATTTCTAAGGGTGCAAATTTTTGATTTCACTCTTCACTACCTACCACAGTTTCGAAGGCCATAAAATGCCAAAATAGCACAAAACCCTCCCAAATGACCCCATTTTGGAAAGTAGATACCCCAAGCTATTTGCTGAGAGGCATGTTGAGTCCATGGAATATTTTATATTTTGCCACAAGTTGCGGGAATATTACAAACTTTTTTTTGCACAAAGTTGTCACTAAATGATATATTGCTCACACATGCTATGGGCATATGTGAAATTATACCCCAAAATACATTCTCCTGAGTATGGGGATAACACATGTGGGGGACTTTTTGGGAGCCTAGCCGCGTACGGGACCCCTGAAAACCAAGCCCCGCCTTCAGGATTTCTAAGGGCATTCATTTTTTATTTCACTGAGCCTGAATCTGATAGATGAGTGACTTCCTCTTCACTATCTGTCATGCTCAGAAATGTGTAGACCTCTTCACTAGTGTACCTTTGCTTTGCCATTTTGGGCTCTAAATTTAGTGGTACACTAGTGAGATTCACAGGTAAAAAAGCACCTAGGCTGTCAGCGACTATATAAAACGCTACCAAAAAAAACTGTTAGCGATTGCAGGGATCAGGCCTGACTCTGTGAACGCTGCAGTTATGTGTTTATTGTTTTGTAAGTGACAGTGATCGATCGATACTGCACTTGGGTGGGCTGGGCGGAGGGGCAAAACGCAGGTGCTAGCAGGTATCTGGACTGATCCCGCTAACAATGCGTTTTTTGGAACCCTAAACTGCTGGGGACGCTAGTATAGATCTGATCAGATATTCATCTGTTCAGATACTATACCACTACGGGAGGTGTATGCTTTGCGCATGGGTGTTAGCGGTACTGGCACTAACCTAGCACTGCCTGGGGCGACGCAGACCCTATCTGACCCTAAAACCTAATTGATATCATCTGCTGGGCGATCAGGGGGTTAAACCTTTATTGGGTAATAAATGGCGGGTGCCCTGATGCTATAAAAAGCAAACTAACTAACCAGCGTCATCCGTAACACTTATACAGTGATCACTGGTGAAAGGGTTAACTAGGGGCAATCAGGGGGTTAAAACCTTTATTAGGTATTATATGTGGGTACCTGACATTATATAAAAACCTGACAGGAAACCTAAATAACGAAATAACTAACTGGCTAACCAGCGTCACCAGTGACACTTATACGGTGATCACTGGTGAAAGGGTTAACTCTAGGGGCAATCAGGGGGTTAAAACCTTTATTAGGTATGATATGGGGGTCCCTGACGCTATAAAAACCTGGCGGTGAACCTAAACAATAACTAGCTACCTAGCGGCACCAGTGACACTAATGCAGCGACCAGAAAAACGATTGCTTAGTGACACTGGTAAAAGGGGGTGAAAGGGTTACCTGGGGGGCAATCAAGGGGTTAAACCTATATTGGGGGTGTAGGGGGCTACCCTGGACCTAACACTAACTGCCCTGCAACTTTTTACAGTCACAACTGACACTAAATGCAGTGATCAGTAAATAAATGATCACTACAATCAGTGACACTGTGACTGGGGGGGGGGGGGCGCGGGGTGATCGGGGAGGTGATCAGGGGGTGACTGGGGATCTGATCGGACCCCCCACCCGCTGGAAGGCAGGCACGTATGGGTACGTGCTTGTGCCTATCCATGCCATTGTGCCGACTTATAATTACATGCGGCGGTCCTTAAGTGGTTAAAGCGGTAGTAAACTCTCCAAATGATACATGATTTAAACAATATTGAAATCTTAATCTAACATGATTATTTACAATGAACATGGTACTAAAAGTATGCTTTCTTACTGTCATAAATCGTTATTTTTGAAATGCTCCTGCTTGCTGTTTGCCAGCACCATACCAACTCTGGTCTTCCGCATCTGTCTTGTCATTTAGTTCCACTCACAGTAGCTTTCCCTGTCCATAATCCCACTATGCGCATTAGTAACCATATCCAAGCCTCTTCTTCGACTTTGGTTACTACGGAAACGAAGTTCAGCGAATCGGAGATAATCCTGTTGCTGCCTTACTTCAGAATCAATGTAATATATAAAGGAGACTATGGGGGTCATTTACTATAGGCGCTGTGGCGCTAATTAATGCTAATTAGCGCTAAAATGGTATTCACTAATATAGCACTGGTAATCAAAATCTCCCAAAATCTAATTTACTATTGTTCCTTGAAACCAAATAGCGCCCAAACCCTTACTTTGCTAAATCCTGGAGAATTGCACATGGAAATATTGTTTAGAGCATGATATAATTGACTAAATAGTACTGAAAAATGCAGTATATTATTTAAAGATAATATGCTTTTAAACTGCGTGAAAAGGTGATTTCTACACTGAAATATCTTTAAAAGTCTGAGAAGAGATAACTGAGCAAGCTCAGACCTGCAAATAGCTCTCATTTTAGCTCCATTTTAGCTCCAGTGTCTTTTTTACAGGGCACAATAGTAAATACTAAAATGAGCGCTGAATAAAAGAGCATTTTTTGTGCTATTGTAGTCCAATGCAAGTTTTAGCCATTGATTCTAATGGTACAATTGTAACTTTCACAAATAAATCCTTTTAATGTTGAGATGAAATGTATCTTTCTCTGAAATAATTTTTCCTTTGCAACATTGTTACTTTTACTTCAAATATTTTGTTTTTAAGAATGCTAGAATGTGAAATGTTCTGATGTTTTGGTAAAATATATTTTTCTCTTTCATTTTCACTTGTAATGCCCTGTACAAACGTTCGGACTTTCCGACGTAAAATGTGTGATCGGAACGTGTTGTCGGAAAATCTGATCGTGTGTGGGCTCCATCGGACTTTTTCCGTAGGAATTTCTGACACACAAAGTTTGAGAGCTGGATCTAAAATTTTCCGACAACAATCCAATTGTTTATATTCCGATCATGTGTAGACAATTCCGACGGACAAAGTGCCACGCATGCTCAGAATAAATTACGAGAGGAAAGCTATTGGCTGCTGGCCCATTTATTGTTCAGGTTGTACGTCTTCTATGTCACTGCGTTCAGAACGGTCAAATTTTCCGACAACTTTGGGCGACGGTGTGTATGCTAGACAAGTTTGGGCCAAAGTCCGTCGGAAAAAATCTGACGGATTTTGTCGTCGGAAAGTCCGACCATGTGTACAGGGCATTGCTCTCCATCTTACAACCATCTTTACCCAAACTCACACAGGTGTTTTTACAAAGCACAGATAATACAATTGCTGATACAAATTTAAAATGAGTCACAATTTTTTGTGCTTTTTATTATTTCCAAATAATCATAATTTGAGCCCAAAAAATGTGATATGTGTACCAATATTAGAAATCAAATAGAATTTCAAATGTAACTCCCAAAAATTTGAGGGTAACATCACTGTTCTACACTCACCCACAAAAAACACCACATATCACGAAATAAATCAAGAAGAATAACTCTTGTATAATGTAATTCCATCACCTGTATGTCCAAAGAAATGCAGTATTTATGAGTATTTATGTGTAGGAGATTTTCACGTGTCAGCTTTGTGGCTTAGAGGTTAGAACTTCTGCTTAGCGTGTCTGGGTTCAAATCCCAAACATGCTGCTTCATGTAGAGAAGTTGTCTCATCTCCCAGGTCCTAAAACTAAACGTAGTATTTATGTGTAGGAGGGTTCCACCACCATTGCAATTCTTGCCAGATACACTGTCCAATCAAGTAAAGTATTGGGATGCCTGCCTTTACACACACGTGAACTTTAATGGCCAGCCAAGTCTTAGCCCTTATACACACGGTCGGAGAATCTGTCGGAATGAGTCTTATCGGGCCGCGTCGTCAGATAATCCGACTGTGTGTGGTATGCATCGGACTGATTCCGTCCGAATCTCCGTCCGATCCAAATTTCCAACATGTTGGAAAGATTTCCCGACCAAATGGGCCGGACGGACCTAATCCGATCATGTGTAGAGCATTTTCATCAGACCAAGTAACACGCATGCTCACATTTAAATTCCGACACGGAAGTGCTCGTTCAGGTAAAACTACTGCTCGTAAGCGATATAGCACATTCGTCACGCAGCAATGTTAAAAAATCAGTCATCAAGTGCATTCTCTTGATCTTTAACAATGCTGCAAGAACGAACTTCTTTTGATGCTCATAGTCACACACACTTCTCCCGAACGGATTTCATTACTCTTTTTTAACCATTTCAGCAATACAATTTTACTTTAAGTCACATCTACACAATGTTTGTTATTTATTTTTTTTGGATGTTTTTTTTTGGGGGGGGGGATTCCCTAAAAAACTCCTTTAAAGACACTGGTCATTTCTCCTTTTTTGAACTTTTTATTTTTGGGTGTAAACTTATAACAACAACATTATTGTATTTTTTAGATTTTATTTTTTAATCTACAGGAGGTTGTTTAGTGTTGGTACCCCTTGTTATTTATTTTACTTTGTATTTTGGAAATGTACCTGCCTGCTCACAAATAAACTTTACTTTTGGAAGGAAAACACATTATACAAGTATTTCATCAAACAAAAATAAAATGTATTTTTTTTTGCTTGAAAAGAAAACTAGGAACGCAGCACTGGAGAAACTTATTAACTTTGGTGCAGCCTTTGGCCCCCAGGGCAGACATGACTAAATGAGATATTAAAAAATTGGTGGCCTGAGGAGTAGATATCTCAGGGAGAGAAGTCCGCTCCTGAAGTCCTCGAGAGCAGGAAATTCAGATGCCCAGGATGGTGATCTTGAACAGGCTGCATCTTCTGGCACACCTGACTCATCCCAGGCCATCACTCTCTGGTCTTCCTTTGGGACTTCCCACCAGGCATCCTTCCAGGCTGTGGCTGGGCTCCTCTAGCTGGGGCAGGAGGAGGAGGGCATTGTTGGACCTCCTGGCTGCCACTTGCCACAGCCTCCCCCCGACTGAGGTCTTCCTGTGTATGAAAAGGGGACATAGTTTTAGTTTTTTGATCATCAATCACAACATTTTGTGCTCCTGGCTTTTGCTATTTGACTGTTACCAAATAGAACAGACTATCATTCTGACACCAGCATTTTTCTTTCCCGTCCCAATGGTCACTACTGTCTATTGAGATGTAAACCACTTGGAGAAATCACAACTTACTGATCAATAAGAACATCTAATCTAGTTAACATCATTAAATGTAACACAAGAAATATGTTCAACAATGCAATACCTGTCTCAAGCTGGGCCCCACCACATGGTGCTGCCTGGATGGCCCAGGTTGGTCATCAGAAGCCTCAGCTGGGGGTGAAGGATGCCTTGGAGGAAGCATGGAGAGTGGTGGCCTGAGTGGTGGCCTGGGTACCCCCTGGTCTAACAGAAAATGCAGCCTGTCAAAGTGCACCATCCTGGGGTAGTAAACGGCATCTGGATCTCCTGCTCTCAAGGACTCCAGGTGCTTCTTCCTCTCCCTGAAATATGTAAGCTTCATGGTCACAATTTTGCGATTCAGATATGTCATGTCTGCCGTGGGGACCCTGATCTGCACCAAAGCAAGCAGTTTCTCCAGTGCTGCGATCCTCTTGGATCTGTCATAATAAAATTTGTTGTGGAACTGCCACAGGCAGGGCATCTCCATGTATAGCTCGAGGAAGAGCCCCATAAAGTTGGGATTGGTGAATGGGTCCATTTTCTCTGCAAGACACAATACAAGACAAACCCTCAAATACTAATAATGCAATTAAAATCCCTCCTAATCTTGTCCCAACAGCGGCCTAGATACAAGCAGTCTAGTCTAGTGAAGCACAAAGTTAAAAATGTTACCTTCGTTTCCACTTTCGCCGCGTCCGTGACTCACACTCTCCTCCCAGATCATACGGACGATACACATGTGTGGCGTTTTATATACAGTGCACATGCGTGAAACTCCGCCCGCCCCTGACGTTCTTTCCAGACTATTCCCCGCCCCTTCGCTTCCCACGCAGTGGGGAGAGCACATGGCGGAGAGAACGCAGGTGCGCAATAATAGTTCCACTAACGAGGAGGAGGGTGAGGAAAGCCCGGAGCCAGAAACGTCCCGATCCAGGAAGACAAGATTTAAGGCCTCAAATATGTCTTTTGGAGAGATGTTGGAGATGGTCGACATATTGAACAGGACCGACTATGATGGGAAGTATGGACCTTACCCAAACCCAAATATCAGAAAGGCCAAGATCATGAATAAAGTTGTGAAGAGTCTTCTGAAGAATTTTGGGGTACGCCGATCCAAGGATCAACTGAGAAAACACTGGTCAGACCTGAAACTGAGGGAGCACGAGCAGTACGTAAGGATCAAGCGTGTTCTTAAAAAAAGTAAGTAGTTGACATGTGTTCATATCATTATTCTTGCTTGCATACATGCTCCATGTGCTTGGATTTCATGTTGTGCATTTTAAAATGGCCACTTTCAAGGTCATGGTTTCGTTCGTTCGTATGAAACATCGTTCTGCAGGGAAGTATTCCAGCTTAACAAAGTGGCAGCAATAATGTTCTCACCTTGTAACTCGGCCCAAAAAAACAATTGGACAACACTTCCAAGCAATGTTTCATATTCCTATTTATGCCCTCTGTGTGCTAATTAATCTTTGTTTACATTCTCATAGGGGAGAGAAGACTCGGCAAGTATGAGGACACCAGGGACCATGAGGACACCAGGGACCACACCCCTCCCAAAGAAGGGCAACTTCCAAAAGCAGAAACAGAGGAGCAGGAGCAGGAGGAGGAGGAAGAAGGAGAGATCGTGGAGGTTGGCCAAATTGTCACCACAGGTGAGTGTCGGAGAACACAGCTTCCGGTAAGCTCATCAATGTATATCACCATATTTGGATTACATGGTGTGTTTTTTTTTTTTTTTTCTAGGTCATGTGGAGGAAGATTCCCGTTTTACCAGTGAAAGTGCCCAGATTTTGATCGGGGAGATAATGGTGTGCAATAGGGATTTGGAAATTGTACAACAAAAATTATGTTAAAAATAAAATGAAGAACATCGTTGATGTTTTGGGGAGAGTGTGAAAACGAAAAAACTAGATAGGGTTTTATTTTTGTTTTAGCAAAAAAAAAAGTGGATTTAGCATAATTCCAAATTTTGAAGATGCACAGAGTGTGTAAACATGCGCTATCTCCCATCATGGGGGATCAATGTACATGTTTTGTGGAAAGTGTCTGAGATGAAGGGGTTGCAGCTCCAAAGCATGTACATTGATCCCCCATGATGGGAGATAGCACATGTTGACACACTGTGTGCATCTTCCAAATTTGGATTTTTCAGGGGTCACACCCCATGTGATGAAGGCAATATCAGCCCAGTTTGTACATACTCATGTCTGATATTGTCTTCACTTTTCCAAGTTGAACTTTGTAAGTTCCTGTGTTCTGTATTTTACGCTTTGATACATGCCTGTTTACACAAAAAAACAACTCAAAAATAAATATTATTAAACTGGGTTTTGGATACCCAAAATATCTTGGTTGTGTTGTAAAAGCCTTTACTAAACGCACATATGAATGTGCTTGTATTAAAAAGTTTCATTCTCAACAATGTGTGGCTTCCTTTTTCATTGGGATTACAATGTATTTGTAGTCAAATTTGAGTTTGTGCTGAGGAGTGTGATTTACTACAGGCAACTCCACTTTGCACTCCAAGTGCAGTTTCAGGTGTACTTTTGCAGTGCACTTGTAGTGCATAGTGGATGTGCCTTTAGTAAAAAGCACCCACAGTGAGGTGTAAATTTGGACAATCATGCCATTTTCCTGCCAGGGAGCGGAAAATGAGCATGATTTAGATCAGTCATGCACTACACATTAGTTAACAAAAAGAAGGTGTGTGTGTAGCAGACCAACAACATAATAAGATTATCTGAAGAAGAGACTGTCCCCTCATCTCACTCTGAACTTGGGTTTGCACTGTTGCAGAAAAAGGCACAACTTGACAAAAAATGGCAAAGTGGGAGGCCACAGTCTGCCATTCCTGTTGCGTTGAAGGACACTGTGCAGTGACACAAGAAAACAAACTAGTAATTTGACAATCAACATTGTATGCAGATTAGACACCCACATTTTTGAAGACAATTAGTATAACATTTTTTTAAATTAGTATTTAAAGCCTAAAGTATAAGGTCCCCTTATGAGAGTCCTAACCCCCCCACCCCCCCATCTGATGGGCCCTTGTTAAAAAATGAGGGGGGATGTTTAGGAGAGGTAACCCTCTCCACTTGATTGAGAGCTGAATGCGTAAATAATGTGTGATACTTTGTGAAGCCCCTCCTTAGTTACACTGTTGGCAGCCCACCGGACAGGTAAGAAGTGTCATAATAACAAAATGGAAGGACATTTTGACATTATGCTATTACATAGCAATAAAATGAATATGTTGAAAAAATAAAACTAGCATTTGAAAGTATTGAGGCAGGCCCTTACACTACATGTTTTGGTGAATTTGTCCATAAATATGATCATGAAAAAGGTATATAGAGTGTGTATTGGGTTGGGTCAAGTCATGAGATAGAAGATTGCTATCAGCTGAGGTAACAGTTGGCACTGTTTGGCTTGTGTCAAAGTCAAAGTAAGAACCCCTGCACAGCACAAGCTGTACGATGAGGACGTAGACGAAACATGTTTGGAAAACGGTCGGGTGGTCAGAACGGACACCAGAAAGCAACGCTAAACAGCAAGGCCTGAAAGGACGACCTGAATAGCAGAAGCAAGCAGACACTAAAAAATGCCTTTCAAAGCGTACTATACCAAGATAGAGTCCACAATGAGAAGCAAATACTTAATGACTGCACGCACTGATTATCAGATACGCAAAGACAAGCAGAAACTTAAGAGCAGTAGCGATCTGAATCACTAATCTGAAAAGCGCAAATCGTCTTTCACCAAACTTCTACTAAAACACGAGATCAGCAGAAGGAGCCCAAAGGGTGCCGGACGTGGTGCTGAACTTCCTTTTTCTAGTCCCGCCGTACACGGCTTACGTCACAGCGTTCTTGGCAACCGCAAAATCAGACAACTTGGCCCGACTGTGTGTATGCAACAGTTTTGGGCACAATCCATCGGACTCAATCCGACGGGGAAAATCCGACGGATTTGGTTGCCGAAATCTCCGACCGTGTGTACGTGGGCTTAGTCTGTAGAGTTAAAAAGGATTAGGCCCACCATTTGCAGCTTCTGGGAAGGCTAGGAAAGCTGTCCATAAGGTTTATTGTGTCTATAGAAATGTTTGACCATTCTTCCAGAAGTGCATTTGTGAGGCCAGGCACTGATGTTGGATGAGAAGGCCTGGCTCGCAGTCTCTGCTCTAATTCAGCCAAAGGGCCCTTTCACATGTGAGGACCGTACATTTCTTCAGTTCAGTCATGTTTTTTTATCATCAGTTGTTTATTTTCTCTTTCTCATTTCCGTTGTCATCCGTTTTACATCTGTTGTCATCCGTTTTACTTCCGTAGTGATCTGCTTTACTTCCGTAGTCATCTGTTTTCATCCAGTTTACATCAATTTTACATCTGCCGTCATGCGTTTTTCATCCATTTTGTCTGTTTTTCAGCTGTTTTTGTCAGTTTTTTAAAGAATTTTTGTAGAACTGTATTTAAGCAGTTTTGCATGAATTAGGGAATTTTCCCATCATTCTTTGTTTTCCCCAGCATGCATTGTGCTTCCCATGTTGCTTTGTGGTTTCAGCTTTTATTGCTTTGTGCTTCCTGTTTCCTTGCTGTAGTATACACGCTTTGAGCAATGGATTTGGGTAGATTTTTTGACCGTGCAACATTTTTTGTCATGTTATCTTATTTGAGGAGACAAAACGGCATGAGCAGGAAGATTTCTGTGAGAAGACGCAGGTACTGGACACATCCTATGCTGCTCAAGAGGCCCACTGAAGTTTTTTTTGCTCTGCACTATACAGATCTGCAACATTTCTCACAAAAAAATTAAATTTTTCCGTACCAACGTTTGAATTTTTATTAGAAAAGTTGCATCCCCGTTTGGAAAGAATGAACATGGATATGAGACGTTGTGTGCCACCAGAGGAGCAACTATTACTTACCCTGAGGTAAGCCAGCCTTTTTGCTTGATTATGTCCAATGTAGTGTAGGAAGAATTTCATCATTTGTTCTACACTTCCTAGGTTTCTGGCACCTGGACTATCCTGTACACCCCTAAACCACTACTTTTTGTTGGGAACCTCTATAATTCCAGGAATTGTGCACAACACCTGTGAAACAATATGGGAGGAGCTTCGGTGTGCTGCAATGCCTGTTCCAGATACATCAGATGCAAACTGGATCTGGCTCTCAATATTTTAATTGTAAGAAATACTTCTCTCTTGTGCTCATGGCATTGGGGAGTTTGGACATACTGCAGACTCAAGAGTGTTTACAGCATCGGAAATGGGGAGAAGACTACTTGAGGGCCACTTCCATTTGCCATCAGACAAACCTCTTCCAGGAACTGTAGGGCCAGATATGCCAAACTGTGCTTGTAGCTGATGAGGCATTTGCACTTTCTAGGCATCTCCTAAGGCTTATAGCAGGCACAATCTAACTCCCCCCCAAAAAAATCTAACTACCGGTTGAGTCGTGCAAGGCACCTTATTGAATGCACCTTCGGCATTTTGACCAGCAAGTGGAGCATATTCCATACAACTATTCAACTAAGCCTGGAGAATGCCAAACTTGTTATACAAGCATGTTGTGACCTCCATAACATTATACGTGACAAAGAAGGAATTACTGTTGAAGAAGAGGACGAGATCAATTTGCCCTCTGTACGGTATACTGGACTGTGACCCAACAATTCAGACATTACCATGCGTGATACACTTGCAAACTATTTCATGTCCCCCGAAGGAGAGGTTCTGTGGCAGTATCAATATGTGTAAAAACCCTCACCAGGCACTTTATTAGGTATACCTTGCTAGTACCATGGTTGACCCCCTTTTGGTACCCTGCATTTATTATATTTGTTTTCCCACAGATCATGGAAATGCAATAGTTTTACAAATGATACCCGCTAATACTTTTTTTCATTAGTAGTGTAGCAGTCTTGCATCCTATAATGGTGCTTTTAGGATTCCAGACCTGGCCCTGTGCTGATCACATGTACCCACTGTAAAAAATAAAAAAACATCAAACATCAAAATATCAAAACCTCAAATGTTCAAATGTGGCATGTGCAGCTTGCCTTCAAAAGTAGGTACTATATGCAGAAGGATTGGGGACAGTGAAAGAAGGGAAGGATCATAGTAGACCGGATTAAACAGACATAACACAGTGGATTTACCCCTAGGATCCACATGGAATCAAAGTATATAGACTGCTTTTACAGGTGTGTTTTCACTTTCTTCCCCATTCTGATTACCATTTTGAACTGCAGCAATTTATCTAAAAACATGGTTAGATGTCTAAATGCTCAAAGTTGCATGTGATTGATTATCAATTTGTGTAATGAACTAATTAAAACATTCTACATAAAGTTGCACATATCTAAGCAATGCCAACATCAATCATGATGGACCCTATGACCATCACATCCTTTGTATCAGTTGTTTTTGTTTTATATAGAGTACAATAATAAAATTCACTTTTCCATGTAGTCAATTATTTTAATTATGTCATAGACAATAAGTGAATTATTATTTTTTTCATAAAAATATAACAGAATAATACATATATATAAACATACAAACAAGAGGCGGAATGAGGACTGCTGTAAATTCCGGCGCCAAACGGAACTGAATTAAGCATGGCATCTACAGGAGATGAATAAGAGAGCCGAGTGCCCATGGACCACTTTCTAATTTTCATCTTTCTCATCGTGATTTCTTATTTTAGCCAGAATCGTGCAGCTCTAGCTCATTCACACATTTTGAGAACAGAAGGGGAGGGGGAAGCATGCTCAGAGGATACAGATCAAGAGATGGGAGTTTTAGAACCTGAGCAGGATTGCGGGCTTGTGGAACCCAGCTTACCTTTTAGAGAGCACTGAAAACCCATTTTTTCAGCTACCACTGCCCCTCTTTATGTGTAAGTTACCCTTTGTGTCTATTAGTGGCACAGGGTGACAGAGAAACACAGAACAGACTCCTAACGGGGTTCTCTCTCACCCTGCGCCCCTAAGAAAAAGGTTGCCGTACATAACTTAGGCTGAGGAAGCTGGAAAATGTGTTTCCAGAGCTCTAAGCTGGGTTACACAAACCACCCTGCCCTAACTTAGTCCATGTTGGCCAACTAACCTGGTGGCCAACTACAATGGGGCAACTTAAAAGTTTAATTAATAGGGAAAGTTTAAAGATCCTGATAATAAGGACTGGGGGAACTGGAATAGGGATTGGATGTTTGGGAGCAACTAGCATAGGAAGTGGCCTGGGAACTGGAGGACTCATATGAAATAGATGTAGGAGGTGTCACTTGAGGTGGGGGTAATACATTTTGGGCAGTGTGGGCTGGTGTCCCTTGGTGATGGGGCATAATGCTTTGGTGGTATGGATGCTGAAACATATGAGCTGGCTCACTATGGTATGGGAATTGTTGCTGGCTAATGAGTGGCGGCATGGGATCACTGGACTTTGCAGCCCTTATGCACACACCTGCATAGTTGAATATTGACATTTGGTCATCCATTTTACAGATGTTGCTGTGATTTGTGGGGGCGAAGGAATGATAGTATGCATAAGGTAAAGACGGATTCCTCAGAAAGGAGGGACTTTAAATGGATCACAGACAAAATGTAATATAACAATTTATTACATAAATGAACAACTCATAATGAAACATATAATACAAAACATTGGATAAAACCAAGACATACAGACGAGAACCTAAAATTGAAAGACCAACTAGGAACTGAAGCCAAGAAGCTGTCACAATGACAGACCTTCCAACCCGTTTCGAAAAATACACATGGTTTATTTATCTTTTTTAGGGATTTAACCTGGCTTATTATTTTCAGAGCTGAGAGTTGGATCCATGATGATAGGATAAGCGTCATTACACAACATATACACAATAAAAAAAAGAGACCTAGTCATGTGAAACATAATGACTAATACAACTGGTTTACATATGGTAATACTGACCACCGTTAAGATAGTTTAACCAACTCAAGTACGATAGTTCAATCAAAAGATCGAAAGGATCAAGGAGGAGTATTCATCCACCAGGTGCATGTGTAAGTTAAGAAATACTATATACCCAAAATTGGATTTGAATCACCCAGGGATATGCTGTGTTGAGCAAGGGGGATCCTGACCACCAGAAGTATTAAGAATAGACCTGAATAGAGACAATTTATATAAAAAATGTATCATTATATTTCTTATATCTTTTAGATTACCAAATAAAAATACAAAAGATAATAATACATTTTTTATTGTTTTTTTATCATTATCTTTTGTATTTGTATTTGTAATTTTTTTTTTTTACACTATATATAGCTGGTTGCTAACCGGGGGGCAGGAAGCCAGCTGCCGTGTCCTTAACAACCAATGAATCTTCAGCTGTCAGCGACTTCCCCACTGAAAGTACAAAAAAATGCCAGCCAATAAAAAATAGCAAAAAAACTGCATTGTGTCCCCCCCGGTTCTAGTGTGGATTCAGACCAGACCCTTCAGGTCTGGTATGGCTATTAAGGAGAACCCCGCATCAAAAAAATTGCGTGGGGGTCCCCTCAAAATCCATACCAGGCCCTTCAGGTTGTGGGGGTCTGCGAGCAGGGGGCTTTTCGGAATCTGGAAGCCCCCGTTAAAAGGGGACCCCCAGATCTCGGCCCTCCCGTATGTGAATGGGTATAGGGTACATTGTACCCCTACACATTCACCAAAAAAGCTGTAAAATGTGACAAAAGACAATAGCCGGTTTTGAGAGGCATTTTTGCTGCAATAGCGCTGCTTTCCATTTGCATTAGCGCTCCGTTTCTGAGAGTTGAAGTCTTACCTGGCCTTATTTGGGCGAAAAGAAAAAAAATGTATATATATATAAATATAATGAAAATGTATATATATATTTTTTCTAAAATATGAAATTTATGATTTTTATTTTGGTTGGGTGTGTGTGGTTGTGTACAAGTAAATATTTAAGTTATATATGTATTTATTAGTGCAATTTATAGTTTTATTATATTTCTAATTAAATAGATTACACAAATAAAATTATATAATATCTATCTATCGATCGATAGAAAATGTTTGTGCTCTATATATATATATATATATATATATATATATATATATATATATATATATATATACAGTATTTCATGTGACAACACTGAAGAAATGACACTTTGCTACAATGTAAAGTAGTGAGTGTGCAGCTTGAATAACAGTGTAAATTTGCTGTCCCCTTAAAATACCTCAACGCACAGCCATTAATGTCTAAACCGCTGGCAACAAAGGTGAGTACACCCCTAAGTGAAAATGTTCAAATTGGGCCCGATTAGCCATTTTCCCTCCCCGCTGTCATGTGACTCGTTAATGTTGCAAGGTCTCAGGTGTGAATGGGGAGCAGGTGTGTTAAATTTGGTGTTATCGTTCTCGCTGTCTCATACTGGTCACTGGAAGTTCAACATGGCACCTCATGGCAAAGAACTCTCTGAGGATCTGAAAAAAATAATTGTTGCTCTACATAAAGATGGCATAGCCTAAAAGAAGATTGCCAAGACCCTGAAACTGAGTTGCAGCACAGTGGCCAAGACCATACAGTGGTCTAACAGGACAGGTTCCACTCAGAACAGGCCTTGCCATGGTAGACCAAAGAAGATGTGTGCACGCACCTGCTCAGCATCATATCCAGAGGTTGTCTTTGGGAAATAGATGTATGAGTGCTGCCAGCATTGCTGCATAGGTTGAAGGGGTGGGGGTCAGCCTGTTACTGCTCAGACATGCCACACACTGCATTAAATTGGTCTGCATGGCTGTCGTCCCAGAAGGAAGCCTATTCTAAAGATGATGCACAAGAAACCCAGCAGTTTGCTGAAGACAAGCAGACTAAGGACATGGATTACTGGAACCATGTCCTGTGGTCTGATGAGACCAAGATAAACTTATTTGGTTCAGATGGTGTCAAGGGTGTGTGGAAGTAACCAGGTGAGGAGTAAAAAGACAAGTGTTTGTGTCTTGCCTACAGTCAAGCATGGTGGTGGGAGTTTCATGGTCTGGGGCTACATGAGTGCTGTCGGCACTGGGGAGCTACAGTTCATTGAGGGAACCATGAATGCCAACATGCCCTGTGACACACTGAAGCAGAGCATGATCCCCTCCCTTCAGAGACTGGGCCGCAGGGCAGTATTTCAACATGATAATGAACCCAAACACACCTGCAAGACAACCACTGCCTTGCTAAAGAAGCTGAGGGTAAAGGTGATGGACTGGCCAAGCAGGTCTCCTATTGAGCATGTGAGCATCTGTGCGGCATCCTCAAATGGAAGGTGGAGAAGCGCCAGGTCTCCAACATCCACCAGCTCCGTGATGTCATCATGGAGGAATGGAAGAGGACTCCAGTGGTAACCTGTGAAGCTCTGGTTAACTCCATGCCCAAGAAGGTTAAGGCAGTGCTGGAAAATAATGGTGGCCACAGAAAATATTGACACTTTGGGCCCAATTTGGACATTTTCACTTAGGTGTATACTCACTTTTGTTGCCAGTGGTTTAGACATTATTGGCTGTGCATTGAGCCTATTTTGAGGGGACAGAAAACTTATACTGTTATAAAGGCTGTACACTCAACTAAAAATATTAGCAAAGTGTAATTTTTCATTGTTGTCACATGAAAAGATATAATAAAATATTTACAAACATTTGAGGGGTGTACTCACTTTTGTGAGATAGAATGTATATATAAATATATGAAAAAAGACGGGACTCGTACTCCGATGGAATTCTTTTTTACTCGCTCTTTAGAAAAATGTACAAATATGCAAGCCACTGTACAGTTGCGAGCGACACTGCTCTTCATCAGGCTTCTCTGGCTGTGTGTAACATGCTATTACAAAAATCGTACCTTTATCCAAAACACAAGGTGTGCCCCACAGGTGTACAATCCAATTATCCAATCAATTAGATCCAGAATTAAATTAACCCCATAATACTACATAATAAAAAAATTAATCAGCAAACAAAGATGAATGTAATAACAAAAGTATGAATAAGTAAAAAAGGAAACAAGGCAAAATCTACACATATCTATATATATATATATATATATATATATATATATATATATATATATATATATAAAACCCGTGTAAAACAGGAAGGATCAATTATGGAAAAAAACATGTATAAACCATTGCATCTATATTGTGAAAACCCAACACCCCACTCCTCTCTCTCAAAAATAATCACTGTCAGCAAATAAATGTTAATAATTCTCGTATCTCGTATGATTGCTATATCAAAACATTGTTTCCATGTGATCATCTTCAAGAAGATTGCCCTGTTTCATATCCTGTATCGTGTCCATGGGCTCTAGGGAAGAAAAATGTGATTGTATAATCCAAATCCATGTTTATAGGAATAAATACAGATCATCTTTCTTTATTTATTTAATATTTATTTATTAGCACATTAGCACATTCAATATGACCTATTCCCTATAGTCTTGCACATATCACTCAATGAGTGGCTTTCACTGGGAGTGCAACACTATCCCCCTTCTTTTTTAACCACTTCAATACCGGGCACTTAAACACCTTCCTGCCCAGACCAATTTTGAGCTTTCAGCGCTGTCGCACTTTGAATGACAATTGCGTGGTCATGCTACACTGTACCCAAATGAAATTTGTATCATTTTTTTCCCACAAATAGAGCTTTCTTTTGGTGGTATTTGATCACCTCTACGGTTTTTATTTTTTGCTAAACAAATAAAAAAATACCGAAAATTTTGAAAAAAAAATGTTTTTTTTTTGTTTCAGTTTCAAAACTTTGCAAATAAGTAAGTTTTCTCCTTCACTGATGGGCACTGATGGGGTTACACTGATGGGCAATGATAAGGCGGCACTGATGGGCACCGATGAGGTGGCACCAATGAAGTGGCACTGATGAGGTGGCATTGATGGACACCGATATGTGGCACTGATAGGCGGCACTGATGGGTGGCACTGATGGGCGACACGGATGGGCACTGATAGGTGGCACAAATTGGCACGGATTGGCATGGATGGGCATGGATAAGTGGCACAGGTGGGCATGGGTTAGGCGGCACAGGTGGGCATGGGTAGGCGGCACAGGTGGGCATGGGTAGGTGGCACAGGTGGGCATGGGTAGGCGGCACAGGTGGGCATGGGTAGGCACTGATAGGGGGCACAGATGGGAACTGATAGGCGGCATTGTATTATAATATATTGCACTAATGGATGCCAATCAGTGCCAATCAATAATGCATGCCAATCAGTGATGCCCATTGTGGGCACTGATTGGCATCCATTATGGGCACTGATTGGCATCCATTGTGGCACTGACTTGAATCCCTGGTGGTCTAGGGTGGCATACCTTGTCCTTGGCATCCCTGGTGGTCTGGTGGCGTCCCTGGTGGTCCAGTGTGGGCATCCTCGGGGGGGCTGTGCTGATAATCGATCAGCACAGACCCCCCCGTCAGAGGAGCAGCCGATCGGCTCTCCTCTACTCGCGTCTGACAGACGCGAGTGAGGAAAAGCCGATCACCGGCTTTTCCTATTTACACTGTGATAAGCCGTGATTGGACACGGCTGATCACGTGGTAAAGAGTCTCCGTCGGAGACTCTTTACCGAGATCGTAGTTGCCGGGTGTCAGACTGACACCCCGCAACAACGATCGCCGCGATGCGCGCCCCCGGGGGCGCGCAGCGGCTCATAATCCTGATCACGTCAAATGACGTCCGGTCAGGATTATGAAACCACTTTGCCGCCGTCCATTTGCTATAGGGCGGGCGGCAAGTGGTTAAATACAGTGGTGTGAAAAAGTGTTTGCCCCCTTCCTCATTTCCTGTTCCTTTGCATGTTTGTCACACTTAAGTGTTTCGGAACATCAAACCAATTTAAACAATAGTCAAGGACAACACAAGTAAACACAAAATGCAATTTGTAAATGAAGGTGTTTATTATTAAAGGTGAAAAAAAATTCAAACCATCATGGCCCTGTGTGAAAAAGTGATTGCCCCCCTTGTTAAAACATACTATAACTGTGGTTGTCCACACCTGAGTTCAATTTCTCTAGCCACACCCAGGCCTGATTATTGCCACACCTGTTCACAATCAATGCATCACTTAAATAGGAGCTGCTTGACACAGTAAGGTCCACCAGAAGATCCTTAAAAGCTACACATCATGCCGAGACCCAAAGAAATTCAGGAACAATTGAGAAAGAAAGTAATTGAGATCTATCAGTCTGGAAAAGGTTATAAAGGTTATAAAGCCATTTCCAAAGCTTTGGGAATCCATCGAACCACAGTGAGAGCCATTATCCACAAATGGCGAAGACATGGAACAGTGGTGAACCTTCCCAGGATTGGCCGGCCGCCCAAAATTACCCCAAGAGCGCAGCGACGACTCATCCAAGAGGTCACAAAAGACCCCACAACAACGTCCAAGGAACTGCAGGCCTCACTTGCCTCAGTTAAGGTCAGCGTTCATGCCTCCACCATCAGGAAAAGACTGGGCAAAAATGGCCTGCATGGCAGAGTTCCAAGGAGAAAACCACTGCTGAGCAAAAAGAACATCAAAGCTCGTCTCAATTTCTCCACAACACATCTTGATGATCCCCAAGACTTTTGGGACAACATTCTGTGGACCGATGAGACAAAAGTGGAACTCTTTGGAAGGTGTGTGTCCAAGTATATCTGGCGTAGAAGGAACACTGCATTTCATAAAAAGAACATTATACCAACAGTAAAATATGGTGGTGGTAGTGTGATGGTCTGGGGCTGTTTTGCTGCTTCAGGACCTGGAAGACTTGCCGTGATAAAAGGAACTATGAATTCTGCTGTCTACCAAGAGATCCTGAAGGAGAATGTCCGACCATCTGTTCGTGTACTCAAGCTGAAACGAACTTGGGTTCTGCAGCAGGACAATGATCCTAAACACACCAGCAAGTCCACCACCGAATGGCTGAAGAAAAACAAAATGAAGACCTATTGAGATGTTGTGGTATGACCTTAAAAAGGCCGTTCATGCTCGAAAACCCTCTAATGTAACTGAATTAGGACAATTCTGCAAAGATGAGTGGGCCAAAATTCCTCCAGGACGCTGTAAAAGCCTCATTGCACGTTATCGCAAACGCTTGGTTGCAGTTGTTGCTGCTAAGGGTGGCCCAACCAGTTATTAGGTTTATGGGGCAATCACTTTTTCACACAGGGCCATGATGGTTTGGATTTTTTTTCACCTTTAATAATAAACACCTTCATTTACAAATTGCATTTTGTGTTTACTTGTGTTGTCCTTGACTATTGTTTAAATTGGTTTGATGTTCCGAAACACTTAAGTGTGACAAACATGCAAAGGAACAGGAAATGAGGAAAGGGGCAAACACTTTTTCACACCACTGTACAGATCATAGTCTCTATTTATTCCATTTGGATGAAGAGACTGTAAATTGTTGACCCACCATACCTTCCTTTTCTTAAGTTTCAAAATTCTGTCACCCCCTCTTTTATCGCTGGATACTTCCTCTAATACCATGAAGCGCAGATCAGATTCGTTATGTCCATTTTCTAGGAAATGTCTTGATACCGGTAAACTGGGCTGTTTATGCCTTATTGTGCTGCGGTACTGGGCTATTCTGTCATTGACCTTTTGAGTTGTTTCGCCGACATATATGAAACTGCAGAGGCATGTGAGGATATATACCACATATGAGGATTGACATGTGTGGAAACCATTAATTACTACCCTTTCTCCACTAGAGTGAATGTAATAGCCACCTTTAAGTAGTAAGTTGCATTGAATGCAATTTAAACAAGGAAACATCCCTTTATTTTTTTCCGCAGGAATGTAATTTTTGTTTCATGTGCACTGGCCTTAAACTCAGATCTAACTAAAGAGTCCCTCAGGGTCTTATTACGCCGATAGGCTCTCATTGGAACTTGTTGTAAAATATCTATATGGGGATAGGACCGTTTAAGAAGGGGCCAATGTTTTTTAATAATATTAAAAATCTTTTCACTGTAACTATGAAACTGAAAAATAAATGGTAATCTTGGTCTCTCCTGTTTACGTTTCCTAAAAGTCAAAGTTGCATCCTCATGCTGAATTTTAATAAATTCCTGTGTAATCATCCTCTCCGGATAACCTCCCTGAATTTTTGGCACATCTCTTGCAATCTCATTTTCCTTACTATCTCATTACTAACAATACATTTAACCCTCAACAGTGGACTCCTCACAATTGATTTAAACACGTGCGGTGGATGGTAGCTATTAAATAGTAAAAGTTGATTCCTGCCTGTGGGTTTAGTAAATAAGTCGGAGTCAATCTGACCCCAATCTCTATAAATCCTTGTATCCAGAAAAGGAATAGAGTTACCGCCAATGTTAATTTTAAATTGTATATCTGGGCAAAACCCATTCAACATCTCATCAAACAGCTTCAAGGATTCAAAGCTGCCCCGCCATATCATAAAAACATCATCTATGTAGCGCCACCACGTGGTGCAATACCTCTGAGACAATTAATTGATGAAAATGTATCTATGTTCAAATTCATTCATAAATGAGCAAGCGTATGGTGGGGTAACATTGGGGGCCATCGCAACTCCATTCAGTTGCATATAGAATTGTTCCTTAAACAAAAAATAGTTATTAAACAGCACAACACAAAACAATTTCTAAAATAATGCTACTTAAGCATCAGAATATTCATTGCTGTCTTTAACGAGTCAGATTACTGCATCAATCCCTGCCTGATGCGGGATAGAGGTGTATAGGCTTGTGACATCCCAAGTAACCAGGATCTCATCTCCATGGCATTTGTAAATTTTTCTAAAGAGCAAGTAAAAAAGAATTGCATCGGAGCACAAGACCCATCTTTTTTCTTCAATCTATTATCGGTAGAGGATTGGGAGAACACCTTGACAGTGCTTTGACAATAGAAAAAGGAAAGAAAGGAAAGTAACCCACCCATTATTTAATATATATAGTGAGAGAGGGGAATGTGTGTGTACATTACTATTTACATGCTAGTATATTTATTTCTTTTGAATTATTTATTGATGAATATAAAAAAAAAAAAAAAAATAGAAAAAAACTTAAAATAAACAGGAACAATGCAGATATGTAAAAAATATAAGATTACTTTTTATTGAATTTGGGTCAGTGCTTGGTGTATACAGTTGATAGCTGGCTCTCCACTGTAGTTCTCCTGTATCTCATTCTCCGACTCTTCAACCCTGTGACATAGCGAGTCACCAAGGTGTCCAAGATCCCCTTCTCAATGCAGAAGGAGTAAAAAGGAGTATCACAGGATGTCGGGGCTGACATTGACACTAGGAAATGACGCAGCCCTGGCATAAAATAAGGAGGCACATGCGCGGCTGACGTCATTGACGTCATTGGACAGAAAATTACAGATTACTCACAAAGCAAGCAGGTAAGGAGATATTCATCTAGCACAAACGATATTATAAACTGCAAATGTCCATGTGCAGAAAACTATTACAAAATGGGTATACAACCGCTTTAAGAGCATGGAGTAGGGGTGATATAATTATCTGTTTCATACTTACTTCCTTAATTTTTCCTCTCATCACCGTTTTCTTGCTGCCACTTTCAATAATTTGAGGAATTTTCTTGCTGCCTATGTGTTTGTTGCTGCTGTTGCTAATACAGATAACAATGATCTGCAGCACTGGTTTCAAGGCTAGTTTACACAATTTGGTCATAGAATATAATCAAAATGTACTTCCTATGATTATTAATTTCCTTCTGCCATTCTTTTAAAATGTTTTCTACTTTTTTCACTGCCCTATCCTTATTTAATGATGTGCCTCAACTTCTAAGCCAGCTAGTAGCAGCTAGTCACATTTAACTGGACTTATTCTGTAATGTTGAACATGTTTTGTAGCTTATCCAACCACTTTTTTGGTTCTAATGAGGGTCAGGAACATATCCCAGCATTAAAGCAACACTAAACTCTGGTTAACAAAAAATTATATGAGCCATGTATTAAGGCTCCACTCACACTTGTCATCTTGGGATTGCGACAGAATCGCTGCAATTCTGCCTGCGATCCCAAAATGCATTACAATCGCAAAACGTAGGTTCAGGTGCCATTATTTTCAATGCCACCTAAAACATGGTGCGGTTTTTCCAATAGATCTAAACCTGAACAGAGGTGGTGGCCTTCAACACTATCTGTCTTCCACATATAATATAGCGATTCGAAGGACTAAAACATATGGAGACTTTCTGGCACCAAGGATGGGATTATGTAACTATAACATGGTAGTTCTACAACTTTTACACCTCCACCCAGTCCCTGACCGGTTGATGGCCGGACAGGGCTAATACAGGCTCACCGCCCGCTATGCCTGCTCCACTCACACTAACTGAGGATGTGTGGGTGGGAAGTTTGAGGTCAGAGGAAAGGTGCTGACAGCCTATTCTTGAGCACCCATCCTGGGGTGAGGAAGCTCACCCTCTCTCCTGCCTCCCAGTGTATAAACTGATTCAACCCCTTGAGGCCGACAGTGTGCAAATGTGCGGCCTCTCTTTGGGTGCGCCTTGACACTGAACAGCCGCATATTTGTGTACCACACTGCAAATATAGCTGTGCTAAGAGCGCGCACACTGCGTGCTCCCAGCACAATTACTGGTGGCTAGGTGAAAGCGTCAATACTTGCGTGTGATCGGGAGCTTTCCGGTCATTTGACTGCTGTTACAACCAATGACAGCAGTCACATGAATATAAACCCTGTCCACCTCCCTGGGAGGTGTCGGCCCAAAGGGGTTAAGCGGTGCTCTGTGGACTCTGATGCAAGGGGGGGTATTAGTGAGTAGAGACCTCCTTATATCAGAGTCCCCCTAATCCACAGCATTTCCCCTTACAACAGAGCCCCCCTCTTAAAACAGGGTCCCTAGAAAGCTCCTTACATTAATGCTCCCCTATACATTAGAAGCCTCCCTTAAAACAGGATTCCCCTTTACATTAGAGTCCACAGAGCTCCCCCTTACAGTGTTAATGGAAATTCTGTGGATTGTGATGTAATGGGAGCTCTGTGGATTGTGATGAAAGGGGGCTCTGTGGACTCTGATGTAAGGGGGGCTCTGTGGACTCTGATTTAAGGGGGGCTATGTGGATTGTGATGTAAGGGGGGTTTTGTGGATTGTGATGTAAGGGGGGCTCTGTGGACTCTAATGTAAAGGGGTTCTGTGGACTCTGATGAAAGGGGAGCTCTGTGGACTTTAATGTAAGGGGTGCTTTGCAGACTTTGATGTAAGGGAGTAGGGGTGGGAGGAGCTGGAGATCTGCACAGTGAGTAGAGAGAAAGGGGGGGCATGATTGCAAGGGGCACTCTAATGGGGGCTATGATTGCTAGGGGAACTGCAAATGTAATGTAAAGGGGGCACTGTGGTATAAAGGGGACTGCACTGTAATCATTACAGTGCCCCTTTACAGTGCAGTCCCCTTTATATCACAGTGTCCCCTTTATATTACAGTGTGGAGGACAGACTCTTTGAATATCCCATCACCAACCACCCCCCCTGGAAAAATTGGCTGCTCAGCCTAAAATTCCCGGGCCTATTTTTTGTCCGGCCCTGCCTCCCATCCTGTTCTTGACACGTCATAGTGATTGGATTAAGTTGTCTGTGCTAACTTCAATATAGATGCTATGTTAGGTTCCTGTGACTTATTGGAACTGGAGATGTGGCTTGGATAAGCTGCAAAATGTTTTTAAGATTACAGACCAAGTCTACTTTAATGTGTCTAACTACTACTAGCCATACCATGACTTGGTGACAATAGGACGTTTACAGACTGCTAAACCAGTTAATTACAAGAAAAAAAAAATTGTCCTAATAATGAAGGTAGTGCTATTAGTCTAACAGAATTTTTTTTTCAAGTGTTTTAGAAATATGTCTTTAAATTATAACTAAAGACAAATTATTATTATTATTATTATTATTATTTTTTCGTTTTGAATTAAGTGGAGAAGGATTAGAGGACCTGTCAGTTTTTTATTGCTGTCAATGCCCGAATCACTTTCTCTATTTGTGCTGTTTACTGGTTATTACCAAAAGAGAAAACAAAAGAAAATAACAAATTTTGGATTGTCACCACTTCAAAAATGGAGGACACAACTTCTGGTGATCCAGGTGACAACTAAGCAATGTAGATCAGGAAGCCAAGGGAAATCTCCACAATAAGACACAGATGGCAACAAATTAACAGAGGTTATAACCCTCCGTTACTCTATTCAAAATGAAAAAAAAGGTCTTGCCTTTAGTTCTACTAATAGCAAGGATTTGGTAAACTTTTATATGTGAAGTAATTCTCTTTTCAGCAAGACAAATCTGATAAATGTACAAAAATCGCCAAAATATGAATTGTTCCTGAGGACAGCTTAGGGAAACTCTACCTTATTTTGTAGAAGTAAAATAACGGGATTGACTTAATGTAACCAATACAAAACCATAGCCAAATGATGTGGAGTGGTGATGCATGCAGAAAACAAGAAAGTCACTGAAAAGCTAAGAGAAAAACTTGTTCACATTTAGAAATGTAATTGGAAAAAGATTTGCGGCTGTTGGAATGCCCCTGAGGCGATAAATGATGTCCTAGGATGCTCCTTATTGCACTCTGAAGACAGTGCACTAAAACTTCAGTTTTTGATAATCTAAATGATATATATCTTAATTTTGATATTTTTTAAATATTAAACCCACAGCTGTTTTAAGCATTTCCAGCAGTTGATTTTATCTCTTACTGGGTATGCAGCTTCATCTTTTGATTCTTGCCTATGTTCCTGTTTTAGCCAGTGCCATGACCACTGCCCCAGGTTTCCTATTTCAGGGGCACTCCTTTCTTTTGCAGCACCCTGTGAAGACACCCTTGCATGAAGGAACTAGAGTTGTGTTTTTCCCACACTGTGTGCCTCAATAGAGACAAACAGCCCTATAGTCTAGTATGGCAAGGCACTCCCCTGCTCCTCCCTACTCATTCTTCTTCAACCTAACAGACTGATTTGACAATGCATTATCTAGTGTTAGCACCTTCCTGTGAAGACCTGATGTTCAGGGAAGCATCATTGAGGGAACAGGGGCTAGCAGGATTGAAATCTCTAAATCCAAATACTGGGGCATGAATTTTAACAAATACTTTACTGTGAAATTTGTATTGTGCTCAATCTGTTAAGCTAAAAAATACTGAAGGTTAAATACTATAATAACAGTTATGTAATAAAAATTACATTTTACATCTACCTAAACACAATGTAAAATAATAACACCACTAATGGAGGAGTACTTGGTGATATTTTGTCTGGTGTATTAAGAACTAGGACATGTCATCTAGAAAAGTGTGTCAGTAAAACTATAAATAACTACAGTACAGTTTGAGTCACTTTGTCTTTCTCTACATATATGTAGCACCCTCTAGTGCACAGTTTAGTTAAAATGTATGCTGACTTACAGTAGTTAAATGAGTCTGGGTAATTGCTGTGGCTTCGGTTTAAGGTCAGGCTGGAATAAGGTTGCCACCTGTCCAGGATCCACCCAGACAGTCCGGGTTTTGAATTGTGTGTTCTGGTTTCAGGCGGACCGAAACCCAGACACATTATTCAGACTGGACTGTGGCTCCCCATGCAACCAAGATAGTTACACACAAATCTGTGGCCATCCAGGAGCTGTGGGCTGCTGTCTGGGGACAGATTCAACATCACTGTGGGGCAGGACAATGATGCAATGATGTCAGCAAGAGCAATATGGCCACACCCACTGTTCGCTGCGGAATGCTATGTTTACCGCATGTCATCATGGAGGAGTGGAAGAGGACTCCAGTGGCAACCTGTTAAGCTCTGGTGAACTCCATGTAGAAGAGGGATAAGAAAGTGCTGGAAAATAATGGTAGCCACACAAAATATTGACACTTTGGACATTTTAACTGAGGGGTGTACTCACTTTTGTTGCCAGCGGTTTAGACATTAATGGCTGCGTTTTGAGTTATTTTGAGGGCACAGCAAATCTACACTGTTATACAAGCTGTACATTCACTACTTTACATTGTAGCAAAGTGTAATTTCTTCCATGTTGTCACATGAAAAGATATAATAAAATATTGACAAAAATATGAGGGGTGTACTCACTTTTGTGAGATACTATATATATGTTTATAATATAGTTTTTCCTTGAATGTTGGAGTTCTCCTCACAATTCTATGTTTTCCAACAGTAGAAAGCATGCATTTTGCTGAAAAACTTGCATTTTGATTAGAGCTCACATTATAATATTTCGATCAACAGTTTCACATGCTACTGGAAGAGGATACAAAGATGAATGTAATAGGCAGTAATAAAATGGGAGGGGGGTGGGAGGGCAAAAAATGCTTTTTTATTGCTATTGGCAGACTGTATTATAATATTTTAAGTCATGCAAAAAATGTTTACCCAAGCCACAGCTAATAATTTCATTGTTAACCACAGACCAGGCTAAGTGCCCTCGGGTTGTCCCTGAGCTATTAGACATAAGCAATGGAACTCTGTCACCATTCCTTTTGTACATTTTATCTTTGGAAGATCTTGCTATTAAAATAGTAGCTAGCTACATCATCTCAGACGTGTACTGTGTGCTGATGATCTCCTTTCATTTGTCTCATTGCCCAGGGTCAGTCTCACCAACATTTTAAAGGAATTTGAGCTGTCTGAAGCTTTTAGCAACTTTTAGATTAATGTATAAAATCTGAAATTTTTAATAACTTTATTTCCTGAACAGAGAAATTCTCTTTATTCTCCCAGTCTAAATGACCGCCTGTTTACATTTAAAATCTAACTATTTCCTATTTTCCTATTAAATTTTCTGAATTTTTTCTAATCTAGCTATGAGGAGATCATGGAAACAGTCTCCAATGATCTCACTATTTGGTCAGAACTGGCCTTATCCTGTTTTGAATTGGTTAGTGTCTTGACAATGGACATCATGACCAGTTTATGTTTTACATTTTAGTCAATACCCATGTAATTAGATTTTTTTTCCAATTTTATGCAGTAAAGTAAGGAAACCATGCAGTAGTATATTAACTTTTATTAACAAAAAAGCTGCATATACAAATTACTTTACAAGAGAACAATACAAGACATACAGAGTGCTAAAATATGCATATGCACATACTATCTGTCAATTTCTCATGACTGAACATTGACAGTAGTCTGAATGTAATTAGGGATATGCTACAAGTCATTTAGCTTCTGTTATAGCTGGCCAACAATTTCATTAATAAACAGGACCCCCAGCTTTTGCTGTTTGCTGGAAAAAAGTTCTTAATCTTGGCAGTCTCTCTTATGCCGCATACACACGATCGGACTATCCGGCGGACTTAGTACGTTGAACCTAGTACAGCTGAGGTTCGCCGGACTTTCCGAACAAGCGGACCTGCCCACACACGACCGGACTATGGAAATCGAAATGAACGGACTTGCACACACAGAGGAAAGTCCGTTCATTTTGAACGCGGCTCCAGGTAGATGGAACTAGCGAAGGAGGTCAATGTCACCGCCTCCATGGGCGAGATTGACAACTCGCTGGCCCTGTCACCTGGTATGGACTTAAAGGGGAGGCCCTACGCTGAAAAAACTGCGTGGGGGTCCCCCAAAGTCCATATAAGACCCTTATCGGAGCACGCAGCCCAGCCAGTCAGGAAAGGGGGTGGGGACGAGCGAGTGCCCCCCCCTCCTGAGCCATACCAGGCCGCCCTGCCCTCAACATGGGGGGGTGCTTTGAGGACAAGGACAACCAATGGCCAGGGTTGTCGGGTCTGCGGGCATGGGGCTTATCGGAATCCGGGAGCCCCCTTTAATAAGGGGGCCCCCTGATACCGGCCCCCACCCTATGTGAATGAGTATTGGGGTACCATGAACCCCTACCCATTCACCTGGTCAAAAAAAGCGTAAAGAAAAAAAACACAAAACATGTTTTTAAAATAATTTATTGCACAGCTCTGGTGGTCTTGCGTCTTGGGGGGTCTTCTCGCTGGACTCCTCCTCTAACTTCTGCTCTTTTGCTAGCTCTTTTACTAATGGAGGAGCCTGGCTTTCTTCTTCGTCGCCATCCAGGGGTCTTCTTCCGACTTCGGGGGTCTTGCCCCCCTCTTCGGGGGTCTTGTCCCCCACTTCGGTTCTTCTTGCCGGGCCTCCACTATCTACCTATAGCTCTTTTACTAGCGGTGGCCCAGTGTTCTGTCACCGCTGCCTCTTCTTCCGACTTCGGGGGCCTTGTCCCCCTCTTCGGTTCTTCTTGCCGGGCCTCCGCTATCTTCCTATATCGCTTTTTACTAGCGGTGGCCCGATCTTCTATCGCCGTCGCCTTCTCTTCTTCTCCCTTAAGATGTTGACTCAACGCTCTTTCCAGCCGCAATGACAGGGATGCGTTGTGCGGCGACTTATATAGGGACAGGGGGGGGTCACCGGGTGATGTCACATGTTGACCCCGCCCCATTATGATGTCACAGTCCCAACATCCTCTGGGGCTGTGACATCATAAGGGGCGGCGACATCACCCGGTGACCCCCCCGTGGCCCTATATAAGTCGCCGCACAACGCGTCCCTGTCATTGTGGCCAGAGAGAGCGTTGAGTCAACATCTCAATGAAGCAGAAGAGAAAAAGAGAAGGCGACGGCGACAGAAGACCAGGACCAGAGTCCGCCGGACCAAGTCCGCTGGATAGTCTGATCGTGTGTACGTGGCATTAGAAGTTGTCGCCAGCTTAAAATCTTATGTTAGAAATTTTGTAGTAGTACTTCTACTAATTTTCCACATTTTGTCACGGTACAACCAAAAATATAAATGTACTTTATTGGGACTTTATGTGATAGACCAACACAAAATTTGCACATCTACAGAGTGACATTTTTGTCCATACTTCTTTGCAAAATAGCCCAAGGTCTGTCTGAATTGAGAGCATCTGTGAACAGCATTTTTCAAGTCTTGCCACAGATTCTCAATTGGATTTAGGTCTGGACTTTGACTGGGCCATTCTAACATATGAATATTCTTTGATCTAAAGCATTTCATTATAGCTCTGGCTGTGTGTTTAGGGTCGTTGTCCTTCTGGAAGGTGAATCTCCGCCCCAGTCTCAAGTCTTTTGCAGACTCCAACAATTTTTTTTCTAAGTTTGCCCTGTATTTGGCTCCATCCATCTTCCCATCAACTCTTTTTTTTTTTTTTTTTTTATTTATTAACAGTTTTATCAACACATACAGTACAACACACATATACCAACCCCCTCCCCCCCCCCCTTAATCCCCTGTGCAGCCTTCCGACCAGACCATGCCGCATCTGTGCCATATATCCCAGCTATCCTTGCCGGGGTATAGTACACCCTGTGTAAAAGCTTAAATTGAATGAGCCTATCTCTGGCCGATACTAGCGTCTTAAATGGGTAATCCCACATATCATCCCAATCCTCCCCCCCGAAATCCGTTACCAATGCACTCCATGTGTCTCTACCATCTTCCCATCAACTCTGACCATATTCCCTGTCCCTGCTGAAGAAGAACATCCCAGTAACATGATGCTGCCACCGCCATGCTTCATGGTGGGGATGGTGTGTTCAGGGTGATGTGCAGTGTTAGTTTTCCGCCACACATAGCATTTTGCTTTTAGGCCAATTTAAGTTCAATTTTGGTCTCATCTGACCATAGCACCTTCTTCCACATGTTTGCTGTGTCCCCCACATGGCTTCTCACAAACTGAAAATGGGACTTCTTATGGCTTTCTTTCAACAATGGCTTTCTTCTTGCCACTCTTCCATAAAGGCTAGATTTGTAGAGAGCATGACTGATTGTTGTCCTGTGGACAGATTCTCTCATCTGAGCTGTGGATTTCTGCAGCTCCTCCAGAGTTACCATGGACCCCTTGGCTGCTTCTCTGATTAATTCTCTCCTTGCCCGGCCCATCAGTATAGATGGACGGCCATGTCTTGGTTGGTTTGCAGTTGTGCCATACTCTTTCCATTTTCAGATTATGGACTGAACAGTGCTGTTCAAAGCTTGGAATATTTTTCTATAACCTAACCCTGATTTAAGCTCCTCCACATCCCTGACCTGCCTGGTTTGTTTCATGGTCTTCATGATGTGTTTGTTCACTAAGGTTCTTTAAAAACCTCTGAGGGCTTCACAGAACAGCTGTATTTATGCTGAGCATAAATTACACACATGTGGACTCTATTTACTAATTAGGTGAGTTCTGAAGGCAATTGGTTCCACTATATTTTAGTTAGGTGTACCAGAGTAAAGGGGGCTGAATACAAATGCACACCACACTTTACATTTTAATTTTCCTTCCACTTCACAATTATGTACCACTTTGTGTTGGTCTATCACATAAAAACCCAATAAAACACATTTATATTTTTGGTTGTAACATGACAAAATGTGGAAGATTTCAAGGGGTATGAATACTTTTTCAAGACACTGTATGTTATGTTCCTATTGGCTCAATAATTTGTTACACTCAGCCATAATCCTAGATGCACTGCATCCACTAGAGACTGGATGGGGGACTAAAGCCACAAAAGAGTAAACAGGACATTATTTCCCACTGAGAGGGGTCAGAAACTGGAAGTAGTTTTATCCTAAACAAACACTTTTCTGCCTGTGAATTATAAATATCTGTAACAGTACATGTATTTGACAGTCACAAAGCATGCCTCTGATCTGACAAGCTTCCATTTCTAGAAGATGCAGCATTTTGGAGTCCTGCTAAGCACATGGAAAGAAGATCATATGAGTAAACACAGATGTAAATGTGGTTTATGCAAAAAGACCAATGCTTTTGAAGTTTTGCTAGCAAGGATGTTTGTTTCACTTATCACCATAAACCTTTGCATGAGTCAAAATGATGCAATAACATCCTTATGGAATAGTATTCAACTTCTTAACTTGCTTCCCTGGAAGCAGAAAAGTGAGAAACATAAAGTTTGGCTGATGGTGCTGCTCATGGAAGCACAATGTATTCCTCTATAAACCTTGTCTTCAGCTTCACATGCCTATTTTGTGGCGTGCATTTGTATTCAGCCCCCTTAACTCTGATACCCCCAACTAAAATCTAGTGAAACAAGTTGCCTTCAGAAGTCACCTAATTAGTACACAGAGTCCACATGTGTGTAATCTAATCTCAGTATAAATACAGCTGTTCTGTGAAGCCCTCACAGGGTTTCCAGAGCCTAAGTGAACAAACAGCATCATGAAGGCCAAGGAACACACCAGACAGGTAAGAGATAAAGTTGTAGAGAAGTTTAACCACTTCAGCTCCGGACCAATAAATACCTTAAGGACCAGAGGTGTTTTTGCAATTTCGCACTGCGCTGCTTTAACTGGTAATTGCGCGGTCATGCAATATTGCACCCAAACGAAATTTGCGTCCTTTTCTTCCCACAAATAGAGCTTTCTTTTGATGGTATTTGATTGCCTCTGCGATTTTTATTTTTTGCGATATAAATGGAAAAAGAGCGAAAATTTTGAAAAAAAATGATATTTTCTTCTTTTTGTTATAAGAAAAATCGAATAAACTAAATTTTAGTCATACATTGAGGGCAAAATTTATTCAGCCACATGTCTTTAGTAAAAAAAATGTCAATAAGCGTATATTTTTTGGTTTGCGCAAAAGTTATAGCGTCTACAAACTAGAGTACATTTTCTGGAATTTACACAGCTTTTAATTTATGACTGCCTATCTCATTTCTTGAGGTGCTAAAATGGCAGGGCAGTACAAACCCCCCCCAAATGACCCCATTTTGGAAAGTAGACACCCCAAGGAAACTGCTGATGGGTATGTTGAGCCCATTGAATATTTATTTTTTTTGTCCTAAGGGATTGAATAATGACAAAAAAAAAAAAAAAAAAAAAAAAGTACAAAAAGTTGTCACTAAATGATATATTGCTCACACATGCCATGGTTATATGTGGAATTGCACCCCAAAATATATTCCGCTACTTCTCCCGAGTACGGGGATACCACATGTGTGGGACTTTTTGGGAGTCTAGTCGCGCACGGCATCCCGAAAACCAATCACCACCTTCAGGATTTCTAAGGGTGCAAATTTTTGATTTCACCCCTCACTACCTATCACAGTTTCGAAGGCCATAAAAAGCCAAAATAGCACAAAACCCCCCAAAATGACCCCATTTTGGAAAGTAGACACCCCAAGCTATTTACTGAGAGGCATGTTGAGTCCATGGAATATTTTATATTTTGCCACAAGTTGCGGGAATATTACAAACTTTTTTTTTTTTGTACAAAGTTGTCACTAAATGATATATTGCTCACACATGCTATGGGCATATGTGAAATGACACCCCAAAATAGATTCTGCTGCTTCTCCTGAGTACAGGGATACCACATGTGTGGGACTTTTTGGGAGCCTAGCCGCGTACGGGACCCCGAAATCCAAGCACCGCCTTCAGGATTTCTAAGGGCATAATTTTTTTATTTTACTCCTCACTACCTATCACTACCTATCACAGTTTTGACGGCCATAAAATGCCAAGATGGCACAAAACCCCCCCAAATGACCCAATTTTGGAGAGTAGACACCCCAAGGAAACTGCTGATGGGTATGTTGAGCCCATTGAATATTTATTTTTTTTGTCCTAAGGGATTGAATAATGACTAAAAAAAAAAAAAAAAAAAAATGTACAAAAAGTTGTCACTAAATGATATATTGCTCACACATGCCATGGTTATATGTGGAATTGCACCCCAAAATATATTCCGCTACTTCTCCCGAGTACGGGGATACCACATGTGTGGGACTTTTTGGGAGTATAGTCGCGCACGGCATCCCGAAAACCAATCACCACCTTCAGGATTTCTAAGGGTGCAAATTTTTGATTTCACCCCTCACTACCTATCACAGTTTCGAAGGCCATAAAAAGCCAAAATAGCACAAAACCCCCCAAAATGACCCCATTTTGGAAAGTAGACACCCCAAGCTATTTACTGAGAGGCATGTTGAGTCCATGGAATATTTTATATTTTGCCACAAGTTGCGGGAATATTACAAACTTTTTTTTTTTTGCACAAAGTTGTCACTAAATGATATATTGCTCACACATGCTATGGGCATATGTGAAATGACACCCCAAAATACATTCTGCTGCTTCTCCTGAGTACAGGGATACCACATGTGTGGGACTTTTTGGGAGCCTAGCCGCGTACGGGACCCCGAAATCCAAGCACCGCCTTCAGGATTTCTAAGGGCATAATTTTTTTATTTTACTCCTCACTACCTATCACTACCTATCACAGTTTTGACGGCCATAAAATGCCAAGATGGCACAAAACCCCCCCAAATGACCCCATTTTGGAAAGTAGACACCCCAAGGAAACTGCTGATGGGTATGTTGAGCCCATTGAATATTTATTTTTTTTGTCCTAAGGGATTGAATAATGACTAAAAAAAAAAAAAAAAAAAAAATGTACAAAAAGTTGTCACTAAATGATATATTGCTCACACATGCCATGGTTATATGTGGAATTGCACCCCAAAATATATTCCGCTACTTCTCCCGAGTACGGGGATACCACATGTGTGGGACTTTTTGGGAGTATAGTCGCGCACGGCATCCCGAAAACCAATCACCACCTTCAGGATTTCTAAGGGTGCAAATTTTTGATTTCACCCCTCACTACCTATCACAGTTTCGAAGGCCATAAAAAGCCAAAATAGCACAAAACCCCCCAAAATGACCCCATTTTGGAAAGTAGACACCCCAAGCTATTTACTGAGAGGCATGTTGAGTCCATGGAATATTTTATATTTTGCCACAAGTTGCGGGAATATTACAAACTTTTTTTTTTTTTGCACAAAGTTGTCACTAAATGATATATTGCTCACACATGCTATGGGCATATGTGAAATGACACCCCAAAATACATTCTGCTGCTTCTCCTGAGTACAGGGATACCACATGTGTGGGACTTTTTGGGAGCCTAGCCGCGTACGGGACCCCAAAATCCAAGCACCGCCATCAGGATTTCTAAGGGCATAATTTTTTTATTTTACTCCTCACTACCTATCACTACCTATCACAGTTTTGACGGCCATAAAATGCCAAGATGGCACAAAACCCCCCTAAATGACCCCATTTTGGAAAGTAGACACCCCAAGGAAACTGCTGATGGGTATGTTGAGCCCATTGAATATTTATTTTTTTTGTCCTAAGGGATTGAATAATGACAAAAAAAAAAAAAAAAAAAAAAATGTACAAAAAGTTGTCACTAAATGATATATTGCTCACACATGCCATGGTTATATGTGGAATTGCACCCCAAAATATATTCAGCTACTTCTCCCGAGTATGGGGATACCACATGTGTGGGACTTTTTGGGAGTCTAGTCGCGTACGGCACCCCGAAAACCAATCACCACCTTCAGGATTTCTAAGGGTGCAAAGGCCATAAAATGCCAAAATAGCACAAAACCCCCCCAAATTACCCCATTTTGGAAAGTAGACACCCCAAGCTATTTACTGAGAGTCATGTTGTCTGAACGAAAAAAAAGAGATTGATTGGTGGGTATGCCCACCATTAGATACCTCCCTTCATCCACCCACTTCTAATGATGGACATACATGCACCATTTATATATGCCGAAGCATGGGGGCATCCTCCCGCAAAAAAGTTATGCCGCGTACATACGTTCAAACTTTTCCATGGGCAAGCCCCCTGTCGGAATTTTGACCGTATGTACGCGGCATTAGGAGCAAAATCACTCCTCCACCCCTTATGCCCCCATGCTTCGGCATATATGCTCTTTTTTAACTGTGGTGGTGAAATCACCGCCTACAGCACTGGAGTCACGGCTTTATGTATCGTGGGAGCAAACGCTGTTGCTGTCAAGATAAATAAATCCGCGCTGCAGCTGAATGGCGTACCTGAAAACATGAAAAATGGTTAACAATAACACAGTAAACAGTAAAGTATAAAAAATTTGAGAGAAGAGAGAGAGAGAGAGAGAGAGAGAGAGAACAATAAAACGACAACTATTTTTGGTTTTTATATTTTATATTTTTTTTGGTTTTTTTATTTTACTTTTTTTTTATTTTTTTTTTTTTTATACACTTTTTTTTGAACTGTAAACTGTAACTGTAACGGTTCGGGTCTCTCAAAATGCGATGGCATCTTGGGAGACCCTGTGTAAGTGTGCCTAGCCTGTGAAATGCTGTACCCTACGCTAATACTTCACTAGTGTGTGGTAGCGTTCAAAACACTCACCCTGACAAAGACCAGGATTGCCAGGACAGCGTGGACAATAAGAACGGGTGTCACGCCTATATCCGCGCTTGCTACAGACACGACATCTTTTTTGGGGGGCTCGTTGGGTAGGGGTACTCGGGAGGACATAAGAAAAATGCCTCTCATGCAGCCGGCTTACTGCATTTGGTTGGGAATGGTGAGGTACAGAACCGTCTGGAAACAGAAGCTCTGTGACAACCTCTCTTTGGAAGAAAAGAAAGGTTAATGTTCCGCCTGAAGTTTTGTATAGCACAAAAGCATTCAGCAAAGCCAATTGAAATAAGTAAGCAGACACTTTTTTGTACCAGCGTCTGGTCTTACGGGAAGTTAGATACGGCGCCAACATCTGGTCATTGAGGTCCACCCCTCCCATATTTTTGTTATATTCGTGGACACAGAGGGGTTTCTCCACAATACCAGTCGCCGTAGAAATTTGGACCGTCGTGTCTGCATGAAGGGAGGTAAGAACGAAAACATTCTTATTATCCCTCCACTTCATAGCGAGCAAATTATTACACCGATAGCAGGCTCTCTCCCCCAGCCTAAGACGGGACTCTACAAGCCGCTGGGGAAAGCCCCGGCGATTAGGTCGCACGGTGCCACATGCTCCAATCTGATTATCAAATAAATGACTAAACAGTGGCACGCTGGTGTAATAGTTGTCCACGTACAAGTGGTACCCCTTTCCGAATAAGGGTGACACCAATTTCCACACTATCTTGCCAGCGCTTCCTATGTAATCAGGGCAGTTCTCCGGCTCTACGTAACTATCTTTACCCTCATAAACCATAAAGCTCCATGCATAGCCTGTGGCCCTGTCACAGCACTTATAGAGCTTGACCCCGTATCTGGTACGCTTGTTGGGAATGTACTGTTTGAATGACAAGCGACCAGTAAACTTAACCAGGGACTCATCAACGCAGACAACTTTTTGGGGAGTAAACAAGTCTGCAAAACGTTGGTTGAAGTGGTTTATGAGGGGCCGAATTTTGTAGAGCCGATCGTATTCAGGGTCTCCACGTGGACGACAAAGTTCATTGTCACTGAAGTGCAAGAACCGCAAGATCTGCTCGTATCGTTTCCTGGACATGGAGTTAGAGAACACGGGCATGTGGTCAGCCGGATGCGTGGACCAATAAGCCCGCATCCGCATAAATTTGTGTGTGCCCATGTTGAGGGAAAGGCCCAAAAATGTCTTAAATTCGGAAACCGTAACTGGTTTCCAATCTCTGGCAAGAGACGGCAACTGGGGATTAGCGGCGATGCGTTGACCAGCATATAAATTGGTTTGGTCCACAATAGATCTATAGAGATCTTCCGTGAGATACAGAGAATAAAAATCGAGTGGCGTAAAATCATCTGTATCCACCTGAATACCGGGTTGGGCAGTGAATGGGGGAAGTACGGGTTCTGCAGAAGTGGTGGGCACCCAATCAGGATTGGCGAATTCTGCAGGAAGGGCACTATGGGTACGACGGGCCTGTCTTTGTCTTCTTCTTGGTGGCAGCGGGACACTACTTGTGCTTGCCACCTCGCCAGCTTGAACTGCACTTATGGGACTCGCCACGTCACCACGTGATACTGCAGTGCTGGATGTACGTCCAGGGTGTACTAGGCCGCTGGTGCTTGCCAGTTCACCAAAAGGATGAGCGGCGCTAGTACTGGCTCTATACTCCATACGAGGGACTTGCGGTTCCTGCACCTCAACAACATCAGAAAATCGGGGTCGGGTACGCCTGACAATAGCAGGGACCTCTTCTTCGTCGTCAGAGCTATCTGACATGGAGGCGCTGTCCTCTACAGGTTCGTATTCTGAGCCTGAATCTGACAGATCAGTGTCTTCCTCTTCACTATCTGTCATGCTCAGAAACGTGTAGGCCTCTTCACTAGTGTACCTTCGCTTTGCCATTTTGGGCTCTAAATTTAGGGGTACAGTAGTGAGACTCACAGGTAAAAAAGCACCTAGCCTGTCAGCGACTGTATAAAACGCTACCAAAAAAAACTGTTAGCGATCGCAGGGATCAGGCCTGACTCTGCGAACGCTGCAGTTATGTGTGTTGTGTTTTGTAAGTGACAGTGATCGATCGATACTGCACTTGGGTGGGCTGGGCTGGGCTGGGCTGGGCAGAGGGGCAAAACGCAGGTGCTAGCAGGTATCTGGGCTGATCCCGCTAACAATGCGTTTTTTTAGAACCCTAAATTGCTGGGCACGCTAGTATAGATCTGATCAGATCAGATATTGATCTGTTCGGATACTATACCACTAAGGGAGGTGTATGCTTTGCGCGTGTGTGTTAGCGGTGCTGGCACTAACCTAGCACTGCCTGGGGCGACGCAGACCCTTTCTGACCCTAAAACCAAATTTATATCACCCGCCGGGTGATCAGGGGTTAAAACCTTTATTGGGTATTTATATGGGGGTACCTGAAGCTTTATAAAAAGCTGACGGGGAACCTAAATAACTAAATAACTAACTGGCTAACCAGCGTCACCAGTGACACTTATGCAGCGATCGCTGGTGAAAGGGTTAACTCTAGGGGCAATCAAAGGGTTAAAACCTTTATTATGTTATATATCGGGGTACCTAACGGTATAAAAACCTGGCGTTGAACCTAAAAAAAAAACTAGCTTCCTAGCGGGACCAGTGACACTATTGCAGCGATCAGAAAACGATCGCTTAGTGACACTGGTAAAAGAGGGTGAAAGGGTTAACTGGGAGGGCAATCAAGGGGTTAAACCTTTATTAGGGGGGGGTAGGGGGCTACCCTGGACCTAAAGGGGCCTAACACTAGCTGCCCTGACACTTTTTACAGTCACAACTGACACTAAATGTAGTGATCAATAAATAAATGAACACTGCATTAGTGACACTGTGACTGGGGGGGGCGGGGGGCCGATCGGGGGGGTGATCGGGGGGTGACTGGGGTGAAATGTGTGCCTGTGTGTACCTATGTGTCAGTGGACTGTTGGTGCACTTACTTGCGTCTTCACTCCTCGCTGTCCGGTTCAAAAAGACCGCCACGAGGAGTGTGACATCACTTCCTCCTCCTGTGTTTACATTTTCACAGGGGAGGAAGTTCGTCACTGGCCAGGAGCGATCGAGAGGCGATGGGCGGAAACCAGCGGCCATCCCCTCATCGCCGATCGCTCCGGCACCGAAAGGGACCGCCGTATCTAGCGGGAGGGGGTCCGATCGGACCCCCCACCCGCTAGAAGGCAATCACGTACATTTACGTGATTGTGCCTGCCCGTGCCATTGTGTTGACGTACATTGGCAATACGGCGGTCCACAAGTGGTTAAAGCAGTTATAAAAAAATATCCCAAGCTTTGAACATCTCATGGAGCAGTGCTCAATCAATCATCCAAAAATGAAGAGTATGGCACAACTGCAAACCTACAAAGAAATGCCATCCACCTAAATTGACAGGCCAGGAAAAGAGAGCATTAAGCATAGAAGCAGCCAAGAGGCCCTTGGTAACGCTGAAGGAGCTGCAAAGATCCAAAGATCAGGTGGGAGAATCTGTCCACAGGATAACTGTCAGTGATTTACTCCACAAATCTGGCCTTTATGGAAGATTGGCAATAAGGAAGCCATTTTTGAAAGAAAGACATATGAAATCCCATTTGTATTTTGCGAGAAGCCATGTGGGGGACACAGCAAACATGTGGAAGAAGGTCAGATGAGACCAAAATTTTACTTTTTTGCCTAAAAGCAGAAAACTAACACTGCACATCACCCTGATCACACCACCCCCACCGTGAAACATGGTGGTGAAAGCATCATGTTGTGGGGATGGTTTTCTCCAGCAGGGACAGGGAAGCTGGTCAGAGTTGATGGGAAGATGGATGGAGTCAAATACAGGGCAATCTTAGAAGAAAACCTGTCTGCAGTCTGCAAAAGGCTTGAGACTGCAGCAGAGGTTTAATCTTCCAGAACAACGATCCCATACAGCTAAAGCTACAATGGAATGGTTTAGATCAAAGCATATTCATATGTTAGAATGGCCAAGTCAAAGTCCAGACCTAGTTCCAATTGAGAATCTATGGCAAGACTTGAAAACTACTGTTTACAGATGTTCTCCATCCAATCTGACAGAGCTTGAGCTTTTTTGCATAGAAGAATGGGCAAAAATTTCACTCTCTAGATGTGCAAAGCTGATAGAGACATACCCAAAAAAAGACTTGCAGCTGTAATTGCAGCAAAAGGTGGTCTTACAAAGAATTGACTCGGGGGGCTAAATACAAATGCAAGACACACTTTTCACATATTTATTTTCAAAACATTTTGAAAATCATTTATCATTTTCCTTCCACTTTACAATTATGTGCCACTTTGTGTTGGTTTATCACATAATATCACATAAAATCCCAATAAAATACATTTAGGTTTTTGTAAACTGGCTTTATGCCTGTCAAGTCTACTGCGATGAACACTCGTAGATTCTTTTCTAATCTACAAATATACCAGATAATACTAGCTACAGATGTTACTAAGGCCTTTGATAGTTTAGAATGTGGGTATCTTTGGGGTACTAAACAATGGGTACAATTTTTATATGCTTATTGTCAAGCCTGCCTTAAGGTCAATGGCTTATGCACATTTTTCTTCACCCTTCAGAACTGCACTCAGCAGGAATGCCTCTTACCCAGATAGCAAGCAATTAAGCTGCAAGTTTGAAGATTACTTCCTAAGCTATTGCTAGACTTGCCAGGCTTCACAAGTTTGATGCACAATTGCAGCAAGTCCGCATTGCATGACTTCAGATCAACTTTCTTTGCAGACAATCTGCAAGTCTGCTGCAAGTTCTAGTTCAGTTATGTTGTACAATAGTAATCCCATCACAGGGGTCACTGTGGCTGAATTTGGAAAAGTGTCAACTAAAACTTGTGCTTCAAGTGCTCTGCAAGTGTACAACTTGCCAGTGAAAATGTGCAACAATTTAACAAGACTTACAATTCGACACTGCCAAAAATTTGGGGGAAGGTATCCTTGTTATCTGTGTATCTCTCCTACTGTTTCTCCAGGCCATCAGGCCTTTAGCTATCCTTATTCAACAGTCAAAATTATGCTTTATGGGGTAACCTATTCTTTCTGGTCAATACGCAATCTACTCTGCCTAGTCCCATGTTTATAATTTAGGAATTGGGGAATTACTCTAGTTTATTAAACAATTTCCGTCTGGCTTATAGCAGATTGATGGTCCATTTATTTCCATTGCCTGACATCATATGCCATTCTAGTTCAACTACTGTGTTTTTATACTTATATACTCATCCATGTATTAGTCCCAACCCCCAGTCATCCTGATTGCTTTATTATGTATTACCGTATTTATCGGTGTATAACATGCACTTTTCCCCCCTGAAAATAGGGGGAAAATCACAGGTGCATGTTATACGCCAATAATGTGTCCTGTTTACTCGGCTCTGATGTCACACATACTTCCCGCCTCCGCCACTGGCATTGGACCAGTGTTCTGTCAATCACAGGAGCTGGTCCAATGGCGATGGCGGAGGCGGGACTGAGATCCAAGTACTGTAAACAGAAGATGACGGCTCAGTGATTCTGGCCCCCTCCTGATTTCCTGCACTGCATGAGAGAGGGTGAGGCAGCATATAGGCACCAGGCTGCATTGGATGGGCGCAGATCAGGTTGCAGATGGGCACAGAGGCTGCATTGAGGCTGCAGATGGGCATCAGGCTGCATTGGATGGGGGCAGATCAGACTGCAGATGGGCACAGAGGCTGCATTGAGGCTGCAGATGGGCATCGGGCTGCATTGGGGCTGCAGATGGGCACTAAACAGGCTGCATTGATTGGCACTGACCATTATTTTATTTCAAAGTGGTTTATTTGCTGAAACTTCTAGGTTACTAAATTTAATATCTGAGTATTGGTGTTTCGCAGCACATCACAGAATGTCTGTCTTTAAATGTCCTCCCTTTGCTCCAATGCTTTAGGAGTACTTGACTAATAAAATACTAATACTCTCTAATCAGGTGTGCTACATCATCACCTCCCGTGTGATGTAGCACACCTGATTAGAGAGTATTAGTCTTTTCAAACAGCAGTGAGACGTTCAGTCTCCAGCCCTTACTGAAGAAGTCACGGTGGTGTAGCAGCCCATTCGATGTAAGCGTATAGGGGTAAGGAGTAACAGTGGCAGCGTCATCCCGATAGCATCTTGTTGTTTCTATGCATCCTAAGCCTGCACTGCTTAAGTGCTGCGTTTGTGAGTAACGTTTTAATGAGAAATAAACTGTTTTGATATACAGAGAGTACTAGAAGGTATTTTTATTTTTTTTGTGTTGTGGATTTTTTTTTTTTTATATCACCTATCACATATATCACTATTTAGTGATTAAGGTTATTATTTGTGCTGATAGAAATTTGTTATTTTGTTTGATATTCTTAAATCTGATACTGTACAAGTATGAAGGAGGTGAAAAACTCTTGCATTATTTGAATACTTTGCATTCTTTTTTCTTTCATCTTTTCATTTTTTGTCTTTAACATTGGTAGGTGAAAGTATTTTGTGGTAAGTTAAAATTTAAAAGTTCCTGATCATACCACCATCTCCTTAGTGGTAGGTGGGGTGGTATATTCTTTGGGGGGGGGGGGGGGACGACACTTCCTGATTCTGGTAGGAGAATCAGGAAGACAATAGGACATATTATTTCGCTATTGTCACACAACTGGGTGGGCTCAAGGCTCCGGGCGCAGTGCTTTGCGCCCTGAGGCCAACCTTTTTTAGGCCTATTAGAGCCTCTGGCTCTAATCACGTGCTTGTGCATGTGCACCTTGCATTATGGGCCACCACTGGTGAGAAATTGAAAGTAGTAGAGGTACCCACTGGTCTTGAACAGGAGTATGTGTCCAAACAAGAGAAAAATTTGTTCTGTCCAACTGTTTGATGCATTGTAGTCCACCTTTGTCAAGGCTTATCTCCCTAATTAAATGTAGGAGCAAATGTAAAATGCAGATTTTTTTTTTATTAGGACTGGCCTTAAGTTATTGCATCAGTGGTCACAATTAACCACTTGCTGCCTGCCATATAGCAATATGATGTCGGCAAAGTGGTTGCGATATCCTGACATGACGTCGCCAGGATACCAAGCCCCCTGGGGGCACGCATCGTGACAATTGCTGTTGCTGTGTGCCGCAACTCCGATCTAGGTAAAGAGTCTCTGACAGAGACGCTTTATCACGTGATCAGCTGTGTCCAATCATGGCTGATCATGATGTAAACAGGAAGAACCATTGATCGGCTTTTCCTCACTCGCGTCTGTCAGACGTGAGTAGAGGAGAGCCGATCGGCTGCTCTTTTGACTGGGGGGGGGGTCTGTGCTATGATTATCAGTGCAGCCCCCCAAGGATGCCCACACTGGACCACCAGGGATGCCACCAGGGATGCCACCAGGACCACCAGGGATGCCCACCACTAGTCACCACCAGGTATGCCACCCATTGCCACCGGCGATGCCAATCAGTGCCCACAATGAATGCCAATCAGTGCCCAGAATGGGCATCACTGATTGGCAGGCATTATTGTTTGGCACTGATTGGCATCCATCAGTACTATTGATGTACATCAGTGCCAGCAATCAGTGCCCATCCATGCCCCATCCATGCCACCTATCAGTACCCATCCGTGCCGCCTATCAGTGCCCATCAGTGCCCCCTATGTATACCCATCAGTGCTGCATATCAGTGCCACTTATCAGTGCCCATCAGTGCTGCCTATCAGTGCCTCAGTGCCGCATATTAGTGCCCATCGGTGCCACCTCATCAGTACCACTTCATTGAGGCCATCTCATCAGTGATCATCAGTGCCACCTTATCAGTGCCAGTCAGTGCCGCCCCATCAGTGCCCATCAGTGAAGGGGAAAACTTAGACAAAAGAGTAGCTGGGGACCAAATTCCAAACGGGATAAACAGATAATGGTACCAACATCCCTTTGAAATGTAGGAATAGCAAAAAGAGAGATATGGGATTTTAAAGGTACAAATTAAAGGCAATTGAATCAAATTTTAATATAAAAAAATTAATACAAATAATTTTATTAGAAAATATAAATAAAAATCGGCAAATACAGGTACATTCAAGGTCATAAGTACATACACCCAATGGCTATTACAGACAGTGATAGTACTGTATTCATTTATATATGATCGTGCGTTCCAACCAGTTTATACATGTTTTGCCGAAAGGGCTTCATCAGGAAAGTGGGCGAGATCATTTCAATTTGAAACAAGACAAAATCTATGTAGTATATTCAACCTTAGGTGTAAAGAAAGAAAATAAATACAGATTAGTATAGCAAATATCGATTTCACTTGGATTCATCAAACATGATCGCATTGAACAACTAAAGGTTCCAAAAGAGGCCCTCAACTCTAATTACCTCTAATACCCTACCCCCCCACAAAAAAAACCTTTAAATATAATTAAATATATATTCCTTCCCCCTTTCGGAAGATTGTGGCACTCCCTACCTCAGAATATAGATCACGGAGCAGGCACCATCAAAAAGCGTTCAAGGGGTACCCCTTTATATAAGTGCGCACTTAGAAAATGATCCCAACCAAATCGGGTCACTCGTAGGGAGGGATATGACATTCATCAATTTTGGTTCTTGTAATACACTTATTTATGAACCGACATCTGTAATATATATATCAATATTTTAAACCCACAGATAAAAAGAGGAACGGGAGAGAATGGATCAAATACAAAAAAAGATCCAAGACTCACCTCCATTTGTCCATTAAATATTCACTGCATGAAATAGAGAGCTCATACACTGTATATGGCGGATCTGTTAGTTATCGAAAACAAAAAGTCATATATATCCCACTATGTTGTTAATAGTATGCAACATGATATCGGGGATTTAGATAAAGAAAAATCCTCCTCACCTCTAAATATGTCGCTGATAAAGGAGATTACTATCCGATAATTCTCTTAATCCCAAAGCACAACCTCAGTGCATAAGGGAGAAACCAAAATCACTGACGAGATTCGTGTGTGACCAAACACACTATCCCCCATATATATTCTAATTGGAGATAAAAAGCAAAAGTAAAAAGGGAAATAAAAAACATTATTTTTTTTAATTCCATGGTAAAGAGTCATTAATGTTTTTGTCATTGAAATATAGGCTTAATACCTCTGACCTCCAAGCTCCCACATGGCACTTACTGACTGTGTGGTTTAAATATCCCTCCCCAATGGTGCCAATTTTTAGCGTGTGATGTCACATCACTGTTGGCGCCGCGCGGACAACCAGAAGAGGTACACAAGTGGCAGACTAACCACCGGAACCCGGAAGTGATGTCTCCATCGGGAAGTACATCGCACCTGCACAGACATACTATGCGGACAGCTCCCAGACCATTCAGTGGTTGGACGTCTGGGAGCAGGTGACATTAAGGTCCTGGCAGTGAGGACATAACAGCATTTAAATACACAAAGTTAAATAAATCAATATAATAGATTTAAAATAAACAAACAAAACAATTATCTCTGTCTCGTGAGCAGCACAACAGGGGTCAACAACACATTCAACCCCGAAAGGTGCGCCTCTATGATGTTCAAATGGAAATGCCTTAGGGGAGACTTCATGACCCACCAGAAAATCAGGGGCGCGGGATGTCCTCATACCCAGTGTGCAGCAGAAAACGTTCAACATAAAATAAATAACATCGCAAAAAAAGAAAAAAAACTAAAGAAATGGTTTATAGCTTATCCCTTCATTAAGTCCTGGATACCGAGTCGCTTTTAGTAAATATATCCATCAAGTCTCAAGCTGTAAAAGCTTGTTATCTATATCGCCCCCACGTTCATGTTGGGGTAAATGTTCAAGACTGAAGAAACCAATGGATTTAAGATTGAAATTGTTAGAGTCCCACATGTCGACTTATGGGTGTTTCCATCTTCCGTTTGGATATAAGAGAGACATGATCTCTAATTCTTCAAAATAGAGGGTGTAAAACGCTCCACAGCAACATCTCATTAAGTATACTGAGCCTATTGATTGACAATTTGTTCTATGTTTTGGTGTCCACGTATTTTTGTTCGGAAGCAAAATACCTTTGCCCTCTATAATATAGGGGCAAAAATTACACTTAGCACATGGATATGTGCCAGGTAGTCCCTGTTTAGCTGTAACTGATACACTGTGATGACTTGTCACCAGTGTATCCCTAATTGAACAAAAACGCCTAAATGTAATTTCAGGGTATGGTTTGATGAATTTCAGAATCCTCTCATCAGCTGATAAAAGACGCCAGAACTTTTTGTAGATGTTCGTTATTTTAGCATGTTGTCGATTATATTTAGTAATAATCCTTGTTGATGTTGTTGATTTGTTATGCCTAGGTTTATACAACAACATTGCTCTGTCTTGATTATTTACTCTATTGAAAGATTTTTTGAGACGTTCTGCTATATCCCCTGACCAAAAGACGATCCCGCAGTGAATCGGCTTCTCTCTGAAAATCAACATCTTCAGTACAATTGCGTTTCAATCTTAAGAATTGACTATAGGGGATACTCCTAATCAATTTTTGTGCATGTGAACTATTAGCAAGTAACAGACTGTTACCTGCTGAAGGCTTTCCATAAAGGGTGGAACTGAGCATTTCCCTTTCGTTAATGAAAATTTCTACATCCAAAAAGATTATCCTTGTCTGATCCAAGGTATAAGTACATTTTAAATTGTAGGTATTTACCTGTAGGCACTCCAAAAACTCAATCCAACTTTCTTTTGATCCTGCCCACATCATAAAAACATCATCAATGTATCAATGCCATGATATAATCTGGCTGATGTGTAGTGATCTTGTTTTGTCTTAGACAAGATCCCGCTCCCACCCCCCCAGGTACAGGTTTGCATAAGAGGGTGCGCATTTAGCCCCCATAGCAACACCCTGCACCTGGAGGTAGTGGGAATCTTTGAAAATAAAAATGTTATGTGTCAATACAAATTCCAGCATTTCAACAATGAAATCATTGTATTTTCTCAAATCTAAATCCCATTCGTTAAGGAAACCACGCACAACCTCCACACCACTAGTATGTGGTAGGGAGTTGTATAGGGCCTCTATGTCGATGGCAACCAACCAATAATTTTGGGTTGCCTCCAATCCATCCAAAATTTTTAATAATTCGATAGTGTCCTTAAAGTAGGAAAAACTACCTTTCACATGTGGGTATAAATATTCATCTATCAGTTGGCTTGCTTTCTCCATCAAGGAGCTACAACCTGAGATGATCGGTCAACCAGGGGAATTTAATAAACTTTTATGCACTTTCGCAGTGCATAGAATGTTGGAGTTCTAAATTTAGTGATATCCAGATATTTATACGTGTTCTGATCAATGATACCTCTGTGATATGCTTTGGCTATTATGGTCTTATACAATCTCTCATGTAGTAACCCACATGTGATTGTGGGACTGCTCTATACCAGTTGTCATTTTGAATAATTTCAAGACACATTTTTTCGTACTGTTCTATGTCCATTATGACCAGGTTTCCACCTTTATCTGATGGTTTCACAATGATATTTTTATTGGAATTTATTTCACGGAGAGCCTTTTTCATATCCTTCAAAAGATTTGATTGTGGTCCAGTAGACCAATTCGTGCTCCAATTGCTTTAGATAACTGGATCACAAAAGCCCAGATATTTGAATTTCCTTGTAGGACTGGAAAAGATTTAGATTTCGGCTTATATGATTTAGGCTGGTCAAGGATCCTACCAAGGGGGAGAGTCCATGGGGAGGGGGTGGGTGCGGTGGACACAGCCAACTTTTTTTAATTTATATTTTCTAATAAAATTATTTGTATTAATTTTTTATATTAAAATTTGATTCAAATGATTTAATTTGTACCTTTTTAAAATCCCATATCTCTCTTTTTGCTATTGAGAAAACTTACTTATTTACAAAGTTTTGTAACAGACACAACAACATTTTTGGTCTTTTTTTTATTAGTTTAGCAAAAAATAAAAACTGCAGAGGTGATCAAATATCACCAAAAGAAAGCTCTATTTGTGGGAACAAAGTGATAAAAATTTAGTTTGGGTACAGTCTAGCATGACTGTGCAATTGTCATTCAAAATGTGACAGCGCTGAAAGCTGAAAATTGGTCTGGGCAGGAAGGTGTGTAAGGGCCCTGATATCCTGACGTATGACGTCCGGTCAGGATATCGCAACCACTTTGCCAACGTCATTTTGCTATATGGCGGGCGGCAAGTGGTTAAACTGTGGTTTCAGTAGGGCAATATGTTGTCCTAGGGAGATGCTTATCTTTGTATGTAAAATGGTTTATTTGTCTCTGAAAGAATTAAGATTATGAGAGGATATGAGCAGAAATATTAATATACAGTATTTACTGCATAGATTATAGTCATGGCCAAGAATATTGGCACCCCTGCATTTCTGTCAGATAATGTACCACTTTGCCCAGAAAAATGTTGCAATTAATGTTTAGGCATTCTCATGTTTATTTCTTTTGTTTGTATTGGTATGACAGAAAAAAGTGGAGAAACAAAAAGCCAAATATGACAAATTCCACGCAAAACTCCAAAAAAGCACTGAACACAATTATTGGCACCTTCAATTTAATATTTGGTAGCACACTCATTAGAAAAAATAACTGAAATCAATTGCTTCCTGTAACCATCAAAGAGCATCTTACACCTCTCTATGTGAATTTTGTTTCTTTTTATTCAACTGCTCCAGGTCTCTCCGATTGGAAGGGTTCCTTTTCTCAACTGCTGTTTTGAGATCTCTCCACAGGTGCTCTATGGCAATGTTTTCTGAACTCCAGTCCTCAAGTACCCCCAACAGGTCAAGTTTTCAGGATTTCTCTTAAATGAGACAGCTGTGGTAAATACTAAGGCAGTGAAACTAATCAAATCACCTGTGCAAAATAATGGAAAGTCAGAAAACATGACCTGTCAGGGATACTTGAGGACTGGAGTTGAGAAACTTTGCTTTATGGGATTTAAATCTGGACTCATTGCTGGCAAGTTCAATACTCTCCAGCGTTTTGTCTTAAACCATTTCTGGGTGCTTTTTGACATTGTAATACTATCCAAAGATCAATATAATGCAAGCATGAACTCCCTACTTGAAGATAAAGACACTTATGTCCAACTGTTGAGTAACCCAGTTTTCAAATGCAGGAAAGCACTTGAACAAGTGGTACATTTAGGCCTGAAGAAGGATATCCTTAACAAAAAAGAAGCTAAATATTTAATACCTGAGGCATGTCGAACACCAATTATTTATTCACTCCCAAAAATCCATAAAGATAGGGATAATCCACCTCCCAGACCAATAGTCAATGGGATTGACTCTCTGACAGCGAGGATGGGACAATATATAGATTATTATCTTCAGCCGGCAGTACAGAAGACACGAGCATACCTGAGAGACACCAAGCACATATTACAAATTATAGAGGAAATACCAACAGAAGAAGGATCCTGGTGGCTCGCTACAGCAGATGTAGCCTCACTATACACAATCATCTTACACCACCAAGCCTGCGAGGCAACAAAATGGGGACTACGGAAGTACTCAGATCTCCCCTGACCCCAGAGAAAATTCCTTATAAAGTGTCTCGACTTCTGTCTGAAAAACAGTTACTTTTGGTATAATAAGAACTATTATCACCAAAAGACGGGCGTAGCTATGGGAGTGAAATTCGCCCCCAGCGTTGCAGGCCTTTTTATGGCCCAATGGGAGGAGGAAGAAGTATTCGCCAACCCCCCAAACGAACTGCACACATAATGAGATACATTGATGATGTCATCATACTGTGGAAGGGGGAACAATCAAGTCTGACGACTTTTCTAGAAAAATTGAACAAAAACAACAGAAACATTAAACTATCATGGGAGATAAGTAATGAAGCCATCACTTTCCTGGATCTTGAAATAATACAGGACAACAATAAACTTCTTTCTAAAACACATTTTAAGAGCGTAGACCGTAATAGCTACTTACCATTGGAAAGCTGTCATCACAAGAATTGGCTGTACAATATACCAAAAGGCCAACTCATGCGCCTGAGGCGCAATTGTACACAAGAAGAGCATTTCCTTGACCAAGCTAGCAATATGAAATTAAAATTTATAGAAAAAGGCTACGATGAAGGATTTATCAATAAGAAAATATCAGAAGTCGCCAATTTAAATCGCAAAGACCTTATAAAAAATAAACCCCACAACGTGACTACACAGGACAACATTCCCATTATTTTAGACTTTAATGTGCAGTTCAAACAAGTTGAAAAAATTATCAAACACAATTGGGAGATATTACGCGCAGATACATGCCTCAAAGATATTTTGCCTACTCGCCCAAAATTTGTGTACAGGCGAGCCCCAACCATCAGGGATAAACTGGTAAAGAATATACCAGATCCACCAAGTAGGGGTTTTTCCTTTTTTACAGGGAAAGGATTCTTCCCCTGCAAACGATGCTACGCATGCACTAAGACAAAGTGTCCTAATGAAAAGAGAAATGAGTTTACCTCAACCAGCACAGGAAATAGCTATGGCATCAAAGAGTTCATTTGCTGCAATACGATTGGAGTGGTATACGCATTGGAATGCAGCTGTGGCCATCAGTACATAGGCCGTACCAAGAGACCACTCAAGGTACGCATAAAAGAACACGTAAAGAACATACTGAAGGGATTCGACAAGCACAGCGTATCTAGGCATTTCGCGCTACACCACAAGAAAGACCCCTCCCAACTTAAATTCTGGGGAATCGAGCCCTATGTTAAACATTGGAGAGGGGGTCATAGAGTAAGAACCCTCAGCCAAATCGAGTCCAAATGGATTTTTACATTAGACACTTTCTCGCCAAAGGGACTTAACGTGGAATTTGACTTGAATTTTTTCATTAGCGACTTTTAACCTTTTTTCAAAACCTCTGTCAACTCCTCTTTACATATAATTTTTAGACCATTTTATATATATATATATTTTATAATCCATATACTAGATCCTTGGTGCACTATAACCACTCTTTCAGAATAGCCAAACACCATATACTCTGACTATCTGCATGCAATATGATCACCTGAGTCACCAAATCGCATTAGTCGCATGTTTATACGACACATTTATATATGGATGGGCTCACACATATGTATGCACCGTTTTATGGATTTTTGGTATTTGTGTTTAAAAATACTCGGAATATGTTTGAATATGTTTGAATAACCCCGCTCTAAACGTCATTTCCGGGAGTAATGGGGATGTTTTTTCCCCTCGTTTTTTCGTTCTCCCTCTCTTTTCTCCTATTTTAATATATTGTACCCGATATAATTTTTTTATACATATTTTTTTATACTGATTTTTTATACTAATGAATTTTAGATTATTCTAATTATTTTTAATTTTTAATTTTCTTGGATCTTGCTATATTAACTTTCCTCATCAGTAAGATCTTACCACTTATTATTCAAATTTATTTTACTATTGTCATTTTCCTCTCCATATGAATTAAATATATAATTAAATAGTAATTTTTAATATGTAAATAAATATATAATTAAATAGTAATCTTTTTAGATAGATTATTCCAGTATACAATTTTATACATCAGTTGGATATTTCCCCATTTTCCACTGCATATACAATTAACCATGAGTGCCCCGTTTTACAGAGTCCTAGACTTATTATTATGGTTATCATTATCCAATTTATTCAGATCTTCGTTAACTAGTTTTATTTTTAAACAGAGGATTAAGTATCTCCACCACAAGGCCATATAACTCATCCGGTTTGCATATTCTGATTAACTCCGCCTGCCTCTCCCTTCTCTACGAGTGAATATGCTGCTTAAGTCGGGCGGTGATATCCATATGCAAATCCGTCTGAGATACCTCCAAAAAAATGGCCACTTGTTTATTTCCGGCTAACAATACAACAAACCCCGTGTGACCACCAAAAAAATGGCCGTCCGCACACTTCCGGCGACCTGATACACCGCAAAATGGCCGCCGGGATACTTCCGGGTCTTCCCCAAAATGGCCACCAAATAAGCAATTAATCGCTCTATTTAAAGACACTTCCCTGAGCACTAGACATCCCCTGATGAAGTCACGTGACCGTGACGAACACTAGTCGGGACGCTACCGGAAGTGACGCAATCGAGCTCGAGGCTCGTTTATACACCATACAAAAACTCTGTCTGTTTGTGAGTACCAAAGCTGTTTTTATAAATACATTTCAATACTGTTGAAAAATACTATACTATGGGGCTCCCTTCCTCCTTATCTGTTTAACCCCTTGCATAAAACCGCCGAGGTATACCACCAATCCCCCCCCCCACGCTGAAGTACCGCTGAGGGACCACTTACAGAGCCCAATACGGCACAGTAGGCAGGAGACGCCAGGACCCGGGGACACGTGAATAGGACCTCGAGGGATAAGGACCACCAGGAACCCTGAGGATACATATACCATATGCTGTTACCTTACAGCTGTAAGGTAAGGGGACACCCATATTCTGATTACACAGGACCACGTGGGAGATATCCACCATCACCATTATCACTGTTTAAATCTCTACCTTATAGTGCACATATATTTTAAGCACCAGCATTGCAGGCGACTGTCTTGTTACATGCGATTTTGGGCTAATCGCCACTTGTTGTTGCACCAGCTGAATGGACAATTTTAACTAGGATTACTGTTCCATTGTTGTTTTTTTATATTTTTTATAGCTTCAAACACTGTGCACCTTTTTCCTTCTGTTTTGGATTATTCCCAGAGGGTTGTTTCCCTCTCACCAACACTTGGATCGTTTATGCGTTTTTGTTTTGATTTAACAATTTGATTTATTTTCTTTGATTGTATGATTCAATTTAGTGCACTGCACCGATATTTAAGTCTATGGTATAAAGACACCCGCACAGAGTCACTTTGCTTAACCCTCCCTTGGCTTTAACACCATATGCGATTTCTTTAGTCACAAGGCAAGCATTACTTACATCTTTTGCCTTATCTAGCTAATGATTACTTTTGTACACTGTTACACATATACTTTGACTTAGCAGATTTTCTTTTCAGATCTATTTATTGTTCAGCACTAGCACTTTGTATGCGTTTTTCGTCATTTTTAACAAATCGCATGGTGATTCACTTTATATATTTTTTATTTTCGTCCACTATTTTATGTATAGTACTTTAGTCACTGAAACAAATACAGTAGTAGTTATTTTCATGGACCTTCTTTATATTCAGCACTGCCACTTTATGCAACTCTGCTACCTAAAAAATCGCATTGGGACCACCAGTCTTATTTATCATTAATTGTTTTTCTTATCCATTTGTCTACCACTCAAAATACTACTACGCATAGGAGTGAGGGTCCCTCACTATATATACATATATATATATTTTTTATATTTTTTATATACATATATTGTCTTTTCTTTTTCTACGCTCCATTTATTACTTGTAGTGGAGACGATATTACATTTATCTTCTAATCTTTTGAGTACCTATTGAATATATTAAACCTGTTTTAACTAGATTCTTCACCATAGTACCGCGCACCACTACCTTTTTACCTTTTACTTTTTGACATGTGCTTTGGGTCATTGTCCTACTGTAATGCCGCGTACACACGATCAAACAATCCGGTGGAAAAGTCCGGCAAACTCAAGTCCGCCAAACAATCCCCCTGTGTGTAGCCTCCGGCATACTTTTTTGACCCGAAAGTACGGCGGACTTAGAATGCCGTGTTGCACACCAATCTGCACGCCGTACTCGCATTTCGGCGGACAATCCGGCCGTGTGTATGCCAGTCCGCCGTACTTTTGAAATGAGCGGACTTTTCCCGCCCGGAAAAAAGTCCGCTCATTTCGAGCGGGTCTCCAGGTAGGCGGGGCCCACGAAGGAGACGTCGCTGGCCCCGCCGCCTGGTATGGACTTAAAGGGGAACCCCAACGCCGAAAAAAATCGGCGTGGGGGTCCCCCCAAGTCCACAACAGACCCTTGTTCGAGCACGCTACCCGGCCGGCCAGGAAAGGGGGGCGAGCGAGCGCCCCCCCCCTCCTGAGCCATACCAGACCGCATGCCCTCAACATGGGGGGTGCCTTGGGGAAGGGGGGGCCGCGCGGCCCCCCACCCCACCCCAAAGCACCTTGTCCCCATGTTGATGAGGACAAGGGCCTCTTCCCGACAACCCTGGCCGTTGGTTGTCGGGGTCTGCGGGCGGGGGGCTTATCGGAATCCGGGAGCCCCCTTTAATAAGGGGGCCCCCGGATACCGGCCCCCCACCCTATGTGAATGAGTATGGGGTACAATGTACCCCTACCCATTCACCTGTAAAATAAAAGTACAAAAAAAAACACAACACACGAGATAAAATACTTTATTGCACAGCTCCGGGGGTCTTCCGTCTTCGGGGGTCTTCTCGCCGGACTCCTCCGCTATCTTCTTGTAGCTCTTTTGCTAGCGGAGGAGTCCAGCTTTCTTCCTCGCCGCCGGCCTCTTCTCCCGACTTCAGGGGTCTTGTCCCCCTCTTCGGTTCTTCTGCCGGGCCGGTGGCCCGGTCTTCTGTCGCCGCCGCCTTCCGTTCTTCTTCTTCTTCTCCTTCTTCTCCTGGAGATGTTGACTCGACGCTCTCTCCGACCACAATGCCAGGGACACGCTGCGCGGCCACTTATATAGGGACAAGGGGCGGTGTCACATGGCTTTATGTCACATGGGTTGGTCACATGGGTTGATGTCACATGGGGACTGTGACATCGTAAGGGGCGGGGTCACCATGTGACACCAACCCATGTGACATAAAGCCATGTGACACCGCCCCTTGTCCCTATATAAGTGGCCGCGCAGCGCGTCCCTGGCATTGTGGCCGGAGAGAGCGTTGAGTCAACATCTCCAGGAGAAGAAGGAGAAGAAGAAGAAGAACGGAAGGCGGCTGCGACAGAAGACCGGGCCACCGCCTGTAAAAGAGCTATAAGCAGGCGCGATGGCCCGGCAGAAGAACCGAAGAGGGGGACAAGACCCCCGAAGTCGGGAGAAGAGGCCGGCCGGCGAGGAAGAATGCCGGACTCCTCCGCTAGCAAAAGAGCTACAAGAAGATAGCGGAGGAGTCCGGCGAGAAGACCCCCGAAGACAGAAGACCCCCGGAGCTGTGCAATAAAGTATTTTATCTCGTGTGTTGTGTTTTTTTTGTACTTTTATTTTACAGGTGAATGGGTAGGGGTAAATTGTACCCCATACTCATTCACATAGGGTGGGGGGCCGGTATCCGGGGGCCCCCTTATTAAAGGGGGCTCCCGGATTCTGATAAGCCCCCCGCCCGCAGACCCCGACAACCAACGGCCAGGGTTGTCGGGAAGAGGCCCTTGTCCTCATCAACATGGGGACAAGGTGCTTTGGGGTGGGGGGGCCGCGCGGCTCAGGAGGGGGGGCGCTCGCTCGCCCCCCTTTCCTGGCCGGCCGGGTAGCGTGCTCAGACAAGGGTCTGTTGTGGACTTGGGGGGACCCCCACGCCAATTTTTTTCGGCGTTGGGGGTTCCCCTTTAAGTCCATACCAGGCGGCGGGGCCAGCGATGTCTCCTTCGCGGGCCCCGCCTACCTGGAGACCCGCTCGAAATAAGCGGACTTTTCTCCGCGTGTGTGGGCGAGTCCGTTCATTTCGAAAGTACGGCGGACTTAGTACGGCGGATTTAGTACGCCGTATTAGTCCGCTGAAAAAGTGCCGTGTGTGGGCAAGTAGCCCGTTCGGAAATTCCTACAGACAGTCTGGCGGACGTCGGACAGACGGCTACGTGTTTATGCGGCTTTAGACTCATGTCCTCTGACAGAGACCCAAGTTGCACCCCAGAATTATTTGCTAGTCTTCAGATTTCATAATGCCATGCACACGGTCAAGACACTCAGTGCCCAAAGCAGCAAAGCAACCCAAAAACATCAGTGAACCTCCACCATATTTGACTGTAGGGACTATATTCTTTTCAATAAAGGCCTTCTTTCTTTTTCTGAAAACATTAGAATGATGGGCTTTACCAAAAAGCTGTAATTTTTGTTTTGTCTGTCCACAGCACATTCTCCTAAAAGGACTTTGGCTTCCTCAGGTAAGTTTTGGCAAACTCCAATCAGTTTTTTTTTTACATTTCTGTGTCAGCAGTGGGGTCCTCATGGGGCACCATAGCGTCACTTTGCATTCAGATGGCAAAGTATAGTGGGAGCTGACACAGTTGTACTCTGTGCCTGAAGGTGACTTGGAATTAGTCTGGAAGTTGGTTGAGGTTCTTTATCCCCCATTTGAACAATCCTTTGTTGCAATCTTTGATCAATTTTTCTCTTTCGTCCACATCCACTGAGATTAGCTACAGTGCCATGGACTGTAAACTTCTTGACATTATTGCGGACACAGGAACATTATGATCTCTGGAGATGGACTTGTAACTTTGAGACCAGTGGCGGCCCGTTCGTTTGGGGCGCATGGGCGCTGCCCCCCCCATCCCTGCATCTGACCCCCTAATCTACATGCAGGATGCTGGACATGTGGATTCCAATTGGGGTTTTTTTTGTTTTGTTTTTTAGCATGTGATTAGAGCCAGAGGCTCTAATAGGCTTCAAAAAAATTGTGGGCTCAGGACGCAGATACCCGACCGACCAGGGGGTGGTTTGCTCCCCTCCCAAAATAAAAACATCAGCCGCAACCGCTTGAGATTGTCTATGCTTGTCCATAATTTTTGTTCCCAAATCCTCAGACAATTCTTGGCTGCTCTTTCTTTTCTCCATGCTCAGTGTGGCACACAGACACACAACAGAAAGAATGAGTCAATTTTTCACCATTTTAACTGGCTCCTGGTGGGATTTCTATATTGTCAACACTTGCTAATTGATACAGGCGAGCTTAATTCCAATTTACAAGAGCATCACAAACTTGGAATGCAATTATTTCTTACAGTTTTGAGTCCATTTTTTTGCGTGGAATGTGTCAGATTTGCCTTTTTTGTGTCATACCAGTACAAACAAAATAAACATGAGAATGCCTAAACATTTGTAATTGCAAGAACTTTCTGGGCGAAGTGGTGCATTATCTGACAGAAATACAGGGATGCCAATATTTTTGACCATGACTATGTGTGTGTATGTATGTGTATGTGTATGTGTGTGTGTGTGTGTGTGTGTGTATATGTATGTACAGTGGTGTGAAAAAGTGTTTGCCCCCTTCCTCATTTCCTGTTCCTTTGCATGTTTGTCACACTTAAGTGTTTCGGAACATCAAACCAATTTAAACAATAGTCAAGGACAACACAAGTAAACACAAAATGCAATTTGTAAATGAAGGTGTTTATTATTAAAGGTGAAAAAAAATCCAAACCATCATGGCCCTGTGTGAAAAAGTGATTGCCCCCTAAACCTAATAACTGGTTGGGCCACCCTTAGCAGCAACAACTGCAACCAAGCGTTTGCGATAACGTGCAATGAGGCTTTTACAGCGTCCTGGAGGAATTTTGGCCCACTCATCTTTGAAGAATTGTCCTAATTCAGTTACATTAGAGGCTTTTCGAGCATGAACGGCCTTTTTAAGGTCATACCACAACATCTCAATAGGATTCAGGTCAGGACTTTGGCTAGGCCACTCCAAAGTCTTCATTTTGTTTTTCTTCAGCCATTCGGTGGTGGACTTGCTGGTGTGTTTAGGATCATTGTCCTGCTGCAGAACCCAAGTTCGTTTCAGCTTGAGTACACGAACAGATGGTCGGACATTCTCCTTCAGGATCTCTTGGTAGACAGCAGAATTCATAGTTCCTTTTATCACGGCAAGTCTTCCAGGTCCTGAAGCAGCAAAACAGCCCCAGACCATCACACTACCACCACCATATTTTACTGTTGGTATAATGTTCTTTTTATGAAATGCAGTGTTCCTTCTACGCCAGATATACTTGGACACACACCTTCCAAAGAGTTCCACTTTTGTCTCATCGGTCCACAGAATGTTGTCCCAAAAGTCTTGGGGATCATCAAGATGTGTTGTGGAGAAATTGAGACGAGCTTTCATGTTCTTTTTGCTCAGCAGTGGTTTTCTCCTTGGAACTCTGCCATGCAGGCCATTTTTGCCCAGTCTTTTCCTGATGGTGGAGGCATGAACGCTGACCTTAACTGAGGCAAGTGAGGCCTGCAGTTCCTTGGACATTGTTGTGAGGTCTTTTGTGACCTCTTGGATGAGTCGTCGCTGCGCTCTTGGGGTAATTTTGGGCGGCCGGCCACTCCTGGGAAGGTTCACCACTGTTCCATGTCTTCGCCATTTGTGGATAATGGCTCTCACTGTGGTTCGCTGGATTCCCAAAGCTTTGGAAATGGCTTTATAACCCTTTCCAGACTGATAGATCTCAATTACTTTCTTTCTCAATTGTTCCTGAATTTCTTTGGGTCTCGGCATGATGTGTAGCTTTTAAGGATCTTCTGGTGGACCTTACTGTGTCAAGCAGCTCCTATTTAAGTGATGCCTTGATTGTGAACAGGTGTGGCAATAATCAGGCCTGGGTGTGGCTAGAGAAATTGAACTCAGGTGTGGACAACCACAGTTATAGTATGTTTTAACAAGGGGGGGCAATCACTTTTTCACACAGGGCCATGATGGTTTGGATTTTTTTTCACCTTTAATAATAAACACCTTCATTTACAAATTGCATTTTGTGTTTACTTGTGTTGTCCTTGACTATTGTTTAAATTGGTTTGATGTTCCGAAACACTTAAGTGTGACAAACATGCAAAGGAACAGGAAATGAGGAAGGGGGCAAACACTTTTTCACACCACTGTGTATATATATATATATATATATATATATATATATATATATATATATATATATATATATATTATTCAAGGGTACTGTCAAAATAATTAACAGTAGTCTAAGCCACTCAGCGTCTGTCACCCCTCTCTGCCAATCCCTCCACTGGCTTCCGATTGCCCAAAAAATAAAATCTAAAATACATCACCAACCTCTTCTCAAATTATCAAACTAAATCTGGCCATACACTAGTAGATTTTTCAAAAACAAAAATACATACAAACATTTCTATAAATATTCTTAGCAATACATTTGATAACATGACATTAGATTTTGGAGTGAATCAGCTTTCTCCAACAAAGACCATCTTCACTGATAGAAATTTTTACATTTGAGGAGAAAAACTCCATCCTAATTTTGTCATAACTGCAGTTGAAAAAGAACATCAATTTGACCCCACTGATAATTTGAAAATAACTTAAAGCAAACGTTTTTCTTTTACAGAAGAGTTTATTGAACTGGAATAAGATGTACAGCCAGCATTCAATGTAACAAGCATATCAAATGTAAAAAAAAGCTACTTTGTAAAACAAATGTTTTTTTTATTTTATTTTTTTATGAAATTCTGCTAGAGTATGGCGTAAAGTGGTTGTAAACCTCAGACAGAAAATATGAACAGAGCATATTCCTCTATAGTGTGTCTCAATTGAATGGACTAAGGGCAGTGGCGGAACTACCGCCATAGCGACCTACGCAGGCACTATGGGGCCCGCAGCCAAGTGGGGCCCATTGCCATTTTACAGAATACCAGTTAAGGTAGAACCAAGAGGCGGAGCCAGGTGGCAATGAAAGCAGCTCCATTTCTATTGGCCGCTTTCTTGCCACCCAGGCTCTGCCTCCTGGTCCTGTAAAAGGCCCAGTGAGGAGCACAGTGAGTCCTGAGCAGCGCCGAGGCCCGATGGAGAGTCCTGGGTCCCGGTGTCACACTATCCCCGTCTGACTGAGACTCAGCTGTCTCTCTTGCTGGCTGCCTCCTATCACATTGTGCCGCCCGGAGAGTCAGTGACAGTCTGAGCAAGTAGCTCTCTGGGCGGCTGCATGCCCAGGTGAATGAATGGGGGTGCGGCACTCCTAGGGGGGTGAATTGTCCTTGGGGGGGTCTGTGCTCCTGGGGGGTGAATTCACCTGGGGGTCTTTACTCCTGGGGGGGTAAATTGTCCTGGGAAGTCTGTACTGCTGGGGGGTGAATTGTCCTGGAGGGGGTTGTACTCCTGGGGGGGGTGAATTGTCCTGGGGGGGTCTGCACTCCTGGGGGGGGGAATTATCCTGGGAGGGTCTGTACTCCTGGGGGGTGAATTGTCCTGGGGGGGTCTGTACTCTTATAGGGGGTCTGCAAAGATGGAGTGGGTTGAGTTGTCCTGGGGGGGTCTGTGAAGATGGGGCTGGTTTGTCCAGGGTGGTCTGTACTGATGGAGGACGGTCTATACTGAGGGAGGAGGGTCTGTACTGAGGGAGGACTATAGGGGGAGGGGGTAACGCCATGTTTTTCCTCACCGGGTGACACCAACCCTAGTGACGCCACTGGTAACTGAGGACAGCTGATGTAAGGAGGGACTCTACTGGGGGCACCTGATGTAAGGAAGGACTCTACTGGAAATGCCTGATCTAAGGAGGGACTCTACTGGGAATGCCTGATGCAGATTGGTGTCTTCTTCAGGGACCTTTGTTGCTGGCTGGCTGGCATGAGTAACTCCCACTGGCTGTCCAATGGTGGGCACCTCACAGGCTCATGTGGTGTTATGATGACATGACAAGGGGCAACAAGCTCAGACTGTATTGGTGGATCACGAGTCTTCACTGTCCAAAGAGGAGCTGTGGAGGGTCAGCTTAGTAAAAGAGGGGGGTTGAAGGCTTATTATTTGTAAATTGGGAAAGGAGGGAGTATACAGAGTTTAAATATGCCCAGAAATTTCTAAAAAGTTTAGTTGCCTGGATATCTATAGTGCATTCTGAGTGCACGATATTAGAATTTATAGGTATACAGAACAGAGAGCTTAGATGCAGCTTACTGCTTTTGAGCATATTTGTAATACAGACCCCATACCGAATGGATAATATATTTAGCTGCCTGGAATTAGTTTATTTAGTTGTCTGGACTTCTGTGGCTTCTGTGCTTTCTGAGTCTACATTATTAAAATGTATAGGTATATGGTACAGAGAGCTTTGAGTCTTGCTGCTTTATTTGTAGCATATTTGTAATACAGATCCCATCTATTATTTCCACTATCTATCCATCATTTATTTTATTTTAATTCCCCCTCATATATACTACCAACTGGGAATTAGATATAGAGTCTTCTTGGTTTTGTTTTACATACGTCGCCCTTCCAGTGCTCCCTGCTGCAAAGACCAGTTATAAGTGGGGGCAGTGCCACTTGTTTATGTCTTTAATATATTGGTCAGGCAATGCATAGTTCTATGTGCTGGATGTTCAGTTTGCCCCTGTGCCTTTTAAGGAGGGGAGAGCTCCTTCCAGGCTCACCTGCCTTCTGCCTATCTATTGAAATGCATGTGCTTCAACTTTGGAGACTCACAGAAGTTAGAGTTAGGACTACAGAAAATGGGGTGCCTTGACAATGCCTGTAGTTTACGTGTGTATTTGCAAATGTGTGCAGACCAAACCCCTGTTTTTAACGCATATTTGTAGACAGGTCAATTCGGCTGGTCGCAGTCTGGTTGGTACGTTGAGCTTGGAGATTTCTTTGGTTTTGTTTGACATAGAGTCTTCTATCTCTGCAGGAAACTGGCAAGAAATCTGGCCCAACATCTGGTCCAACATATCAAAGAGCTCTATTAATGTTGTAGCTATGAAAAAAAGTTGCAAATGTGGTTATATTTGGTATGCTTCCATTTTTTATGCCTTTAGCTGGGTATACCTCCTGGTGTTGTAGGGGGTGCAGTGCTGATGGTACATTTAGCTCATGCAATATATCTGAAGATCTGGGGTCCATGGCTGGATTGCAACAAGCCTCTATGTATAGATTGGTCTCTGTTGTCATTGTGATTAACTAACACTGGATAGCAGAATAAAGCTTTTGGATGGATCTCACAGGACCCCCTCCTTGTACCTGCCGCTCCTCTCTCTTTCTCACCAGTGCTACGCTGGACCTCTCCTTTTGTCTCTTGCTCCCTCCCTTTCTACCTCCCTTTCTTTTTCCTCCTCCTCCCCTGACCACATTGCTCGCACCACTTTAAAGAACTACTGTGTTCGTATGCTCCTCTTACACCATTCACACAGTGAAACTCAAATGTACCATGACTGAGAAATTGCCATGGGGCCATACCTCCCACATTTATCCTCTATCATAGTGTGCCTAAGCCTTCTCTTATCAATGTGTTTTATCTGGGTACTAAGTATGGATATGTACTATTCTCTGCAGTGGTTAATGAGAGCCTTGCTTCACATTATCCCTTATTCTTGTCGTTCTTTGGCATTATTTCAGTTTGTACAACAGGTGGTACATTTAGGCACACTGCTTTTTTGATGGCACTGACCAAAGAGCTGCCTCTTTTCGTCTCCCCTTTACCTGATAATCTGAACAAAAATTGATCTACTGTACCAAATCAGAATTTCATTTACTCATCCATAATTCTGGTACCACAAAACTGACCATTGCTAGGTCCTGGAGGAAGCCAAATATCTCTTTTGCGGAGTTTAAATATTACACTAATTTGTGCATGACAGATAAGAAAATGGTGCCCACACTGGATGATAGGCTATTCAAATGTCCCAAAATCTGGGAGTCCTGGATTCCAAACTACTTACCCATTACTATGACTCTTCCTTTCTTACTAATTATTTCTTACTAGACATCAGGAAGCCAGTCTACTGAGCACTGTTTATTCATTTCCTCTCCTCTTCTACTACAGCCCCCCCTCCCCACCACCACCACCAACATGACCCTTTCTTTTTTTTTCTCCCCTTCTTTTCTCACTCCCCACACATACCCGTTTCCTTGCTTGATCTCCCCCCTTATTTCCTCTTCTGTCCTTTGCTGGATACTATTTATTTTCTGGGCACCTAATACAGAGGTTTTATCTCTCTTAGTTAATTCTATCTCTAACTTCAGTTCTGGCATGAAATATCCCTGGGATTGTTATTTCTATTGCACGTTCTGAAAGGTAACAGATTAATAACTTGTCTCACTGTGTTGAATGATAGTCTTGTGAGGCTTTCCATATATAATTTTTTTTCGAGAGCAACATGAAGATTATGTATTATCTCTGTTCCAGTATTTTCTTCCCTGTAAATTGTTGAAAACTCAATAAAATCTGTTGAAACAGAAAATAACATTTGACAACCTTTGTACTGCTGTACCAAAATATTTTAAATTCAGCCTGTATACATTTTATATTAGTAATATTCCATGATTATTTGGAAAGGAAGAACTGGCATTACTTAGAACCATGATTAACAGAACATTTTGAAATATTTACAAAGACCAACCTATTATTGAGATGCTCATACATATACAAATGATTGTACCGAAAATAAATTCAGTTTAGATTACTTTCTGTTGGCCATGACATTATCTATCTGACAACTATTCCAGAAACTAAAAGTAGTTTCAGCTATGCCAGCTGATATTTAGTCACCTCTTTACTTAGTGACACTGCTTGGTACAGTAAAGCTTTTCAACTGAGTCACTCATTTCTGATAAGAAAAGGCTTATAGATAATCACTAGATTGTAAATCGGAAATAATACAACCATTTGACCTAGCTATGTGGACTACGTCTACAGCATTATGTGTTTCTGTACTCTCAAATTAGTAGTTTCATTCTATTATACACATTACAAACCAGTATCAGGATTGTAATATAAATAAAAACAAAACAAAAATAAATAAATATATATATATATATATATATATATATATATATATATATATATGTATATATATGGCTACAAAGGGTATTTTTTTAAGGATGAATTGTAAAGATCAGGCTCATTAAAAGAGAAGAACATTCTTTAATCATCAAAATACATCTCCAAGTGTTGTGCAATATCAAAACTAAACTCCCCCCAAAACCAGGGCTTTATGTAAGGGGGTCACTAGACAGATCCGAAAGACATTCATTAAAATGGTTTTCATCAACATTTTATCATGCTTGTTACTGTATGTGGCATGAACTGCAATTTACTTTAGAAAACCAGATAAGAAAAGCAAAACTGCATCCTAATTACCTTGCTTAACAAAACAAGCATGGTTTGGCAAAAATCATTACAAAATTTCTAGTTTACTGTCCAACAAATATAGCGATTTCACACCCAATATAAAATGCAACTATGGTAATAATTTATAGCATATTAAACTGAGAAATCAGCCAGCTTAGACCTTGCTTGTTCTGTCCTTGTGGCTGGCATTGGTTATAATTGAACTGCCACATACTGTACAACAATATTTTTTGTGCCCTTATTCTTAATGATATATATACCTTTTTGTTCTCATATTTCCTGGCTTCTAGCACTTTTTGTGGTTATATCCCTTTGAAAAGTAGTGTTTTGTGCCCACATAATGCTGGTGTATATGCCAACAAAAGTGTGCCTCTTTGAGACCTAATTGAGTTGGGGTAGGGGTATTAATAAATTCTAATGATGATGTAGCACCCTCCTAAGTAGGTGCTGGAGGAGAGTATGGTTTTTGGTCTTTCTGCCTTCCAAGGAAGATGGTCAGGTAAAACTTAGAGCATTCTCTGCCGACCAGGGAGCAGGATCTATTGGTTTGGTCTGCTCACTGTGCTCAGGTGCATCTCAGCTTGTTTGACTGTCCCCCAATGGTCCAATAGGGAGGTATATTGGACAGTGGGAGGGGAACTGATAAGTAAATGCACAGGCTTTGTTATGCCCTGTACACACGGTCGGATATTCCGACAACAAAATCCATCAGATTTTTTCTGACGGATGTTGGCTCAAACTTGTCTTGCATACACATGGTCTCACAAAGTTGTCGGAAATTCTGATCAAGAACGCGGTGACATACAACACGTATGACGGAACTATAAAGAGGAAGTTCAATAGCCAGTAGCCAATAGCTTCCGTCTCATAATTTATTCTGAGCATGCATGGCACTTTGTGTGTCGGAATTGTCTACAAACGATCGGAATTTACACAATCGGATTTTGTTGTCGGAAAATTTTATATCCAGATCTCAAACTTTGTGTGACGGAAATTCCGATGGAAAAAGTCAGATGGAGCCTACACAAAGTCAAAATTTCTGACAACCCACCCCGATCGCACATTTTCCACTGGAAAGTCTGACCATGTGTACAGGGCATTACAGTCCTGGCAATTGGCCGATGAAAAGTGCTGCATTGTATGTTCGGATACTGTATAAAAGCCCAGGGTACATGTGCTCAGAGTTAGTTGAGCTGGGGAGTCCAGCAGCTGCCCTCTCCTCCACAGAGGGGGTCGTGCGGCCTTGGGTGGTCGACCCAAGGGCCTAAAGAGAGAGAAGCTGAACCCAGAGGTCCTGAAGAGCTGACTGGAAGGGAGACACCAGAAAGGATCTGATTCTGCCTACTGTGAGTACAGATCTGTGTCTTTGGGGCCTGTCAAGTGAGGGCCACACCTTCAGCTAGAAGAGTCAGTGAACGGGTTTAAGTAAAGGGGATGCTAGAGAGTATCCAGATGATAATGTAGTGCATCAATTCTGCTGCTAGTGAGATCAAGAAGACTTAATTCCTCCATACATGTGGCTGTATGGTTAAAGCAGTGTGGCTGCTTCTACAAATAATCTGGTGAGGCCAAGTGAGAGATGTCTTTATCCTTTGTAAATAGTTCCAGTTGGAGTATCCCACTAATGCCTTCTCCTATCCAAGTTCCAAAATAAAATACAAAAACCTCAAATACCCTGGACTGGTCATTGAGTAATGAGCAAGCAGGAGTAATGGTGGGACAAATGGAAACCCCTAGCAGCCAATTGGAAACCCTTAGCAACCAGCTGAAGGTACCCAGAGAGAGGCCTATGAAGTCAACACTTGGCAAGCCTTACAGAGACAGTGCAACAATATAGTTCAACAGAGAAACAGTTACCCCACTGATCAAGTACCTACTTCACAATGCAGCTTTTTGGAGCTATCAGGGCAGGAGGACATAAGTTACAATGCTCGGCTGAACCTTGCCTGCTCTTGGCCCCTGCCTGATAGCTACACCTACAATTGCTGTTACTACCTACTAATTAAAGCATTTTAAACCCCTCAGAGAACACTATATAGTGCAGAGTGCACACCAGTCAAAGTTGCAATGCCCCTCAATGGTTGGTGTCTGGAACTGCAACCCCACAGTAATCCATTAGATGCAATCATTCCCCAGATGTCAATATCCCATGTAGGCTTGTGGTTAATCAATTCACACTGTTCCTATTTTAGATACTTTAATAAAAGAGAGTCATCATTTCAGCTGTTATGCAAGTGGCTCTTATTTAGTGTAGCAATAAAAGTCAAAAAGAAAGAATCTGGTAATTGTAGCTGAGGAATGTTTGGAGATATCAGACTGTTATTTGGAGGAAGACACTTGGATTTAGGCCAGTATGTATTTATAGTTATTTTTGTATAGTGATTCATCTCTCCACAAAGTCTTTATTAAAGTATTTGTAAACCTCTGACATGAAATATGAACAAAGCATATCCCTATCTATTGTTTAGTTGTCTCATTCCAGAGCACAAACTGTAATTTCTGTCTGATGTCTCCTTCCTCTGCTATCTGCATGAGTCACTTCTGACAAGTTTTCCTGACAACAAGAGGTAAAAAGGTGACAGGGGAAGGAACTCCAGCACACAGCCTGTGGTTGACAGCCTCAGCTCTGTTCCTGCACGCTTTGTGAAGGAAGGGGTGTCCCTTCTGTCCAAACAGCTCTCCTCACCGAGCTCTGCAGAGTGTATTTCTGCTCCCCGCCCTCTGTTTTCTGAAAGTTTAGACAAGTTGCATACATTCTGAACTTTAAACGATTGTAAAGAAGATATCGCTACAGATAAACAGATACAACTTATGTTGGAGGATTTGCTTCATCTCTGTGTAACACCTTTGGCCAATCACTTCACTGGGTATACTGTATGTAAAGGTTTACAACCACTTTAAACTGTTACTAAACGCACCACAGCAAAATCAGTTTGTATATGCAGTAAAGCATGCTATATACTCACAGTGTAACCCAAGGGGTTAACCCTCTGCATTGTATAGAAAGTCTGTTTGATCCTGTATTCTCTGATCCTCCCCTTCTCCCACAATCCCCAATCTATCTCCTGTTAGAACAGAGTCTTGGTGACAAGCTGCACATGCTCAGTTTTATCTGTATTCTTGGGAGAGTGCATTTGATCAGCACAGGGCCAATCAGCACTGCCCACACAGAGTTTCAGGGGTCCTGCAGCTTCATAGGAGAATCAAGGAGAATGAAAACTCCTCCTACAAGCTTTAATTTCTCTGACTTTTTCTCCTTGTCATGGTGGCCACCACAAGTACGACATTAGGGAAAATCTCCATAGTGTGCACAAAGACTGTAACAATAAAAAGAATACAAAGGTTCTAACCTTTCGCGCTCTATCCAAATGTAATAAACAAATTCACATTTTTTTTTTCCCAACACCTGCCATCACCTTGTAAATAATACATAGGTTGCTGAACGTGCGCAGGAATGTCCACCCATCCTGAGAATGTTCTTGTAAAGCAATTGAGAGTTCTGTGAAGGTATGTCTGGCATCCAGATTCTAATTTCACCTCCCCGTGACTCTCTGCTTCTTGGTGTTTCACAATGCAAGTAGATTATTTTTTTTTCAACTTGAGAAACTTCCAGAGCTCAAACACAATTTATTGGAACTCAGACTAGTGTCTGCTTTAATCCTCCACTTAAAGGCACATAGGAAACATCATTTTGACATTTGCATAAGGTGAGAAAGGGCAGAATACAGTGCACCTAATCAGCCCTCACTCAACTGACAGATACAGAATGTAAGGAGCTTGATTTAAGCCTCATAGCTGAAAATCTCACTAATAGAAGTTCTTAGAGAATTACTAGTCCTCCTGGGGGACAGCAGGGGGCTTGACTATGTAAAGAGAACTGACAAAACACTTATTTGGAATCTGCAACATCTCTGATTTTACCATTTGTAAACTGGCTGCAAATTCGGCAGGACACAAGGCCGGGAATCAATAGGTGGAGTGTGGTGAATAAGGTAGAAGTTTATATGAGCAGCTGGAGTAGAAAGCTTTGTTTCCTTAAATACATAATCACTCTTTCTATTCAGATGACTTGATAAAAGGCAAAGCCTAAAAGAAGAAACTGCTCTTTGTTCACTTCTCCCTACTTTTTTTTTTTTCTTTTTAACTCAAACGATGAATCAGATTTTACCAAGTCATTAAAATAAATTAGGGCAAGCAAATGTAATCTATTTTATGTTATAAAATCCTTTTTTTTTTTTTTAACATATGTTGCAATTTTAGCTCTCTGGTAGATGTTCCAAAGCTCTAAGCGTGCATTATGGAAAATATTTAATATTTCAGCGCTAACCAATATATTTCAGTGGCTAAATGAACTTTAATGCTGTCCATACATGGGTGGGACAGCCTTTTTAGCCAATACAATGAACATTGAGGAGTAATTTCTGGTAATCTTGAATGAATGAATGCAAATGCTTGAAAATTGTGAATCAGTTAAGAAAAAAAACTTTCAAAATGATATTCTATTGCACCAAGAGCCAAGTAAACATGCACACAAAGGGTGTTCGGCCAGGCAGTAAAAATATCTAATATTTTGAGTGTATTTGTGTAGGAAAACAATTAAAGAATACTTGTCAATAAAAATTATTTTCAGCAATTATGGGACTTGCTTAAAAAGACACTGTCAGAGGGGAGGAGGCAGAGTCACCAGCGACAGATATGTCTAGCTGAAGCTCCACATCTCTCGGGACTCCTCGGCTGATAAAGACACCCACAAGGCATGAAAATAATCTTACCATAAGCCTCCTCAGTGACCCTGGGATAATAACTAAAGAGTGCCAAAGATACACAGTCAAGAGGCCCCTGTAGAATGGCACAGCCTCCTTGCTCACACACAGGCACGTCTCGTGCTGCTAAGCAACCAGAGTTGGTGCAAGGATTTTTGACACCCTAGGCTAAACCTAATTTTTCCACCCCCCCCCCTTGTCTCCACCCCGACTCCACCCCATTTGCCCTGCCCATGTATACCCCACCTTTTTAATGAAGCGCCCATCAAATGCAGCCTGACCAGTGCCCATCAAATGCAGCCTACCAGCGCCCATCAATGCAGCGTCACCAGCGCCCATCAATGCAGCCTCACCAGCGCCCATCAAATTCAACCTCACCAGCGCCCATCAAATTCAACCTCACCAGCGCGCATTAAATGCAGCCTACCAGTGCCCATCAATTTAGCCTACCAGTGCCCATCAATGCAGCCTACCAGTGCCCATCAATGCAGCCTACCAGCGCCCATCAATGCAGCCTATCAGCGCCCATCAATGCAGCCTACCAGCGCCCATCAATGCAGCCTACCAGCGCTCATCAATGCAGCCTACCATTGCCCATCAATGCAATCTACCAGTGCCCATCAATGAATCCTTGCTTGCTTCCATTCATGCAGGAGTCGGGACACAGGCACAGTCCTGCGCCGCTGCGCCCCTGACACTATGTGCGAACGGAGTGGCTGCTGCCTGCTGATGCTGAGACTTAGTTGCTTGCTACAGAGCGAAGAGAATAGGAACACCAGTGGCCGGGTGCCCTAGACAGCAGTGTACCCTAGGTGGCTGCCTAGGTTCCTAGTGGTAGCACCAGCCCTGTAAGCAACTATGTGTGTGTGTGTGAGCATGCTTGTATGTGTGTGCGTGTGTGTGAGCATGCTTGTATGTGCGTGTGTGTGTGAGCATGCTTGTATGTGCGTGTGTGTGAGCATGCATGTGTGTGTGAGCATGCATGTATGTGTGTGTGTGTGAGAATGCTTGTGTGTGAGCATGCTTGTATGTGTGCGTGTGAGCATTCTTGTATGTATGTGTGTGTGTGTGTGAGCATGCTTGTATGTGTGTGTGTGTGTGAGCATGATTGTATGTGCGTGCATGTGTGTGTGTGTGTGTGTGTGTGTGTGAGCATGCTTGTGTGTGTGTGTGTGTGTGTGTGTGTGTGTGTGTGGGTGAGAGCATGCATGTGTGTGTGTGTGTGTTTATATATGTATGTATGCATGTGTGTGTGCATGTATGCATATGTATGTATGTGAATGTGCATGTGTTTATCAGTGGAGGTGCATCCAAAAGGGTGCACAGGTTCCACCCCCTCTATGACCAATGGATAGATTCATGCTATGCTATGCATGAATCTATCCATTGGTCATAGAGGGGGTGGAACCTGTGCACCCTTTTGGATGGCCACCGCTGCCACCCCCATATTTAGGTGTCTGGTCCCTTTTGGGGTGCCAGGTGCCTAAATTACAGCAGCGTGGGTGTTTTTGCAGCACCTGATTAGAGCCATGGGCTCTAATAGGCTTCAAAATAGGTGAACTGCGAGCGCCATGCTTGACGCTCATAGTCTACCCAGGTGTGTTAGAAAAATGAATTAATATTCACTTTCCTAACACTCAACCGCCTCTCCACCAATCAGGTCTGCGGGTCTGTTATCCATCACCCGATTGGCTGAAACGATAGACACAGCTATTGGACGCCCATCAGGAGGAGAGGACGGGAGATGAGGACGGCAGGAGATTCATGGAGGACTCCGCTCATGGCCGTTACCCGCTGCCCCACCAAGACAGGGTAAGTGGCGGGCAGACAGCGAGCGGGCGGTGGGGATTCACAGTGGCAGCATTTGATGGGCACACCAACAGAATTTGATGTGCATAGTAGCGGCATTTGATGGGCACAGTGGCAGCATTTGATGGGTACACTGGCAGCATTTGATGGGCACAGCGGTGGCATTTGATGAGCACAGTGGCAGAGCTTGATGGGCACAGTAGTGACATTTGATGGGCACAGTAGTGACATGTGATGGGCACAGTATTGACATTTGATGGTACAGTGGTGGTGTTTGATGGTACAGTGGTGGCATTTGATGGGCACAGTGGCTTTAATTGATGTTTTTTAAATCGGTTCCTTTATATGCGGCCACCCACTTGGGACTGGGCCCTGGTGTTCCACCATCGGACTCGGAGAAAAGAGCCCTGTCCGGAGGTCGGGGGGGCCGCCATGGTTTCCTGCATCGGGGTCCTGAATGTTCTAGTTACGCCACTGACTGTGCCATGATAATGAATTAGAGACTCTTAAGGAAGAAAACCTTATTCTGCAAACACGCTTGGAGGACTTTGAAAATAGAGCACGTCGATCAAATCTTCGTATACAAGGAATACCTGAGACTATTGTTGACCTTTATACTATGACTGCACTTTTCCAAGAACTACTACCGTCAATCCCGGTCAATCATTTGCAGATGGATAGGATTCACAGAGCTTTAACACCACGCAATTTAGAAGGCCCCCCTCATGATATTATTGCGAAATTACACTTCTATCACATAAAAAAGAACAACTCATGGCTGCAGCTAGAGGAAAAGATTCCCTCATCTTTTAAGATCATCCTTATCAGCTTTTTGCTGACCTTTCCCCAATTACTGTGGCTAAACGATGTGTACTGAAACCCTTACTTCATAATCTACAGCAACGCCAGATCCCTTATCAATGGGGATTCCCATTTTCTTTCTGCTTTACCTATCAAGGGGTCAAACATTCCTGTAGATCCTCAGATGAACTACAAAACACTCTAGAAGATCTACATCACTCACTAAGTAATTTACCACCTTCAGTATAATCTGACTAAACTTATTTAAAATAATACTGTTCTATTAAGTTTTGAAGTTCCCCCTTTTAACCCCCACAACCTCAGATAAACATATTATCTATTTATCCCCTTTCTCCCTCCCCCTTCCCTCCCACCCCCTTAAACCAATGAAATACCTATTGTCTCGATTTTAATTTTATTTATTTAAATTTATCTTAGAGTAAAATCTAGTTATTTTTTTAAATTTAAGTACTTCTATTGTTTTATATTTAATGATCCTGTTTATCAATATCACTATTTTCCTTCTTCATTCCTAGCAATCCTATGATAAGTAATATTACTATGCAAACTATACAGTTTCTTATTTTAATGTATTTTTTCCCCTAGGGTTACCTGTAGGTATATATACTCACCTTACAATTTAGTTGTTAATAGCTAATTAACCTTTTTTTTTTTTCTCAACGGCTGAACTTGGATGTCCAAGTATTTCTCCTTTTTCTGTATATAGATATAGGCTGTTGGGGTCTCAAGAGATTGTCACTACTCCCCAAATCTCTCTGTCCTAGGATAAACCTCCATTCTGACTTATTATTGGAGGACCTCCTCGGATAGATACTAGGCCTCTGAGTTAGTGTTTTTTTTATACACTCAGTACGACGCCATTTTTACTCTTCTTATTCGTACAATACTTACTATTATTTGACTATATGACTTTCATGCTGACCATACACTATACGAAAATTTGGGCTAACCCAATTTTGAAAAACAAACGTTTGGCCACGAGAAAAACTGATGGTGCCATCATGTAATGACTGATAAATCGTTCAGTGGACATAAATAAATACATTTTATGTTCGTTTTTTTACATATACCTAGTGCAGACAGGTTGAACGGTAAACACATTGACCTTTCAATTCATCGTTCATTTGGCAGAAAATTTCCAAATTTGTCCTTAGTTTTTTCGGCTCAAAAACGTCCAAATGATTGTGCCCATTAACTGTCTGAAAAAAACGAACGAATGGTCTAATGAACGAATTTCGGATGATTTTTTCGTATAGTGTATGGCCAGCATTACTCTCTCGTTCTTCCTCTTAATTCTGTCTCTACGTCCCTCTTGGTTCTTGCCCCCCCCCCTGGGGTAATTGTGGACTCAAATCTATGAATGCAGTATACTACAATATTTCCTGATTTACTGAATGACCCCCTTAAATGTCCTTATGTTAAATGTACAAGATCTAAATATCCCACAAAAGAGAACTAAAGTTTTTCGCTCCTTAGCTTCCTCAAAAGCACATGTTGCATGCCTCCAAGAAACCCATTTTGCAGATAAGGCAACCCCTAAATATTTTGGTTCAGCTTATACCTACGTTTTCACAGCTTCTACCAAAACCAAACAGCAAGGGGTGCTGTTTCATCTTACTACACCCTTTTCCCTTCTGACAGAAATAAAAGACCCAGAAGGTCGTTATCTTATACTCACGATCCATTCGATTCTCTACTATGCTCCTAACAAAACTCCATCCTCATTCCTCTCCCATTTATTACAGGTAATTGATACTCCTAAAATGGGCACACTTTTAATCTGTGGAGATTCAAATCAAGTCCTTTATCCTTTTTTTTTGAAAAATCCCCAACTCCTATTGCATCTAGTTCTCAATCTCGTAAGTTCCAACAACTTCTTCAACAACACTCTTTATTAGATTCTTGGCGTGAAATCAATCCTGCTAGGTGTCAATTTACTTTTTGTTCTCATCCCCATAAATCATTTCCCCATATTGATCACATTTTGATCTCAATAGGCATGACCCCTGAACTCCTTTCTTCATCTATTATCCCTTTTACATGGACTGACCACTGTGCTGTACTTTCAACTTTCACTTCTCTAATACCCAAAACACAAGATTCTACATGGCATATTAATGACTCAATCCTATCTGAAAGATTACCTGGCCAATAATGAGACCCCTGATATATCCCCACTGACCCTATGGGAAGCTCATAAACCTGTTGTCTGTGGGGTTTGTATACGTCAAGCCTCATTTCTTAAAAGAGAAAAATGACAACTAAAACAAAAATTAGAAGCAGAATTTAATACATGCCACACAATCTTTCAATCCAATTCTACCCCTGTGATTAAATTACAGCTTGATAAAGCTGTAAAACGAAATCGCCCTTTTAAACCAATTTGACTGAAACTATATAATGATACATTTACTAGTAATCCAGTAAAGATCTTCCACACCAGGGGTGTTGCTGCTAGGTGGCAAAAAGACCAGGGGCTTCAGCACAAGTCCAATGGGGGGGTGTATGTAGCACAGGTTTTTTTTTTTTAGCTGGGCGGTGGGGTTGTCCATTTTGCCCGTCAAATGAAGCCAATGTGCCCATCAAATGAAGCCACTGTGCTCGTCAAAAGCAAGAAAACCAGCACCCATTGTATTTCTACATCTGATTGAACATTGCTTATTTGGTGGGGGGAGAGAGAGGGGGAAGGGAGAGAGGGGGAAGGGGGAGAGAGAGGAGGGGGAGAGAGAGGAGGGGAAGAGAGAGGGGGGAGAGAGAGGGGGAAGATAGAGAGAGGGGGAAGAGAGAGAGAGAGAGGGGGGAAGAGAGAGAGGGGGGAAGAGAGAGAGGGGGGAAGAGAGAGAGAGAGAGAGAGAAGGGGAAGAGAGAGAGAGGGGGGAAGCGAGAGAGAGAGAGGGGGGGTAAGAGAGAGGGAAACACCAGAGGCACCTTAATTCAGCAGTTATTCTATTCTCCTGCTGGCTGCTGCCCATACACACAGCGTGATTCTGGAGGGAGAAGGGAGCATAGCCAGTTCCTTCCCATTGCTGGTGTCTGGAAGAAAACTATTATTCCTGCATCCATGATATGGGATGTGCACCAGTGAATTTAAGGGAGTGGGGTGTTAGGAAGCTGGCAGTGAGGTACGGGAGCGGGGTGATGATAACAGGTGGTATGTTAGTAGGAAGCTGACAGTGGGGATGATGACAGGGGGATGCATATGGCAGGGGGTACAGGGGGGATGATGATGACTGGGGAATGCATATGGCAGGGGGTACAGGGGGGATGATGATGACAGGGGGATGCATGCTGTATGTACCGTGGGACTCCGGCAGACTGGCTCCCTGCTGATCGTGATGCCTGCTCTAGCAGGTCCTCCACTACGGTCGTTCATCCTGGAGATGAGATCAGGGAGCTGCTCAGCCAGGCAGCCATTATCCATGCTCTGCACACGTTAGGAGATCCGCAGAGAATGGGTAGAAGGGGTGGAGCACATGAATTCACTCACTGACCCAACAACTAGTGCGAAGGTTGTGACAAGCTCCCAGCGCTTCCTCCTCTTCCTCCACAGGACTACACAGTGATGCTGCCAGACACTCGGGACTATTGAGTCCACATTCTGGGCTCCAGGCTCAATAGCACACCCTTAACGACGCCTATGCTCCACACCTTTCAAAAACACCTTACCTCCTTATATACAGTTACAAAAAAAGTATGTGAACCCTTTTGGAATGATATGGATTTCTGCACAAATTGGTCATAAAATGTGATCTGATCTTTATCTATGTCACAACAATAGAAAATCACAGTCTGCTTAAACTAATAACACACAAAGAATTCAATGTTATCATGTTTTTGTTGAACACACCATGTATACATTCACAGTGTGGGTGGAAAAAGTATGTGAACCCTTGGATTTAATAACTGGTTGAACCTCCTTTGCCAGCAATAACTTCAACCAAACATTTCCTGTAGTTGCAGATAAAACGTGCACAACGGTCAGGAGTAATTCTTGACCATTCCTCTTTACAGAACTGTTTCACTTCAGCAATATTCTTGGGATGTCTGGTGTGAATCGCTTTCTTGAGGTCATACCACAGTATCTCAATCGGGTTGAGGTCAGGACTCTGACTGGGCCACTCCAGAAGGTATATTTTCTTCTGTTTAAGCCATTCTGTTGTTGATTTGCTTCTATGCTTTCGGTCGTTGTCCTGTTGTAACACCCATCTTCTGTTGAGCTTCAGCTGGTGGACAGACGGCCTTAAGTTCTCCTGCTAAATTTCTTGATAAACTTGTGAATTCATTTTTTTCTTTCATTTTTTCTTTGATGACAGCAATCCGTACAGGCCCCGACGCAGCAAAGAAGCCCCAAACCATGATGCCACCACCACCATACTTCACAGTTGGGATGAGGTTTTGATGTTGGTGTGCTGTGCCTCCTTTTTCTCCACACATAGTGTTGTGTGTTTCTTCCAAACAACTCAACTTTGGTTTCATCTGTCCACAGAATATTTTGCCAATACTGCTGTGGAACATCCAGGTGCTCTTGTGTAAACTGCAAATGTGCAGCAATGTTTTGTTTTATTTGGACAGCAGTGGCTTCCTCTGTGTTATCCTCCCATGAAATCCATTATTTTTCAGTTTTTTATGTATCATAGATTTGCTAACAGGGATGTTAGCATATGCCAGAGACTTTTGTAAGTCTTTAGCTGACACTCTAGGATTCTTCTATACCTCATTGAGCAGTCTGCGCTGTGCTCTTGCAGTCATCTTTACAGGACGCCCACTCCTAGGGAGAGTAGCAGCAGTGCTGAACTTTCTCCATTTATAGACAATTTGTCTTACCATGGACTGATGAACTGCAATGCTTTTGGAGATACTTTTATAACCCTTTCAAGCTTTATGCAAGTCAACAATTCTTAATAGTAGGTCTTCTGAGAGCTCTTTTGTGCGAGGCATCATTCACATCAGGCAATGCTTCTTGTGAAAAGCAAAGCCAGAACTGGTGTGTGTTTTTTATAGGGCAGAGCAGCTGTAACCACCTGACACCTCACTCCAACTAGCTCTTGGAGATCTCATTAGTCTAGGGGTTCACATACTTTTTTCATCGGCACTGTAAATGTTTACATGGTGTGTTCAATAAAAACATGGTAACATTTAATTCTTTGTGTGTTATTAGTTTAAGCAGACTGTGATTGTCTATTGTTGTGACTTAGCTGAAGATCAGATCACATTTTATGACCAATTTGTGCAAAAATCCATATCATTCCAAAAGGGTTTACATACTTTTTTTTTGCAACTGTAAATAGGAAGGATCTTTTGATCAAACTTTAGCAGAATAATTTTTTTCACAAATCAAAGTTCCTACTATTTCTTTAGCTCAACGTGATTGTCTTGAAAGCCCCATTACAGCTATGGAAATTAAATTAGCAATTAACTCTCTTAATCGATTTTGTGCGCCCCCTGGGGCGTGCATCCGGGAACATAAATGTAAATGGCCACTGATAGCGGGTGTTTACTAGTGATTGTTCCATCATTTAATAAACAAACCGGTGTCATGTCCAGTTCCTCTCTCCCCTCCACATACCTATTGGTACAGTGCAAGGGGAGAGGGGAGAGATTGCTGGCAGCAGTGCTGTAGGCTAGAGATGTAGTGCCCACAGCGCTGATATGTGCCCACTGCAGCCTCATTCAGCCATCCATCCATCCATGCTCAGCATACTCATCCATACTCAACATACCCATCCATCCATGCTTAGCCATCCATACTCAGCATTGTCATCCGTCCATTCAGGCTTAGCCATCCATACTCAGCATTCTCATCCATCCATCCATGGTCAGCCATCCATGCTCAGCATACCCATCCATCCATCATCATCCATACTCAGCATACTAATCCATCCATCTAGCTCACCCATCCATACTCATACATACTCAGTAGGGATGAGCTGGGTGTTCAAGTCAACGAATGTTCGACTTGAACACAGGCTGTTCGCCCATTCAGCAAAACCAGACCTTTATGGGCCGTTCGCGCCAAATTCGAGTGGTGCTCACGGCCCATAATGCATTGCTGGCTTATGATTGGCCAAGCATGCACTATGACCCGCATGCTTGGCCAATCACAGCGCCGTCAGCGAGGAAAGCCATAATCTCCTTGCTCCTCATCAGCTGGGATCTCCAACCCCACTTTACCTTCAGTCCTCTCTGAAACCTGCCCTGAAAGGTGTAGAATTTATATGTGTCACAGCCAAGTACTTGCGGGCACTCTGCTAGCGGTACACCTACGTCCGATTGTAGCATGCAAATTTCCCTGCCCCAGGTGCTGGACCACCGAAAAAGAAGTTCACTTCCAGCCATCCACATGCCCAGCGGTTGAATGCTAGCTTGGCTAAATTGCTAGCACTTCAACTGCTGCCTTTTCAGTTGGTAGACTCGGCCCCCTTCTGTGAGTTTGTGCAATGTGCGGTTCCTCAAATGCCACTTTTTCTCATGGAAGGCGATTCCAGCTCTATACCGGCACGTGGAAGGCAATGTCCATGCCTCGCTGGACAGGGCAGTCAGCGGTAAGGTGCATATTACCGCTGACTCATGGTCCAGCAGGCATAGACAGGGAAATTACCTATCTTTCACGGCGCATTGGGTGACTCTTCTGGCAGCTGGGAAGGATGCAGGACAAGGTGCAGTAGTGTTGGAGGTTGTTCTGCCACCACGCCTCCAAAATGCTACTACTGGTTGTGACACACCTCTCTCCTCCACCCCCTCCTCTTCTTCTTCCTCCATAGCCTCTTCCTGTGCTTTGTCCTCGGAACCAGCGGTGCTCCGTAGGCGTTCAAGGAGCTATGCAAGTACGCAGGCAAAAAGCCATGGCGTGCTTGTGCTGGTGTGCTTGGGGGACAGGAGCCACACTGGGGCAGATATTCTGTCAGCTCTGCAGGGGCAGGCTGAGAGGTGTTTGATGCCATGCCAGCTTAAGCCAGGAATGGTGGTTTGCGACAATGGCACCAACCTCCTCTCCTCCCTCCGACAGGAACAACTGACCCATGTGCCCTGTGTGGCTCACATCCTTAACTTGGTGGTTCAGCTGTTCTTGGGCAGGTACCCAGGCTTACAGGATGTCCTGAGGCAGGCCAGGAAAGTCTGTCTGCATTTCCGCCAGTCATATAATGCCAGTGCTCGGCTGGCTGAGCTCCAAAAGGAATTGAACCTGCCAAAGAACCGCCTTATCAGTGACATGCCCACCAGGTGGAACTCAACGTTGGCCATGCTGCAGCGGCTGCACATGCAGCAGAGGGCCATCAATGAGTACTTGTGCGACTACGGCACCAGGACAGGGTCAGGGAAGCTTGGTTTTTTCCCCACGCCAGTGGGCCATGATCAGGAATACATGCACTGTCCTGTCACCATTTGAGGAGGCCACGAGGATGGTGAGCAGTGACAGTGCATGCATCAGTGACACTGTACCTCTTGTCCACCTGTTGGAGCACACGCTGCATGGAATAATGGACAGGACACTTGAGGCAGAACAGAGGCAGGAAGAGGAGGACTTCCTTGCCTCTCAAGGCCCCCTTTATCCAGACAGTGTTCCTGCTGTCACGCCGATCACACAGGAACAGGACGTGGAGGAGGAGGAAGATTGTGTCAGCATGGAGATGGAGCCTGGCACTCAGCATCAGCAGCAGTCTTTTAGGGATGATTTACAGTCCCAAGAAACCCGTGGACTTGTACATGGCTGGGAGGAGGTGGCTGCGGATCATGTTGTTCTTAGGGACCCAGAGGACTCCGGACCGAATGCCTCAGCTAACCTACGCTGCATGGCCTTCCTGATCCTGCAAAGCTTGCGGAAGGATCCTCATATTCAGTGGATCAAGGAGAGGGATCATTACTGACTGGCATCTCTCCTTGATCCATGGTACAAGGGTAAGGTTGTGGACCTTATCTTGCTGTTGCAGAGGAAGCAGAGGATGAGACATCTCCGGGAGGCCTTGCAGAAAGGTCTGTGCAACGCGTTCCCAGAGACTGGGAGGTTACAAATTCCTGGTCTTGGACAATGTGTTGCTGAGGCTTTGGTCAGTCACAGAAGGAGCGGTGGAGAAGGTGGTCGTCTGACTGATGCTTTTTAGTCCGCAGCCCCAAGGTATGATCGGTTCCAGCAACCATCGCCAGCATCTGATTTACATGGTGCAGGAATACCTAGGGGCAAGATCAGACATGGACACCTTTCCCACCGAAAATCCTCTGGCTTACTGGGTCTTGAGGATGGATCACTGGCCAGAGTTTGCACAGTATGCAATTGAGCTACTGGCCTGCCCTGCATCCAGCGTTCTTTTGGAACGCATATTCAGTGCTGCTGGAGGCTTTGTAACCGATCACAGGGTGCGCTTGTCCACCGACTCGGTTGATCGACTGACCTTCATAAAGATGAATCGGTCTTGGATCCCCACCAGCTACCAAGCACCTGAAGCTGACGTAACCGAATAATTTTTTTTGAAATGTCAGATCCCTTCAAGACTGCCTATGCTGATGCTGAGTGACTATCCTTTTATGCTGACTGACTATCCTCTTCCTCCACAATGATCCTGCTGATAGCTTGGAAGAACATTTTTGGTTCTGGGTGTCGCCACCAGTGATCAAGTCCCAATTTTTTAGCCCCTGTTTAACAGGGGCATGTAATTACAATTTTTGATGCAATACTTTGCAGCAGGGCTCATTCCTGCGCTCAAACTAGAGTATCTGTGAGGTGTTGCAGTGCCGTGGCACCAGCACCAGTGCCTAAAACCCAATTTTTCAGCCCCTGTTTAACAGGGGTGTGCAATTACAATTTTTTATGCAATATTTTGCAGGAGGGTTCAATGCTGCGCTTAACTACAATATTTGTGAGTGGTTGCAGGGTCAAGGCACCAGCACCAGTGCCTAAGGCCCAATTTTCCCAAAGGTGCCCAAAGGGGCATGTAATTACAATTTTTGATGCAATACTTTGCAGCAGGGCTCATTCCTGCTCTCCAACTAGAGTTTCTGTGAGGTATTGCAGTGTTGTGGCACCAGTGCCTAAGGCCCATTTTTTCTGCCCCTGTTCAACAGGTGCATGTAATTACAATTATTGATATAATATTTCACAGCAGGACCTACTCCAGTGCCCACCAAGAGTAACTGTGAGGACTTACAGTGTTATGGCACCACCACAACGACCACCACCAAAGGTCCAATTTTTCTACCACTGTTCAACAATGTCATGTAATTACAATTCTTGATATAATAGTTCACAGCAGGGCGTTCCAGCGCCCACCAAGAGTCACTTTGAGGGCTTACAGTGTTGTGGCAACACCAACACCTTAGGCCCAAATTTCTGCAGAGCATATAGGGAAGGCCCCTACTTTCAAACATCCAACTTACAAATGTCTCCTACTTGCAAACGGAAGGAGACAACAGCAGGAAGTGAGATGAAATATACCCCTAGGAAGGGAAATTCTCTCCTGTAAGCCCTTGTACACACGATCGGATATTCCGACGGAATGTGTCCGATCGGAGCGTTTTGTCGGATATTCCGACTGTGTGTGGTCTGCATCGGACTGTTTCCGTCGGAATATCCGTCGGACCAAATTTTCCAACTTGCCGGAAATATTTTCTGACAAAATGCTCCGATCGGACATACTATGATCATGTGTAGAGAATTCCGATCGGACAAAGTGCCACGCATGCTCAGATCAAATTCCTACATCAAAGCTATTGGCTACTAGCCTGAACGTAGTCCCATCGTAACGAAATTACGTCATCATGTTCTGAAAGATCGGATTTTCCGACAAATTTGTCCGACCGTGTGTATGCAACAATTTCGGACAAGATCCATTGGACAAGATCCGTCGGACAAAATCCGACGGATTTGGTTGTCGGAATCTCCGACCGTGTGTACCGTGTGTACAAGGGCTAAGAGTTGATATGGGAAAACGTGTCTCCTCTCCACTGATGCTTTATCCCAAACCTTGTTTTGCTAAAAACCCCAAATTTTCAAAAAACATTTGTAATTGGGACAGAAAGTGAGGTGAAATCTTCTGAAGAGGTGCACAGACGGAAAAATGTTACAGGGGTCATAAGCTTAAAACTAGATTTTCTGACTGGAGCTACAATTTAAAAATGTACCAGTTCAAAATTACAAACAGATTCTTCTTAACAACAAACCTACACTCCCTGTCTTGTTTGCACCGCTTGTATACTGCTGTTCTGAGTATATAGGGCCTGGGGGCCCCACGCCTTTCCATTTTTTTATTTGGATACGGGGTATCCCTTAATATCCATACAAGACCCAAAGGGGCTGGTAATGGGCGGGGGGGGGGGGGGGGGGGGGGGGGGGGCTACCCATGCCATTTTTCTCAATGATTTTCATCCATATTGCCGGAACCGGACATTACATTAAAACGGCAAGCAGTTTTAAATGACTTTTTTTCCCGTTAGAAATTTCATTTGCAGGGACTGTTCTAAACACGGGAAACACATGCCACTTCACAGGCATACTATAGACACCCTCCAGGCATGATATTTAAAGGAATATTTGACTTTTTTTTTTCACTTTAAGCATCATTAAAATCAGTGCTCCCGAAAAAACAGCCGCTTTTAAAACTTTTTTTTTGCATTGATACATGTCCCCTAGGGCAGGAGCCGGGTCCCCAAACCAATTTTAGGACAATAACTTGCATATTAGCCTTTAAAATTAGGACTTTTGATTTTGAACATTCGAGTCCTTTCGCAGGTTCTGAGTCATCCCTAATACTCAGCATACTCATCCATACTCAGCATACTCATCCTTACTCAGAATACTCAGCCATCCATACTTGGCATACCCATCCATACTCAGCATATTAATCCATTCATCTATGCTCAGCCATCCATACTCAGCATACTCATCCATCCACCCATGCTCAGACATCCATACTCAGCATTAGGGATGAGCTTTGTGTTCGAGTCGAACGTACGTTCGACTCGAACATTGGCTGTTCGGCCGTTCGGCGAATTCCGAACGTTTTGGCCGTTCGCGTCAAAATTCGAGTGACGCGCGCGCGGACCACAATGCACTGCGTTGGCGCAGTGCATTGCTGCCCGATGATTGGCCAAGCATGCACTGTGACCCCGCATGCTTGGCCAATCGCAGCGCCGGCAGCGAGGAGAGCCATGATTGGCCACAGGCATCCTGCCTGTGGCCAATCATAGCTCAGGCTGTGTAGTGCACGCCCCACACTATATAAGGCCGCCTTTAAGGCGGCCTCCTGTAGTGTGTTACTTTGCATCTGAAGCAGTGGGTGTTCTGTGTACCTTCAACACAGTACACACCAATCGTTTTTGGCTGATTTCCTATCTTGCTGCTGTGTAGTGGTTGTTGTCTGTGCCCTGACTGCAGTATACACCACTATATTCACCTCACCTATATAGCTAGTGATCTAGCTTTAACCACTTAACAACTGCCCATTGCCGATTAACGGCTTCAGGGCGGTTGTTTAACTCAGAGAGGCCGTTAATTAACGGCCTCCCAGAATTCTCTTCTCACGTGCCCCGAGGTGTGCGCACTCGAGAGCATCCGTGACCGCCGGGTCCATAGGACCCGGCGCATCACGGTAAACGGCCGCTCATAGCGGCCGTTTACCACGTGATTGCTCCGTCAAATGACGGAGTGATCACTTGGAAACAAACCGGCGTCATGTTATGACGCCTGTTCCTCCCTCCCCTTTCTGTACCGATCGGTACAGCGGAGGGGAAAGAGATCGGTGTCAGCAGCGATGTGGGCTGCATCTGCAGTGCCCACATCGCTGCTCACCGAATTTAACCCCTCAATTCCCTGCCAATACTCTGCAATACCAGTGCATACTCTGCAGTACCCTGCCATTACTCTGCAGTACCCCGCCATTACTCTGCAGTACCCCGCCATTACTCTGCAGTGCAGTACCCCGCCATTACTCTGCAGTGCAGTACCCTGCCATTACTCTGCAGTGCAATACCCTGCCATTACTCTGCAGTACCCCGCCATTACTCTGCAGTACCCCGCCATTACTCTGCAGTGCAGTACCCCGCCATTACTCTGCAGTGCAGTACCCTGCCATTACTCTGCAGTACCCCCCATTACTCTGCAGTAACCCCCAATACTCTGCAGTACCCCCCAATACTCTGCAGTACCCGCCATTACTCTGCAGTACCCCCAATACTCTGCAGTACCCTGCTATTACTCTGTAGTACCCCGCCAATACCCCGCCAATACTCTGTAATACCCTGCCATAAATTGCCATACCCAGCCATACTCAGAGATACACAGCCATACTCGGTGATACCCTGAAATACCCAGCCATAGACGCCCCCCACCCCTCATCGCCCTCCGGTGCTTCTACCAACTCGCCAGTACGATCAAAGCCAGAATCTTTTTTTTATTTTTTATTTCAGGCTTCCCAGCCTAGAGGTGAGATGTGGGGTCATATTGACCCCCCAGATTTCACTGTAAAGAGGACCTGTCACCCCATATTCCTATTACAAGGGATGTTTACATTTCTTGTAATAGGAATAAAAGTGATCAAAAATATATTTTTGGGAAAAAAAATGTCAAACTAAAATAAATATAAAAGTCATTTATTACCTTTTGACTTCAATAAACCAACGTTTTTATATCGTTTGACCCGCACCATGTGGAGCCTTTTTTTCTTTTCCCTTTTCTCCATGGTTTTGGTTTAAAACTTTACAAACACCCCCCTCTCCATTCGGGGGAGGCTGGAGTATTGGTCCAACGGGCTGCGTTTGAGCTTGATTACTTCGACCTTTGATGTTCCATCTGAAAGGATCCATCTTTGAGCCTACAACCGCCTGGAGCTCCTCCACTAGCTCAACTGACCTCTCTCCTCACACTCTTTGGTCCTTGACTGTGACCCCAAGCCTTCTAGACTCAGCCGTCATATGACTGTGTGAGTCCAACTGTTCCGGTAAGAAGTATTTATCTACTATTCACTGATGTTTACAATCAAGTCTACCTGCATGAACATATTCGTCCAGTACACCATTTTCCTTCCATGTGACGGTTTGGTCACTCCTATGCCATCAACATAGTGGAATGAGTGCCTTATGTTGGACTTTTACTTTCAGGCATTTAGTTTTGTGCGATTTTTGTTTTGCTATTATTATTTTTATAATTTGTGTTGATTACACTTATTATTATTGAAGCGCTACACTGTTTTTATTATTTTAAACTAAAATAAATAAAGTAAAATGAACAATAAAAAAATAAAATAAAAATTAAAGCGCCCATGTCCCCATGTGCTCGCATGTGCCACACATGTGAGGTATCGCCGAGAATGTTAGAGCGAGAGCAATAATTCTAGTCCTAGACCTCCTCTGCAACTCAAAACATGTAACCAGTAAAAAAATATTTAAAGCGTCGCCTATGGGGATTTTTTAAGTAGCGACGTTTGGCGCCATTCCACGGGCATGTGCAATTTTGAAGAGTGACATGTTTGATATCTATTTACTCAGCATAACTTCATCTTTCACTTTATGCAAACATTGGGCTAACAAGTGGTTAATAATAGAGCTTGCAGTCAGTAGTGTTAGGAGATAGTGCGTGCTGTCTGCGTGCTCTGTACCCAGTACATACCGCTATAATATAGGGCAGGCCCCTACTTTCAAACATCCAACTTACAAACATCTCCTACTTGCAAACGCAAGGAGACAGCAGCAAGTGAGATGAAAAAAGATGGACGACAAAACAAATTATACAGGGGTGATAACCCTTCCCTATGTTTTCCAAAAAGCTTAAAGATAGTTTTTTTGACTGGAGCTACACTTTAAAAATGTACCGGTTGAAAATGACAAACAGATTCAACTTAACACAACAAACCTACACAGTCCCTGTCTTGTTTGCACCGCCTGTATACTGCTGTTCTGAGTATATAGGGCCTGGGGGCCACACGCATTTCCTTTTTTTAATATGGGTACGGGGTTCCCCTTAATATGCGTACAAGACCCAAATAGGCTGGTAATGGGCAGGGAGGGCTACCCATGCCATGTTTCTCAATGATTTTCAACCATATTGCAGGAACCAGATATAACATTAAAACCGCAAGCAGTTTTAAATGGTGTTATTTCCGTTTAATGTAATTTTGTGCAGGGACTGTTCTAAACACGGGAAACACGTGGCACTTCACAGGCATACTACAGACACCCCGCAGGCACCATATTTAAAGGAATATTTCACTTTTTTTTTTCACTTTAATCGTCATTAAAATCAGTGCTCCCGCCAAAACGGTAGTTTTTAAAACTTTTTTTTGCAGTGACCCATGTCCCCTGAGGCAGGAGGCAGGTCGCCAAACCCTTTTTAGGACACTATCTTGCATATTAGCCGTTAAAATGAGCACTTTCCAATTCGAACGTTCGAGTCCCATAGACTTCAATGGGGTTCTAACGTTCGTACCGAACGCGGGGGTCGTTCGCAAGTTCTGGTGCGAACCGAACCGGGGGGTGTTCGGCTCATCCCTACTCAGCATACTCAGCCATCCATACTTGGCATACCCATCCATACTCAGCATACTCATCCATTCCTCCATGCTCAGCCATCCATACTCAGCATACTCATCCATTCATCCATGCTCAGTCATCCATCCTCAGCAATACTCATCCATCCATCCATGCTCAGCCATCCATCCTCAGCAATACTCATCCATCCATCCATGCTCAGCCATCCATCCTCAGCAATACTCATCCATCCATCCATCCATGCTCAACCATCCCACCCACCCCCATCCATAATTAGCCATACCCATCCATACTCAGCCATACCCACCAATACTCAGCCATACTCAGCCATACCCAGCTGTATCCAGCCATACCCAGCCATCCCAGCTGTACTCAGCCGTACTCAGTCGTACCCAGCAATACTCAGCTGTACCCAGCCATCCCATATATACCCAGCCATACTCAGCTGTACCCATCCGTACTCAGCCATACTCATTCATGCTCAGCCATCCCCATCCACAGCTCATCCATCCTCATTCATGCTCATCCATGCAACATCAGTTATCATCCATGCCATTACAGTGCCTCACAAAAGTGTAATGGGTAGTCAAATTAGATTTGTAACTCATGCCCCTAGAACACATGACGGCGCTCCCTGCATGTTGGTCCTCTGTATTTGGCCACGCTGTAGAAAAGTCTCACATATGTGGTATCATCGTACTTAGAAGGAGTAGGAGAATTTATTTTGGGGTTTAATTTTTGGTATGTACATACTATGTGCTTGAAACAATGTGTAAATGGACAACATTGTGTAAAAAAAAAAAATGTGTTTTAATTTTCATTACACATTTGCCAAAAACTTGTAGAAAAAAATGACATGTTCAAAAGACTCATTATGCCTCATAAACTATACATTGGGTTGTTTTCTTTCCAAAATGGGGTAATTTTGGGGCTTTTCCATTGTCCTGGTTCTCCAGGGCCTTCAAAAGTGTAAGAGGTAGTCAAGAAATGATATGTGTAATTTATGCTCCAAGAACGCCTGATGGCGCTCCTTGCATGTTGGGCCTCTGTATTTGGCCACACTGTGTAAAAGTCTCACACATGTGGTATGACCATACTCAGGAGGAGTAGTAGAATGTGTTTTGGGGTGTAATTTGTGCTATGCATATGCTGTGTGTGAGAAATAACCTGCTAATATAACAATTTTGTGAAAAATTGTGTGTGTATTTGATCACCTCTGCGGTCTTTATTTTTTGCGCTATAAACAAAAAAGAGCGAGAATTTTGAAAAGATTGCAATATTTTTGACTTTTTGCTATAATAAATATCCTCCAAAAATTTAAAAAAAAATGTTTTTTTCCTCAGTTTAGGCCGATATGTATTCTTCTACATATTTTTGGTAAACAAAATCGCAATAAGCGTATATTGATTGGTTTGTGCAAAAGTTATTGTGTTTACAAAATAGGGGATAGTTTATGGCGTTTTTTTATTATTAATTTATTTATTAGTAAAGGTGGTGATCTGCGATTTTTATCAGGACTGCGACATTATGGCGGACACATCGGACCCTTTTGACACTATTTTGGGACCAGTCATTTATACAGTGATCAGTGCTATAAAAATGCACTGATTACTGTGTAAATGACACTGACAGGGAAGGAGTTAACCACTAGGGGGCAATGAAGGGGTTAAGTGTGTCCTAGGGAGTGATTCTAACTATGGTGGAGATGGGCTTCAACTCACATGACATCAATCACCTCTCCCGATGACAGAGAGCAGTGATCCCTGCATGACACAAGGAGTTCTGTGGCTCCGTGACATGATCACCGGGAGATTGGCAGACATCAAGTATGCCGGTCTTGTGGGCACAGTCATGCTTTATGTGGTGCGGGCATGTCTGCTAGCCCCGCCTCTTAAAGGGGACGTACAGGTATGCCCATTTGCCCACCGCTGCCATTGTGCCAACATATAACACACACATAAGTTGGACTTCTGTCTTTTTTCAACCTCAACTACTATGTAATCTATATAGGAAGTGTGCCTGGAGAAAACCTTTTAATGTCTAAATAGAACATTAGAGTAAGACTACATTTTGCCATTGATCAAAGAGAAAAATATCAGGTCTTCTGGAACAATGTTCTGTGGACTGATGAATCAAAGATTGTTTGGCCACAGTAACTGTAGACATGCATGGCACAAAACCAGCGACGCCATTTCAGAAGAGCCTCATATCAAATGTGAAGCATGGTGGTAGAAAAGGTTATGGTATGGAGATACATTGCTACTTCAGGGCCTAGGCAATTTTCAGCTATGTTATCAATGAATTTTGCATCATATCAAAGTGTGCTTGATGAGAATGTGATGCCATTTGTCCAACAGTTGAAGTTAAACTGGAAATCTTTTAACGCCATAATGATCCAGAGCACACTAGCTAATCCAGCAGGGAATCACTTAAAAAGAAGAAATTGCAGGTTATCCATGGGCCTTGTCAAAGCTGATTTAAATCCCATTGAAATGTTGTAAGAGAATTTGGAATAGGCAGTTAATGTAACATCTACCAACTAAAAATATTTTGCATGGAGGAATGGTCAGAAATTATGGTCAAGGACTGGTGAGCAGTTATGTAAAAAGCTTACAAGTGTTTTCTGTTCAAATATGTTGAAAAAGTTGAAAACAGTTTCCATGGTATGTTTCTACGTTTTCTCATTAATGTATATCTCTAATGCCACGTACACATGACCGGACTTTCCGGCAGACTAGGACCGACGGAATCAGTCTGTTGGACAATCCGATCGTGTGTGGGCTAATCCGATTGTTTTTCGTTTAAAAATCTGACGGACCTAGAAATAGAACATGTTTCAAATCTATCCGACGGACTCAATTCCTATCGGGAAAACCATTAGTCTGTATGCTGGTCCAATGGACCAAATATTATGCAAGGGAAGCTATTATCTACTGGCTATTGAACTTCCTTTTTTAGTCCAGTCTTAAGTCATCACGTTGAAGATGAACGGACTTTTAAATGGACTTAGTCCTTTCGTGTGTGGCCAAGTCCGTTCATTCAGAAAGTCAGTCGGAACTCCGCTGAAAGTCCGTCGGGAAGACTGTCGGACCTAGTCCGGTCATGTGTACGCACCATAACACCCCCAGGCTTAGCAGAACCATAACCCTTTCACTACTTTCTCTGATCACAATACAATACTTAAAGTGGAACTACACTGCATCTGAGCACCACAAACCAAAATCACTATTTAATTAATTTTTAATATTCAAAGCAAACTCACCCATCCATTTATGTATCCATGTGCTATTTGCTTAGAAATCCCCCCTACCATTTATGACTTGGCCATCTTGAGTAAGTGCAGATGATTCATATAGCATTTACTTCATTGAATCCATCTGCCTTTAGTTCAGGCATGCAGGCAGGAGGGCGTACTAAGCTGAGCAAACCCCTTCTTCTCTCTTGAAGACTATTGGGATGTATGACATAATTTGCCTAGACCCGGAAACCAGAAAGTAAATGAAGAAATGTAATCAAAGTTTAAAACAAACAAGTAAGATATGCTTTCCTATCTATATACTAATGATTGCAGAATGTGGATTAAAAATGGCCAACGTTACCTTTCTATACATCTGTACTGTCTTTCCCAGCAACACCATGTCCCTGCTCCTACTCTGACCATTTTATACAGATACAGTATGTATTATAGGTTATTTATCTCTGCACTACCACTCTGTCACCACTTTCTGATCTTTTTGTATACATATGTAATACCTACTGTTTAGCAGTATGCGATTCCTGCTACTGCTTTTTATGATCACTTTAGAGTGTATGTACATTAAATTCATAGGCATGCATACAGGGTGTGCTAGATGTGCCTGGGCACATTAGCATTATCGCTCTGTGTGGCAGTGGGGGGGGGGGGGGGGGGGGTATGGGGGGATGGGACGGGTTGGTAAAGATTTCTCTCTTACTGACTCTGCCATAAGAGAAGTACTTATGCACTTCTTTCATTGACATGTGTGTTTGAGCTTTGAGGTGCACACCCTAATGTAATAGGCTGCACACACCTATGCTTACATTTAACAGCAGATGTGAAGTATACAACAGGTGTGATGATAATCTGTTTACTGTAAAATAAATACCTCAACTTTATTATATTTTAATTGTCAGATTATGTTGTACCATTATTATATGATTATTGTATTAAAAAAAAATACACAAGGAGATATTAATGAGGGGCTGTTAGCTAAATAAAAAAGTTACTGCGAGTATAAAGTGCAGGCATCCAGAGGCGTCTGCCATATCTGCAGCAGCTTCCCTTCTGTCACATCAAAGGTCAGATCTTTATGACAGGTCCCCACTGCTGAAGTTTACACACCTATTTCTACCTCCTGCATATCTCCTTTCATACTTCTAGTGAGCCTATAGGAATGTACATAGGCAGCAATGTCTTATGTTTTATTTAATATTACAGTGTCTCTGTAAGTAATTATGCATATTCTATTTTGACTATAGATAGAGCAGGTGATAGTATTTTCAATTTAATATCACAATGCAGATTTGAGGCAAAAAAAAATAAATAATAACTAACTGCCTAGAAACCTGCACCATCTGGTCAACTAGAAGACAAAGCTCTGATTTTTCTGAAATTTTTTTTCTGAACTAAGCAAAGACCAAATGACTCCCTGTCATCACAGTTTTCTCTCCAAGGGCTTGGAAGTTAGCTTTTGCAAATCATTTTGACACAAGGAATGCTCTCCTACATGTTTAAAAATGTAAAATTGTTAAACAATTAAATAGTTTTCAACTTCAAACACAAATTTGGAGATCGTTCTTGCTGTGAGCAACTTACTCTGTAATAAACCAGCACTACTTGAACCATGTATGTTTACATGATCAGCAAGAAGTCAGAGACTGACAGTATTTATAATACATATTATTAACCCTTTCATGACTAAGCCTATTTTCGGCATTTGGTGTTTACAAGTTAAAATCCATATTTTTTGCTAGAAAATTACTTGGAACCCCCAAACATTATATATATTTTTTTAGCAGAGACTCTAGAGAATAAAACGGCGATTGTTGCAATATTTTATGTCACACGGTATTTGCGCAGCGGTGTTTTAAACGCAACTTTTTGGGAAAAGGGACACTTTCATGAATTAAAAAAAAAAAAACAGTAAAATTAGCCCAATTTTTTTGCATAATGTGAAAGATAATGTTACGCCGAGTAAATAGATACCAAACATGTCCCACTTTATAATCGCACGCACTTGTGGATTGACGACAAAGTACGGTACCTAAAAATCTCAATAGGCGACGCCTTAATTTTTTTTTACGGTTACCAGGTTAGCTTTACAGAGGAGGTCTAGTGCTAGAATTATTGCTCTCGCTCTGACGATCGCGGCGATACCTCACATGTGTGATTTGAACACCGTTTACATACGCGGGTGCGACTTCCGTATGCGTTTTCTTTGCTTCGCGAGCTTGCGGGGACGGCGGGTGCTTTTTTTAAAATTTATTTTATTTATTTTAAAATGACTAAATTGTTTAAAAAAAAATACAATTTTGATCACTTTTATTGCTGTCACAAGGAATGTAAACATCCCTTGTGACAGTAATAGGTGGTGACAGGTACTCTTTATGGAGGGATCAGGGGTCTAAAAGACCCTCACCCCTCCTTTACACTTCAATGTATTCAGATCACCGAAAACGGCGATTCTGAATACCGTATATTTTTTTAAAACCGGCGCCATTGGCAGCCGAGTAAACGGGAAGTGACGTCATGACGTTGCTTCCGTGTTTACTATGAGGAGACTGGAACGAAGCCGATTATGGCTTCGTTCCAGCTCCTCCCCAGTGGCCGGAGGCAGCGCAACTTGAATCGGTGCTCCCGATCGAACGGGAGAACCGGTAACAGCGGCGGGAGGTGGCGGGAGGGGGGGAACGTCCCCTCCCGCTCCTCCAGCATAACAGCCGAGTGGCTTTTAGCCGCATCGGTTTTTATGGCTGGAAAGCCAATCGCCTGCTGAAGAAAACGGTATCGGGATGATGCCTGCAGGTGCGGGCATCATCCCGGTATACCCCCGGAAGCCGAGTACACATATCTGCGTACACTCGGTGGGAAAGGGTTAATAATATAATTATTATTGATGCAGTGCCCTGCCCTATGCTGGATAAATGTTGTTTTTGGCTCTTCTGTACCCAGATGAGCAGCCATTTATTTTTTCGGCCTGGTCAGGTCTTTGCCTAAACCTGGGGGTTGATTACTTGCCTCTGGAAAAAGCTTTCAAAAATAGAATAGGAAGATCAATCTTTGGGCTATGAATATTTATCTGACTTCAGCCAATCCCTGGGAGGAGACGTGCAAAAGGTGTGGATGGGGAGAAAATAAATATTGGGGGGGGGGTCTATTCAGACTTTTTCTTTTGGGACATCTACTCCCAGGAGGCAGCCTGTATTACTGAAGAGCTGTTGCTGTTAAGCCCCAGCATGAGCTTAGCTGAGGGCCTGACGGAACCTGGACTTAAAGAAACTTGCTAGAGTAAACTATCTTAGGAAGTTGGGCTGGAGAAGGACCCCTTTCACTGAAGAGTGTCACAAGAAAGCTAGGTGTCATCAATCATCAGCAGGATGGCCAAATCTACATAGCTACACTTAGAAAACTCTTACCAGACCATAAGTATTTAAAGTAAAATGTATTTACAGTAAAACATAACCCATCCAAACACCAGCAAACAAAAAACACAAAGATATACAGTGGAAATAAAAAGTCTACACACCCCTGTCAAAATGTCAGGTTTCTGTGATGTAAAAAAATGATACAAACATAAATCATTTTTAGAAAATTTTCAACCTTTATTGTGACCTGTAAACTGTACAAAAATACAAACTGAAATCTTTGGGGGGGTGGGGGGGTAAATATAAAAAAACTAAAATAATGTGGTTGCATAAGTGTGCTCACCGTCTTATACCCGGGGATGTAGCTGTGTTCAAAATTAAGCATACACATTCAAACTCATGTTAATTAGGAGTCAGTACACACCTGCCAGTATTTCAAGTGCCTCTGATTAACTCTAAATAAGGTTCAGCTGTTTTAGTAGGTCTTTTTGTGACATTTTTTAGTCGCATCCTACAGCAAAAGGCAGAGAGCTTCAAAAGCATCAGAGGGATCTCATTGCATTGTTAAAAGGTATCAGTCAGGAGAAGGGTACAAAATAACTTCCAAAACATTAGATATACCATGAAACACTGTGAAGACAGCCATCATCAAGTGGAGAAAATATGGCACAACAGTAACATTACCAAGAACTGGACGTCCCTCCAAAATGTATGAATTGACGACACAAAAACTGGTCAGGGAGGCTGCCAATAGGCCTACGGCAACATTAAAGGAGTTGCAGGAATGTCTGGCAAGTACTGACTATGTGGTACATGTGACAAAAATTCCATAATCTTCATATGTTTGGGCTATGGGGTAGAGTGGCAGGATGGAGGCCTTTTCTTACGAAGAAATACATACCAGCCAGTTAACTTTGCAAAAACACATCTGAAGTCTACCAAAAGCATGTGGGAAAATGTGTTACGGTATGAGGAAACCAAGTTTGAACTTTTTGGTCATAATTCCAAAAGATATGTTCTGTGCAAAAACAACACTACTCATCACCAAAAGAACAAAATATCCACTGTGAAGTATGGTGGTGGCAGCCTCATGCTTTGGGGCTGTTTTTCTTCAACTGGAACAAGGGCCTTAGTGAAGGTAGAGGGAATTATGAACAGCTTCAAATACCAGTCAATATTGGCACAAAACCATCAGGCTTCTGCTAGAAAGCTGAACATGAAGAGGAACTTCATCTTTTTAGTATGACAATGACCCAAAGCATACATCCAAATCAACAAAGGAATGGCTTCACCAGAAGAAGATTAAAGTTTTGGAATCTCCCAGCCAGAGCCCAGACCTGAATATGATTAAAAATCTGTGGGATTAGCTGAAGAAGGTTGTGCACAGGAGATGCCCTCACAATCTGACAGATTTGGAGTGTTTTCGCAAAGAAGAGTGCACGAATATTGCCTAGTCAAGATGTGCCATGCTGATAGACTCATACCTAAAAAGACTGGGTGCTGTAATAAAATCAAAATACTTTTTGTATCCACTGTAAGTGAACCATACCCCAATGACAAAACAATCTACCTAGCAACCTTACAGAGTAAAATAAAGCCTAACTAGCAAACTGGCTACTTACAATATATACGCAAAATGGGGAACACATATCAACCAATTAAACTGGAGATGCAGGGAACAGGTGGGAAATGGGAACCAGGAATGGGATCAGGAAAGAGAGCAGGTAAGAGGCAGTAGGGCCCAGGATGCAGGACAGGATGGCAGCAGAGAAAAACATTGCAGTGAGAGACTGCCTCCCAGGGGGCAGATGCCCCACAAGAAAGAGCCTGAACAGAGCCTGCCAAATACTTATCTTCTCCCCATCCATACCTCCTGGTGAGGTCAGATAAATATTCATAGCCCAAAGATTGATCTTTCTATTCTATATCTGAAAGATTCTTCCAGAGGCAGGCAGGAGCAATCAACCTACAGGTTTAGGGAAAGACCTAAGCAGGTGGAAAAAATAAATGGCTGCTCAGCTGGGTACAGCATAATCTATGATTCTACAAAATAAAGTAACATTGAAATACCAATGTGTGTTGACTCCTCTGACTTTTTGTGTATGCTGTCTAGGCCCTGACTGCACTCCCAATTCATAGACCCCTTTCACACCAAAGGTGCTTTACAGGTGTTTTAGCGCTAAAATAGCTCCTGTAAAGCTCTTGTAAACTGCCTCCCCTGCCACTCTAATGTGAAAGCCTGAGTGCTTTCACACTGGGCAGTGCGCTTGTAGGACTGAAAAAAAATGGGTGGTGCGGGAGAGGTCTATACACTGCTCCTAAACCACCACTGCCATTGAACTCAAACGGCAGCGCTACTGATGAGTCTGCAAAGTGTTTCGGCAGCGGCGATTTTCGGGCATGTTTAACCCCTTGTTAACACCTTCTTTGGGGGGTAAACTGCCCCATTCCCAAGTGCCGGTAAAGTGCCACTAAAGCGTGAGCGCAAGAGCGGGACAGTGTTCAGTGTAAAAGGGTCTTAAAATCAATGAATGCTTTCACACTGAGGCGGTGCGCTGGCGGGGTGGTCAAAAAATTCCTGCAAGCAACACCTTTGGAGCATGTTTGGAGAGCTCAAAAAAGCGCCTCAAAAAGGCCCCTCTTAATTGAAATGAATGCAAAGCACTTGAAAAGCTCTTCAAAAGCACCTGAAAAGCCCTGAGAAGCTCTTCAAAAGTACCCAAAAAGCGCTGCAAAATCGCTCAGTGTTTTACTGGCAGTTTAGAAGCGCCTCAGTGTGAAAGTAAATACCTTCTCACTCATGCTATCAGATTCTTTTAGGTAAAATGGCTTGGATTTGAAATTGGTTGGAAATGTTCCTGAATTAGTTGTTTGAGCCTTGATTTTGAGTTCAGATGCAGTATAGTAGAAAATACGCAGTGCCAACCCCCAATTAGCCACTATTTGAGATGGGTCCTTTTGATACTGGATTTGACCATTATCTTTAGCCTCAGCCTCTCTAAAACACCTGGCTGGGTACCCAAATAGTGATTTTTTTACAAAGAAATCACAGACAGCAAACCTATTTCTTCACAATAATGCCAGTTTTAAAAGATAGACATCAAACCCGTCAGTAAAAAGAATTAAAGTTGGTATATTGATACCTGTTAGTAGTCAAACAATGTAACCAGGATGGGATCACAGAAAATGCCATAGATAAAGCAGTGAACAACACATAGCTTAAAGTTTTAACAGTCAGCCAGGTCAGCATAAATATTAAGACTGTTACCCAGGGTGCAGCAGGAAGCAGCAGAAGGAACAAATATCTCTAAACCCCTGATACTACGCTGCCCATGTGTATAAGGGTGGCTTTGCTAAGCCTAAAGATGCCTGGAGGACACGGTTCCAACATTAGTGACTCCAAAAACAGGAGGTGAAATTTGGGCAGTCCTTGATTGATATCTTCTGCCGTCCACCATTGGGGCCCTTTTAAAGCATTGGTGCAGTTTAAAAGTGTCTTAAAATCTGCATCCAGTTATGATATGTGGGGGCTGATCTAGCCCTAGGGTCAGATGTAAAGTGGACACCAGGGGTGGAAGCTAAGTAAATCAGTTATAAGGGCAGTGATACCTTGACTCATAGTCTAACATCTGGTCCTGCAGCAGTCAGTATGCCGTAGGACTAAGTGTATGAGGTATGGCAGTTAACCTGTCCTGTGGTATCTCAGTTCCTGCCAAACAGTGTTGACACCTCTTTCACCAATTCTGCGGCACAGTGATAGCAGTGGAAGCGGATTGGGCACCTCCTCAGTCTCTTACTGAATCCCTGGTGGACAGCAGTGGGCTTGATGAAGAATAGCTTCTTTATTACTCTCTCCCTCTGGCTGTGTCTCTGTAACAAGTTGGATAAAGTAATGATTCGCTGTCCCTCAGTAGCAATGGCTCTCCTCTGGCCTAGGATCCCGTATGGCTAGGGGCACTGGCATGGAGATGTACACTCCTTATGTCACGATCTGGAGTCAGGCTCAGAGATCAATAGCTATAGCAGCAGAGCAGATATTCACACAGGTCACCCTGGCTGATGGCACGGGTTCACCTGAGGTGCGGGGTCTAAGCACTAACCGGTATTCACCAGAGCTCCCAAAGGTGGAGATGGGCTTGGCTGCGTGTTAGTGCCAGGTCGCGGTCCTCAGGATAGCCCCACCAGGAGGTGAGCAAGCCGGGGGTCTGGTAGCAGATATAGCAGGTAGAGATCAAGCAGAAGCGTAGTTGAGAAACAAGCCAAAAGTCGGTAACCAATAGTTGCAGGTTGGGATTCAGCAGAAGCGTAGTCCAGGAGCAAGCCAAATGTCGGTAACGAAAGGTAGCAAGGATACGGTCGGCAGCAGGAGAGATAGAAGCAAGATATTGGCTGGTAAAGGCACAATATTCTGGCAAGGAGGAAGTGCAGAGACATGGCTTATATAGGAAGTTCATGGGAGGAGCAAAGGGTTCAAGGTTCAAGGCAAACAAGATTCAAGACATGATCACTAAAGGAATTGTCCAAGGAACTGTCCAAGGAACTGTCCAAGGAACTGTCCAAGGAACTGTCCAGCATTCCAGGTGGCTCAGCAAGCAGAGTCACTGCCAGACACACCAGAGGTCCCAGGTTCAAGCCCAGGTCCTAACACCTTAGTCCTGGGGTCAACTGCCCCAAACTTTCCCAGGCAGTCTGATATGATTTTCTCCACCTCCACTGTCCTGTGGGTTGTTGGGAGCTGTAGTCTTCCTTTTTCTTTAAGCATGCGGTCGCCCCTTCCTTCCCAAAACTACACATACCAGACTACCCTTTGTGATTTTTTTTTTCTTCAATGAGCATATAGTAAGAGAGAGGCAGGATTAAGAGCAAGTAAATGAAATGATGCCCGCAACTTTTTCAGGGCCAAGTGACTCAATGGGAGCAAACCTGCAAACACCTGGCTACACATAGCAATAATAAGTAAAAGGTAACGCTGCTCCAGAAGATGCAAATCAAACTACAAACATGTTCGAAATAGGTCAGAAGCAAAAAACACAGTCCAAATGTTAGTGTATATGCATGTAAGCTTCATGTTTTTTTTTTCACCCAAACTTGTATGGGAACTTGTAAGGGAGAAGAAATTTAGTTTATACACAGCAGAATAGGACATGCCAGAACAAAGCCTGGTCAACATAACAAGTATGCACTGCTCTAAAATATCCTGATTAAACTTTAGACCAGGGTTTATCAAGAAGGGTTCCTTAGAGGTTGCTAGGGGTTCCTTGAGCAACGAGTAATTTCTACCTTTCAGATATGTTGCCACTGGCACCATTGCTCTTTTAACTTTCTATAAAGAGGAAATTCTTCCCAATGACTACACATTTAAAGAACACTCTTCCTACTGACCATCACACTAATGTATCATGAGTTGTAGATATAATAATTTTTAGCAGGGGCTCCTTACTAATTAAAAGTGTATCTCAAGGGTTTACTGTTTGTTGAAAAGGTTGAGAAAAGCTGCTTTAGACCTTACCACCCATATCATTCAAATCTGCTTTAGAAAAATGTCAGCAGCAAATCACAAATGTTTTGATTGTACCAAAGCTCAAAAACTATTCAAAGTATAGCACAACTTTCAGATATGGTAGTACAATGTGTTCAAGGTGCAATGTGCGCTTTAACTTGGGAAGTCCGGATCAAATATAAAGGGGAAAGCCGTCCTCGCTGAGAGAAGACAGTGATTATCGATAGGGGCTTTAGCAGCTGCTAGCAATAATCTTAAGAGAATTCGGCAGGCTGGTTATATCCAAGTTGGTTGATCGATCAACTGGATACATTCAGCCTGCCTGCTGAACTGGCCAAGATTCAAACCATGTATAGCCGGCTTAAAACTTAGTTAGGACAAACAGCGTTCAAATCTACTTTACACATGATAATGAAGATCTGCCAACACCATGTAGACAGGGTAATTATAGTTAACATTATAAACACCAAGTGTAATGGGTACAATTTTTTTTTTGCTTGGAACAGGGAGTAGGGAAGGACCCAGATTAATAAAATAAAATATGGAAATAATGGAAATAATAATGACAATTATTAAATAATGGTAAATCAATGATCCAGAGAGTAGTAATTATAATCCAGAGTTCAGTAAAGGTTCAGTAAGAATTGATGTAATGGTCACTGGTGCCTAGGCACTAAGCAATAGCTGAACTACACAGAAAAGGCCCAATGCTGCTGGATGGGAAGGGAAGGGAAGCTCTGGAGACTTGAAAAAGATAAACAAGAGAGAAAACCCCACACAAAGGGAATAGTGTAGCAAATTAAAACCAAAATATTTATTAAAAAGAAAACGTGTATACACTTACAAGACTGCCAGGAGGCAAGGCATATCAATACACAATAGCAGGAGGACCACACTCCTTGGAAGTGTTGGTGTTCAGGGAGCCTCACAAGGACGAAACATGATGGAACAACAGTAGGAACCAGAACTACCAGGCTGCACGAGGGGAGAAGCCACTTGTCAGTGGGAGTTTGCGCCCTGAAAGATGTCCTCATGGAGTGGTGCCAGGGATGGGGACACGTTTCTGAGGGATTTCCTCATTCTTCTTGTAGCTTTGATATGCCTTGCCTCCTGGCAGTCATGTTTCCTTTTCAATAAATAGTTTAATAAATATTTTAGTTTTAAACTGTCTACACTATATACTTTGAGTTGGTCTTTCGTGTAGAATTTTTAAGCATGTGAAAAGCAAGTAAAATAGTAAGCAGTATTAAGTAAGCAGTTTGTAAACATTTTTTGTGAATGTGAACATGTAAAAAATATAAAATATATTTTAACCAGCTAACATGGCACACCCATATAAGGCTAAATTTAATCTTAGTATCTTTTAGTGAACAACATAAAAAATAAATCATATACAGATAAGCATGCATAAATGTCATACAAGGTAAACAAGTAATAGTAACTGATATTGCAGACACTGCTTGCTGCAAGAAAACAAGGTAACTGGCAAGCAATAGTGAACAAGCATGAACAACCTATTGTACTTTGTCAACTGCAGATGTTTTCCAGTAATTTCCAGAATTATGCTTCTTTCCTGCAAAATATCAGAATCATCCCTTTGCTGCTTGGATACCAAGTTAAATATAATTCACGCATTCACCCTTTGCCTTTGAAGACAATACCTTATATCTTAACAAACTCATGGTATTCACATGCAAATAATCAGCTCAGTTTACCTATTTATCGTATCCTGAAGAATTTGCCTGATGATATTGCTACTTGGGTAAATTATTTTTTTTTTTTTTATTTTTTTATTTTTTTCCCATGAAAAATTTTTATTAGAGATTTTCGAGATAAAAACAACAAAGAGGCAAAACCGATACAGAAATGTACAGTATACAATAAATGAACCGGTGACGTGAGTAATCATACTCTAATACAGGATAAATCTGATTGAGCATGTGTTACAAGCAGGTTTTAACAATATTCCAGCAACTGGCTGTAACTCCGCTGAACAATGGTGTTTACTACAAAGCAGAATACGTGTGGTTGCGGGCCCTGTCTTCCACAGTAAGGGAAGGAGGATCAATCACCCTTATTCGGCGGAAGCTGACCTGCAATGCCTGTGAGCTGGTTCGCTGCATCTGAGATCTGAGGTCCTGAGCATGAGAATGTTGTCACCTGTCATTGACAGGTTCGAGTGATAAGGAGATATATCGGTCATTCAAGGTGGGTCAGTCTTGGGGGGAGGGGGGGTCGGTCATCTACGAGGGGGGAGGGGTGGGTATACTAGGGATAGTGACGAGGGAAGAGGTGTTGGGGAGGTTCAGGTGACTAGCAGGGGTAGGGGAGGTAGGGAAGGTAGGGGAGGGTGGGAGGGCGGGAGTAGTCCAGAGGCATCACCTTCTCGGCCCCCCCCACATCAGGGGAAGGTGTCCCTCGGGGACCCCCGTCCTGCAGGAGTTCCCTCTGGGGCCTTGTAAAAGGTGTTTCGAGGTTCTCAATGTTAGAGCCGGAATATAGTCTATCAGGGAAAAGTCAAATATAACAATGTTACTAATTGTGTTACTACTTATCGTTCATCAGAACCATTAGGGGTAGTAAGGCTCATCAGGGAGGAGTATCTTGCCGTAGTTCGAAAGTGAGACCAGCAAGCCCACGTCTGCGCAAATTTAGATGGAGAGTCTCGGGCTATGTGGATCAGCTCTTCTGGGTAAATTATTATACTACTAGAGTGCAGGGCTTCCTGCGCTGTTGTATTCCAGCCATAGCCACCACGACCAGCTACAGCAATAGCATATCATTCTAGCTGTACTCTTAGCACAGGGATTCCTGCAAAGGCATAATAATGAAATGGCTTATGTTGAGCAAGTTTTTAAGAAAGTGTTGGATCAAAACTGCATGAATGGTAATTTCTGCCCACAGGAAGGAGCAATGACATTTCATACAGGTACTGGAAACTATCTTACTACATTACCAATGATCCGAGCTTGGGTGAGAAGACATCTGAAATATTTTCTAATGCTGCTGGCTACCAACTATATAGCTACAATTAATTCTATAATTATACATTAGTTTAGTAAAATTATACGCTGTATTTTATGAGCATTGTTATCAAGATAATTTTCTGCTGGTATTCTGACTATAAGTGTGATACAGTATCTGCAAAAAGGATCTTTTCTTGCATGCAGCCATAAGAAGTAAGGCATCTTACATGAACTTTTTTTTATACAATATTCCTTCCCTTTGGCACAAATAATTTAACAGTCATGTTTGATTCTTCATTTGATTGAAGAGATGTGTGTGCCTTGCCATTATCAAAATAGGAAATTGAATTAAAGTAGACACATTCATGTCTCAGAGGAAGCATGGCCTCTATGATTATGTGATCTAAGCTGTTATACATACATTTAGATTATCAGCACGCAGATTAGTGAGCTAGTTGTCATTTGCCAATTCAGCTAGACTTGTCTACTTCTTGAAAAAGAATTAGATGAAAAATATTCATGTTATGCTCACCAGGGCATTCAACTTTCCTCGTTGTTATTGAAACTATCAGTACTCTTAGGAGTACTGATAGTTTTAGTATTGCAGTGTTCTGCAATAAGGACAGTACCGTTCTGGGCTGAACTCTATACATCATTTTGGACCAATATATCTGGATGGTGGTCAAATTGACACTCGTAGATACCACAGAAGAAGAGTCACCATCAATTGAAGAGCAAGAACTACTGTGGTTTGATGCGTATCACTTCACGTCAGTCAGAGATAGTCAATGTTTTGTGGCCTTTAGGGTGCCTTCCTCAGGATGTCACAATGACAAAACAAAAGGTTTTATCTCTGGGTTGCCTTACGGAAGGGACCTTGCGGGGGCCCAAATCATTGGCTGTATCTGGCTCAAGAAATGTGATATGAATACCAGTGGTGTCACTAGGGTTGGTGTCACCTATTGCGGTAAAACATGGTGTTGCCCCCCTCCACCAAGTATAGTCTCCCCTCAATACAGACCCCCCTCTCTTCTAATAATAGATGCCCCTCCCTCAGTACAGCCCCCCTCTCTCAGTAAAGACCCCCCTGTCCACCAAGTATAGTCCTCCCTCAGTACAGACCCCCCTCTCTACTAATAATAGATGCCCCTCCCTCAGTACAGCCCCCCCTCCCTCAGTAAAGACCCCCCTCTCCACTAAGTATAGCCCCCCTCAGTACAGACCCCCCTCCCTCAATATCGCCCTCCCTCCCTCAGTGCAGACCCCCCTCCACTAAGCACAGACCCCCCTCCACTAAATAAAGACCCCCTCCTTTAGTAAAGAACCCTCTCCTTCAGAATAGACCCCATCCCTCAGTACAGACTCCTCTCCCTCAGTACAGACCCCCCTCTCCACTCAGGATAGACTCCGCTCACCCAGTCCAGACCCCCTACACTAAGTATAAACCCCCCACTTAGTACAGAACCCCCTGACTCAGTTCAGACCCCCCCCTCAGTATCATCCTCCCTCCCTCAGTCCACACCCCTGCTCCACTAATTAAAGACCCCACTCCCTCAGGACAGAGCCCCCTCCACTAAGTACAGACCCCCCTTTAGTACAGACTCCCCACCCTCAGAATAGACCCCCCTCCCCCCAGTACAGACCCCCCTCCCTCATTACAGAGCCCCCTCCACTAAGTACAGACCCCCCCTTTAGTACAGGCTCCCCTCCCTCAGAATAGATCCCCCTCCCCCAGTACATATCCCCCTCCCTCAGTACAGACCCCCTCCATTAAGTACAGACCCTCTCTCTCAGTGCAGACCCCCTTCACTCAGTACAGAGCCCCCTCCTTTAGTACAGACCCCTTCTTTAGTAGAGACCCCCTTCCCTCAGTACAGACCCTCCTCCCTTAGTACAGACCCTGCTTTTCACTAAGTATAGACCCCCTCCCCCAATACAAACCCCCTTCTCTTAGTCTAGACCCCCCTACACTAAGTACAGACCCCACTCTCACTTAGTCTGGACCCCCTCCCTCAGTTCAGACCCCTCCTCCATTAAGTACAGACCCCCTCCCTCAGCACAAACCCCCTTCACTCAGTACAGACCCCATCTCTACCAAGTATAGTTCCCCCTCAGTACAGACCTCCCTCCCTCAGTACACATACCCCTCTCCACTTGTGCTAGTAGGGAGGTGGGGGGTCTGTTTTGTGCTCTGTGGGACACTTCAGGAAGGAAGAGGACTTCTGCTAGTAGGGAGGTGGGGGGTTAATATATCTACTGGACTGGGGTGTTTTGGGAGGCAAGAGGGCTTGTGCTCTTGTGGGGGTTCAGATTTCAAATCCAACCCCCACTTCTAGCATAGGTCTGCTCCTCTCCCAAAGTACCCCTCCCCAGCGCATATCCTCTTAATCCCCCAGAATCACTCCTCCATCTTTTTAACTTGCCGCCCCTTCCCCTCACTCTGTCCCTCTCCTCTGTCCAGCTACAATATAATACTGTACAGTACAGACCTTAGCTTGTCATGCACAGCTGTGTCCCTCCTTTGGTCTGTGTACATGTAAACAGGAGGGGGAGGCTTTGGCTTCAGTCTGCTGTGCTGTGCTGTGTGAGACAGCAGGGACAGCGGGTCAGGGGCAACCCAGACAGACGGTAAGAGCTACGGATGCTGGTGCGGTGTTAGCAGTGACCCTGCCGATGGGTGTCACCCCTCTGGCATGTATCTCCCGGGTGCAGTCGGCACCCCCTATACCCCCCTAGCAACACTGCTGAGGAATACAACTACATTATAAGTAGCCTGATATATTGATACAAAAAAATTGTGTAGTGCTCCTAAAATATCTAACCACCCATAATAACATCTAATCTACGTTTACATACTATCCAAATACATAAAAAGTGCAATCAGCTCCAAAAGTGGAATGTGCTATAAACTATAACATTAATAGTTTGTAAAGGGCACAAGGCCTTTAAAAACACTTCATGTAGCCCTCCAATATATTATACTTGAAAAGTCAAAGTCAAAGAGCTAGTATGTGTACTGTATAGTCAATAAATAATCCATTATGCTACATATTTCCTAAATGTGCTCTCATGTAAAACATTGCTGGCATTGAATCAATCAATCTCCACTGTGAAACCCCCTCTGTGCCCCTTTTGCATGACAGTTCACCTCCTTTTCGTGGAACCCTCCTTTTTTAGTCAAGGTCAGTCACAGCTCTATTGTTTTCCTCCCATAGAGATTCTGTGTAAGGAGGCACTCTCCTGCTTTTCAGTTTCTCTCACCACCCAGCTCATTTAAATTCCCAAGGATATTAGAAAACCAACATAGTGTGTACCATCACTTAAAAGCCATATACTATAATGCACTTACAGTTTTCCAGTGAAAAAGCACAGACACAGTATCGGCAAATAATCTTTGCGGTATGATGATGGTCCTTTATCCATGACCTGTATCATCCCATGGATTTTCTCAAAGGTAGACTGGGCCGTATGCTTATCTCCATTAAAGGAGAAGGACAGGCAAAGCTTGTTTGTCTGCACTCCTGTGACCCGTTGTCATCAGACAGTGGACTGAGTTCAGCTGAGGTCACCGAGCCAGCTCAGGCTTTAGAAAGATTGTGACACATGGTCGGGATCCACCCTCATGCCTGCACCAGGACCCGGCTCAGCCTCTCAGCGACCTACCCCACGTCTGCCCCCTCCACAGCCCAGCCCTCCAGTGAGTGGGGGGGGGGGGGATGTGCAGAGCAGAGAGCTGGTGACTGACAGTCACCAGCTCTCTGCTTAGGGAGCTCTGAGAACTGAGTGATCAGCTGTGTTGGATTGGTCGGATCTCAGTCTTCGAGCCAGTGGGGGACAGATGCAGCATGGGACCGATGCTGCATCCACCTAGGTAAGTATGATTATAAAATAAAAAACATTCCCATACTTCTCTTTTAAATAGGTGCTATATCACCTGGTCGCTAAGCTCCCAGTAGACACCTCCTCCACAGGAGTAGAGTGAAATTTAAAGTGATATATGCCTTCAATACTTGTTTTAAGATGTGAGTGGCACTTTATTTATATGATTTTAACAAATAAAACAACAGTGAGCATTATGTTGAATTTTATTGTATTTTATATGTGTATACTACACTGATCCTTCCACTATCCTAAGCTGATGGTGATGATTCGAATCCCAGAGGTTATAACAAGAGTTGCTTGTTTGACATTTGCCATACCGAGGAGAGGGGGATCTGAGTAATTACACAGGACTGTGTTTTGACCTTTGTTGTGAGGACCAACATACTGAGGTGAGAGTACACCCAAAGGGGTTTGGTGGTGGTAGCTTTCAACTTTCATGTATCTTCTGCACTTGCTTGGAATGATCTCCCATTGACTTTGTCACCAGATGTGTTAACGTGTATTTATGCATATATAGTTGGACTTTATTGGTGTTTTAATGATAGTGATTAATTTGCTTCAATAGTATAGTTTGTGGTTGATTTAAAAAAAAGAACAGCTCTACTAACTTAGCATATTGTATGTTCTCTTTACAAAGTAAATCTTAGTAAATCAGGTGAAGCTGCATTCTGTTTGTAAGCCCAATTATGAAAAAGGGAATTTAGAAAAGGATTCTGTTAACACATGATTACTTGACAAAAATGAACACATAGGCAATAGCATAGAAAAGCCAGCCCTTGCATTTCATCATTACATGTTTACTTAAGGCAGTGTTTCTCAAATCCAGTCCTCAGGCCCCCCCAACAGGTCATGTTTTCAGGATTTCCCTCAGATGAAACGGCTGTGGTAATTGCTAAGGCAGTGAAACTGATCAAATCACCTGTGAAAAATAATGGAAAACCTGAAAACATGACCTGTTGGGGGGGCCTGAGGACTGGATTTGAGAAACACTGACTTAAGGCCTCAATCACACAGGCATTTATAAGCATATGCCAGAGTGAGAGCTGTATTTGCTTGCATGGGAACACAGAAGTGTTCCGTGTCTCCCCATCTGGTAAAAGCAGTCCCATCCATGTCAATAGGGATGCAGCAGCTGCACAGATATGGCTTCTGCTCCCAATTCGACAGCTGTGTGGGTATGGGTGGGGGTCCTGAATGCACATTGTCTGGCTACCACCTACTTTATATTTGTTACTTGTTCCAATTCACCTAGTATAACTATAAAAAAATATATTTAAAATTTGCTGCTTACAGTGTCTTGAAAAAGTATTTATACCCCTTGCAATTTTCCACATTCTGTCATGTTATAACCAAAAACGTAAATGTAGTTTATTGGGATTTTCTCGTTTAATGTTTTTATTAAGGTTTTTCATGAGAAGTACATGTCAATCAGTAGGCTTATACATGGGAAACAGTTAAAAATATGAATAATAAAAATGAATATAGATGTCACTGTATGATTAACAAGACTCCTATCTGAAAACAAGACTTATAATGAAGTAGATCCACTTAAAGAGCCAGAATTGGACCTCTTAAAGTGTTGGCGTATTTAATGAAACATGCCTCCAGACCACCCATCCACCCCTAATGGGCACAAACTGTGGATGGGTGGGGGCACAACTGTATAAACCAGGAATATTAATGCCAAAATTATATTATATATTGTAAAAAACATAAAGGGGTCTAGGTATTCAAATCATAAATTACAAATGCCAATTATATTAGATCAAAAAGATAAGAGTTAAGAAAAATATCTGAGAAAAAAAAGACAGTGCTTGTCAATCTCAAAATATGGAACTATATGAGTAAGTATAAAGATTCCCTTATCCATATAGATAAAAAATAGGAAGAAGAGGGAAAGGGGAAAGAAAGAAAAAGGAGGATCTCCCATGGCGGTATCGCGGCCCATGCCCAGGAAACGCTTATAGGTAATAATAAAAAAAATTGAGGAATTATTGCGGCAACAACAATGAATAATCAAAGTTGTGGGGTAAATGATGTTTAACCCAAGGTTTCCAAATTTTGTTGAATTTAACAATGTTATCATCTTCTATTGCAGTTTATTAATGATAAATACTTTTCGCATTTTTTTACAAATAAATATGTGGAAAGTGTGGTGTGCATTTATATTCAGCCCCCCCCCCCCCCCCACAGTCGTTGTAGAACCACCTTTTCCTGCAATTACAACTGCAAGTCTTTTTGGGTATGTCTCTACCAGCTTTGCACATCTACAGAGTGACATTTTTGCCCATTCTTCTTTGCAAAATAGCTCAAGCTCTGTCAGGTTGGATTGAGAGCATCTGTGAACAGCAAATTCCAAGTCTTGTCACAGATTCTCAATTAGATTTAGGTCTGGACTTTGACTGGGCCATTCTAATACACGAATATGCTTTGATCTAAACCATTCCATTGTAGCTCTGGCTGTATGTTTAGAGTTATTGTCCTGCTGGAAGGTGAACATCCACCCCAGTCTCAAGCCTTTTGCGGACTCTAACAGGTTTTCTTCTAAGATTGTCCTGTATATGGCTCCATCCATCTTCCCATCAACTCTAACCAGCTTCCCTGTCCCTGCTGAAGAAAAGCATACCCACAACACGATGCTGCCACCACCATGTTCCACGATGGGGATGGTGTGTTCAGGGTGATGTGCAGTGTTAGTTTTCCATCACACATAGTGTTTTTCTTTTAGGCCAAAAAGTTTGGTCTCATCTGACCAGAGTACCTTCTTCCCCATGATTGCTGTGTCCCCCACATGGCTCCTCGCAAACTGCAAGTGGGACTTCTTATGGCTTTCTTTCAACAATGACTTTCTTCTTGTCACTCTTCCATAAAGGCCAGATTTGTGGTGTGCACGACTAATAGTTGTGTGGACAGATTCTCCCACCTGAGCTGTGGATCACTGCAGCTCCTCCAGAGTTTCCATGGGCCTCTTGGCTGTTTCCCTGATTAATGCTCTCCTTGCCCAGCCTGCCAATTTAGGTGGAAGACCATGTTTTGGTAGGTTTGCAATTCTGCCATACTCTTTCTGTTTTTGGATGATGGATTGAACAATGCTCAGTGAGATGTTCAAAGCTTGGGATATTTTTTTATAACCTAACCCTGCTTTAAACTTCTCCACAACTTTATCCCTGATTTGTCTGGTGTGTTCCTTGGCCTTCATGATGCTGCTTGTTCACTAAGGTTCTTTAACAACCCTCTGAGGACTTAACAGAATAGCTGTATTTATACTGAGAATAAATTACACACAGGAGAACTCTGTTTACTAATTAGGTGACTTCTGAAGGCAATTGGTTCCACTAGATTTTAGTTAGGGTTATCAGAGTAATGGGGACTGAATACAACTGCACACCATACTTTTCCCATATTTATTTTTATAGAATTTGGAAAACAATTTATAATTTTCCTTCCACTTCACAATTATGTGCCACTTTGTGTTGGTCTATAACATAAAATCCCAATAAAATACATTTATGTTTTTGGTTGTAACATGATAAAATGTGGAAAATTTCAAGGGGGATGAATACTTTTCAAGGCACTGTACATTTTAAATTTCTTTTGCGATGCTAAAAGAATTTGAAAGCTTTCCTTTCTATGTAGTATTAAGAAGGGGGCTATGGGAAGTTACAATTACAGAAAAAGTAACCCTGTCTGTAGTGCACTGTGCTGTAATAAAGCCTCAAGGGTTTTAACCCTTCCTTACTGTAGCCAAACAATGTTTTGGCTTTAGCGATACAATACAGTACTTTAGGTATAATTTATTGCATATGTCTTCACACCATGTAAGCTGAAATTCTGCTGACTTGCAATTAGAGAACACATAATGCCCATAAACACTCTAATAAGATTGAGTGAAAACAAATGAGCCCAAAAAATTTGCCTATGTACAAATTTTAACAAAATCGGGTCACATGATCTCTACTAAAGGGAGGTGTACCAATGGGAAGTCTGGTATTTTAGCCTTTCAAATACTCCTTCTTTATCTATATCAGCATCACTGGAAAGGACATTTAAAAAAAAAAGTCGAATAGTCCTATGGGAAACTTAGCAGGCTGTGCACAAAGGCACTCAAGGTCTGCCTGTAAGTCAGCATGCCTCTTTATTATGGATGTTGTCCCCAATCCGCAGTGGACAATACTTCCTCAATCTCGTGCAGTAAATTATGGCTGATATATGAAATCTAACCACTGCTACATCATCTTAAATGTCCATATATTATCCCCTGCTTTTTTTCTGTAGGAACTTTCAAGCTTTTTTTTTTGCTCAGTCCAGCTGAACACGGGCATAGACGATACAGCAGTGTACAATAGCCTGTATTAATTTACTTTGCCTATGTTTCTATGATCTGCGTTTTTTTTTTATAATGTTGCCTAAATATCATGCATAATTGCATAAAATTTATTATAATGAAGTAAATTATGTGTATGCACACTCGACAAAAGATCCAATGTTTACTTTTGTGGAACCCACAATAAAATGTCTATGTACTGTATATTTTTATTAGAATTCCAGAAATAAAATGAGATAGATCTGCATTGAAGATTATTTCAATGCACACAGCAGTATAGTAAGACTGTGATTTTCATCTGCCAGTATGCTTCTTTTGTTTCTCCACCATTCAATAACCCTTTTGTTGATAACTGTTATTTTATCAGTAAACATTATCAGAAGAAAATTGTAATAGACATTCTCCAACAACAAAACAAGAAACAAACAGTAACAAAAATCAGTATTAAAGCCTAGATCACATGGAAACATTCTTTTAATATTCAGGCTATGTCTACAAAATGTTGGAGGGGAAAATATTTTCTACCATCTAATCTAATATTGAATCAATATTATTTTGAAAAACATGGCTACGGAAAGATTAGGATTTAGCTCACATTTTATAACTGCAGGCACTCCGTTATGTATTCAAGAGCAGTATATCTTCTCAAGGTCTTTTTGCTTTCTAACTTCAGTTGAAATATTAATATCAGGTCCTTACGTGATTTTTGGCAACTCTAACATTTACGTGTCGGATACATGCAGGCATGAATTTAAGTAGGATGGCCAACATCAATCAGTCCTATTAGATTAGAAATATGTATATATATATTTTATTATTTTCAATAGGAAGAACTCTTTTTTTTTTCAATCAAATAGTTCTTATTACATTTTTTTTCATTATACACCAAAAAAACAAACAAACCCATAAAACAAATCCATCCCATATCCCAAGCCATCATCGATACAATAACAACAACAGCAAAAAAAAGGAAGAACTCTTTATGAGTTATAAGTACTTATGTGTGCTGCCTTGCTACCTCTGTAATTCTATGTTAATTCAATACCTTTTGGGGGAAATGTTGTGAATTTAAATGAAACAAACATGTCTAAAAATCAATGTCATCTAGAAGCGCTAACTGATAAACAGAAAGGTCAGCCCTTATTAATTCAGTTTTAACATTTAACTTTTCATATTGCCATAGGGCAGACCTGGGCAAATTGTGGCTCCAGAGCCACATCTGGCCCTTTGGCCATTCCTATCAATGCCTCTGCTGTCAGTGTGTCTCTTTGTACCCATCAACTTCCTCAATGAGGAAGCTGGCATGCTCAGAGAGTTATGCTGACAGATGTCCATGTGAAAAGCTGCAAGAACTGAAAGGAGAGAGCCTGAGGAGATCATTGGTACAGCTGAGAGGCTCAGTTTTGGAGGTAGAGTGCTGCCTAGGAGAAGTCCTAAAGCTCTTTTACCCCTCTGCTACCTGCTGTTTTTGTTTTAGCACATACTGCATGCTACATGCTGCAAACCCCAGGAGCTGTGCACCTGTTCTTCATTCCAGGTCAGGATCTGCAGAAATCCCGTTGTGCTGATCTCAGGCTCTCTCATTCCAGTCACTGTGCTTTTCAGAGGGCATTTGACAGATTGTGAGGAGGTATTATATTGCCTCTTTGCTGCCTGATTTAACCCTATAATGCTGCACTACCACACTGCAATCCCATGCATTGCACAGGGTTGCAGCACAGCCCTACTGAACTTAATGGGTGAGTTTGACAAGTGGTGCCACTCGCCAAACACTGCGGTCCAAGGTAAAAATGCAGTGGGTGCGAAGCAAAGAATTGCAGCTGCAGCATGGGAACATCCTCATCTGGCTGTTATTTTACCGTTTTGGTTGGTGGCTGTGGAGTGCTAAACTTGTGGATCAGTCACTTGTTTATACCTGTGTAGCCAAGAGTTTGCTACTATAGGTATTACAGTGGTTGTTATTTCAAATTAGTTTTGCTCCCTCTAGTGTCTTCTTAATGCTGTTAGGATTTTTTTTTCTATTCCTGAGAAGCAACACATCAAAGCATTGTGGGAGATTTAGTTTGGAGGAGGACGTGACTCTTTTAGCTGGATCAGCCCTGATCTACAATATCAACAATGCAAAGCGCATAGCACTGCATGCTGGGAGCAGTAATAAAAGGAGTAGTGCGCCCATCTTTCAGCCTCTCTGGGTGCCATTCAGTACCTGCCAGCAGGAGGTCTCTGTGTGTGACCAGGAGTGAGAGACTGTGGCCTATGCAGTGTACAGCCTTGCCAGCTTAGCAAGTGGACCCATTTGCAGTAAAGCATGGCGGTGCCATCTTTCATCAGACATAGACATCAGGAGGGGAGTTCAGACGGAGCCTCACAGCCTCTGAGCCTATTGTGGTGAGAGGGTACCTGCCCATTCCAGTAAAGTGCACAGTTTGCTGAGTGAGTTGTTTCACAGACTGCTGGTAAGACTTGTAGTTCCACAGATGGGAATCTCCTTCTTCACAGGCATCATACAGCTGAACTCTAGGTTTGTTTGTTCTCTGCATTGTAAGGTCAATACTGTATTACACTCACATATATCAGGAGGAATCCAAAAGTGCCTTATCTCTTCAGTTAAGCATTTATCAACGTACCATTCATTATACAGTGATTTCTTCTCCCCTGTTCTGTGGATTACAAATACTGCAGTTTAAAATACAGGCTAGCTGAAGATATCTGGAGGCAAAGAACTTTTGCCATTCTCCATTATACCAGACACTGTTACTTTATGTGTGGTCTGAACATTGAATTACCACCTAGGGGGAGCCATTGAGTACATGTAATATATTGCATTGTGTTATCGAATGTAAGGAATCTTGTACTGCATTTTTGTGTGTATTGAGGCTTCAGTAGGAAGGTGTTTAATACAGGTATTGAAGGATATTGAACCCTTATTCCATTGTACACCTGTTTACATATACCCCTAACGGTAATTATATAGTCAACAGTTTGCTTATCTAGATTGAGTTATACCAACTGCCATTTACTGTTTGTGTTTATTCCCATTGTTCATTGTGTTCTATTATTCACTCTAGTAAACTTTCTGAGTGGTTCAGTGACATTGTGTGAGTTTCTCATTGATAACATCCTATTGCAGAATGGAACCCAAGGTGTAAGAGAGGATCTGCAAAGTTGGGGTAGCCAGTGGGGTATAGAGTCAATCAGCAGCCCTCATGAGGGTACCGCTACACCTGTTTATACCACCTCACGATCAGCCGTCAGAATTTCATGAGAAGCTGTAACTTTTATTTCTAGCGCCAAGCGTTTGTTTTCTATATGTTTATGTTCTTAGGGACCTTCCCAGGTCCAAAATGAATATTAAGCCAAATTAAGTTCAACCCACAACAGTCCCAGTTTCTCATGTGGCACATTGGGAAAATTATAAAATGAAAAATATGTTCAGCGCTCTATTTATAATCAAATTTGTGAGCAACTCGTGCTGAATAAACACAATTCATACCTCACAGTCTCTCATGTGTATAAGATTGTGTAGCAAACATATGCAAAATATTATGCCACATAAATACAGTGCAAAAAACATCTAATGCAAAGAAAAATGACATTTATATATAGCAAAATCCTCAAAATATTTAAAGGAATAGTCTCAGCATATAATTGAGTGTTATCATGCCAATTAACCCCTTCCATATTGTTGCTCTTCAGTTGTGCCCACACCTCTTGGGATGGACCTCAGTGTTTAGAGTGGTCCTATACAGCATATGTTAAACCCAGCTTCCACAGGATCCCTTTATCATAACCACATCAACTTCTCATAACTGCTCTCCTCCAGTACTGGATCAAATAAAACTCACAGAGAAATACAGATAAAGTACTTACTGTTTTAATTATTAATTAAAAGATATACAAAAATGCACTTAAAATTGTAAATATTAATGAGTAATGAAAAGAGATTCCATCCAGCTTATAGTCAGTTAAGGGCACCCCACCGTTGACCCACCTAGAGTAATGATGTCACAGTCATGGATCCAGAATATATTTGAAAGAGAACCAAAAGCCTTATTTAGGCTCAGTGATATTTAGTTTTGCTGGTTTAGATTGCAAGAGATTTTAATTTTCCCTTCAAACATTACTTTTTACTGAACTTACATTCACAAATGTATCCACTTCTGAACTCGCTGAGATTTCCACCTCTCTGTGTATATATAGCTGCTCAGGCCCTGCCAGAGAGTGATGTGGGTATCTTAGTGTGGATCTGAAATTTAAAGGACACACAGTGAAAACAAGGTCTGATAACTGTGAACTACAGATATTAGAGGAAGTGGATACATTTGTGGATATGTGCTTTGCTTATTTTCATTTTATAATTCACTATTGTGGTTGGTGGTACATTATTGTGTTAGCTGCTCCACATCAGTACAACGTGTTTTTATTTTGGGTACCGCAGAGATATTTTTTTTTATTTTTTATATCTTGGGAAAATTCATTGCCCTCCACTGCCCTTAAGTAATTTTAGTCCATTATTCCTCTCTGAATTGCTTTCATTCAGAAACACTGGTAGGCATTCAATCGTAGTTAGTTAGTTAGTAGTAAGGTTGAATAAAGACACCAGTCCATCCAGTTCAACCTGATTGAGTGTCTACAATTGTCCCTATTCCTGTACATTGCACACATTGGTCCCTACCCTCAAGGAGCCCACAATCCAAGGTCCCCATTCATATACTAGGGCCAATTTTGGACAGAAGCCAATTAACCTATCAGCATGTCTTTGGAGTGTCGGAGGAAACCGGAGTACATGGAGGAAACCCACGCAGGCACAGAGAGAACATGCAAACTCCAGGCAGGTAGTGTTGTGGTTGGGATTCATAAACCGCATATTTCCAAATTTGCCACAGCATCCCCTTTGGCTTTAAGTCAGGACTTGACTCAAGCTGTGTTCACACCAGTGCGAATTATTCGCATCCAATTCGCATAGCAGGAGATTGTTACTGGCTCTCTATGGAGCCGGTACACACATGTCTGCAGCAGCTCCAGGACTCCTGTGCATCTATTGATCTGTTTCAGGTCTGAATTCAGACCAAAATTTGGTCTAAAATTGGACCTGAAACGGTGAATGGAGATGCACCGGACTCCTGCTGTGAGCCTCTACATTCTCAAGTGAGAACCCAGCCTCAAACTTCTTTTAACACATTTTATGATAATTTTGCCTTTCTTATGTGGATCAGATTTTGACCACTCCTAGGAACATTAACTACTGTCCCAAATACTTTCCTTTTGTGGTTCATTGGAGTCCCACAGTCTTATAAATGGCTTTGTAGCTCTTTCTAGATTGATGGGTATCAATACTTTCTTATCTGCAGGCATTTCCATGGATTATGACATTTTGCGTTTGCTGGATTTTAATGGGTTCATGCAACTGTCTGTATCCAGGGGGGCACATCAGTTCTTAACCACCGGTAATCGCTCTGTGTGCAATTACAAGGGAACAGTCATGGATAATTTTAGCCTGTCATTAATTTGTACAGGTTTCCTGTACATGGCTGATCAAAAACATGTGACCAAATCAGAAATACACTGGTCTGAGTGGCGTATGGCTCTAATTGGCTATGTGCATTAGCCCTATATTGAAAACATAATTTTGATGGAACTAGTTTGAAATAATAAGTGTGGTTAATACTTAGCAAGACTGAAGGTAATCAAGCCTTGCTGTGTGTAATCAATTGACAGTAATTATCTCTGTAATTCGGTTGAGCAATTACTTTTTCACACAGTGCCATTTGGTTGTGGATAACCTTGTTAATTCATAACATGACTTAAAAATGAATTACTTGTTCACATAGATGCCTTTTAGAAAGCAAAATTATATATGGTATCTGTCAGATTTCAGTACTATATTTTCATTTTCAGTTCTGCTCTGTGTCCCTTTTAATAAACTTATACTTATTATAGAAAAAAAAATGGAATATTAAGCACAACTTTCAGCTGTCTGGACATCCAAGTGTCACTGACTTAGGGTTGCCATGCAGATTTGCAATTAAATGTGTTCAAATCTGACTAGACAGGACAACACAAGAGTATGTAATTTATGCAGATTCATATACGTCTCCAATGTGCTGAAAGTTATTAATGTGGTTATAAAGACTTTTTTTTTACTTTAATGCATTCTATGCATTAAGGTAAAAACCCTCCCAGTATGAGCTCCCAATGATAGTTTTATAATGATTCATGAAACCACACATGTGAATTGCCACCATCCCTTGATAATGTTTAAATAACCTCAAAAAAATCCCCGACCGGCGCACGCCGATGTACGTCGGGAGAATGGCACGGGCAGGCATATTGGTGTACAGGTACGGCCATTTCTATATGCCACCCTGCCATCGCGTGCGCGTCGCTGGCGGGACCCCCGTGAGTCCGGTCTCGGGTCCCGCGGACTCGATTGCCGCGAGGATACCCGCGATTGTCTCACGGTGAGGCTGAACGGGGAGATGCCATAGTAAACAGCATCTCCCCGTTCTGCCTAGCAACAAGTGACGCTGATCTCTGCTCCATGTGATTGGAGCAGAGATCAGTGTTCACTAACACAAAGCCCAGCCCCCCACAGTTAGTAACACGCCCCTAGGAACACTTAACCCCTACACTGCCATTCCCTGGTTAGCCCCTTCACTGCCAGTGTCATTTACACAGGAATCAGTGCATTTGTATAGCACAAATTGCTCTATAAATGACAATGGTCCCAAAAATGTGTCAAAAAGGTCCGATGTGTCCGCCATAATGTCGCAGTCACAAAAAAAAACGCTGATCGCTGCCATTACTAGTAAAAAAAATATTAATAATAAAGCCATAAAACTATCCCCTATTTTGTAAACGCTATAAATTTTGCGCAAACCAATCAATAATGGTTTATTGCGATTTTTTTTTACCAAAAATATGTAGAAGAATACGTATCGGCCTAAACTGAGGAAAACATTTTTTTATATATATTTTTGGGGATATTTATTATAACAAAAAGTAAAAAATAATGTGTTTTTTTCAAAATTGACGCTATATTTTTGTTTATGGCGCAAGAAATAAAAAACGCAGAGGTGATCAAATAGCACCAAACGAAAGCTATATTTGTGGGGAAACAAAGGACGTCAATTTTGTTTGGGAGCCACGTCGCACGACCGCGCAATTATCAGTTAAATCGAATCGCAAAAGGTGGTCTGGTCTTAAATGGTCCGGTCTGAAAGTGGTTAAAAAGAACAAACGAGCTGTCAACACTGTGCCAAAAACAAATTTGGAAATATAACAGAAGTTTGACAATCACACTGTTGCAGACTGAGCTGTCAACCCACTGTTGCTGAGTTTTTGAGGTTTTTTTTGCCTTCCTCTTAGGGTATAGGACTGAGTATATGAAGGTTTTCTTTTTGTGCTTTTTTTTTTCCTGTTGCAATATATATATATTTTTTAAATCAAATAAGTTTTTATTACAAAATAAAAATGGTACAAGCCAAACATAGACAGACAATGTAGTCGTACAATAGTGTTGAGTCTTCGGTCATAGAGATATTGGTAATACAATGTATAAAGTAAATCCGACTTGTATACAGCAGAAACCAAAGGAGTGCAGTTTAAACTAAGAAGAAACATAACACAGGGACATAAGGAAATGATGTTCCCTCTGAGACCACATTGCACTTTGCAACAGCTATATGAGTACAGAGTTAAGCACAACTTTCGGTTCCCAATTACCCATCCATACCAGTCCCTACTCTCTCCCTACATAAAGTGCTGGGAGAGAGAGATACACCGGAGCAGCATCACCAATTGCTTATTATTTCTGAGTTCCTCTGTGCACATGACCCTGGACCCCCATTCAGCCCTGTAATAGTGTGTCCTGTACGAGTTGGTGAGGGGCCAGCCTCGGAACCTCGAGCCACCCCTGCCACATAGTGTAGAATTTGTGCGGTGTGTTTCTATGCTGGTAGGTAATTTTTTCTCTGATCAGCATATGGTTCACTTGGTCTGTCCATTGCTGCCTGGTGGGAACCCTGTGTGTTATCCACAATCGTGCTATAAATTTTCTGGCTACATATAATAACCGAATAATGGCTGTATGAGCCGATGGTGTTAGCGATTCTTTGTCTCGGGCACCCAACAGGCAGATCAAGGGACTTCTCGGAATGTTAACGGAGAATACAGAGGAGATAGTCTCGAGGATCCCATCCCAATACCGTTTTAGTTTTGGACACCTCCAGAACATATGCAGAAGATCACCATGGTCCCTCATACATTTAGGGCATAGGGGCGAATCCCTGACACCCCAGCTGTATAGTTTAGCTGGTGTTCTATAAACCCTATGGAGTAGGTAGAGATGGGATAGTTTATAGGAGGCCGAGACCGACACCAAGGGAGCGGAGGATAGGCAGAGGCTCCAGGTCTCCGCATCCATCAGTCCCAGGTCCGCCTCCCACTTCTGCCGACATGGGAGATGTGCTGAGTCTTGTAGTGCATTAAGAAGAATGTCATACCCTCTAGATATCATACCTTTTCTTTCAGTTTGCATTAGTATCCCATGCACCACTGCATGGTCCGACAGGCAAAGCGACACACCGCGGGATTGCACCTGTAGCGCATGGTGGAGCTGCAAGTATTTTAAAAAGTCCCTACGCGGTATGCCAAACTCAGCCTGCAGTTCCATGAAGGACTTCAGCACTTGCCCATTATACAGCTGAGACCACACATTCTCCAAGCGCCAAATCCCCTAAGTTTAAAGAGCTCACCATAGTTAGCATTCCTCCAAATAGGGGTGAGTCTTAGAAACCCACGTATTTGTAGCAGTTGCTTAACATAGGACCATAACGTATTCAGCAAGATAATAGTCGGGGAACTCCTATCCATGTGTGGAAAACCTGCTTCCAACCTGGTCAATGCCATGTCCGGGTCGTCAATGTCGTCAAGTAGCTTACGTATCGGGTCCAGGGGGGTCATCCGACCCCCATCCACCCAGGTGTTGTAGTTGTGAAGCCAAAAAATACATTCTGGCATGAGGTAGTGCTAACCCCCCTCGTCCTTTTTGTATTGCAAGGTATGTAAACTAAGCCTGGCTGTCTTTCTACACCATATTAATTCCCGAAACTGAGAGTCAATTTTATCAAACCAACGTTTTGGAATCCAGGTAGGCGAGTTATGGCAAATGTAGAGTAATTGCGGAGCCCACACCATTTTTATGAGGTTCACCCTTTCCACTACCGATAACGGTAGTTTGCACCAAGTTTTACATTTCTCCCTGAATTTAAGTAATAGAGGTAGAAGATTCAGATTGGCATAGTCCTTCACCTCGGGGGACACCTGTACCCCCAGGTAGCGAAAGGACGTAACCGTCTGAATCATGGCCGCGCAAGGGGGAAGAGGTGCCGTTAGTGGGGACAAGGGCTGTAATACAGACTTGTCCCAGTTTATCAAGAAACCGGACAACGTGCCAAATAGTTTAATCAGGTGCATGGTTGCCGTCAGGGAGCCCTGAGTGTCTCCTAGGTAAATAAGCGTGTCATCCGCGTATAGTGATACCACATCCGCCCCAGTGGGCCTTTGAAATCCAACAATATACCGATCCGACCTCATTCTTGCCGCCAGTGGTTCAAGCGCCATGGCAAAGAGCAGGGGCGACAAAGGGCACCCCTGTCTCATGCCCCTATACAGCACGAATGGCTCGGAGAGTTCTGCATTAGCTCTGATTCTGGCCGTTGGCCTAGCATATAGCAGTTTAACCCAATGGATGAATGTATTACCTAACCCCAACCTCTCCATCACCTTCCACAGGTAAGGCCATTCAATGCTATCAAAGGCCTTAGCTGCATCCAGCGAGAGGATGGCCTGATTACCAGGGTTGTCCACAGGGACCTGGATGTTTAAAAATAGATGACGAATATTGTGGGCAGTAGAACGTGTGGGAATAAACCCAGATTGATCTCTATGAATCCGTTTTTGTATGACCAGGGACAATCTCGTTGCCAATACCCGTGCCAGCAGTTTAACGTCTGTCGTGAGCAAAGAGATGGGCCTGTATGCATCCGGGGATGTCGCTACCTTTCCTGGTTTCAGAAGTACTATTATGATTGCTTTGTTCATAGAGTCAGGCAAAACACCTGTCTCTAAGGCATTATTAAATACTTTTAAAAGGGTGGGCACTAAAACACCGGCGTATCGCTTGTATACCTTGGACGGAAGGCCGTCAGCCCCAGGAGCCTTATTATTACGGGAGTGTTTCCAGTGCAGAGGTCAGTTCGTCCTCAGTTATGGGGGCATTCAGCATCTCCCCATCCGATGTAGACAAGCATGGGAGGTCACAGCCATCCAGGAAGCTTACAATCTCCCCGTCACTTGGTTGCACTTTGGAAGAGTATAAATCCGCATAAAAGGACCGAAAAATCTGCAGAATCCCAGGGGCGTCTGAATGGGCCATCCCCTGCGAGTCGCACAGCGAAGTGATCATAGGGGTAGAACCCTGAGCCTTTGCTAGTAGAGCCAGCATATGACCTGTTGATTCCCCTTCCTCAAAGTGTGTTTGTTGTAGGAAAAACCTCTTATTCTCTGCTATTTGTAATGCTACCTGTCCAGACATAGACTGAGCTCCCAACCAGGCTCTCTTGGTGTTCTCTGAGGGATTGGCAATATAGGTCTGCTCCGATTCTCTAAGTGCCCTACACACCTCCATTTCCCAAGCTTTAGTATTCTTTTTTAAGCCGTTAATAGTAGTGATAAATTGCCCCCTGAGGAAAAACTTAGCTGCATCCCAAACTGTGCCTATAGGGGCCGAGTCCATATTGTCTTGCAGGAAGAGTTTAAGGTCACTTGCTATTGGGTCAGGCTGTGGAAGGAGCATAAGCCAAAAAGGATTAAGTTTCCAGCTCCTGGGTTTAAAATCAGTGGATAGGGACAGCTCAATCCATAGAGAGGAGTGGTCGGATACATGTCTATCCCCATACCCAGAGTCACCTAATAGGGGGAGCAGGGTGGAGTTCCCCAGCCCCAAGTCTATTCTAGATAAGCTCCCAAACGCTGGAGAGGAGCAGGAGTACAGTCTGGTTTGGGGGTGGGCTCTCCGCCACACATCTACCAGCCCAAGTTCTGCCAGTAGTGCAGCAAAGGGAGTATCACCATCAGGATGGGAGGGAACCAAAGGGGGTACGGGAATCTTATCCCAAATGCCATTCACATAGTTATTAAAGTCTCCCATTGCCAACAGGGGTATATTAGGAAACTGTGCCATAAACCCAACCAGGCGCCGGAGAACCTCAGCCAAATACGGAGGTGGAATATATATGTTGGCTATAAAACAATTCACAGTAGCAACCTTACACAACAAAAAGATGTACCTCCCACCTGGGTCTATAACCTGTTGGGAGCAAAAGAATTGTGTATTTTGTCTGATCAGGATACTCACTCCCCTTGCATATGCTGAATATGTAGAGTGGAATTGTGTGGTAAATGTCCTAGGCCCAAGGCTAGGCATACCATCAGGGGCAAAGTGCGTCTCCTGCAAGCACACAATTCCAGCCCTCATATCTCTGAGGTGTTTCAACACCGCCAACCTTTTTACCGGGCTGCCCAGCCCTCTAACATTCCAGGAGAGAAATCTAACCTTCGCCATCATTGATAAAAAGCATAAATGTAAACAGGAGTAGCATTATCAGCAACCATAGTAGACTAGGGTGGGAAAATACAGTTAACACATACACAGTAGCAACAAGCGACTTACGAGTCGCATCACCTGAGATGCCCCAGAAACGGAGTGAAAAAATTCGTTTGAGAGCTGCAATACCATAAAAAAGTTGCTTAAGAGGGTGTAAATATTCTGGAATAGAGTCAGTGTCCGGTGTGGGTCTGAGAGAGAAAAAATTTAAAAAAGGGAAAAAGAAAAGAAAAATAGTCAAACAATAGAGAACTGTGGTAGCTTCCATTTCAAAGCCCGCCGGGCTCTCAACCTTGCGAAGCAACATACTAGTGGCCCCCAATTGAAATCCTGGGGTGGGGGGAAGGCCATGGAAACACCCATAGAAAAACTTTCTAGATGGTAGACAGGGTTTCACATGTGCAGGCAACATGTAGCACTGGTGGGTCGGTGAAGGAAACAGAGTCCTTTGCCTTCCACCGGGCCTGAAGATATGTAAGTCCAGTCAACTTGTCTGAAATTTTCAGGGTTGTGGAGGAGACCTTTGATGTTTTGCAGCTTTGAGTGCGTTGTGTTCTTGGTCTAGCCACTGTGCCGCTGCCGCAGGACGATCAAAAAAGTACGTTGAGCCCAGAGCTGTAACACGGAGCCGGGCTGGATATAGCATGCCATATTGAACGTTGAGGTCCCGAAGTCTCCGCTTAACGTCAAGAAATGTTGCACGCTTTTTTTGAAGTTCTGCCGAAAAGTCCGGAAATAGCGAGATCCTAGAGTTCTCAATTTCCATTTTGTCTGACAACCCCCGTGCTTTGGAGAGGATGGCGTCTCTGTCTCTATAATTGAGTAGTTTGAACAAAAAGGGCCTGGGGCGGTTGCCCGGAGGTAGGGGGCGAGAGGGCACCCGGTGGGCGCGTTCCACGGCACAAAGCGGTGATAGGGAGTCCCTACCAAATGTGGCAATCAACCAGTTTTCGATAAAGTCAACCGGATTCTTGCCCTCAACACGTTCTGGAATTCCCAAGGCGTGAATGTTGTTTCGTCTCATGCGATTTTCCATCTCATCAAGTCGCATAGCGTGTTGTTCGGTAAGATGGCAATTATATTTCAAATCCCTTTGCATGGGTGCCAGATCGTCTTCTACTGTGCTCAGCCTGCCTTCCAGGGCGGATGTCCTCTCCCTGAGTTTTTGCATGTCATGGCGAACAAAAGTTATTTCAGCCTTAACCCCCTTGATATCCTCTGAGAGAGCAGCAATAGACTGATTACAAGAGGTAACAGCAGTAAATATGTCCCTCAGTGTTGGCTCTCCTTCAGATGCAGGAGAAGGAACGGTCTGCATCTCAGGCCTATCAGTGTCTCTAGGGGTACTCACTGTGCGCCATGCTGCGGACAATCCATCCTCATCCTCCAAGGGGACTGTGTCATCTGTCTCCGGAGAACTCCCAGGGGTAGCTTGGGGTGAGGGCTGGCCTGCCAGGGCATCTTTATATGTTTTACCGCCATACAGGAGCTTTTGTGCTGCCTCTTTATACTGGTCTCTGGCTGCACGCCGGGCGCCGGCGCCATCTTGGCCTGGGGGGTCCGTCTGCCCCTTCCCTCCGGTGTGGCATCTGGACATTGCGGCGGGGGTCCCGAGGTACGCCGCGGTGGTCCGGAATGAGTCCCCGAATGCAGCGGGGTGCAATGGCTCCAAAAAACAGCGTTTCAGACTAGCCTGGAAGGATGTAAGCACGGATGGCCGGCGGAGCTCAAGGCATGCACGTCTTCCTACATCAGCCGCTAAGCCACACCCCTTCAATATATTTATTGTTTTTCTTTGTTTTGTTTTTTGACAATAAACAAGAGGTTCATAAACAAGCTTGTAATTCGCCCGCAGGAAGGGGCGAGAAAATGGGTAAACAATACCAAGGAACAATAATGATCATATTTATAGTTAACCAAAGTGAATATAGGGGATATTACCAAGGGAATGAACACTGTAGAAAGTGCCATGTCCCTAAACTCAAAATATTGTCAACAGAGGGGAGGCTCTTCTCCTGCAACCTTCCTTCCGCATAGGAGGTGAAAGCATGTACAGAAATAGTGAGAAACAAGAGTAAAGGCAAGGAAAGCAAAAAAGCAAGAAGAAAGGGTCATAGGTAAGAGAGAGGGAGAAAGGGTGGGGGATAACTCAGACTCAGGAGCCCCACCGGTATTAATCAGACAAGACCCAAACAGGACAATTGTAGAGAGGGAAACTCATAAGAGATCCACAGTTCCAAAATTTTAAAAAATTTAGCATGTGAGTCATTCACAATACTGGACATTTGTTCCTGAAGCATCATATTGGTCAACCGTGTCTTTACCCCCTGGAAAGCCACCTGTTGGGTATTCCAGGCTTGAGCTATGGTCCGCTTAGCCGCAATGAAGAGGTACATGGCCAGCTTTTGCTGTGGAGCATATAATCTAGGTATTGGACAATGTGATAGGGCTAACTTAGTGCCCCTACGAACAATAAGTTGGAAAAGGGTCTAAAGTAAGCCAAAAACCCTGGACCAGAACCCCACTAGTCTTGGGCAAGACCACCAGGTATACCAGGTAGGTACCGAAATGAGGCCATGGGCCCCAGGGGCACGCTAACATGCATGTTCAAAAAAAGTATTTTGAAATGGGTAGGTGGATGTGTGGCACAGGGCAACAATCCAGTGTTTCAATTGAAGGAAGCGGTAGTGTCCCTGACTGGTGCATCGTGCGTTTCCTGGACAGCTTCCCAGGATAGAAAGAAATGAGTGGATAGAAAGTTTTGAACACTTGTATAGCCATGAGAATACCAAGGCCTACAAGTCCTACAAGGAAGTAGTGGCAAATAGGACATCAAATTCCCAGTATATCGGACAGAATCCCATATCTGCAGGCTATGCATCAGCACGGGGCTCAGGGAAGGGGGGAATAAGTTATGAGGGAGCCAGAGCAGAGCTTGAAGTGAGGACGGGTCGCAGTTGGGCACTTCAAGTAACACCCAAATGCCCCGTACACACGAGCGGACTTTTCAACATCCAAAGTCCGAAGGACCGAGTCCGTCAGACTATCCGATCGTGTGTGGGCTGCAACGGACTTTTGATTCGCCAAAGTCTGACGGACTTTAGAAATGAAGCATGCTTCAAATTTTCCCGAAGGAACTCCGCCGGACCCGGTCCCCTTCGAAAACTCCGCTCGTGTGTATGCTACTCCGACGGACTAAAACCGACGCTAGGGCAGCTATTGGCTACTGGCTATGAACTTCCTTATTCGAGTCAGGTCGTACGTCATCACGTTCGAATCCGTCGGAGTTTAGTGTGATCGTGTGTGGCCAAGTCCGTTCGGCCGAAAAGTCTGTCAGAACTCCGTCGGAACTCCGTCGGAACTCCGGCGGAACTCCTTTGGAAGTCTGTCGGACATAAGTCCTCTCGTGTGTACGGGGCAAAAGAGGGACATCCGTAGCCGCATGAAGCATATTCAGCAGAGATATCTGTGTCGCTATATAATACTTAAGGACATTGGGGACCCCCAGACCTCCATGCATCTTATGGGTGTAAATAGTAGATCAAGGGACTCTAGGACGTTTCTGTGCCCAGATAAATTGGAAAATCTGATTTTGCAAAAGTCGAAGGAAAAAACAGGCTACTCTAACTGGCAGTGTGCGAAAGTAATAGAGGACTTTAGGTAAGATCGTCCTTTTGACTGCAGAGATCCTTCCTATCCATGAAAGGGTGGGAAAAATTGCCAGGAATGCATGAGGAAGGTCAAGACGAGCAACAAGGGGTAGTAGTTGGCAGAAAACAAAGAGGAATAGGAAGGCGTCAGTTTGATGACCAAGTATTCAATTGATTGAGACACCCAATGATATGGAAATGCACTCCTGAGATGTCAACGTTGGCCCTAATCGCCACCGCCAACGGCTCCAGTGCCAGGATAAAAAGCACGGGGGACAGGGGGCAACTCTGTCGAGTATCCTGAAATACAGGAAACAAGTCGGAAAAAAGCCTACATATTTTACCGATGCCAACGGCGATAAATATAGGGCTTGAATCCATGATAAGAAGTGTGCCCCAAGCGCAAAGCCACCCAGGCGCAAAGCCTACCTGGTCCCTAAGAATGATGACCTGGAGGTATTTGTTGACGCTTGTGTGTGGGCAGAGGAAAGCATATCCAGTTCAGTGGCTAGATTGTTACGGATCTTTCTATAGGCTCGACGAATCAAATCAGTGAGGGTGATTGCAAGAACCAAAGGGTCGTGGTCAGACCATGGAGAGGTGGAAATAACAATCTTGTTCACCAGCGGCAGTGAATGAAGGTGCAGAAACACGTGGTCTATTCTGCAAAAACTCTGATGAGGATTGGAGAATAAGGTGAATTCCCGAGAAGAGGGGTTTCGCTCACGCCACGCGTCCACCAAGCCATATGACTGAAAGAGAGTACACTGCCGATGAAATAAGAGAAAAGTTCAGATAACTTTCGCTGGGTTCTGTTGCATAGTTATGAGGAGTCTTGCTTGAGGATACAAGAATCAGCAGCCAGCCTATGTAAGCACTTCATAGCACTTCATAATTGTGGTAGGCTTTATTGCTGAATATATTTTGTGCCTGTGCCTTGGAAACCCATTTGAACATACAGTGCATTGTAATTATCATTTTCCACTGCCTACAAATTTTCACAGTGTAAAACAGAAAATCTAAGAAAACTGCTGTAGTTTGATTCCTCTGAACCATAGCCATACACAAGCCCAGCCCACATTAACTTTTATTTTTGTTATTTTCTTTTTAAAATACAAAAATGTAAAAAATATTTATTATCCAAGTAAACAATAAATATTGCACATGCATAATATTTAGTCTTCTATCCAGCTAACAGTGGAGTTCTAGGGATTGTATATTGTAGAATGACCTTTTTTTTTGCAGAGCTCAATAGCTCAAGCCTAAGCTTAACTAAAACTATGAGCAGAAGAATCAACACAAGGGACATAACTTACAGGTAATATGATGTGTCCCTTCTCCTGATTCTTCTGCTACCAGTAGAAACCCTGCTGTGTCCTATTACAACCCCCCCCCCCACACACACAAATACCTGCTACAGTAATTTTCCAGTGTGGCGGGTTTTAACACAACTGATGGGCTGTTAGAGCTTGACTACAACCACTCTTTCCTGCCTGATGTGCCCTTCATAGAAGCTGTATTATACACTATAATACCAAAAGTATTGGGACACATGTCTTTACACACACATGAACTTTAATGGCATCCCAGTATTAGTCCATAGGGTTCAATATTGAGTTGGACCACCCTTTGCAGCTATAACAGCTTCAACTCTTCTGAGAAGGCTGTCCACAAGATTTAGAAGAGTGTTTATGGGAATATTTGACCATTCTTCCAGAAGATAATTTGTAAAGGTTAGGCACTAATGTGGACGAGAAGGCCTGGCTCACTAAGGGTGGGCCAACTCAATATTGAATGCTACAGACTAAGACTTAGCTGTCATTAAAGTTCATGTGTGTGTAAAGGCAGGTTTACCAATACTTTTGGTAATATAGTGTAGTTTCTATGAATGACACAGTGGCATGTCAGGGCCTAACGAGAAGTTGCACAAGTGGAGGATCAAAGGAGCAGGCCTGCTTCTTTCTCAACTCTAATTAATTCCATCCTCTTAACTGGCTGCCCCTTTCACCTTGACTGGCCTAGTAGAGTACCTTCAGCTGGGCAGGTGACCTCCCTAAGCCATACACGGCAGTAGCTGAAGATCAGAAGTTGCACAACTGTCAATTTGTAGTGAACCACTCCTAGCCGATGGCTTCCTATGCACTATGGCCTTCCAAAGTGGCCTTTGCAGCTGCTGAAATGCAGCCAGTCCTTCAGGAAGTAGCATTTCCCTTCCTGATTGGTTGAAAAAGTGACAGTGTCCCCTTGGAATGCTAACATCCCTTGTTCCCATTACATTTTTATTATAACTGTTGTTTTGGCTTGATCAATCTTAGTCTTATTTTATTTACAAAAAATAGATGAGTCATGTGTTATTTTTAGACTTTTCTGCCCTGGCATATTTTCTTTGCTTGCAACCAGAATTGACCACACGCTGTCCTCTGACCACGTCTCTGTGTAATCCCATCTGTGACAGTTTTTAGTCTGGCTAACTTCCCGGTTAATGATTATCTCACATAACATCTCAACTCAGCTAAGGCTTGTTTCCCAGCAATATTCAGCTTGATTCTTTAGTAAGAATGCTAGTAAAATCATATGTAAATAAATACATTTTCGAGTTACGAGTTTTAAGCTTCAAGCTACAAAATGCTCAGACGTGAAAGAGACATTGAAAGTAGTTGTAAACCCTTACAGACCACTTTGACCTACAGGTAAGCTTAGATTAAGGCTTACCTTTAGGTCCATGAAATATCTCCTAAACCGTGTAGGATATTTGCAAAAACTCAGGTGCACTGAGCATGCCGCTGCTATGAGCATGCGCGGGAGTGACGTCATTGCTGCTCTGTGAGTGGCCGGAGCAGCGATACCCAGAAGAAGATGGATGCTTCGTGTTACAGGGCACAGTGGCGACCCGCGATGCATAGTAGCCCATTATGCTTTACCTTTGCAGGGAGACAAAGAGGAAGTAAACCCATCAGGGTTTACTTCCTCTTAAAGATGTGCACCGTTAGTACAACTAAACTATAAAGCTTCAGATTGCAACAGCTCTGCAAAGCAATCTTCGTGAACAGTTAGTTTTCCACTACAAGATAATAGAATTGTATACAATATGCATTTCTTCTACCTGAAAAAAATCCTTTTGCGTATCTTTTTAAGTTATTTTTTATGAGAAAATCATTACAAGTTGTGGAATATTCTTTTGTATGAAAGATTTTTGTATACAATATTCATCCACCTTCAGTTCTAGGTTCTCCAGGTTGCACATAAACATAAACTTTCAAATGTTCAGTTGATAGCAGCACGCTTCTCACCAATGATCTACTGGAAAATGTCTGATGAACGTCTAAATGCATAATTGTTCACCAGTAGGGATGAGCTGAACACCCCCCCCCCCCTCCCCGGTTCGGTTCGCATCCAGAACATGCGAATGAGAAGAAAGTTTGCGCAAACTTTCGACCACGGTTAAAGTCTATGGGACTTCAACGTGAGAAATCAAAAGTGCGAATTTTAAAGGCTAATATGCAAGTTATTGTCCTAAAAAGGGTTTGGGGATCTGGGTTCAGCCCCAGGGGACGTGTATCAATGCAAAAAAAGTTTTAAAAATTGACGTTTTTTTCAGGAGCAGTGATTTTAATGATGCTTAAAGTGAAAAAATAAAAGTGAAATATTCCTTTAAATATCGTACCTGGGGGGTGTCTATAGTATGGCTGTAAAGTGGCACGTGTTTCCTGTGTTTATAACAGTCCCTGCACAAAATTAAATTTCTAAAGGAATAAAAGTAATTTAAAACTGCTTGCGGCTGTAATTTAATGTCGGGTCCCGACAATATGGTTGAACATTATTGAGAAAAACGGCATGGGTACCCACCCCCCCCACCCCCAGCCCATTACCGGGCCCTTTGGGTCTTGTATAGATATTGAGGAAAACCCTGCACCCAAATTAAAAAAAGAAAAGGCGTGGGGACCCCGGCCCTATATACTCTGAACAGCAGTATACAGGCGGTCCCAAGAAAGCCAGGGACTGTAGATTTGTTCTTAAGTTGAATCTGTTTGTATTTGGAACAAATAAATTTTGTAAGTGTAGCTCGGTTTAGCTCCAGCCAAAAAATCTATTTTTAAGCTTTTTGGAAAACATAGGGAAGGGTTATCACCCCTGCAACATTTGTTTTGCTGTCTGTGCCCCTATTCAGAAGATTTTACCTCACTTTCTGTCACAATGACAATTGGATTTTGAAAATTTGCAGTTTTAAGGGAAACAAGGATTGGTGATAAAGTATTAGTGGAGGAGACACCTTTTCCCCCATATTAACTTTTACAGGAGCGAATTTCCCTTCCTAGGGGTAGATTTCCTCTCACTTCCTGTTGTCTCCCTCCGTTTGTAAGTAGGAGTAGTTTGTAAGTCGGATGTTTGAAAGTAGGGGCCTGCCCTATATACTCTGTAGAAATTTGGGCCTTAGGTGTTGGTGGTACCAGAATACTGTAAGCTCTCACAGTTACTCTTGGTGGGCGCTGGAATGGGCCTTGCTGTGAAATATTAGATGAAGAATTGTAATTACATGCTCCTGTTGACCAGGGTCAGAAAAATTGGGCCTTTGGTGGTGGTATTGCCACAACACTGTAAGGCCGCGTACACACGGGCGGATTGTCTGCCCAACTAAGTTCGTCAGACAATCCGACAGACAGTCCGTTCAACTTTTGAATGAACGGACTTGACCACACACGATGAACAGACAGTCCGCTGAAAACTTGCGCGATGACGTGTACAGCACGTACGACGGGACTAGAAAAACGACGTCCAATACACTGCAATGCAACCTTCGGCCGTGTAAATCCTTTCTGAGCATGCGCCATACTTAGTCCGTCCAACTTGCCTACACACGAGCGGACTGTCCGCTGAAACCAAGTTTGGACGGACAAAACCAAGTTTGGACGGACAAAATTACGGAAATTCCGAAAGACTAAGTCCGTCAGACTGTCCGCTGAAAAAGTCCGCTGAAGCCCACACACGAGCGGATTGTCCGCTGAAACACGGTTCAGCGGACTAAGTTGGGCAGACAATCCGCCCGTGTGTACGCGGCCTTAGCCCTCACAGATACTCTTGGTGGGTGCAGGAACGGGCCCTGCTGTGAAATATTAAAAATTGTAATTGCACGCCCCTGTTGAACAGGGGCAGAAAAATTGGGCTTTAGGCACTGGTGCTGGTGCCACAACACTGCAACCCCTCACAGATACTCTAGTTGAAAGCAGGAACAAGCCCTGCTGCAAAATGTTACAGCAAAAATTGTAATTAAATGCCCCTGTTGAACAGGGGCAAAAAATTGGGCTTTAGGCACTGATGCTGGTGCCACAACACTGTAACCCCTCTCAGATACTCTAGTTGAGCACAGGAACAAGCCTTGCTGCAAAATATTACAGCAAAAATTTTAATTACATGCCCCTGTTAACAGGGGCAGAAAAATGGGGCCTTAACCATTGGTGGTGGTGCCCAGAACCAAAAATGTTATTACAAGCTATCAACATGAGGAGGAATAGGATAGTCACTCAGCATAATGGGATAGTCACTCAGCATCAGCATAGGCAGTCTTGAAGGGATCTCACATTCATAAAAACATTATTCAGTTACATCAGCATCAGGTGCTTGGTAGCTGGTGATTCATGACTGATTAATTTTTATGAAGTTGAGCCGATTAACCGAGTCGTGGACAGACGCACTCTGTGATCAGTTACAAGGCCTCCAGCAGCACTGAATATGCATTACAAAGGAACGCTGGATGGGGGACAGGCCAGTAGCTTAATTGCATACTGTGCAAGCTCTGGCCAGTGATCCAGCCTCAAGACCCAGTAACCCAGAGGATTTTCGGTTGGAAAGGTCTCCATGTCTGATCTTACCCCTAGGTATTCCTGCACTGTGTAAATCAGATCTGTGACTGACCAAAGTCTCAGCAACATGTTGTCTAGGACCAGGAATTGTAACCTCTCAGGCTATGGAAACGCATTGCACAAACCTTTCTGCAAGGCCTCCCGAAGATGTTTCATCCTCTGCTCCCTCTGCGACAGCTGGATAAGTTCCGCAACCTTACCCTTGTAACGTGGATCAAGGAGGGTTGCCAGCCAGTAATGATCCCTCTCCTTGATACCACGAATCCGAGGGTCCTTTCACAGGCTTTGCAGGATCAGGGAGGCCATGCAGCGTAGGTTTGCTGAGGCATTCGGTCCGGAGTCCTCTGGGACACTAAGGACAACCTGATCTGCAGCCACGTACAAGTCCATAGGTTTCTGGGGACTGTAAACAATCCCTTGAAGACTGCTGCTGATGCTGAGTGCTAGGCTCCACCTCCATACTTACACAATCCTCTCCCTCCTCTTCCTGTGTGATCAATGGGCCCGTAGGAACACTGTCTGAATAAAGGGGGCCTTTAGAGGTAAGGAAGTCCTCTTCTTCCTCCCTCTGTTCTGCTTCAAGTGCCCTGTCCATTATTCCATGCAGCATGAGCTCCAACAGGTAGACAAAAGGGACAGTATCACTGATGCATGCATTGTCACTGCCCCCCATCCTCATGGCCTCCTCAAATGGTGACAGGACAGTGCAATCATCCTTCATCATGGCGTGGCAAAAAAAAGCTAAGCTCCCCTGATCCTGTCCTGGTGCCAAAGTCGCACAGGTTCCCATTGATGGCCCTCTGCTGCGTGGGCAGCCGCTGCAGCATAACCAACGTTGCGTTCCATCTGGTGGGCATGTCACAGATTAGGAGGTTCTTGGGCAGGTTGTGTTCCTTTCGGAGGTCAGCCAGCTGAGTGCTGACATTATATGACTGGCGGAAATGCACACAGACTTTCTTGGCCTGCCTCAGGAGATCCTGTAAGCCCGAGTACCTGCACAAGAACCGCTACACTACCAAATTAAGGATGTGGGCCAAACAGGGAACACGGGTGAAGTGTCCCTGTGGGAGGGCGGAGAGGAGGTTGGGGCCAAACCACCATTCCTGCCTGAAGCTGGCGTGGCATCAACCACCTCTAAGCCTGCCCCTTCATAGCTGACAGAATCTCTGCTCCAGTGTGGCTCCTGTCCCCTAAGCACACCAGTTCAAGCACCGCATGGCATCTTTTTGCCTGAGTGCTTGCGTAGCCCCTTGAATGCCTATGGAGCACCGCTGATTCTGAGGACAAATCTATAGAGGAAGAGGCCATTTAGGAAGAAGAGGAGGGGTGGAGGAGAGAGGTGTGTCAGAATCACCAGTAGTAGCATTTTGGAGGTGGCGGAACAAGCTCCAACAAAACTGAACCCTGTCCTGCATCCTTCCCAGCTGCCAGCAGGGTCACCCAGTGCGCCGTGAAAGTTAGGTAACGTCCTTGTCCATGCCTGCTGGACCATGAGTCAGAGGTAATATGCACCTTACCGATGACCGCCCTGTCCAGCGAGGCCAAGAAGACATTGCCTTTCACATGCCAGTAGAGAGCCGGAATCACCTTCCGTGAAAAAAAGTATTTGGGAACCTGCCACTGAGGTAACACACATTCCACAAATTTACAAAAAGGGGCAGTGTCTACCAGCTGAAAAGGCAGCAGTTGGAGTGCTAGCAGTTTAGCCAAGCTAGCATTCAGCCATTGGGCATGTGGATGGGTAGGACCGAATTTCTTTAGCTGGTTTAGCAACTGGGGTAGGAAAATTTGCCTTCTACAATCGGGCGTTGGTGTAGCGATAGCAGATTGCCCGCAAGTACTTGGCACAACTAATTCTACACCTTCATTCCTCTCAGTGCAGGTTTCTGAGAGAACTGAAGGTATAGTGGGGCAAGAGATCCTAGCTGATGAGGAGCAAAGAGAGGTCCGCCTTGTTCTTTGGTGTAGGTCTTTTAAGTACTCTTGCCAACTGACTGCATGGGAGGTCAACATATGTCTGGTCAAGCATGTGGTGCCCAAGCAGCTGCTGTTTTGGCCACACTTGATACGCTTCAGACATATGTTGCAAACAGCAACGGTGCGATCTGCTGCACACTTCTCAAAAAAGGCCCACACCAAAGAACTTTTGGAAAAACGCGTTGAGTCAGCAGCGCCCTGCACATGCAGAGCACTGCTGATGAATGATGAAGTCGGTTGGCTGCCCTTAAGCTGGCCCCTGGAGGGCATCCTGCATTGTTGGAGATGTGCCTCCTCCTCCTCCTCTCTCCTTTCAGGCACACACGTACAGTCAGTGACCTCATCACCCCCTCCTTTCTTGTCCCTGGAGCAAACCTGGCAGTATGCTGCAGCTGTGGGAACATGACTGCCAGTTTGTTGTCCTTCTTGGGCATCCCCTCTCTCTGGGCTCATGTTACTGCCTCCCTCAATCTGGGTACCATCATTGGAGCCTTCAAAACGCAGCGCATCCTCCTACAGCATGTACCCAACACTGTGATCGAGCAGTTCGGGGGACTCCTCAGGACATGATGGTGGGGCTAGGGAAGGAGTGACTGATGACATTGAGCCGATGGAAGAGGCCGCTTTGGCAGCTACATTGGCAGCCAAAGTACTCTGAGCCTGGGTGACAGAGGATGAGGAGGATGAGAACGGCTTGGTCATCCACTCTACCAACTCTTCTGCATGTTGTGGCTCAAAATGGCCAGCTGCCGAAAAAAAAGACAAGCCTGCCCCATGGCCACATGCTGAGGATGCACTGTGTCCAAAACCAGCAATGTTGGCTGTGGACAGAGAGCCTGCTTGCCCTCTTTTAGTGGACTGTGAGCATCTGCCTCTCCTTATTGGCCTTCCAGACATACTGTATTTGATGTATTTGTAATGTATTTGAATAGGTACACTAGGAATGGTCTGTAGTGAGATGTAGCTGCACAAAGCTGGGATGTATGTATATATATATATATATATATATATATATATATATATATACTGCAGCTAACTGAATGAACTACCTGCCTGTAGTATATTAGGAACAGAACAACAGGAACGTTCTGCCGCAAGATCTAGCTGCACAGGATATCGTACTGAATATACTGCAGCTAACTGAATGAACTGCCTGCCTGTAGTATATTAGGAACAGAACAAAAGGAATGGCCTGCAGTGAGACCTAGCTGCACAGGATACAGTACTGAATATACTGCAGCTAACTGAATGAACTGCCTGCCTGTAGTATATTAGGAACAGAACAACAGGAACGGTCTGTAGCGAGATCTAGCTGCACAAGATACAGTACTGAATGTACTGCAGCTAACTGAATGAACTGCCTGCCTGTAGTATATCAGGAACAGTACACCAGTCCAGGAATGCTCTGCAGTGAGATCTAGCTAAACTGTATACAGTGTATATATATATATATATATATATATATATATATACACATACATACATATATACAAAGCCTCAAATGTATATTCAGTATATACTACATATACTGGAGCTAACTGAATCAACTGTCTGCTCAATCTATCTAAATGAAATTAAATAATCTACCTTAAGTTGCATTGGGGTAAGTTGAAATGTTATGGGCATAGAATGCATTAACTACAGGGGTGGGGAATGGGAGGGAAAAGGGAAGGGAGGGGGGGTTCAGCTTAGACCCTCTGTGTCATAGCCAACCGTTAATAATGGGCTAGCAAAAAGGGACCCTAATAGAGGAGAGTAATAAAGAGCAGAAAAGATCTGGGAGACTGTTGAGCTGTTGAATGAAAAAAATTAAATGACTATCCAACACAATATGGGGGAGTTTTACTAAAATTGGTGCACATACAATATGGTGTAGCTGTGCATAGTAACCAATCAGCTTCTAGCTTGTTCAATTTAGCTTTGACAATAAAACCTGAAAGCTGTTTGTTTACTATGGGATCGATGTTGCACAGAGGTGTAAAATTCAACAAAAGTTTAATATAATGATCACTGCAGTGGAAAGACCAGATCCGGAGGTATCAAGAGACTGAACACTATCTGAGATTTATAATTGCTTGAGGCATATATTAGTCGTTAGAGCTTTATGTCTATGGGAATTAGCATAAAAAGTAATCACCATTGGTGCATTATTCTTGTTTAGGACTAGCAGTTTATTACCTCTTATGGAGCAGATCACTTGTAATGTTAGAAAATCTAAAAAAAAAGTATTTCTTCAGTAATATTTTTTCCAAGAATTATTCTATTTTCTATACACAATGGGGGAGATCTCCCCTCACTTCTTGTTGTGACAAGGGCTTATGGGAAATCTCTTTAGCGGGACTACAACAAAACAAACTATTTTTCAATACAACAGGACAGGCTTAGAGCCTCTGTCAGAATATTATTACTGTCCATGTTCCTGTCCCATTGACAATGACTCTTATTTCTTACCTTGCTTTCACATGGAAAGAAAGTTAGGTAAATTCCCCCCCAATAAGGTCTTTCACCGCTCTAAAATCCCAGTACTTTTGGGAATGAGACACATTTCCCAAAATGCAGAATTTGAAAAGTGAGTTGGTAATTTTTAGGCCCCAATGTTATTCCTGCTAATCTTCCGAAGAAAGAGGGACAGCTTCTAGCACAGAATATTTCTGGAAAGGGTACATACTCGCCACACTCCCTGATCATACAAGACCACAATGAAAAAAGGGCAAGAATGATCAGGTAAACCCAGTGTGTTTTTTTTTCATTGCTACTTATTCTTTATATTACAATTGATAGCTAACCAGTGCAATATTTGGAGATACAGAAAACTTTTGTGCAATATCAAGATATTTGGCAGTTAAATAGTATGTGTTTTTTTTTAACAATCTCTTAGGTAAAGGGGAGACATTTGAGGAGGAATGAAGGGCAGAGGGATTTTATGACAAATGATGGACAGCCCCCCAAATGAGGAACAGTTATAAGCAATGACATCACATTAGCAGAAAATGGTACTGTTGGGAACGTTGCAGGAATTTAGCCAGAATCACATGGGTGCTAATTATAAATGTATGAACAAGGGGCCTAGTGCAGGATGGGATAGTGTTGGGTATTTTGGGTGTTAATTTTGTTGACAGGTTTGCTTCTTGACAAAGTTCTCAAAAACAATACACAGGCAAACAACAGTCAAAAAATCTCTTTCTTCAGTATTTTATTGAGATTTTGACATAGGAAAACAACATATCACTGAATTGGAGTCATATGGTAGGTATAAAATAACAATACAGAAGCAATAAGGCAGATGATGGTACAAATGGCTTAGAGTGTAATACAAGAAAAACATATTAACACATGGTAACGTAAACATTTGTTAATTGCTTCTGTGCATATTGCAGCTTGAAAGAAGTTCCTTTAACATGACAAATTATGATTAGCCTAAATCGTGAACTTCTGGTCTTGTCAACAAAAAAGGGGAAAAATAAAGAGGGCAGCTTAATCAATTTGAGTTATTGTTTGTTGAGGATAAGCTATATAGCTAGTATCCTGTATACTCCCTCTCAGAGTGGGGGGGGGGGGGGTAGATAGGCATAAGGGTGAAAAAACAGGAGGATAATATACTGGGGTGGGAAAGAAAGGGATGGGTGGGTGCAGTGCTGGGACAAGGTGATCCAGCGCCCAGGGTAAAGACGCCAAATTGCGCCCCCTTTTCCCTTAGGGTTAGGGCCAGGGTGCCCCCTACCCCTGCAATAAGCCATTACGCCAGGGGAAACCGCCCCCTCCTGCCCACCCCTTGTCCCGGCCCTGGGTGGGTGGAGTGACCCTCCACCTCCCAGGCAACCTGTCTTGTTGAAGATGTTAGCTAGCTATCAACCAAATTCTTAATTATGATTAGGAATTCAAGAATTCTTGAACATGGGCTAGTATGCCCACGTGCGGGAAGGGTTGTTATTTGCAATGCTTATCATCTTTTCCATCTCTGATGTTTGGTGAATGTAGTGATACCAGCATGCCCATGTGCAGGTAAATTTGGAAGGGTTGTCTTTTGCAGTGCTTATCAGCTCTTCCATCTCTGCTGTTTGGCGAATGTAGTGATACCAGTCTGCAGGGGTTGAGGGGGTAGAAATGTCCCATTTCAAAGGAACACAGCATCTTTCACAAGGTGTAGGGCAAGGGACTTGGAACATGTGGAATTTGGAAGGGAGGAATGATGAAGTAAATATTGTGTAGGAGGGAAATCCATATTGTTTCATGTACTTTCCAAAAGGTTTGTAATTTTGAGTATGACTACCATATATATAGCATAGAGCCTGGTTTGGTTTTGTATATCCAACACAGATAAGAAGATGTGGGTGAGGATTTGTAGAGTTGTGTGGGTGTTTTATACCACCCTTTAAGTATTTTGTAGCCTGTTTCTTGTGTTGTCACATTTATTGAGCCTTTGTGAGTCTTTGTCTGGATTCTTTCCCATTCCTCATAATTATCATAATTAGAGAAGAGAAGTGAATACATGAAAGAAATTATATGGCGCTGTGGAGTGGTTTTGGAACAGAAAGCCTCAAATGGTGTGTGATCGTGGGGTCTAGAGAGGTGTTTAGGTACTTGGAAAAAATGCCTTTTCTGTACATATGACCAGAAGGACAAGTGAGAATTGCGCATTTTAGTCTGAAGTGATTTATAAGAGAGGAACTTGCCTCTTCGGAAAAAGTGTTACGCCCGTTTCTGTTCATGTAGCCAATTTTCCTCATGAAAGTAAGGTGAAAGTCCAGGTGTGAAGTCTGGTTTGTGTCTCAGGGGTGTAAGTAGCCCTGGAAAGGATGTTAAGTCTAAGTTTTTACACACTAAGTAATAGCAGTGAAGGGAAGGGCCTACCATACAGTGTTCTTTAAAGTCTCTAGGTGTGTGTCTTGTCAGAAGCCAGGTGATCACATGCAGTGGAATTGGCAAGCCTGCATGTTCTATTTGAACCCATGCTTTTGTTTTTTTATGTAAGTTCCAGTACGCTATTGTCATTATATGACATGCTAGGTAATATTTGTGAATGTCTGGCAGGTCTTTGCCACCTTTTAGCTTGGGTAGTGTTAATAGAGCATAGTTAATTTTAGGGCATTTATGTCCCATTATAAAGTGAGTACAGTCTTTCTAGAAAAAGTTTTGGGGAGTTGAATAGGGATTGTTTGTAGAACGTAAAAGGGGCTAATCTCAAACTGCAAGACATTAAAAACAATCTCATGTATAGCTCAGAAGCAAAACTGCATGGGATTGATATACTAAATAACATAGTCTATTTACTTTGCAAAAGAAGTTGCATTTAACAAAGAAAAAACCAAGCTTAGAGCTTAGAGAATGTGGTGAAGTTTAATTTCAAAGAATTCCCAATTATGTGCAAGGAAAAAAAAAAGTTTTTTCTTTGCACCTGATTAAATGATGGAATTCAACAGAGCTTCATAATAGTAAATCAATCCCTATATGTCTATATATTACTCAATTGGAAGGCAAGCATTACTTTATCAAAAGATATAACCTAATATAAAAACTGAATCACTTTATAAATCGTGGATTGAGGCTCGGTTCACACTGGTGTGACATTGGTTCGAACTTTGCTAGCACATGTCGCCTGACTTGTATAAACCAATGGTTCACTATGAGAGCCATCTTTACTGGTCTGACACAAGGTTCCTGTACTACTTTGGTCTGACTTGGGACTGATTTTGGCCCATTGATTTGAATGTAAGTCACATCTAAATCGGATCATTGTCTTAACTGATCTGATTTGTGGCATGCGACTTGTGCTCTGAGGATCTTGAAGGGGAACCCAACGCCCCAAAAAATAAAAAATGGCATGAAGTCCCCCTAAAATCCATAAAAGATCCTTATCCAAGCATGCAGCCCATGGCCAGCTAGGGACATCATAAGGGGGCAGGGTTTCCAGATGATGTCACCGAATGGTCACGCCCCATGTTTATATCAGAACCGCCAGAGAACGAAACCCAGCTAGCATTGGGAGAAGAACCAGCAGACGAACCAGAGAAAGAAGACATCAGCAGCGGAGGGAGAAGAACTGGAAGGAAGAAAGTGGACCTTCCGCTCATTGGAATCCTCCCCCCCCTCCGGCGCCACAATCGGCACCTTTCAGGGGGGAGGGGGGTGCAGGTACCTGTACAGCACAGGTATCTGCACCCACTTCCGGCGTAGATTCTGCAGAAGGTACGCCCCATTGCGCAGAATCCACGCCCCTTTCCAAAATTCCCCCGCTGCCTGCTGGGAAACACACGGATCCCAGAGACAGCGGGGACCATCCTTATTGCGCAGCGCGACTCGCGCATGCGCAGTAGGGAACCGGGAAATGAAGCCGAAAGGCTCCACTTCCTGATTCCCATACCCAAGATGGCGGCGGCAGTATTTGTAGCTGCTGGCTTTTAAAAAAAAAAATGGCGGACTCCCGCTTTAACCTTTAGTCCACGATTAATTGACATGATTAAAAACACCAGTGCATGCTGTATTACATAGTGTTCATACTGTCTAAGTTATGGGATTTGTTTTCTGTATTTTGGAGAAAAAAACTGGTTGGTCCTGCTGTTGACTGTCCCTCCCTCCCTGTCTGTGTCCCCACTGCAGCCTGAGATTGTGTAGAGCAGCTGTTGCCACATCTACTGAGCATTCTCCAGTTTCAGTTGCCTTCTGAGCTGTTTTTTTCTTTTTTCTTATCTCTGCAGTCCACATGATCACACATGTGGGCATATACACTCTGATAAATCACAGCCCACTCTCCCCCCTATTCCATGCCCACTAAACATCTAAACACAATGGGGGTGGAATATTACATGTTGATTGATGGAGGCATCACCTCCCTTTAATTCTAAGCACATGCAAACAATAGATAAAGAATCTCCCCTTAGATAGCCCACACCATGAATTTAAACCACCAATTAAGATTTGAGTTCAAATACATTTTTGCATGATGAGTTAAAACATTTCATATTAATTAGGTATTTATCCTTTGTATTTCAAAGGCTTTTCTTAAACATTTGACTGGTAGTAGAGCACTAGAAGCTCCTCCTATGGAAGATTCACTGCAGACAGGCTGGGGAAGAGCTGGGTTACGTGACAACTGTATATCAATTATGAACAAAGGTATTCTATTTTTTAAATTAAAATAAATATAGTGTGTAGCACCCTGGAGTTTAGGCAGGGATGCTCCTCACAAATTTACTTGCCAGGAATAGTTATCCTGGTTGATTGTTAGACCTCCATTGATTTTTTCTTTTTCCTTAAGTTTGGCCTTGTTACCCTTTTCTCTTCTACCATTAGGTGGCCGGGTACTTGGTGGTACTAGATATGAGAAGGGAAACCCAAAGTGAGGTTATGGGTATATGGGGTATCTCAGTCAATTGGCAGGGGTTTTCTTGAATCCCTTGGCCTGCTGGGAGAACTTATATATTCGGGCAGAGTCAGGTGATCTATAGTTCTGTGCCTCCTGGAAGGCTGTCTGGGTGGATGTGTGTCGCGTGCCTCGGGCTGCCGGGCTGGGGATTGGGCCTATCCCAGGGGCATCTGGCTGCTAGGCTGTCTGAGGGCCATTCCAGAAGCAGGAGAGAGCAGTGCAGGGTTGGGATTGCGGCTTTCTGTCCAACCAGAAGTGACTGCTGGCCGGAGAACATGTCAGTGGTCAGAGGTAGAAGGGAAGCTGTCGCCACTAAGGGGCCAACCCCCCTTTTACCAGGGACCAGTGAGTAACTGAAGCAAGTACGGAAGCAGTATTATCATCAAATAGGCATGGTGGGGAATTGGGAAACTTCAGATGATGAACAAGTCAGGGACCCAGCTAGCAGAGGTGACGCTTGCAGAGCAGCCTTGTGTGTCAAGCCAAGGCCCGAGCAAGCCAGCAGTGGTGAAGCTTGAGAAGTATCGGGAGTACCAAACTAGGGACCCAGCAGAGAGGAGAGAGTGACCCTTGAGGAAGATACCACCGTGAAGATTGGAGGAGTTCAAGGGATTCAGTGGCAGTGAATCAGTGGGTTTAGTGAGAGACCAGGAGCTCAGTGTGCTGAGGAACTACAAGGAGAAGTTGTAGTGAAGGTGAAAGAACTGTTACGCTTTGTGTTAGGAACTGTTAAAGACTGTTGCTATAAGAGACAGCATTCCTGCACGTGCAGATGTGGCTTCCTGCTGGCGGCACAGTGGTATAGTGCTTAGCACTCCCAGCTAGCAGTAAAAAGGGTCATTGGTTTGAATCCCAACAACGACACTACCTGCCTGGAGTTTACAGGTTCTCCCTGTGCCTGTGTGGGTTTCCTCCGGGTACTCTGGTTTCCTCCCACACATGCAGGTAGGTTAATTGGCTTCTGTCCAAAATTGCCCTAGTATATGAATGGGGACCTTGGATTGTTGGCTCCTTGAGGGTGGGGACCGATGTGAGTGTGCAATGTACAGGGTTAGGGACAATTGTAGACACTCACTCAGGATGGACTGGTGTCTTTATTCAACCTTACTAACTATGTAACCGAGTCTTATCCTGTAAGTATATAGCCTTTCCCTGAACGGCTGTCCTCCTATTGAAGTCTCTGAGTCTGCTAATGAATTTGCAACTACTCAAGGGAGTCCTGGCCCTAGCCCTCTTTCCCCCATAAACGTTTGTAAGAGAATTAAAATATCTTTTGCATTCAAGAAGTGTCTGGCGCCAAATAACTTTATCCATTTTGCATCCACCATGCCTCACAACCCACCACATGCAGAAAGATGTCAGCTATCTCTGTCTCTGGAGGTTCTCGTTAAACTGAAGGAGGCCGGAGACCTTGCTACAAGTGGTTTCATCAATATACTTAAAGAGAAGTGATAATTTAAAATGAAACAGTGTGTTTAGTATAACTATAAAAAAACTCATAGATAGCTCAGTAGCATAACTATAGATTTCTATATATTACTCTACTGGAAGAAAACTATATCTAAACCATGGAGATAACCCAATATAAAAATTTAAATCACTTTATTAATTACAAATATTTCATTTAAGTAGGTCCAAATTTATGTGCATTTCAGTATTTTGAAGTGAGTTTTTACAAAAGAAATTGGCTAATATCAAATTGCAAAGCATTGAAAAAAAATCTTACATAGCTCAGCAGCCAAGCCATATGTCAATATATTACTCTACTGAAAGGCAAGCATTACAATACAGTTTTTAACTTGTAGAGATAACCTAATATAATAATTGAAATCAATTTGAGACTTATGAATATACCCTTAAATGAGTCCAAATTTCTGTGTGTTTCACTATTTCAAAGTGTGTTTTTTTTTTTTTAATTATCTTGGCACTCCAAAAATTACTAATTATAGTCAGAAATTCCACTTATACTACATTGGCATGTTTTCTTGGATATTATTTCTGAGTGACCAAATATTAATATGCTGACATCTAACAAACAAAAAAGCTGGCCAGGGATTTGAAAATAATAACATCTGCTTGCTGATGCTTTCCAAAATAAAAAAGTAACAGTCAAAAGTTCTTTATTTTGCTGAGAATGAAAAACATTCTTTTTTTTTTATTGCTACACTGAAAAGAGAAAAATAGATGTCAAATATTACTCAGGTTTGTTTTGAAATGTAATTTTTGCAATGAACATATTCAAGAAAAATAAGCAAGCTAAACATATTCAGATGTGAGCCCATCAAAATGATGCGATTTTTTAAAAATAAACCACAGCCCCGGGAATGTGTTCAATAGACAGGTTTACTTGCTGTATACTAATGAAAGGCAAGCTGGGGTAAGTTTGCCAGCAAAATATCTAAAATATCAGCCGTTTGTCTTAGCTAAATTTATTTATGGAGACTGTCTTAAATAAATTAGCACTAATGTAAGAAAGTAATGAGGATTTTTAATATAGATTAAGTAAAACTAAGTCTCAAGTGTCTAAAATTCAAAGGGGAACTTTCTTTATTTTTTATTTAATCATCCAATTAGCTGAACAGTGGGTGTGCTGTCTGAGTTCTTTTGATGTAGTCCTTCACTTTCTGCATTTATAGAAGAATTCAAGTGTGATGTTGGGGAAGCCTAGGCAGATCTGAGGTGCTGCGTTTAAAGCTATGCTTATTATCACAGAAATTAACCAGGTGAGGAATACAAAGACAAGTGTGTCTCGCATACAGTCAAGTATGGTGGTGGGAGTGTCATGGTCTGGGGCTGCATGAGTACTGCCGACACTGGGAAGCTACAGTTCATTGAGGGAACCATGAATACCAATGTGTACTGTGACATACTGAAGCAGAGCACGATCCCCTCCTTTTGGAGACTGGGTCACTTGGCAATATTCCAACATGATAACGACCCCAAACCCACCTTCAAGATGACCACTGTCTTGCTAAAGAAGCTGAGGGTAAAGGTGATGGACTGGCCAAGCATGTCTCCAGACCTAAACCCTATTGAGCATCTGTAAGGCATCCTCAAATGGAAGGTAGAGGAGCACAAGGTCTCTTACATCCACCAGCACCGTGATGTCATCATGGAGGAGTAGAAGAGGACTCCAGTGGCAACCCGTGAAGCTCTGGTGAACTTCATGCCCAAGAGGATTAAGGCAGTGCTGGAAAATAATGGTGGCCCCACAAAATATTGACACTTTGGGCCCAATTTGGACATTTTAACTTAGGGGTGTACTCACTTTTGTTGCCAGAGGTTTAGACATTAATAGCTGTGTGGTGAGTTATTTTGAGGGGGCAGCAAATTTACACTGTTATACAAGCTGTACACTCACTACTTTACATTGTAGCAAAGTGTCATTTCTTCAGTGTTGTCACATGAAAAGATATAATAAAATATTTACAAAAATGAGGGGTGTACTCACTTTTGTGAGATACTATATGTGACCTGTATTGTATTAATTTGCACAATATTTGTCCAATGGATCTCTGTATTGTTTATTTTGTCTCACTAAACTTTGTAATGCTCTATTTGACATAAGCAGTCCTACGGATGTTAAGACAGACTTATCACTAAGTTGCTTAAGCACATTTGGACTTTTCTCTATATATTCAAGCTTTCCCTTAAGGCAAGCAGGCCTACCGATACTTGGTTGCCACCAGGACTTATGCTATAGTGCCTGGCCATCACACCAGGGCAGATACAAACAGAGCAAACAACAGACTACTTGCAGTTTAGCAGACAGATAGCCTGGTTCTATGATAGTCCAGGTAAGAGGCAGGCTGAGTTCAGGAAATAGTCCAATATCTGATCCAGGTCATACACAGGGAAATCCAACAGCACAGCAGAGCTAACAAACGGGAGGCTTGATCAGTTAACGCTGTCTCTATCACAAGCAAGGGATAGAGTGTTCGATTTGCTTATATCAGGTGGCTTACCAGATCAATCACCTAACAGGTGAATGCAGACAGGGAGAAAGCAACAGCCAACACCCGGATGCTGGAATGAGGAGCAGGAGCACTTAAGTGATCCTGACAAAAACTCGATAAACTTTGATATTAAAAAAAAAAATTCATCTGAAAAAAGTCAGTCTTAAAACATGTCTAAACCCTGATGCTCAATGTTGGAGGTGCTGTGGCCAACGAGGCACATTCCTCCACATATGGCAGTTTTGCCCTAAAATTAGAGCCCTTTGGGACTCAATTACCCCATGGATTAAGAAAATGACCCTCAGACCTATAGAAATTACCCCCCTTCATTTTCTGTTCAATGGTGCCCCCTCTTCCATTAAATCATACAAGAAAAGTGTCACCCCCACCTGCTGAATGTTGGAAAATCCTTGATTCCCAGATTTTGGAAACAGAGTAATTGCCCTTACCTTGCTGACTGGAAAAAAGTGGTGGACGACATAATGGAGGCGGAATGCTGGTATTTAACACACAGTTAAATACCAGCAGGACAAATTTAGAGATGTGTGGACGGGTTGGATATACTATTGTAGTAAAATCTTGGATGCCTGAGTACATACCTACATGACGAGTGGCAGTCTTGGTTATTATTTCTTTGGACTAGTTGTTCTACTACATTCATGTACATGCACTACAGGACTTCAATTTGCAAATTTGTTTTCTGCCTCTCTTGTTTTTTTCCACCTTTTTTCTCTTCCTCTCTCTTTCTCAGTTTTGGTTTGTGTTATTTTTCTTCATAGTGGTGCTCAAGTGATATATTTTATTATACATATTATTATTATAATACAGGTTTTATATAGCGTCAACAGTTTGCGTAGCGCTTAACAAAATAAAGGAAGACATTACAGTTACATTACAATTTAGTACAAGAGGAATCAGAGGGCCCTGCTCATTTCAGATTGTATTTACATTTGTGCTATCAAGTACCTTGACTGTAAGAGGGTAATTTTAACACCCAGTCAGGGTTGATATGAATTTTTTTCCACAAGGGTTCAAGCTACAGAAGCATTTTTTTTCTGCACAGAAATATATTTAATTTGATATTTTCAGAAACCTTAAAAACTTCATAGTCAAATCCAACCACATATATTTTCTGTTTATCCTCGAAATTCCTGCTAATATCAATATAATGGTTAAAATCTGAGAGATCTCTTTTTACGTTTTTGGTTGCCATGATCAGTTTTATTTATAAAGTATAACATGTTGTACTCTCGAGCTCCAGTTGTTGTAACTGGGATCGCAGGTCAAAGTGTCAGTATTTCACTTAGGCAAGAATAAGGATGGCAATACATGTGTAGTGCTACTCCCATAGGAGCCACAAGAATACTGTCCAGGTCTTCCGCCCCAGGCTTCACCTCACAGCCAGACACACAGGCTCATTTACACATTTCTTCAATGAACAGTCCAGGGGTGTTATTTTTATTTTCGGAGAACTTGCATGGGGTTGAGGAAATTAGATGGGATACTCCAAAAAAAAAAAAAAACTATGTACAACTTGAGGACTTAAGTGTTCTTTAGAACAAGCGATATTAAAGCCCAGGCTTGTAGAAAACAGTAGCCTACAAGTTTAAAATAGTAGTCGTCGTAGTAGTAGTAGTAGTAATAGTAAGTAGCTGTATATTCCTATCTTAGAACCACAAAAGCAAAGTGCCTTTAAGCAGAGGGTTAGATGGACAAAGCTCTTCAGGATGCCAAACTTTGTCCCCTTTAACTAGACCCACAGTTGGCTCTCTAGCACCAGAGGGTGGCAAATGCACAGATGTCCCCAAGATCTCTCTGAACTGTCAAGGCCCAAGGACAGCTGGGTGCTTTCTTCCAACTTCCAAGCAACACATTACTTTGGTGATACCAGATCAGACCTTCAGCTGACACTCCCCCTCAGTCAGCTCTCTTTAGTTCCAGAGTCTCAGCATCCAGGCCCTCAGGTTGCCCACATGAGGCCACCACAACAGCAGACATAGTAGCACTGCCTGGAAGGGCAGCATGCCCTCCAGGCTGGACTAATCCTCTCCAGGAAAAGACCCAGAACACTGTGTGCTCACAGAATATATACTGTACAGTCTCCCAGTCGGCCATCAGAGCCTGTGACTCTGGGATTGACCAGGGCTGCATCAATATTCATTCTACTATCTGCATTGCTCCACACCTATCATCCAGAAGCTTCTCAAACTTTGTAGACGCAGGGGGAGATAACAGACTGGCAGTAGCTGAACACACTGAGCAGATCTGATTAGCAGAAGGCAGCTGTACTGAGTACAGTGAGCAAACTATGCTTTTACTACAGTGTGGCACCTAAATTTACCTTTAAAAACACACTAATTCTATCTATCTATCTATCTATCTATCTATCTATCTATCTATCTATCTATCTAATCTATCTAATCCTAGCACTTATTGGGAGGGTCCTACACATGGATCTAGTGAACAGATGGAGGAGTGCAGGAGCCAGCCAGGAGTAGAAAAGATCACTCTATTTGATGGGAATCTATTGTCACAGCCTACACTTTCATTTCTTTAACATCAGCATTGTAGTTGCAATGCAAACAATATAATTTCATGTTGAAAATATAATTTCATGTTATAAGTGCCTGTCCATCTGCTGGCCACCTCTTTCCACAATGTCCTGGATTCCCTGCATGCTTTGCAACTTCTTCCCTGTTGTTTACATTCAATTTCTAGACTACGTATGCCTTGGTACCTGTCTGACTGCAAGCAGTGATCCCTGTACTGACTCAGCATCCTGAAACTTCTCCTTTCAGTTTCTCTGTAGTTCAGAAGGTAGGCTCTGTAAAATGTGTGATACAGTAGTCCTACTCACGGGGCACAGTAAATAAGTTTAGCAGAATTTGAGGATTTAAATGTGTAAGAGACTTCAAAAAGTACATTTTCAAACTTTAAGATCACTTAGATTTATAGAAGTAGCCTAGAAATATTTTAAATTCAATGTGGAAATCAGTAAAAGATTTAAAATTCAGACCACAGATACACTATAATGCAAGAGAGTGACGTGTTTATTGAATCATTGTTCATACACATTGGAATTGATTCACTAAAGGTAATAGAGTGTTCACTTTTCAACAGACATATGCACGCTGAAATATTTTATTTTGGAATTTTGGTTTTGTCCGAAAAATACATTTATTTAGTTACTCCCGAAATTCGTTTGGAATTATTTTGTTTAGTTAAAAAATGCATTTGTATGAAAATCTGAATTAATTAAGGCTGAATCTGTCAATTGAAGTCTTATGGTGTTTGTCGGATGTTCTAAGAAGATTCGACAAAGCAGCTAAACTATACAAAGCCTCAATCATACCTTTCTGGTCAAATGCTCTGGCCCCACAAGCTATAGTAGAATTCTAATGTTGTTTGACTAGTAATAATTATAATTATTAATTATTATTAAACAACATTAGAATTCTTCTATAGACTATGAGCGAAGCATTTGACCATAAATGTTCGCTTGCAGCGTTCGTATGTTTTTAGCTTCTTCGTTGAATCGTCATGTCTCTATAATGTCAAATCTTTTTTCTCTATGGCGAATAATCTTGGACTAATAGAGTTAGGTTAGGCACATTCAACCGCAGGTACGATAGACACAGATCCCTATTGTCACCGTCATGTCGAATCCATGCCATCCATCTATATCAAACTGTTGTCGCAACGATACGAAAATAAAGCATTTTTTTTTAGATCTTTCGGATTTCAGTTTCTTCGCGTTCATTAGGGTTTGTTAAAGCGACCACCAAAATCCCTGAAATTCTGATAAAAATGCATTCGGACAAAAACGAATGCACATGTCTACTTTTCAAAGGAAAAGAAAGGAAAGATGCACTAGTTAATGCGGTAAAATGTTGCAAAGAATAACCAATGATGTGCAAGGAAAATAAAAAAGCTGTATTTTTGCCTGCACATGATTGGAAGATGAAAGTCAGCAGAGTTTCACCTCATTGACCAATCACCAGGGAAAGTTCCCATGCAAAGTGTAAGCCCTTGTACACACGGTCGGAGATTCCGACGTAATGTGTCCGATCGGACCGTTTTGTCGGATATTCCGACTGTGTGTGGTCTCCATCGGACTGTTTCCGTCTGAGTATCCGACGGACCAAATTTCCAACTTGTTGGTAAAATTTTCCGACAAAATGCTCCGATCGGACATACTCCGATCATGTGTAGAGAATTCCGATCGGACAAAGTGCCACGCATGCTCAGATCAAATTCCTACATCAAAGCTATTGGCTACTTGCCTGAACGTAGTCCCGTCGTAACGAAATAACGTCATCACGTTCTGAACGATCGGATTTTCCGACACCTTTGTCCGACCGTGTGTATGCAACAGTTTCGGACAAAATTCGACGAACAAAATCCGATGGACAAAATCCGACAGATTTGGTTGTCGGAATGTCCGACCGTGTGTACAAGGGCTAACTTCCCTTGCAAATTGAACAGTGTATTTTCTATGAGTAAACCAAAGCTCTAGCCATGAAAGTATGTATCAAAGAAGCTCATAACTATCTGGAAATCACTACTCTGTACATAGAATAGGTCCCATATTTTGTAGCACTGTACCAGAATTACAGGCCCTACAATGCACATCTATGAAATATAAACAATGTTTTATTAGAATGTCACTTTAAAATACATAATGCAGCTCCTATACGATTCCCAATAACCTCTACATTGTGCTAAAGTATGAGTAGAACTGCTTAGAGGTATTATACAAATTAACTGCCCAGAACTAAATGATTTTTAGCAGTGTGGTGTTCCTTTTTAAACTGTTTATATCAGCAAATGCCGCCGCTGCTAGGACAATTTCACCTAATAGAGAGAAAAAGTTAATTGCCTTATGCGGATAAAATGAGGAGTCTTTCTTTTTAACATAGTGCATGTGTTAAACAGTTTCCTTTAAGCACAAAAGACTGTTGGAGATATCAGATTTGGGTTCTTGCCCACTTGGCACTGAACCCCACAATTACTCTGCCAGCACAATTGTCCAGATAGAACTCATTACAAACACTGTGTGACACAATGCATACATGTGGGTGGCAGATGTTACAAGTTGCCTCCATATTATTGTTGAAATGTTAATAGATAACACTGGTAAATGTTCAGTCCTATCCAAAAATAAGTATTTATAAGAAGAAAACTTCAAGATTCCACTTTATTTAACATTAAGTTTCAGGTACTAGGATAAGATACACAATCCGAAAGTCTGAAAACTAATGGATTTCATATATAGCTGGGGAGCATGAGAAAGTCCTTTTGTTAGCCTTTGATAACATAAGAAAAAGTAGATGTTGAAGTAATACTGTTTATTAGCTGCGTAGACATAAAATGTGTTTTTTTAAGCAAAATCTTCAACTTTGTAAGCATAGCAAAGCCACTTTAAGTCGAACTCTAGCCAAAAATAAACGTTTTGGTCCTGAATAGAGTCAATTTTAGAACCTCTGGTTTTAAGGCTGTCTGTGTGCCCATTGAATAGATTTCCCCACGCTTCCTGTTAGTCTAGTACAGTGGTCTCCAAATGTGGCCCTTTGCTTACCTTTATCCGGCCCCCCTTGGATCACTATTCCTCCTACTGATGGGAGACACTATTCTGCCAAGTGACATCAAGTATGGGGCACCATTTCTCTTACTGACACCAAAAATAAGGCACTATTCCTCCCAATGATACCAATTATGGGGTACTATTCCTACCACTGATACCAATGATGGAGCACTATTTCTCCCAATGACATCAATGATGGGGCACTATTCCTCCCATTGATGCCAATAATGGGGTACTATTCTTCCCACTGAAACCAACAACAGGGCACTATTTCTCCCAATGATACCAACAATGGGGTACTATTCCTCCCAATGATACCAACAGTGGGGCACTATTCTTCCCAATTAGGCCAACAACGGGGCACTATTTCTCCCACTGATACTAATGATGGGGTACTATTCCTCCCGATAAAACCAACAATTGGGCACTATTCCTCCCAATGATACCAACAATGGGGCACAATTCTTCCCAATGATACCAATGATGGGGCACTATTCCCCCCAATGATACCATTGATGGGGCATTATTCTTCCCTATAATACCAAATGTGGCAATGTTTACTCCACTGATAACAGGAAAATTTCCACTCCACTGGCCACAGTCTGGCCGCCCTAAAGTTTGAAGGACAATGAACTGGCCCTTTGTTTAGAAAGTTTTGAGATGTTTGATCTAGTAGATCAGTTTGTACCTCATTCCCAATATGGACAGGTGAAAGTAAAGGCAAGCTTTTTTTTTCTGTATTCCACTACAATGGCCACACAGGCTGTAGGTTTCAGCTACCTTCTACCTCCTAGAACTAGGGGTGCTCACCAACATTCACATCAACCATGTCTGAACTATGCAGTAACTTCACAATAGATGACATTATTATGTTTGTCGTTTTGTGAGGACATGACAGTACAACAAACATTTTTTTTTTTTTGCACAAATGCTAAAAAATGCATTCCGGGCCTCAAATGTATTTAACTCCTCCCCTTTCCAAATATTTCACATTTTATAAAATCATAGAACCTGTAGAGTTTATTTTTTGGTGCGGCCATGACACTGTGCTTGTGTACAGCCATGAACAGCTGTATGTCGGTGTTCAGGCAGGGTGGTAAAACTGTGGATCCGCCACCTGGTTTTACTGTCCCCTGGTTGCTCCTTTGACCAAGACATTTTCCTAGCCTAAGGCACTATTTTTATTTATAAGTGGCTATCATTTTTAAATTTCATTGGACTCAACTGTAAATGCCTGCCTTTTTGTTGTAAATAAGGATACTTATGAAGGTGTATTAGCTTTTGTGAAATGATCTTATGATCCATTGGATACAGACCAAGAACCTTTTTTTTTTTAAAGCTTGTGAATGTATCCTTATTACAGGTGTTAGAGACATATCAGACTGAAAGTTTATGGTGTGTTCAAAAAAGTATAATGGAAAATTACAATTAAGAAAATACAAGGAGCAATTTTCTAATTAATATATGTAGAATTTCACGCAAAAGTGAAATAACTTTAAATAATGAAATGCCTAGATGAAGGCACCTGGCCGTAACGTGTAGGGATTGGCTGAGATGGACGTCTGTCACAGGACAAGTGAGAAGGCATTTCTGACACAGACCTGTTTTGATTTTTTTGCTTTGCTGTTTCCAAGTTGTTACATTGTAAGAGACCACTCGTATCTACTTAATAAATTTACCTAGTTGATTTTAACATACTGCACTAGTGGAGGCTTTGCTTTCTTTCTCTTTTCTTTCCTTGATACACTGTGGAGTGATGGAGACTTTTGTTGTGGAGGTACAGAGAGAGGAGTGTTATCCCAGAATTTATTCCACCCTAGAACCACTATGCAGCAATATAAAGAAGTGTCCACCTAATAGATGACTATACGATTTTAATACAGAATAAGAAGGTGAGAGTCTAGAGACCATATTACTTGAAGATTATTCACCAACACTTTATGAATATTAACCTTTTATGAACTGCACCTATGAACTTTAATTTATTATGGACTTTATTATTGATTGATTTAAATAGATATACGCTATTTATTTTATTTATGTCATCATATCCTACATCCTTTACACTTTATCACGATTTATTTATTTTTTGCGGCATTTATATATTAGTCATTTATTTAGTAGTTCATTGAGCAATTTTTGGATGTACATGTATGAATTTGGGGTAACTCTACTTATTTATTTATTCTTTATTTAATATTCACATTTTTTTACCTGAGTAATTTAAAAAAAATTTTTTATAGCTCTCATTTCCCTAGGCATTTCATTATTTAAAATTATTTCACTTTTGCGTGAAATTCTACATATATTATTTTTTCTTGGTGTTATTGTGAACACTTTCATTTTGCAGCACTTGTGAACACATTAACATTTATATACACGTGTTTAGTTCCTTTTTATTTACTCTTAGTAGAGCGAAGGCGCTTTAAACAGTCAAATTTCTTATTGCCAAGTACACTTTGCACCTCACACTCTTCAAGGACTAAAGGGCTTTATGTGTGAAAGGTTTGTGCATTTATATCCACATGAACTGCCAAACATACAAGGTGAAAACCAGACCTGTGGAAATAGGAATATATTGCATTAAAATACATATTAAAACATTGAAGCAAAGTGTATAGTTCAGAATCTTGTTTTATTTTTCTCTAGCAGATGGTAAAATGTAAGGATGGGTGACATTAATATATCTTCGTTATAATTGCCCACAATGTCTTTCTAATTTGTTGGCTTACTTAAAGCGCTGCTACACCACTTTACCCATACTGAGTTTGGAACATGCAAATGACATATCCTGCTTTCATAAATTGTGCCACCAGGAAATGTCAGTAGACTAGAGACAATAGCTCAAACAATGTCACAACCTTGAGCTGAGGACAGTTATCTCATACGGAGCATGACAGTGAGAAATTACTATCTACCAAAAGATATAAAGTATATTATTAGAAAAAAAATCGGCATGCTTCTTAACAAATCATGCAATATAACAATCATAAAACAAGAATACAGTAATTTGAAACAGTGCCATGTCATCGTATGTAGGTTATATTTAAAAGAAATGTAAAAATAACCATTAGTAATGGTATACTAAGGAACTAAATTGAACACGTATTAGTGATTATATGCCCAGTTGCACCAAAGCATGTATAATCCCTATTATGTTTTTTTCATTTCGCGTATTTCATTGAAAGTTAGTTAGTAAGTTATATTATTATGGAAGTGATTATCTTTTTTTATATTCTTTATGATTTGGGTGCCATATTTAACCACTCCAGTCTATGGTTGAATTTTTGGGAATTCACATATTTCCTGTTTTATTTTTTAAATATTATTTTTGGAAGCTTCATACTCTCCTGTCAAGTTCTTTTGAGACTTTTCTGAATGTAATTTTACCCTCATTATAAAAATTCTTGAATAGAGTTTTTGTTAGCAATATAGTAAAGTGAAAGACTTTTTTTGGGTGGTAAGATGATACCACAAGATTGGACAAATTGCAGAAAAAAAAAAATACACAGTAAAGTAAAATGACATCTCTATATGATAAACACTATTACATCCATTACTATATTTTTGCACAGCTGTTGCCTCTTTCTTGACACACACAATAAACTTGATCGATTACAGTCTAGACTGTGGTATTGTCATTCCACTGGGACTGCATGCCTTTCTGTAACACGTTCTCTATTACCAGCATGTCACAATTTCTAATTTTGTCTGTATGAATTCTCCTGGGTTCCTTTCCAACTTTCACTTCAGCTCCATCAAAAAGAGGCTTATAACAATACTGCTTTTTTTTCCGTGCTGTCATAGATATCTATAGCTTTTATGTATGTCTGTTTGAGCTGTAATCATACTGCCTAAAATTCACAATATAAAAACCCATCAGTTCTGTATTGTTAACGTGCATGTTGTCAAAGTGGAGAAATTTCTTTAATGCCCCGAAGGAAAAAAAATGAAACTTTTAAAAAAAAGTTTGAGAGCTTATCAGGCATTCACAGACTCTTTTGAATATTGTCAAATTCCATATACTTGGAGGTACAAGTTATTTCAGTAGACGTGTTGACAAGCATAAAAGAGGTAGGTACCACAGAACATATGCCTATTCTCCAAGGATGACTGCTCTCTAAAACATTTAGTCAGAGAACAGTTGGCCCTACTTAAAGCTGATTACAGGACCACTTGTGGAGACGACCGGCGTGCAAGGTTCCCCTGCCAGCCAGTCACACCTAGCCATGGATCATTGTGCCCACATTCACATTGGGCCGATTTATAATGCGATTTTTCATGTCAAATTGCATGTCAAATCAAAGCCTATTGCCAGCAATGGCACCGTCTGAATTGGTGTGACGCCGACTTTGTGGCGCCACACCAATTCCCAAAGGTTTCTGTACTACTTTTGGCGACTTCGAGGGTGATTTCAATAGACATCTGTGCATGAACCTGCACAGGTTTGTCTGTTAAATCACCCCCTAAGTTGGACTGAAATGCTGGTTTGAAATTGTGCGAGTTCAGCTTAAATCGTAAGATTTCAAACCCACCCTCAATGTGAACTTGGGCTTAAACTTAGGCTGCACATACAAATGCCATTTTTAGGGAGGATTCTTTAGAAATTCTTTGCATAGTCAAATGACATTTTATGAGTATGAATGACACTGCAGAATTATGTGAGAAAACAAAAATCACTGATGACAGATTATACTGAATATAGGACATATTTGTCAAAATTATTTTGCAACACTTTGAAAAACCATTCCCTGCAGAACATTATTTTGAGAAATTTCTTGCTAAACAGAGCAACTGCAATCTAAAAAAGGCATATTATCGTCTATTGTTCAAATTAAATATGATTAGAAATAACTATGTCAAAATTGTATAATAACAAACAAAAATCTGCTAAACTATAATTTGTTCATGTACAAAATTTCAATAAAGATTTTTTGTTGCATATTCAATACCCATTTAACCTCTGAAAGATTTACCCCCCTTCATGACCAGGCCATTTTCTCCAATAGGGCACTGTGCTATTTTAACTGACAATTGCGTGGTCATGCAACGCTGTACCAAAATAAAAATCAATGTAGTTTTTTCCTTCACACAAATAGAACTTTATTTTGGTCGTATTTAATCACCACTGCATTTTTCTATTTTTTGCACTATAAACTAAAAAAGACCAACAATTTTGAAAAGAAAACTATATTTTTTACTTTCTGCTATACAACATATCCAATGAAAAAAATGTAAGAATCAAATTTCTTCATAAATGTAGGCCCATATGTATTCTGCTACATATTTATGGTTAAAAAAATCCCAATAAGTGTATATTGATTTAACTGTGTGTCTAACCAGTGTTTTTGTGTAAACTGTGTGCTGCTTTTACTAAGGGACGTGTTGGATTTTATGCTCTGCTTTGCAGGGACACAAAATCCATCACTTCCCCCCTGTCAGAACAGAGCTCTGTTTTCCCTGTTTACATAGACAGAGAGCTCCATTCTGTGTCTCTGCCTGAGGATCAGTGGGTGCCGTGGACATCCAGTGCCTCGCACCTGCAGATCAGCTTCTGCTGTGAAGCGACCTGCCAGCGGAATACACATGCACCCCCCTAGGCCGAAGTGTATATATACAGTATCACACAAAAGTGAGTACATCCCTCACATTTTTGTAAATATTTTATTATACCTTTTCATGTGACAGCACTGAAGAAATGACACTTTGCTGCAATGTAAAGTAGTGAGTGTACAGCTTGTATAACAGTGTAAATTTGCTGTCCCCTCAAAATAATTCAACACACAGCCATTAATGTCTAAACCGCTGGCAACAAAAGTGAGTACTCCGCTAAGTGAAAATGTCCAAATTTGGCACAGTTAGCCATTTTTCCTCCCCGGTGTCATGTGAGCCATTGATGTTACAAGGTCAAGGGTGTGAATGGGGAGCGGGTGTGTGAAATTTGGTGTTATCGCTCTAACTGTCTCATACTGGTCACTGGAAGTTCAACATGGCACCTCATTGCAAATAACTCTCTGAGGGTCTGAAAAAAAGAATTATTGCTTTACATAGTGATGGTCTAGGCTATAAGAAGTTTGCCAAGACCCTGAAACTGAGCTGCAGCATGGTAATAAAGACCATACAGCAGTTTAACACCACAGGTTTCACTCAAAACAGGCCTCGCCATGGTAGACCAAAGAAGTTGAGTGCACGTGCTCAGCGCCATATCCAGAGGTTGTCTTTGGGAAATAGACGTATCAGTGCTGCCACCATTGCTGCAGAGGTTGTCAGTAATCAGACCATACCCCGCACACTGCATCAAATTGGTCTGCATGGCTGTCTTCCCAGGGTGAAGCCTCTTCTAAAGATGTTGCACAAGAAAGGCCGCAAATAGTTTGCTGAAGACAAGAAGACTAAGGACATGGATTACTGGAACCATGTCCTGTGGTCTGATGACACCAAGATAAACTTATTTGGTTCAGATGTTGTCAAGTGTGTGTGTCGGCAACCAGGTGAGGAGTAAAAAGACAAGTGTGTCTTGCCTACAGTCAAGCATGGTGGTGGGAATGTCATGGTCGTATGGTCTGAATAATGACAGGCTGACCTCCCACCCCTTCAACCTCTGAAGCAATGCTGGCAGCACTCATACATCTATTTCCCAAAGACAACCTCTGGATATGACGCTGAACAGAGCACTCAACCTCTTTGGTCAACCACGTAGAGGCCTGTTCTCAGTGGAATCTGTCCTGTTAAACCACTGTATGGTCTTGGCCACCATGCTGCAGCTAAGGTTCAAGGTCTTGGAACTCTTCTTATAGCCTAAGCCATCTTTATGTAGAGCAGCAATTTTATTTTATTTTTTAGATTCTCTAAGAGTTCTTTGGCATGAGGTGCCATGTTGAAATTTTAGTGACCAGTACCGTATGAGAGAGTGAGAGCGATAACACCAAATTTAACAAATCTGCTCCCCATTCACACCTGAGACCTTGTAACACAACAAGCCACATGACACCAGGGGGGGGGGGGGAATGGCTCATTGGGCCCAATTTGGACATTTTCACTTAGTGGTGTACTCACTTTTGTTGCCAGTGGTTTAGACATTAATGGCTGTGTGTTCTGTTATTTTGAGGTGACAATTTACACTGTTATACAAGCTGTACATTCACTACTTTACATTGTAGCAAAGTGTAATTTCTTCAGTGTTGTCACATGAAAAGATATATTGAAATATGTACAAAAATGTGCGGGTTGAACTCCCTTTTGTGAGATACTGTATGTGATCTTGCACGGTTGCCCTATAGCAGTGATGGCGAACCTTGGCACTCCAGATGTTTTGGAACTACATTTCCCATGATGCTCCACTACACTGCAGAGTGTATGAGCATCATGGGAAATGTAGTTCCAAAACATCTGGAGTGCCAAGGTTCGCCATCACTGCCCTATAGCAATATATCTGCTATGGGGTGGTCAGGAAGTTGTTAATATTCAATATATTCACATCATCATCTTCATGTGTAGGACCAGCTTTATTTTTCCATACATAACCTGAAATGATCCTTAACCACTTTCAGACAGGACCAATTTGCTGGTCAAAGACCAGACCACTTTTTGCGATTCGGCACTGCGTCGCTTTAACTGAAAATTGCGCGGTCGTGCGACGTGGCTCCCAAACAAAATTGACGTCCTTTTTTCCCCACAAATAGAGCTTTCTTTTGGTGGTATTTGATCACCCCTGCGGTTTTTATTTTTTGCGCTATAAACAAAAATAGAGTGACAATTTTGAAAAAAACGCATTATTTTTTACTTTTTGTTATAATAAATATCCCCCAAAAATATATAAAAAAACATTTTTTTCTCTCAGTTTCTCTCAGTTTAGGCCGATACGTATTCTTCTACATATTTTTGGTAAAAAATCGCAATAAGCGATTATTGATTGGTTTGCGCAAAAGTTATAGCGTTTACAAAATAGGGATAGTTTTATAGCATTTTTATTAATAATTTTTATTATTTTTTTTTTACTAGTAATGGCGGCGATCAGCGATTTTTATTGTGACTGCGACATTGTGGGGGACCCATCGGACATTTTTGACACATTTTTGGGACCATTGTCATTTATACAGTAATCACTGCTATATAAATGCAGTGATTCCTGTGTAAATGACACTGGCAGTGAAGGGGTTAACCAGTGGGTGGCAGTGTAGGGGTTAAGTGTTCCTAGGGGTGTGTTACTAACTGTGGGGGGGTTGGGCTTTCATTTAGTGAACACTGATCTCTGCTCCAATCACATGGAGCAGAGATCAACGTCACTAGTTGCTAGACAGAATGGAGAAATGCTGTTTAGAACGGCATTTTTTCATTTGGCCACTCCCTGAGACGATCGAGTCCGTGGGCGATCGAGTCCCGAGTTGCGGGTCCCGCAACCGGACTCACTGGGGTCACGACCAGCGCCGGAGTGCGGCGGCGGCACGCTCCCGATGGCAGGGCGGCAAATTTAAAGGGGCGTACATGTACGTCCATTTGCCTGCCCGTGCCATTCTGTCGATGTACATCGTCGTGCGCTGGTCGGCAAGTGGTTAATAGCAACCATAAGTCTTCTGAAATGAATTCAAACTTCAATTTTGTTCACTCATGATGAATGCTATTAGCAAAAGAAAATTTTTACCATCTATAGACTATACAATTTCACAAATGCAGTAAACTACAAAAATTAAAGGTTTTGCATTTAGGTTTACCTTCTGTTGAGCAAAATAATATGTTCAGCTAGATTTTCTATTGCTATTCAAAGTGGTGACATAGTCAGTACTCTGCTAGAAATTACATAGAATTGTATAATGTTGGCATGTGGTGTACACTCACACAGTGAGGAAATCCTTACCGAGGATTAATAAAAACTGACCACCTGCCCTCTGAGATTAACCCAGAATGACCACTGAGTCATTTCATTTTGACCTGAGAAAAACTGAATAAAGATGCATGGTTAGTTTTTTTTGTTCAGCTAAGAGGCTGAAGGGAAAAAAACACAAATACGAGGGATGGAGGAACCCCCCCCCCCAACCAAGAAAACACCACTATCAGAATACACTGACCACTGAATGAGCTGCAGCTGCTGATCATCCAAAAACTTTCCAACATGTCTCCTCAACAAAAGTCAATTGAATAACTGACTTCTGTAGTGTGGGGAAAGCCATACACTGATGGACTGATCAAATTTCGGCAGCCTAAAGATCTGGGAAAAGAAGCAAATAAGATCAATGACGTATTACTAGAGTCAAAACTTTCCATAAATACTTTTGGCACTACAAAATTATATCATATTTTCATAGCTCTCTGGGATCTCTGTTCATTATTTGCTTTTGGGAAAGATGGTGCAGAAGCCATCATGTACATGCTCACCTAGTAGGATATCTTACTCATTTTAGAAATGTAAATATTAAAAATGTTTTAAATGACAAAATGTTTTTTTTTTATTGCATTTTAGTATAAATATGATATCTGAGGTCTTTTTGACCCTAGGTCTCATAGTTAAGAGGTCCTGTCATGCTTTTTTCTATTACAAGGGATGTTTACATTCCTTGCAATAGGAATAAAAGTGACAGATTTTTTTTTTTAAGTGTAAAAATAAAAAGTAAAAGGTAAAATAAATAAGAAAAAAAATGTAAACTCGCCCCTTCTAGTGCCTGCATATAAAAACGGTGTTCAAACCACACATGTGAGGTATCACCGCGATCGGTAGAGCGAGAGCAATAATTCTAGCCCTAGACCTCCTCTGTAGTGCAACCGGTAGAATTTTTTAAATGTCGCCTGTGGAGATTTTTACGGGTAAATGTTTGTCGCCATTCCACGAGCGGGCGCAATTTTGAAGCATGACATGTTGGGTATCAATTTACTCAGCGTAACATTATCTTTCACAATATAAAAAAAAATTATCTTATTTTTTAATTTAAAAAAAATTTATTTTTATTTTAAAAAGTGTGCTTGTAAGACCACAGTGCAAATATGGTGTGACAGAAAGTATTGCAACGAATGCCATTTTATTCTCTAGGATGGTAGAAAAAATGTATAATGTTTGGGGGTTCTAAGTCATTTTCTAGCAAAAAAAAACAACAGTTTTTAACTTGTAAACAACAAATCTAAAAAAGAGGCCTGGTGCTTAAGTGGTTAAACCTGCCAGCATATCTTTAGAGTGTGGCGGTAAACCCACACAAGCACAGGGAGAATATGCAAACTTCATGCAGGCAGTGCCTTGGCTGGAACTCAAACCGAAGACGCCAAAGCTTTAAGGCAAAAGAACGAACCACTAAGTCACTGTGCTATCCATGTGCTGTATTTGTATGCAATTTAAGATGAAACTATGGCTGATACAATCCAGTACAACTTTGCCATAACATAGAGCAACCTTTCTAAACCTTTTTGCCCTGGAGGAACCCTTGAAATAATTCTCAGTTTTTAAGAAACCACTGCAGCGAATTATTACATCCACAGATTATAGAGCATTAGCATGATCAGTAAGGTGTATATATAATGATAAATAAAAGAATAAACAATTTGGCATACCTACAGTGTCCGGAACCCAAGGTGGTTTACATTTATTAACACCCTAATGCTCTGTATGGCAAAACTATTTTTGTAATGAGCATGAAATTGAGGTGAAATCAAATAATACCAATGGCCAGAAATTAAATACAGACAGTGAATATTGCAGTTTGTGCTCAAATTGGTAATCATTGGAGAAGTGTCCTAAGGCTCGGTTCACACAGGGGCGACTTGTCCAGGCGACTTCGCCGCCTGACAAGTCGCCCCCGTTCTGTACTACGGAACCGTTCTAATAGGAGCCACTCGAGTCGCTCCGACTTAGAAAAAAGGTTCCTGTACTACTTTGGCGGCGACTTCGGGCGACTTGCATTGACTTCTATACAGAAGTCGTTTTGCAAGTCGCCGCTGAGGTCGCGGCAGGTCGTGGCAGGTCGCGGCGCTGCAAGTCGTGCCGCATCCTGTGTGAACCGAGCCTTACATAAATAGTCAGTAGAGTAGCCCCGATCCCCATCGATGGCAAGTGTAGCATCCTCTTAAATTGATGGTCAGAGTTCAAATGTCCTCTTATATTGGTGATGAGAGATAAAATGTTCCTTCACATTGGTGTAAGTGTTAAAGTGGCCCTTTACGTTAGTGGACACTGACCCCCCCCCTATATTTATGGCCATTGGGAGAAGTGACCCCTTATAATGGTGGCCAATGGGAAGAAGAATACTCAACAAATTGTTGGTAAGTGGAAACAATACCCTGCTACATTGGTGGCTAATGGGAAGAATGCCACCCTTACAGGTTGACTTATAGGATGATGATTGGCTGTGTCTAATCACAGCACAGAGTCCTGTGTTTACAAACACACAGGACAAGGAGCAGCGATCTGGCGTTTTCTTTTTTTTGAAAAGCAGGGAGAAAAAAAATGCCAGATCTCTTAGTAAAAGAAGCACATACTGTATTACACACATTACACTTGTTAGACACACAGTTAACCCCTTCCCAACCAGTGTCATTAGCACAGTGACAGTGTATGGTATTATATCTGATCACTCTATTAGTGTCACTATTGATGTCACTGCCAGTCAGTTAGTGTACCTCCCAGCGAGGGTCTGTTAGCGCCAGATTGCGCGCCACACTAGCACAGCCCCACTAGAACTCGCTGATCATCACCATTACCAGTATAGCGTCATAGCTGCATAAATTTCAGTATACAGTATATACACCATAGTTTGTAGATGCTATAACTTTCACAAAAGCCAATTATTATACACTTTCTTACCAAAGACATGTAGCAGAATACATTTTGGCTTAAATATATGAAGAAATTTGATTTTGTTTATTGAATATGTTTTATAACAGAAAGTAGAAAATATTTTTTTTTAATTTTCAATCTTTTTTCATTCATATAATAAAAAATAAAAAGCCCAGTGGTGATCAAACACCACCAAAAGAAAGCTTGTACAGTGTTGCATCAATTGCCAGTTAAAGTATCACAGTGCTGAATAGCAAAACCTTCCAGAGGTCAAGTTTCCAATGTCGTAACTGGAACAAGTGCCCGCATTGGAAGATTTCTCCTTTCTCCCTGTTCTGGTGGCAACTAAAACTTTTGGATGTACCCTCACTTTAATTTCTGGTGACAACAGTGATAGGATAGTCAGAAAGAGTGAACCCTCCTGATGGAAACACAGACAGCAATCTGAAATCGAATCTAAATCAAAAAACCTGAAACAGCGGTTCTGTTGCCTATGGTTAAGTTAATGAATGAAGCCGTTAAGACTACTATGTTCCTGTTTACCATTTTACATTTTCTTTTGTTAAAAAATATATATATAACCAGTATACAGTGTACAGTGTTATATATAAAGGCTTTAAAGACTTGCACTACTCCTGCAATGTAACGATAACAGTGCTGGACCTAAGCAACACCACCTTCTTATCTGGTTGTTCCATGTTAAAATCTAAATACATTATTAATATTATTATTAACTTCTATAATCAGAGGTTTACATTGTGAGTAAAATATTTTAGTTATTCACAGTCTGGAGTTCAGGCTCGGAGGCCAGTAGCTATAGCAGTGAAGCAGTACCCACCGACAAGTGGGACAGATATAAACGCAGGTCACCCTGGCTAATGACACGGGTTCATCTGATGTGCAGGGTCTAAGTACTAACTGGTGTTCACCAGAGTCCCTAATGGTGGAGATGGGCTTTGCTGTGTGTTAGCACTCATGCTCCCCCCACCAGGAGGTGAGCAAGCTGGGGTCCAGTAACAGATATAGCAGATAGAGATCAAGCAGAAGCGTCGTCAAGGAATAAGCCAAAGGTTGGTAACAAATATTTGCAGGTTGGGATTAAGCAGAAGAGCAGTCGAGGAACAAACCAAAGTCCGGTAACGAATGGTAGCGAAGGTACGGATAGCAGCAGGAGAGACAAAAATTAGATATTGGTTGGAGAGAGCACAATAATCTGGCAAACAGGAAATGCAGAGACATGGCTTAAATCAGGAAGTTCATTGGGGGAGCAAAGAGTTCAAGGTTAAAGACAAACAAGATTCAAGGCAGGATCATTCAAGGAATTGTCAAGAGAACTATCCAGCATTCCAGGTGGCTCAGCAAGCAGAGTCATTGCCAGACACAGCAGAGGTTGCAGGTTCCAGTCCAGACCCTGACACAGGTTGTTCAAACCCCAAGCCAATGCAGGGGCCCAAATTTATATGTGCAATAGTTTTTCTTTTTATGACAGGGTCTCTTTATGTCTGTGCTTTGTGTTTTCCTTTTATTCACAGTTATATTCTTCTTGGGTGCTCTCTACATCATCTCAGTTTTTGAAAAAAAAGTAGATAATGCAGAGATTTATTGATATTGGCCCTATTGAAATATACCTATAGCCAATATATATTTTTTTCTAGTTTAACCACTTGCCGACCGCCGCACGACGATATACGTCGGCAGAATGGCACGGGCAGGCATATGGGCGTATATATAAGTCCCTGCCTGCCCGCGGGTGGGGGGCCCGATCGGGCCCCCCCCCGGTGCCTGCGGCGGTCGGCATTTCTTCGAGAGCGATCCGGGATGAGGGGGCGGCCATTCATTCATGGCCACCCCCTCGCGATCGCTCTCGACGAATGGAAATCCCCGGTGACATCACTTCCTCTCCTGTAATGTAAACACAGGAGAGGAAGTGATGTATTCTCTCCTCCGTGTCGGTATTTTCCGTTCCGACACGGAGGAGAGCGGATCGGTGAGTTGCACCAACACTCTACACACACAGTAGAACATGCCAGGCACACTCACACCCCCCCTTTACCCCCCGATCACCCCCCCAATTACCCCTGCCCCCCAGTCACAGTGACACCAATGTCATTTTTTTTTTTTTTTTTTTTTTTTTTGCATTGGTGTCATTTGTGACTGTAATAACTGTTAGGGCAGTTAGAGTTAGCCCCCTTTAGTTCTAATGTACCCCCCTAACCCCCCCAATAAAGGTTTAACCCCGTGATCACCCCCCGTCGCCAGTGTCACTAAGGCTGGGTTCACATTGCAGCGGTTTATGAGAACGAATGTGATTCGCACCGCACTGCAGTGCAAATCACATCCGATCTCTGTGCGATTCGAGTTCAGCCATTCGCCGCACCCGCCACACCCGCCGCACCCGCCGCAAATTCGCACGGGACCCTTTTTTTGGCCCGCAGCAGAATCGGATCGCATGGGTGTTCACACCATGCGATCCGAGTTTGCAGATCGCACTGCGATATGCGAACTGATCTGGGGGTGTCAGTAACATTTCACTGACACTCCCAGCAGTTGGCATAGGGCAGTGTGAACTGCCGCCGGGAGGCATGCGATGCGGGAACCCGCCGCGGATTCGCGGCGTTTCCGCATCGCTCCAGTGTGAACCCAGCCTAATAAGCGATCATTTTTCTGATCGCCGTATTAGTGTCACAGGTGACGCTAGTTAGGCAGGTAGGTATTTAGGTTCGCCGCAGCTTTTTATAGCGCCAGGGACCCCCATATACTACCGCATAAAGCCCCCTGATTGCCCCCTAGTTAACCCTTTCACCAGTGATCACCATATAACTGTTACAGGTGACGCTGGTTGGTTAGTTATTTTTTTATAGTTTCAGGGCACCCGCCATTTATTACCTAATAAAGGTTTAACCCCCTGATCACCCGGCGGGTGTCATTTGTGACTAATAACTGTTAGGGCAGTTAGGGTTAGCCCCCTTTAGTTCTAAGGTACCCCCCTAACCCCCCCAATAAAGGTTTAACCCCGTGATCACCCCCCGTCGCCAGTGTCACTAAGGCTGGGTTCAGATTGCAGCGGTTTGAGAACGGATGTGATTCGCACCGCACTGCAGTGCAAATCACATCCGATCTCTGTGCGATTCGAGTTCAGCCATTCGCCGCACCCGCCGCACCCGCCGCAAATTCGCACGGGACCCTTTTTTTGGCCCGCAGCAGAATCGGATCGCATGGGTGTTCACACCATGCGATCCGAGTTTGCAGATCGCACTGCGATATGCGAACTGATCTGGGGGTGTCAGTAACATTTCACTGACACTCCCAGCAGTTCGCATAGGGCAGTGTGAACTGCCGCCGGGAGGCATGCGATGCGGGAACCCGCCGCGCATTCGTGGCGTTCCCGCATCGCTCCAGTGTGAACCCAGCCTAATAAGCGATCGTTTTTCTGATCGCTGTATTAGTGTCACAGGTGACGCTAGTTAGGCAGGTAGGTATTTAGGTTCGCCGCAGCTTTTTATAGCGCCAGGGACCCCCATATACTACCGCATAAAGCCCCCTGATTGCCCCCTAGTTAACCCTTTCACCAGTGATCACCATATAACTGTTACAGGTGACGCTGGTTGGTTAGTTATTTTTTTATAGTTTCAGGGCACCCGCCATTTATTACCTAGTCTCACTAGTGTACCCCTAAATTTAGGGGTGTCTACTTTCCAAAATGGGGTCATTTGGGGGGGGTTTGTGCCATCTTGGCATTTTATGGCCTTCAAAACTGTAACGCCCTTAGAAAGCCTGAAGGCGGTGCTTGGTTTTCGGGGCCCCGTACGCGGCTAGGCTCCCAAAAAGTCCCACATATGTGGTATCCCCGTACTCAGGAGAAGCAGCAGAATTTATTTTGGGGTGTCATTTCACATATGCCCATGGCATGCGTGAGCAATATATCATTTAGTGACAACTTTGTGAAAAAAAAAAAAAAAAAAAAAAGTTTGTAATTTTCCCGCAACTTGTGGCAAAATATAAAATATTCCATGGACTCAACATGCCTCTCAGCAAATAGCTTGGGGTGTCTACTTTCTAAAATGGGGTCATTTGTGGGGGTTTTGTGCCATCTTGGCATTTTATGGCCTTCAAAACTGTAATAGGTAGTGAGGAGTGAAGTCAAATATTTACGCCCTTAGAAAGCCTGAAGGCGGTGCTTGGTTTTCGGGGCCCCGTACGCGGCTAGGCTCCCAAAAAGTCCCACATATGTGGTATCCCCGTACTCAGGAGAAGCAGCAGAATTTATTTTGGGGTGTCATTTCACATATGCCCATGGCATGTGTGAGCAATATATCATTTAGTGACAACTTTGTGAAAAAAAAAAAAAAAAAAAAAAAGTTTGTAATTTTCCCGCAACTTGTGGCAAAATATAAAATATTCCATGAACTCAACATGCCTCTCAGCAAATAGCTTGGGGTGTCTACTTTCTAAAATGGGGTCATTTGTGGGGGTTTTGTGCCATCTTGGCATTTTATGGCCTTCAAAACTGTAATAGGTAGTGAGAAGTGAACTCAAAAATTTACGCCCTTAGAAAGCCTGAAGGCGGTGCTTGGTTTTCGGGGCCCCGTACGCGGCTAGGCTCCCAAAAAGTCCCACATATGTGGTATCCCCGTACTCAGGAGAAGCAGCAGAATTTATTTTGGGGTGTCATTTCACATACGCCCATAGCATGTGTGAGCAATATATCATTTAGTGACAACTTTGTGTAAAAAAAAAAAAAAAATTTTTTTTTTGTCATTATTCAATCGCTTGAGGCAAAAAAATAAAATATTCAATGGGCTCAACATGCCTCTTATCAATTTCCTTAGGGGGTCTACTTTCCAAAATGGGGTCATTTGGGGGGGTTTTGTACTGCCCTGCCATTTTAGCACCTCAAGAAATGAGATAGGCAGTCGTAAACTAAAAGCTGCGTAAATTCCAGAAAACGTACCTTAGTTTGTAGATGTGACAACTTTTGCGCAAACCAATAAATATACAATTATTGACTTTTTTTTTACCAAAGACATGTGGCTGAATACATTTTGGCCTAAATGTATGACTAAAATTGAGTTTATTGGATTTTTCTAATAACAAAAAGTAGAAAATATCATTTTTTTTCAAAATTTGCGGTCTTTTTACGTTTATATCGCAAAAAATAAAAATCGCAGAGGCAATCAAATACCATCAAAAGAAAGCTCTATTTGTGGGAAGAAAAGGACGCAAATTTTGTTTGGGTACAACATTGCATGACCGCGCAATTACCAGTTAAAGCAGCGCAGTGCCAAAGTGTAAAAAGACCTCTGGTCATTTACCAGCAAAATGGTCCGGTCTGAAAGTGGTTAAGATAAAGTGTGCAAAATGTAGAAGCCTTGTTAGGTTTTACTGTTATCTGGTTTACAGAGATACCCCTATCTTCCTGTTCTGGTGACACTTTTTTTTTTAAAATGTATAATTCTTTATTTTGCTCTTCAGCAAAGCATTTAGTACGGTACAACAAAAAATAATGTGCCAAACGTGGCGGATCAGAAACCTTCATAAAGCATTTAACAGTGATAAACAATTAAATATGTCACAATTCACATTTGAAATCGTGTCATATTGTTTGATCATTGGGAATCCAATTACATGGAAAATGTTAGTTGTGATCAAGGCTCCGAGAACATACAATGCTAGAACATATAATACTAGTGTGTAAACAGGGGTCCGATCCATGCAAGCTTAAGCCATAAGAGCATGGTTTCTTTTTCTTTTCTATAAAAAGTTAGGATGTAGATGGGGATCAGGGAGGAACGAGTGCGAAAAAAAAGGGAAGAGCAAAAGCAAGAAATTGGTGCAAGGGCTGGTGCTCGCCCAAGAAGCCAAAGGATACCAAATAACCAATCACTACTTTGCCTGAGTCTGTAGAAATCAAGGGGATAGGTACAAAGCATAATCTCGTGAACACTGAAAGTCGTGTCAATAACACCATGTTTTACGGAATTTTTCCTCTTTACGTTTCATTTCTGCTGTTAGGCGTTCCATATCATTGATCTCGTTAACCACAGCTATCCATTGACCAATCGACGGGTGGGTTAGTGGGTTTTTATTTTTGTGGGACGCACTCCTTGGCCGCATTAAGCAGGTGGATCAGGAGGGATCTCTTGTACATACGTCTCGAAAGTGGGGTGATGTTTATTAAAAATTTCACTTGGCGAATCTCCAGAGATAGATCAGTAAGCTCATGAATCGGTCGTTTGGCATCTTCCCAGAAGGGTTGTAGGGCATGACCAAAAGATATGCAACAACGTGCTTTTTTTTGGCATCGCCAACACAATGGAGAAACAGTGGGGTAGAACTTTGGAAGAGTACAGGGGTCCTATACTAGTGGGTCAAAAGTTAATATCCTGCTTCCTGGTATCTGTTGGGACACCTTTTTTTTAACTAGACAGAAATTGAGGGGAAATTTGCAAGGAAAAATACACCAATATAAAGCTGACAGAGGTTTTAGCGTGCCCTACTTATCTTAGAAAAGCACATTTATGTCTGTATATGTTGCTACTGGAGAGGTTCCCTCATCTATTGTGTGGTAAAAAACTGCGTCACCAGAACAGGAAGGTTTGGAGAAATCTCACCTAGAGGAGCCCCATAGCAGGAAAACCTGTCAGGGATTGTAATCCTTCTCCATTCTACATTAGAAAAATTGACTATAAATACATGTAGCGCTACCCCAGTAGGTTGCAGCTGGTGTATGGGTATCTCCCATCTTGCACAGCCAGGCACACACATTTTTCACACACTCTTGAGACAGGAATGAGTCCTTGAAGTTTTTTTTGTATTTTATTAGAGGAATTGAACTTGGATGGGGAAAGGGTTATTATTGGATTCCCACTTTATCAACAAGGAAATCTTCAGGGACACAAACTACATCCAGTACATCCAGTATATATACACTTCTACTTTTCTACCACCAGCACAATCTTGCTTGTAGAACTACAATGCCCAGGACCAGTGGTGGCTGGCGCTCCAAATTTTTGGGAGCATATAAACTGAAAAATACTGAACCTCCCCATCAATTTCAGCCTCCCTGTGCCCATCAAATGCAGCCACTTGTGCCCATCAAATGCAGCCACTTGTGCCCATCAAATTCAGCCACTTGTGCCCATCAAATTCAGCCACTTGTGCCCATCAAACGCAGCCACTTGTGCCTATAAAACCCAACCACTTGTGCCCATCAAACCCAGCCACTTGTGCCCATCAAACCCAGCCACTTGTGCCCATCAAACGCAGCCACCAGTGCCCATAAAACACAGCCACTTGTGCTCATCAAACGCAGCCACTTGTGCCCATCAGATGCAGCCACCTGTGCCCAATATATTTGCGGCCACTTGCCCATCAAATGCAGCCACTGTGCCCATCATGTGCATCCACTTGTCCATCAAATGCAGCCACTTGTGCCCATCAAATGCAGCCACTTGTGCCCATCAAATGCCGCCACTTGTGCCCATCATATGCAGCCACTTCTGCCCTTCATATGAAGCCACTTGTGCCCTTCAAACGCAGCCACTTCTGCCCAAACGCAGTCATTGTGCCCATCAAATTCAGCCCCTTGTGCCCATCATATGCAGCCACCTGTGCCCATAAAATGCAGCCACCTGTGCTGATAAAATGCTGCCACTTGTGCCCATCAAATGCAGCCACTTGTGTCCATCAAATGCAGCCACTTGCCCATCAAATGCAGCCACTTGTGCCCAACAAATGCAGCCACTTGCCCATCAAATGTAGCCATCTGTGCCCATTAAATGCAGCCATCTGTGCCCATCAAATGCAGCCATCTGTGCCCATCATATGCAGTCACCTGTGCCCATCAAATGCTGCCACCTGTGCCCATTAAATGAAGTCCCTTATGCCCAAATGCAGCCACTTACCCATCAAATGCAGCCACTTGTGCCCATCAAATGCCACCACTTGTGCCCATCAAATGCAGCCATGTGCCCATCAAATGCAGCCATCTGTGCCCATCATATGCAACCACCTGTGCCCATTACATGCTGCCACTTGTGTCTATCAAATGCCACCACCTGTGCCCATTTAATGCAGACACTTACCCATAAAATGCAGCCACTTGTGCCCATCAAATGCCACCACTTGTGCCCATCAAATGCAGCCACCTGTGCCCATCATATGCAGCCACTTGCCCATCAAATGCAGCTACTTGTGCCCATCAAACGCAGCCACTGTGCCCAAATGTAGCCAATGTGCCCATTAAATTCAGCCACTTGTGCCCATCAAATGCCACCACCTGTGCCCATCAAATGCAGCCACTTGTGCCCATCAAATGCAGCCACTTGTGCCCATCAAATGGCGCAACTTGTGCCCATCAAATTCAGCCATTTGTGCACATAAAATGCAGCAACTTGCCCATCACATGCAGCCACTTGTGCCCATCAAATACAGCCACTTGTGACCATAAAATGCAGCCACTTGCCCATCAAATGCAGCCATATGTGCACATCAAATTCAGCCATCTGTGCCCATCAAATACAGTCACTTGTGTCCATAAAATGCAGGCATTTGTCTATTAAATGCAGCCACTTGTGCCCATCAAATTCTTCCACTTGTGCCCATCAAATGCAGCCACTGTGCCCACCGACCCCCCCCCCCCCACTCACGGGGTCTGCGTCTCTGGCTGCATTACCACCCACCCTGTGCAAGTGGATCGCGGCTCTGGCACCCTGTGTGGATCTCAGGCCTAGCACCCAAGGGGGGGTTCCCAGAGCTGCGATCCGCACACGGGGGTTATGCAGCAGAGGGGACTTACCTCTCAGAGCAGCGGCAACCTCCTCTCCAGCACGAGTCTCCTCACTCCTCTTCCTAACCGCCAAGCCACCCTATTGAATGCTCAGCTGTCGGCTAATTGCCAGCTCCTTTCTCTCCACAGTGACTCAGCTGTTGATGATCTACTTGTCAGTCCTGCCTTCTTAAAGCCATCCAGCTTTGGCTTTGGCCACATCTCTGAGACTTTCTCTTGCCTTCCTTTTGAAGAATTGCTTGGCTGATGTCCCTTCTGGCTCCTGATCCTGCTTGCTGTACTACTACGTTGATCTCTGGCTTTCTGACATTGGCTGACTACCCAATCTGGTTACTGAACTCTGGCTATGTATTGACTATGCTTATTCTGTTCACCCTTTTATTATTATTAAACAAGTGTGATTAACTGTACTTCTGTCTCGGTCTGATTCATGGTTTCTGACAGGTACTCACACTATCCCATGGAAGGAGTGGTGTAGCAGGATCCTCCAGCGGGATCGTGTCACCTGCTTCATTGCGGATGTCATCGACATCAGCCTTGGAAAGCTAGCAGCAGAGAGGAGTCCCTGAGCACCGACAGTGAAAAATTTCAGGGCAGCCTCCTTGTATGTCTCTTTAGCCGGACAAAGCTGCTTGCCACCATCTTGGCCAGCTTGGTCGGAACTGGAGCGGGATGCCCCTCCAAGCCTAGACATGGTGTGTGGCTGAAAGAAAACTACTGCCGTGTATCTGGGGATGTCAGCGGTCGACTCTGGTAATGGGATCCATTGAGGCAGCAGGGGAAAGGATGGTCCACAGGATCAAACAACAGATATTCGGCGGAGCAGAGAGCCCAAGCTTCCATCTACATCTGCAGCTAAGCCACGCCCACTGTATAAGGTATTTACTGGCTGAAAAAAATATTTTACTATCCAAGGTGAATACAACAACAGTTGAAAAAATTTCTGAAGGTCCGCTTAAAGGGACATAGGGAGGTGGGGCTGGAGAAACAGCAGTACACTCATCCTACCAGTAAATGGCTGTGTGTGGGGGGGGGGGGTGTCAGTACAAGTCTGATCATTGGAGGACAGATAGGTTGTTCCCTCACCACAGCCAGGCACTGACCACTCTGAGATAGATGTGCTACTATGGCTGGTCAGTTTGAAATATATAAGCAGGGGGGCTGGCAGATCACCAGGTATTTCACACAAAGGAAGAAATACAAAGAGAACAGGATACTTTTTAACACAAGTACATGGTACAACAGGCACATATCAGGAATATGAAATGCTGGGGTAACATTCTTTAAATAATAAAGCAATGTATTGTCCTTACTAATGACTCTGCAGCAAGGTATGTGTAGCTGTAAACAAAGGATCTGATCATTTTACAATTCATGAATAAACCTTGCACAATCTTCATTTCACCTTACAAGCAAGCACAATGTTCTGCACATGTCAGATTTCTCATTACTGCTTCCTATGGTTATCTGTGTTCAGGTGAGTGTTATCAGCAGCAAATATTTTTTTTCCTCCAGTTTCAGTCTCCTGACGTCCAGTAATGCACCCGTTCAGCCTCAGAAGCGGTTCAAATTAGGGCAATATAGGTCACCAAAGGCCAGAATATAAAGGAAAAGATGAACCTTCCATAGATATGCTTCGGAATTATTGTGTGATCACATTAGAGAAGTGTATGATCCTTTTAAGATGCCTAAAAAGCTTATTTATATGGTGAAGTTATTAAAGTAATAGCAGAGTAAAAGGCTAAAGACAGCTTGAACAATTTATTTCTTATCTTATGAAAACAGTCTACTACAGACTATGTGTCCAGAAAGCCAAATATCAGGTTTGCAATTAGCACATAGTACTTTCTCCTTTAACAATGACTCACTGCAGCTAAGTGCTCACTGTAACACTTCAGATGCTTTTATTTCACAGAAAGATGGCACAAAATTTTCTTTAAAAAAAAATGTTCCCCTGTAGAGAAGGAATTATCCAGTACAGAGTGAAGCATCTACCTCAGCCAGTTTCCTGGGCAACTGGTCCTCTCTGTGCTTCAAACAGCTGCAGGTAATTTCCACCGTATAGGTAGCAGCTTTATTTAGCATTGTACTAGCAAATGATTAGCCATTATATCAATAAGGAGCCAGAAAAGTATATTAAGAATATTATTTTAGATCAAAGACCATGTCTGCATCTGTCAAACTAACACTGCTGGAATCCAATAGCTACCCCAGCTCTCAGTCCTACTGGCACATGTGCCAAAGCCAACTCTAGGGATAATTAGGAGAGTGCAAGATGTACCGGTTTTTAAATCTCCTGATTACAAGTAGATTTTTTTTTTAAATCTGCAGATAATTGCAAATATTAGGAACTCAGGAAGACATGTTCAATTTAAAACTGAAATCCAGGTACGCAAAGTTTTGCATAGTTACAATGTTCCAGCTTGGACCAATGCAAGTATGCATGAGTCCTATCTGGCTGATCTCAATGAAAGCTGGAAATCACTGTAGCAGGCACTGCAGCTACAGTGATGGTCGTTGGCTTGTAGGCAGGTTTAAAAGTGTGTACAGTTTAGTTAGCCAGCAGCCGACCCAGGCTGGGAAAGGGGTTAGGTGTTTTAACTCAGTTCCCTGGCTTTTGGTCCTAGTCGGCCTATCTTTACTATAAAAAAGGGGAACAGATAAGGTCCGGGGCTTCTTGAATGGGAATGAGAACGTGTATATTGGTTGAAGGCTCTTCCTGGCACTGCTAAAGGAACTGGGAATTGTGAAGGACTTCCAAGCCATCTACAATGCCGTAATGGACTCTCACCTCATGGAAGCATGCTTGGGCGACATTATTCGAGTTAGGGAAAGAACATTGTTCATATTGAACTGTATGCCGCATCATGTTTAGTAATGTTATATTAACCATTATAAGAATGGTTGGAAGTTACTCAAAGGGGTGCATGCTGGCATCTTACAAAGAACTTGAGTCTGTAAAGCACTGGAGGTATGAAGTAACACTACTTCAAAATGGTAAACTGGAAAGACAAGACGAGGAGTGTAGTTGCTATGCGTCACCAAGTGAGGAAACACGCTACAAGCAACCAGTCGTTAGGCATGGTACCTGATAAAGGTGACAGGTCCTTTGGGAGCGATGTGGCTAAAGTTCTGGCTGCCTCCCCAGTGGTTGGAATCCAGTGGCAACAAGATCCGAACCTCCATTATGGAAATTTATTGCCTGGTCTAGGAAGGAAAGAGTTATGCAAAAGCATGCATGAAGTCCACGCTAGGTGCTCGGTGGGACCCCATTCTGTTAGTAGGAGTGAGGTAACAGAGGTATGCTGGAATGGTGGAGTGGGCGCAGGCTCAGCATGACCCACCTAATACAAACATACAGGTTCTAGTGTGTAGTGGCATGTGACAAGTCGCGTTTCCAATGAACTTTGCACTTTATTACTGCACACAGTGAAGTCTCATCTCTAAATTGGGGAACTGCCCTAATCTTATATATTTTACATGACCACAGACTCCGCCTGGTCCCTGGCATTGATGAGTAAGAGGTACCTCCACATGCCCTGGCCCAGATGACCATGCTCGCAGGCTTCCAAGTTCTGTGCAAAGTGGCTGCCCTGCTGCTTACTGAACACTAGGGATTAGCTAAGATGAGTTTGGATCCTAGTCAAAACCGAACTGAGTGATCTGCCAGGAAGTGATCATCTGTCCTTGGCCAGTTATTAGCAGCCAAGACATTCTTAACCTCTCAGCTGCACATATACAAAGGGAATGTATATGTGCAGCTGTAGGGTGGGGAATGCTTTGGCTGCTTATGATTGCCCAAAGACAGTGACAGCTTCATAGTTGGGATTATTCAGATGGGTTTAGAGTTAGACTAACTAAAACATGCAAAACTAAACCAAAGAAATTCCAAGCTCAACTTACTGACCAGCCTGATAACCAACCAAATTGTCCTGCCTAACAGTATGCATTAAAAACAGGGCTTTACTTTGCACACATTTGAAAATACGTGCTGGGTGTCCACTGTGCCTTTAACCACTTGCTTACTGGGCACTTAAACACCCTTCCTGCCCAGACCAATTTTCAGCTTTTGGTGCTCTCACACTTTGAATGACAATTACTCAGTCATGCAACACTGTACCCAAATGAATTTTGTGTCCTTTTTTCCCCACAAATAGAGCTTTCTTTTGGTGGTATTTGATCACCTCTGGGGTTTTTATTTTTTGCGCTATAAATGAAAAAAGACCGAAAATTTTGAAAAAAAACGCATATTTCTTTGTTTCTGTGATAAAATTTTGCAAATTATAATTTTTTTTTCATAAATTTTGGCCACAATTTATACTGCCACATATCTTTGGTAAAAATAACCCAAATTAGTGGATATTATTTGGTCTTTGTGAAAGTTAGAGAGTCTACAAGCTTTGGTGCGAATCATAAAAAATTGATCACACCTGACGTACTGGTGGCCTATCTCATTTCTTGCGACCAGAACAAGTCAGGAAAGTACAAATACCCCCCAAATGACCCCTTTTTTGAAAGTAGACATTCCAAGGTATTTACTAAGATGCATGGTGAGGTTTTTGATGTTGTCATCTTTTTCCCACAATTCTTTGCAAAATGAAGATTTTTTTTTTTCTCACAAAATTTTCAATGTAATAGGTTATTTCTCTCACATGGCATGTGTATACCACAAATGACACCCCAAAATACGTTCTGCTACTCCTTATGAGTATTACGATACCAAATGTGTGAGACTTTTACACAGCCTGGCCACATACAGAGGACCAATATTGAAATAGCACCATCAGGCGTTCTAGGAGCATAAATTACACATTTCATTTCTCAACCACCTATTACATTTTTGAAGGCCCTGGAGCACCAGGACAATGGAAATGCCCACAAAGTGACCCCATTTTGGAAAGCTAACACCCCAACGTATAATCTATGAGGCATATTGAGTCGTTTGAATGGTTAATTTTTTTCCAGAAGTTTTGGGAAAATGTGGAAAAAAAATGAAAACGCATAGCAAAAATGACACCCCAAAATACGTTCTACTACTCCTCCTGAGTATAACGATACCAAATGTGTGAGACTTTTATACAGCCTGGCCACATACAGAGGCGCACTGGCAGATGGTGCTGGCTATATGCTCTGGCTAATTGCTCTGGCAAATGGGGCTGGCAGATGGCACTGCGGCTGGCAGATGGCACTGGCGCTGGCAGGTGGCACTGGCACTGGCAGGTGGCATTGGCAGGTGGCACTGGCGGCACTGGCACTGACGGCACTGGGGCTGACGGCACTGGGGCTGACAGATGGCACTGGCGCTGGCAGGTGGCACTGGCACGTGGCACTGGCGGCACTGGCACTGGCAGCACTGGGGCTGACGGCACTGGGGCTGACGGATGGCACTGGGGCTGGCAGGTGGCACTGGCGCTGGCAGGTGGCACTGGCACTGGCAGGTGGCACTGGCACTGGCGGCACTGGCGGCACTGGGGCTGATGGCACTGGGGCTGACGGATGGCACTGGCGCTGGCAGGTGGCACTGGTGCTGGCAGGTGGCACTGGCACTGGCGGCACTGGCACTGGCGGCACTGGGGCTGACGGCACTGGGGCTGACGGCACTGGGACTGACGGATGGCACTGGCGCTGGCAGGTGGCACTGGCACTGGCAGGTGGCACTGGCGGCACTGGCACTACTGGCAGATGGCACTACTGGCAGATGGCACTGGGCTGACAGATTGCACTGGCACTGGGGCTGACAGATGGCACTGGGGCTGACAGATGGCACTGGGGCTGACAGATTTTAGTCAAGGTAAAAATATGTCACTCACAGATCCTCTCCCTCCTCACACGCTGTCTCTGTGTGAGGAGGGAGAGACACGGCAATGGGAGATGATCTCATATGTTTACATTTGAGATCATCTCCCATTGGCAGCTGCGATCGCGCTGTGAACGGCCGCTTTAATTGGCGATCTATGTTTGCCTGTCTCAGGGAGACACGGCGAATACAAAACTTCTGCGATGCGCGCCCCCAGCGGCGCGCATTGCGGAAGTAAACACAAGGATGTCCAGGGACGACCGCTCGAAGGAACCCGCCTGCTCTACAGCCGTCATTCGGCTATAGGGCGGGCGGGAGGTGGTTAAGAAGGGGTGGGCTCCCTCCAGGCATACCTGCCCTCTGCTTATCCTTTATAATGCATGTACTTCCACTGTGGAGGCTCTCAAAATTAGAGTTAGGACTACAGAAAATATTGCGGTGCCTTGATGGGGCTTACACATGAATTTGTAATGTGTACAAACGAAACCTCTATTTTTAACGCATACTGTTAGACAGGACAACAGGACAATTTGGTTGGTTAGCAGGCTGGTCAGTAGGTTGAGCTTGGAATTGCTTGGAGGGGGACTAGAGAGCAGGATGGGAAATATTGAGGCTATTAGAAATGGGGATTGGGGGAGGATTTGTTCTACAAGGGGGGAAATTAGTGCTAGGAGGGGAAATTTGAGGGGTGATTTGGGGGGTATGTGTTGGGGGAGAGGATTTGTGTAAGGGGGGGAATTGTTCGAGGAGGGTACATTTTTTTTGGGGGTGGTATTGGATTTGGGGGAAAGAGATGATTAATGGGTATTTGTGCTGGAGGGAGGATTTATACTAGTAGGGATGACTGGGGGTATTTGTGCATGGTTGGAGACAATATTATGCGCTCAGTTTTGGAAAGAATGTGTTTGAGGAAGTGGTGTGGCATCAATGCATATATGTCAGTTGTTAATTAGGGACATTTGTTCCACTGACAAATGTTAAGAGTGGAATTCCCCTTGCTTTAAATAATTTTCTCTAACTTCTCAATATGCCTTTGGGACAAGAAGCAAAGGGAAAATGTGCTCAGTGTAATAAAAAAAATATCCTGGCAGGGGTTTTACCCTTCCATACTGCATACAAAATTGAAACAAGGTTTTGGCTATAGAAACACTTTAGGTAATGTTTCAACTGAGGTAAACTTGTGCACTGTATCAATGATTACAGTGTTTGCTGGCACTTAAAGCAGAGGTTCACACAAAAATCGAACCTCTGCTTTTTGGAACCCTCCCCCCCCCGGTGTCACATTTGGAACCTTTCAGGGGGGAGACGGGTGCAGATACCTGTCTAAGACAGGTATTTGCACCCATTTCCGGGCATAGATTCCCATGGGAGTCTATGCCTCTTCCCGTCCCGCCGCGCTGACTGCTGGGACACACACGGGTCCCAGTGACAGCAGGGACCATTCGGATTGCGCTGCCTCACTCGCGCATGAGCAGTAGGGAACCCGGGAAGTGAAGCCGCAAGGCTTCATTTCCTGATTCCCTAACCGAAGATGGCGGCCGCAACATCTGAGAACCGAGGGATAGTTCGATCTCAGGTGGCAGATCTCGGGTGCCCGTCAGAATTTGTACAACTAAAAACAGAGAACCTGCTCTCAATCTTTTGCTGGCTGAAATTCTGCCAGCAAAAGTCAGATGGAGCAAACATATGATCGGGATTTCTGACCAAAAGCTCACATGCAACTTTTGCTAGCAGAATTTCTGATCGTGTGTATGGGGCTTAAGTGCTTTTAATTGAGACAAGTACGTACCACAGATGGATATGCTTTGTTCATATTTCATGGCTGAGGTTAACAACCACTTTAAGCCTGCTAGCCAGCACAGGGTATCTAACTGAACCTGTTTCTATTTATTTTTAAAAATAAAACAGATATCTTGCCCTGTAGTTATGGAGAGCCTCTCTGGGACCCCTGGATCCTGATGGTAACATTCACTGAAACTTATTACTGTTGCATTGTTTTACTAGTGTCACTTTTTCTTGCCCCCACCTGTTCCAACTTCAATGCTAGCCCCTGTGTGGGCAGATCTTTTGCATTTTAACCACTATGTTAAAATTGAATAAAAACGATTGAAACAGAAAAAAAAAATATTTAAATGAAAAACAAAACAAAAAAAAACATATATCTCAATTGTATACATTTACAAAATATAAATGAAAGGTCACACTACAATGTCAAGGCAACTGCAATAATAAACAGGAGATCTTTGGTTGTGTTAAGATGATTTTTTGATTTCTACTGGCAAAGGCTGGCATTTAAAAGATCACATACATAATGAGAATAGGCAGCAGTGCGGGCAAAGCTGGAAGCTGTAGCTGAGTGGATGTCAGAAATGTCTATGGTTAACACCATACAAGGGATTAAATCAAGAATGGCAGAATAAGAGGGCAAAGAGAGAACTGGCCATGAATTGAGGTGAAGAGTCTGCAATTTTGCAAACTTTTCTATCTATACAAATCCCCTTTTGCATGGGAGTGTTTGATGACACTGCCCCTATAGTTGCAGCTCAGAAGACCTCTTTCTGCACTTATTGGCAGGTTAAGCTGCCAGAGCTCATTTAGCACAAGAGAAGGAACATACAAGAGAGCTAGTATTGAACGGGACACCCATAAGAAGTGGAAGAAAAAAGTTGGACTGAGATACTAAAGATTACTAGGGTAGCGCCCACCACATTAGGTGGGTGCTATTAGTTTAGAAGTTAGGTTAAATTACCAGTGCCTTACTGTATTTTGTACAGGCCTGGAGGTTTGTTTGGGTAAGTGTCGGTTCACACTGAGGCAGCACGACTTGTAGTGTGACTGCCTCAGGCGACCTGGACACGACTGCTGCGGAGACTTGCAAAACGACTTCTCTATAGCAGTCAATGAAAGTCACCTCAAGTCGCCACCAAAGTCGTGCATGAACCTTTTTCTAAGGCGGAGCGACTAGTGACGCTCCGATTAGAACGGTTCCATTGTACAGAATGGGATGCTACTTGTCAGGTGGCTAAGTCGTCTGACAAGTTGTCCCAGTGTGAAACGACCCTTAGGGTGGAGTTATAATTTAGAGGGTGGTGTCACCACCTGTTTATCACCCTGGAAAACTCTCCCTTGCTCTGCAGAGGAATCTTCTGGAAAGGAGGCGGGTCAGGCTCTGAGGGACAGGCAGTGTGGGGTCCTTGTCCAATCGTTAATTTGCTTGGTCAGAGGCGGGGCTCATACATATACACTGGGGTCACATGTTCCCTGGGGAGTTGGAGATGGGAAGAGAACTAATCCACACAGGCAGAAAGATGTAAAGTTAAGGCAAAGGGCTGGAAGGCCTGGAAGTTCAGAGATCTTCACTGGAAGGTTATGGAGGCTCAGAGACTCCAGAGCTGGAAGGTTTCCACCATGTTCAGAAGGAAGAAGTAGCTGCCATCCGATCGGAGTGAACCAAGTTTGGCCTGGACTTTTCCTGAGCTGGACTGGGAAGAAAAGGGCAGGAGAAGAAGGCAGGTGAGGCCTGGGACTGCTAGCATTTCAAAGTACCACATGCTTTTCAGAGGGGCATGCGTGTCAGTTCACTAAAGGAGAGGGACTATCACTCCATTCCAAATCCAGAGGCAACCCCTATTCTGTACATCACTGATGTGATAGTACCTGCCGGAATCTGGAATAAAGCTGAAGTTTATAAATCTCAATCCAGAGGCAACTCCTATTCTGTGCATCACTGATGTGATAGTAGCTGCCAGAATCTGGAATAAAGCTGAAGTTTATACATCTCAATCCAGAGGCAACGTATATCTGTACATCACTGATGTGATAGTACCTGCCAGAATCTGGAATAAAGCTGAAGTTGATACATCTCAATCCAGAGGTAATGTATATCTGTGCATCACTGATGTGATAGTACCTGCTGGAATCTGGAATAAAGCTGAAGTTTATACATCTCATCCAGAGGCAATGTATATCTGTGCATCACTGATGTGATAGTACCCGCCGGAATCTGGAATAAAGCTGAAGTTTATACATCTCATCCAGAGGCAATGTATATCTGTGCATCACTGATGTGATAGTACCTGCCGGAATCTGTAATAAAGCTGAAGTTTATACATCTCATCCAGAGGCAATGTATATCTGTGCATCACTGATGTGATAGTACCTGCCGGAATCTGGAATAAAGTTAAAGTTTTGAACTGTTCTACTTGTATCTGTGCTTTACTACAGCGGGGGTGGAAGAAGCAGGGGTTAAACTAGCCGTACTGTATGAACTATTAGCAGCTCCCAAGGGAGTAGTGCGCTTCACTAGGAAGCGGGCAGACAAGCCGCAAACATGTGATGGCAAATATAGAAGATACACAAGCTGGCAGAGCAGACAAATATTAGGCAGGCATTCTAAATGAATGCCGCAGCAAAAGGAAAACCACTTATGCCAGGGCACACAGTATTAAGTACTTTGAATGGGGACAAGTGCTGAGGACAGCTCAGAGACTGACTGCAAATAAAAATGGGAAATGTATGAAAAGACCTCTGTCACTCAATAAAACAAGCATTTTAATGTGAATGAGTGCTGCGCTTAATAATATTAATGACAAAACAATAAAAAGTACTAATGCGACAAAATCCAACCACATTCATGGTATAACCATAACTCAATATGCAATGTGATACACAATAATAGTAAACAAATCTGACAAAACAGTGTGCTTAAAGCCTGCAAAAAACAATATTTATACCATTTATGTGTTCTGATTTTGTGACATTGTATTACCTTTTATATTTCTGTCATTCATTTTGTTAAGTGTGGCACTCTTCCACACTGTTCCTTCACGTTTTACACAATGCCGTATGTGCTAGCAGCTATTTTGTTATTACTATAGCGCACATTTTTCACACTTTTTAGAAACAAGGATTTTCATAGGCAGAAGGAAATGTTACTGTTAGCATACTTTTCATAAATCAGCCATATTAAAAATATGTCTTGATGAAGAGACTTTGGGCTCTTCAGAAATGTGGCATTTTTTCTGTGACTGCAATGAATGTCATACAGAATGCGGCACAAACATAGAATCTGAGACAAGCAGGTTCAGACAAGCTAAAAAACAATAGCTGGGAGACTGCCGAAACTGAAACATACTGGGCACAATCGAAATACACTAGACATGTGCAGAGTAAAATATTTTGTTTCAGAATTTCGTTTTTGTATTTATTTAGTTACTCCCGAAATTCGTTTTTATTTATTTTGTTTTTTCGTTCAAAAATTGCATTCGTCCGAAAATCCACATGAATTACGGTCGAATCTGTCTTTGAAGGCTTATGGTGTCTGTCGAATGTATAAAGAAGATTCGATGGAGCTAGTATATAGCATACTTCGTGTGAACTTTAGAACCCTATTAAAGTCTATGGGACTCCAACGTTCAAAATCTAAAGTGCTAATTTTAAAAGGCTAATTTGCAAGTTACTGTCCTAAAAAGTGTTCAGGGACCCGGGTCCTGCCCCAGGGGACATGTATCAATCCAAAAAAAGTTTTAAAAACGGCCGTTTTTTCGGGAGCAGTGATTTTAATAATGATTAAAGTGAAACAATAAAAGTGTAATATTCCTTTAAATTTCGTAGTGGGGGGGGGGGGGTGTCTATAGTATGCCTGTGAAGGGGCGCATGTTTCTGGTGCTTAGAACTGTCCCTGCACAAAGTGTCATTAATGCAGGAAAAAAAGTCCTTTAAAATCACTCGCAGCTATTATGAATTGTCGGCTCCGTAATACAGAGAACACTCATTAAAAGTCATTGAAAAAATAAATAAATAAATAAAAAAGGGTGGGGGTCCCCCAAATTCAATTACCAGGCCCTTCAGGTCTGGTATGGATATTAAGGGGAACCCTGCATCAAATTTAAAAAAAATTTGACGTGGGGTTCCCCCTAAATATCCATACCAGACCCTTCAGATCTGGTATGGATATTAATTGTAACCCCGCGTCAAATAAAAAAAAAATTGACGTGGGGGTCCCCCTAAAAATCCATACCAGACCCTTTATCCGAGCACGCAACCTAGTAGGCCGCAGGAAAAGAGGGGGGACGAGAGAGCGGCCCCCCCTCCATCCTAGTTAAATAAGACAAACACACTTTTGAAAAATTCCTTTATTAAAAATAAAAATAAATAAAAAAAAAGATTCCAGCGGGGGTAATCCACTCTTGCTATCCAGCAATGGACGATCATCTCTCCGGGGTCCAGCGATGGCTGATCTGATCCAGCGCAGCAAATCCATCCATCTTCTGTCTCCACGGAGGACGCAAGGGGAAACCCGGGGTTCCCTGTGACATATGGGTGACCCCGCACCCCTCTGATGTAACACAGGCAGGTTTCCGTTACATCAGGAGGGGGGCGGGGTCACCCATACGTCACGGGGAAGCCCGGGTTTCCCCTTGCGTCAGAGGGGGTTGGGTCAGGTGACGGGTGGCCCTGCCCTCTGCATATAACAAACGTCAGGCCGCGGGAATCCCCGCAGTGTCTCCTCCGTGGAGACAGAAGATGGATGGATTCGCTGCGCTGGATCAGATCAGCCATCGCTGGACCCCGGAGAGATGATCGTTCGTCGCTGGATAGCAAGAGTGGATTACCACCGCTGGAATCTTTTTTTAATTTTTTTTTTATTTTAATAAAGGAATTTTTCAAAAGTGTGTTTGTCTTATTTAACTATTTTTTACACTTTCTTTGTGAAATGGTAAGGGTACTTTTGTACCCCCTTACCATTTCAAACAGGGGGGGCGGGATCTGGGGGTCCCCTTGTTAAAGGGGGCTTCCAGATTCTGATAAGCCCCCTGCCCGCAGACCCCCACAAACACCGGCCAGGGTTGTGGGGATGAGGCCCTTGTCCCCATCAACATGAGGACATGGTGCTTTGAGGGGTCTCAGACCCCCAAAGCATCCTCCCAATGTTGAGGGCATGTGGCCTGGTACGGTTCAGGAGGGAGGGGGGCCCCTCTCTCGTCCCCCCCTCTTTTCCTGCGGCCTGCCAGGTTGCGTGCTCGGATAAAGGGTCTGGTATGGATTTTTAGGGGGAACCCCACGTCAATTTTTTTTTAATTTGACGTGGGGTTCCCCTTAATATCCATACCAGACCTGAAGGGCCTGGTAATTGAATTTGGGGGACCCCCACGCTTTTTTTAAAATAATTTTTTTTTTTTTATCAATGACTTTCAATGAGTGTTCTCTGTATTACGGAGCCGACAATTCATACTAGCTGCCAGTGATTTTAAAGGACTTTTTTTCCTGCATAAATGACACTTTGAGCAGGGACAGTTCTAAGCACCAGAAACATGCGCCCCTTCACAGGCATACTATAGACACCCCCCCCCCCCCCTACGAAATTTTAAGGAATATTACACTTTTATTGTTTCACTTTAATCATTATTAAAATCACTGCTCCCGAAAAAACTGACGTTTTTAAAACTTTTTTTTGCATTGATACATGTCCCCTGGGGCAGAACCCGGGTCCCCAAACACTTTTTAGGACAGTAACTTGCAGAATCTTTTCTCTCTGTCAAATCTTTTTTCTCTGTCGAATATTTTCTCTATATAATCTTGGACTAATAGAGGTAAGGTTAGGCACATTCGACCACAGGTTCTATAGACACAGATTGTTATTGTCAGAGTCACGTCGAATCTCCTATTCTATATCGAACTATTGTAACAATGAAAACGAAAATAAAGCATTTATTTATGTTGGATCTTTTGTTTTTCGGATTCTGTGCTTTCATTATCGTTTGTCAAACGAAAATAGCTGAAATTTGGACGAAAATGCATTCGGACGAAAACGAATGCACATGTCTAAAATACACTTTACCAACAAGAGGCACTGTTCAGTAGCTTCTTCAGGGATAGCTCAAACATAGCAGAAAGGACGAGAGACCCAGACTGAGACAGACATGGGACAGAAGGGAATAACCAAAGAGATAGTTGTGGATCTCCATAGTGTAGAGGGCAAGGTAGGCACACAGAAATCTTGAGAAATCAAAGCTGAATCCAGATCTAATGATGAACTAAACATACCTGGGTTCAGTTCAAGCAGAGTGCACAAAGTTTGGGTGTCGAATCCAAACTCAACTGTCAATGGAAACCGAATGTTAAAAAACAGTTCTAGACATTTTCTAGATTAATAGGCAAGAGATTGTCAAACAAATGGCATTGGTTGCTGGCCACTGTTGGGAACATGTATCAAAGCAAAACAAAAGTATATTCATTTGGCGGGGAGAAGCAGTTTTAGTAATGCCTAAAATTAAACATTAAAAATGCAGAGTTCCATTAACCTTTTTGCTGACAGGTCAGTACCTCATATGAACCTGACAGCGGAGGGTTTGTCACACATCGTGAATCTTAGAGGAAGACTCCTACCTGTCAGATGGAATGCATTTGAGCAGCTGGACTGCTGTACGAATGCTTCCACACCCCCCTGGTAATGGCCCCCCACATGTGCCCCCACATGTGCCCCCGCCATGTATCCTAGGCTCTGCTTGCCCATCTGCAGGCCTTGGACTGACATAGTGGGTGCTGCTGGGAAGGGGCGAGGGAATAGAGCTGACACACGTCCACACTCCTCCCCTCCTTGTTGCTTCGTGTTTGATATTACCTCTGCATCTGCCTCTCGGTGTCGCCTGCCAGGGTACTCGGGAATTAACCACTCGCTGACCACCCACCACAGTTATACTGTGGCAAGGTGGCTCCGCTGTGTGATTCGCCATACATTTACCTCGTACACTAGATTTTGTGGGTGCTACCATTGGCCAGCGGAGGAGCCCATCAGCGCATCCCTGCAGTGACAGATTGGAGATCTGCTATAGTAAACAAGGCAGATCTCCGTTCTAACAGGGGATTACACAGCCATCCTGTTTTTCTGCTATGCAGGAAGACGGATCTGTGTATTGTACCAGGCAGCCCATCCCCCCACACCCTATAAATTTAGCTAACTATAGCTTTTTGTGATTTTTTTTTTTTTACCAAAAATATGCAGCAGAATACAAATTGGCCTAAATTGATGAAGAAATTAGATTAAAAATTTTTTTTTATTGGGTGTGTTTTATAGCAGAAAATAATATTTTTTTTTCAAACTTGACGGTCTTTTTTTGTTTATAGGGCAAAATCTAAACACAGTAGAGGCGATCAAATACCACAAAAAGAAATTTAAGTTACACCCAATCACATAAAATTTAGTGACTTTCGGGCCCTAGCTTACATTACCGTATTTATCGGCGTATAACACGCACCCCAAGTTTAGGAGGGAATTTTAAGGAGAAAAACTTTTAGGAGGGAAGTTTAAGCCTCTCTGCGGCTCTCGGGTCCTCTTGGCAGCTCTCGGGTCCTCTCTCAGTCCTGAGCGGAGCCGAGAGTAGCCGAGTGTACTCGGCTTGGCTCACAGTCATGCCCAGTCCCTGTGTTATGTCCATCATAGGACGGGACTGGGTGTGACTGTGAGCGGAGCCAAGTACACTCGGCTATGTATCTCGGCTGTAGCCCAGTCAAGTTCAATGATAAGTCTGGCCCTAAATACACATGTTACATATCGCCGCACATGCTGGAGTAATAGCAATATGTCTAGCACCTGACCTCCTCCGTAACACTAAACTGATGACCTATAGGGGGCGTTTAAAGCATCACCTATAGAAAATATGAGGTACTGAAGTTTTGTGCCATTTCAAAGGTGCATGCAAATTTAAGGTTTGACATGTTGGGAATATATTTACTTGGTGTGACCTCATCTTTTATATTTTACCACAAATTGTGTCATTTATTGAATTTGTTTGCCATAAAATTAACTTTAGTGTATTTCTTACTGACATTTTGCATTTCCTAGAACTTTGCGATAATATCGTGTAACATATAAAATTAGAACTACCATTATTTTATTCTCTAGGTTATCTGCTTTCATAAAATATATAATGTTATGGGGGATTTATGTAATCTTCAGGTCTAAAATTATTTTTAACCACTTCTCGCCCGGCCTATAGCAGATTGACGGCTGGGCGGTGGTTTTGTTATCCTGACTGGGCGTCATATGACATCCAGTTGATCGCTGACAGGGAGAGTCGATCGGTGGCTCTCCCTGCCAGAGGGGGGGGGGTCTGTGCTCATAATCAGCACAGCCCCCATCAGATGTGCCCATTACTATGTGCACATTATATTTTTTTAATGCACTGGGCAAGGAGGATTTGCGGGGAAAAGTGCAGGCTGATTTTGGAGAGGGCCTTAATCCTGGAGTTGAGCTTTAGGTTATCTTGTCCAAGTTTAGATTTGTCATGTTACTATACCTTTTCAACCCAATGGTCATCAATCTCCCCTACACTGGGGAGCCTGCAACTCTCCCTGTAGATCCTCCTTGCCCAGTGCATTAAAAAAATATCAAGTATACATAGTAATTTCAGATGTCCTCTGTCTGGTCGCATGGCAAGTGGGATTCTACCTCTTCTCCAGTGTTTAAGCATTGTTCTATGCAGCATTCTCCTATGAGCCCAGGCTGGGTAATGTATCCATGATGGCCTAAACTTGTAGGAAGTGGGTTGAATGATGCTGGGTTTAATTCAACCCAAAAGAAAAATGCCCATCAGTGACAGAGATGGACTCAGAGAGCAGCAGTTGTACATGGATAGGGTAAGTAGCACTTAGTTTCTTTTGTATATTCACATGGGACAGGCTTAAGCATCCTAAAAGCAAAAGTAAAAGGAATTGTAGGACTTCTCAAGTGTCTGTACAAGATGCACAATAAATGGCATCCAAGCAATCAATGTATAACCAGCAAAGCATGCATGCATTCAGAACAGCTCAGAACAATGAGCAATAAAAAAGGTTCCTTGTACACATGCAAAGTAAGTTCTGTTTGTGCTGCGTGTCAACTTCCCAAAAACGGTCTTACATTTAAAATAGAGAACATCATCAGAATGGGCTAAAGGTTGCCTCATCACTATTTTAATCTTAAAATGTAGACTATTTCAGCCCACTAACAGACATAAAATAAAGGTTATGCAGTTTGAAAAGCGAAAAATATAATTTCAAGAGAGGGGATATTACCAGAAGGCCCCATGTCAGCACTGACATTTCAGAATTTCTCTTTTTGTGTTTTCAAGTTTATCCAAAAAGTACATTGAAACAATGTACATGCTATGAGCAAATTCAATGGACATCTGCTCACTAGAAATTTGAACAAGTAATATGAGAAAACTGAATTTAGAGCAAACACTACAAAACATATTTGATTTGTAAGCAAAAAATAAAAAATAACAGTCCTAAAAGATCTAAGAACTGTTGGTGTGAAAATCATTAAATCCTTTGAAACAAAGTTTGGAACAAACAGTGGTGTGGAACGTTTCCATGAACTTGGCACTCTGGTAAGGTCCCCAAAGGTGAGTGGTTTAAGCTTGGATGCCAACAATAATAGAACACGGAAGGTGGCGATATTTTAAGTAAATACCAAAAGAGGAATAATTTGATTTACAAAGTGAGAATTTCCTGGGAAATTGTTGACAAATGGGAAATAAACCTGGCTGACTGTTTTGTGTAAATACAGATTAGCAGAAACAGAAGAGAGGCAAAAGACTGTAGGAAATAATGTCTGGCCTATGTCAGCTCCTCATGAATGGTTATAGTGTGTGAACATGAGAAACATTAGAAGGCCTAACACAGTTTGGAAATTCCTCAAAATTAAGCCTGATGGTATTCATGTACTACACAGTTACACAAAAAGAAAAACGGATTATGTTAAATGTCACAGGCCTAAGTATTATGTTTCTGAAGGAATAAAATACGGATGCATTCTTTCATACTTACAAAGCCTTTAAAGGTCTTTGTTTATGTAGACTTTTGTCCTGAAATATTTTAAATATGGTCACTAAGTGAAAGCCAGTAGAAATCGATTCCCTTCATTCCTGAGCTTAGAAAACATATGGGTTGGGTCTGAACAGGGACCTCAAAAGTTACAATTTATGAATTTATGACTTTTTTGTTATTGCAGTACAAACAGAAACATGAATGGTCAGTCCAGTGTTTTTCTGTTTAATACTTGTTCTAGTGCATAATTCAATGAGGTGCATACAGTACATATTGCTATGGATATCATAGGATAGATTTCTCTTTTCTTATCAGTATGACTACATCTCAAAGTAGTATGAAGAGGTCAGGAGTATGATGAGTATTGGAGTGCATGTTGGTCATGGGGGGAAGTATATGTGAGGGAGGGTGCAAAGGGTACCCAGCATGTGGTCTATAGGATATGGAGTTTAGCTAGGTAACTATCACACCTAGGACACTATCTGCATGGAGTTTGTATTTCTTCCTTACATCTGCATAGTTTTCTTACAGGTGCTTCAGTTTATACCCACAACCTGTTTACATATCTGTTTAAATGTATCAGTAATTATAATGAAGACTTTTTCATGATAGGTCGAAAAATACAAGTAACTGGACAGCCATACTTGTCTGAAATGTACAGGAGACAGAGTATAGACAATTGTGTTTTAGCACAAGAATTAGGAGACAGATGACACAGCAGTGTAAAACTAGCCAGTCATTCAATTTTATTATAGCAAAGCCAGGCCCAATACATTTTTACAAATCTTATTATTTTAATATTTGCAAACTGTTTATTTTTTATTTATTTTGTTTTTAAAAATTCTTGTTTTTCCTTGTAAAGCTGTCCCCGGTCTGGTAAAGCAAAAAACAAACAGGCGCTGTAATAAAAACTGTTTTCCGCCTTTATAAAAAAGTCCTTGGCCTATAAACCACTTTGTCCCTATGCACAAATAACAAAGGCTGCCCACCCTTGCACCACGCAGGAGGAAATTAAATGGGAGAAATTATAAAAGCAGATGCAAGAGCAGGCAGCAGCAAAAAGATGCATTTAGAATCCTACAGCCATAGGATGCAAGTTCTTCCTCAAATCTTCCTTTGGCAAGCAGCTGCATTAGAGAGACAGTCTGGATTATGACACTTTGCTACAATGTAAAGTAGTGAGTGTGCAGCTTGTATAACAGTGTAAATTTGCTGTTCCCTCAAAATAACTCAACACACAGCCATTAAAGTCTGCGGTTTAACAGGACAGGTTCCACTCAGAACAGGCATCGCCATGGTCGACCAAAGTGGTTGAGTGCACATGCTCAGTGTCGTATCCAGAAGTTGTCTTTGGAACATAGACATATGAGTGCTGCCAGCATTGCTGCAGAAGTTGAAGGGATGGGGGGTCAGCCTGTCAGTGCTCAGACCATACACCGCACACTGCATCAAATTGATCTGCATGGCTGTCATCCCAGAAGGAAGCCTCTTGTAAAGATGATGTAAAAGAAAGCCCGCAAACAATTTGCTGAAGACAAGCAGACTAAGGACATGGATTACTGGAACCATGTCCTGTGGTCTGATTAGACCAAGATAAACTTATTTGATTCAGATGGTGTCAAGCGTGTGTGGCAGCAACCAGGAGAGGAGTACAAAGACAAGTGTGTCTTGCCTACAGTCAAGCATGGTGTGGGAGTGTCATGGTCTGGGGCTGCATGAGTGCTGCCGACACTGGGAAGCTACAGTTCATTGAGGGAACCATGAATGCCAACATGTACTGTGACATACTGAAGCACAGCATGAGCCCTTCCCTTCGGAGACTGGGCCACAGGGCAGTATTCCAACATGATAATGACCCAAACACACTTCCAAGATGACCACTGTCTTGTTAAAGAAGCTGAGGGTAAAGGTGATGGACTGGCCAAGAATGTTTCCAGACCTAAAACCTATTGAGCATCTCTGGGGCACCCTCAAATGGAAGGTGGAGGAGCACAAGGTCTCTAACATCCAGCAGCTCTGTGATGTCCTCATGGAGGAGTGCACGAGGACTGAAGTGACAACCTGTGAAGTTCTGGTGAACTTCATGCCCAAGAGGGTTAAGGCACTGCTGGAAAATAATGGTGGCCACACAAAATATTGACATTTTGGGCCCAATTTGAACTTAGGGGTGTACTCACTTTTGTTGCCAGCGGCATAGACATTAATAGCTGTGTGTTGAGTTATTTTGAGGGGACAGCAAATTTACACTGTTATACAAGCTATACACTCACGACTTTACATTGTAGGAAAGTGTAATTTGTAAAAAGATATAATAAAATATTTACAAAAATGTGAGGGGTGTACTCACCTTTGTGAGATACTCTGTATATATAATATGTATACATATATATATTATATATATATATATATATATATATATATATATATATATATATACATAATCTGCCTCACCACCACCACCCAAGGTCTAATTTTTCTGCCCCTGTTTGACAGGGGCATGTATTTACAATTTTTGATATAATATTTCACAGCAGGGCCCGTTCCTACACCCAGGGCTTACAATGCTGTGGCACCCCCACCACTGCCCAGGGCACAATTTTTCTGCCCCTGTTCAACAGGGGCATGTAACTACAATTTTTGATCTGATTTTTCAATGCAGGGCCTATTCCTGCACCTAACAAGAGTAATTGTGAAGGCTTACAGTGTTGTGGCACCACCAATCAATGCCGAATTTTTCTGCCCCTGTTTAGCAGGGGCATGTAATTACAATTTTTGATATAATATTTCATAGCATGGCCTGTTCCTGCACCCAACAAGAGTAATTGTGAAGTGTTGTGGCACCTCCACTAAAGGCCCAATTTTTCTGCCCCTGTTTAACACGAGTAATGCTCTGTACACACGGATGGACTTTCCGATAGAAAATGTGCGATTGGATCTTGTTTTTGGAAAATCCAATCATGTGTGGGCTCCATCTGACTTTTTCCGTCGCACAAAGTTTGAGAGCAAGATCTAAAATTTTCTGACAACAAAATCTGATAGTTTAAATTCCGCTTGTGTGTAGACAAAGTGCCACGCATGCTCAGAATAAATTACGAGATGAAAGCTATTGGCTACTGCCCCTTTATAGTCCTGTCGTACGTGTTCTACGTCACCGTATTCTGAACGATCAGATTTTCTGACAACTTTGTGCGACCGTGTGTATGCAAGACAAGTTTGGGCCAAAATCCGTCAGAAAAAATCCAAAGGATTTTGTTGTCGGAATTTTCGACCGTGTGTATGGGGCATAACAGTGTTCTGGTACCACCAACACCTAAGGCCCAATTTTCTGCAGAATATAAAGGGCAGGCCGTATAGTATACATACTGCTGTTCAGGGTAGATAGTGCCTGAGGGACCCTCACTCCATTTTTTAAATAATGTTGGTGCGGGGTTCCCTTAATATCCATACCAGACCTGAAGAGCCTGGTGTGGATTTTGAGGGTGACATCCACGTCATTTATTTTGGCATTTTTATCTATATTGCTGGGATCCGACAATACATTACAACGACATATAATTTTGACACATTATTCTTTTTTTATGTTTTTCACCCTCACTTTTATATTCAAAATCTATTGTATAACCATTTTTTTTATAATTTGGGTCTATAGTCTATAATATACCTATTTATTTTACCTTTTTACCTAGACTCCAGTCGTCAATTTTGTGGCTCCCCCGAGTCGCCGCGGGAGACCATATTTTAGGTGGTAGTGGTCTGCGCTGGACTCCCGCTGGGACATGGGTAAGCCCAGCTCTTTTTCTCCCTTTTTATTTCTATTATTCTTTTTATGTTTGATGCTATATGACAAGGTTTCATCTTTTTACCTTTTGATTATGATGATGCTTTTTGATCCAATCACAGATAATCTTCTGACGAAGCGGTTGTTGTCCACAAAACTAGTCGAGGAAAATGACATCTGTGATCAACTGCTCTATTGTGATTACCCATTGGTGATAATTCATGTACCGCTACTATGTTTTTATTTTGTAAATGATGATTGTTCTGTTGGCATCAATCAAATCATCTGTAAATTTTTGTATATTTTTGTTATAATTTTCAATTGTATTGTTTTTTACTGTACTGTGATAGTCCAATAGTCCGAGCAGTTTTAAATGAAAATTTTTCCTTTAGAAATGTCATTTTGCTGTGGCACTGTTATAAGCATGGGAAAGATGCACCACTTTACAGGCATACTAAAGACACCCCACAGGCACGATATTTAAAGGAATATATTTTATTTTTATTGTTTCATTAAAATCACTGCTCCCGAAAAAAATGCGTTTTTAAAAACTTTTTTTTACATTGATACATGTCCCCTGGGGCAGGACCCCACAAACACTTTTAATGGTAATAACTTGCATATAAGCCTTTAAAATGAGCACTTTTGATTTTTCACTTTCGTGTCCCATAGGTGTCCCATAGGCGTTGACGGTGTTTGCATGTTTGAACAATTTTTTTCGCCTTTTCGGATGTTTAGCTAGATAAAGACTAGGTCCATGCGCCTACTGTTTCTTTTCATGTTCCAGGAATGGTTGTATTCCACAATGTCACCAACCTTCTCTTCACCCTCCGACAGGGACACTTGCGACAATGCATGCATCAATGACACTGTCCCTCTAGTCTTCCTGTTGGAGCACACACTTTGTGGAATCTTCAGAGCTAGCCTAGCTTAGCTCTGAGGATGGGATTGCGCCCCTGAAACGCGTCAACTGTACCCTGTGTTCTGTGCATGTCCATGCATTGTTTTTATGGCCTTTTGTCAGTTGCATTTTGTGAGTGCCCACTTTTATATAAAACATTTTTACTATTAAATTATCTTTGGTAATGCACTATGTGTGCGTGCGTTCCATTTCTGTTTTTCTTGTAGTTCCTTTCGGATTACTCCATCTGAGGAAGGCAGCATCCACCCAGTTTTGGATACCAGTTTTGAATACCATTATATACCTTTCACACCACATTTTATTTGATATCTGTTACTCCACACCTTGGAAAACCCATTAGTGCTGGAAGTGACTGTGTTTTTTGTATCCTTACAATTCTCGATATAATATTTCACAGCAGGACCCGTTCCTGTACCCAGCAAGAGTAACAGTGTTCTGGTACCACCAACACTTAAGGCCCAATTTTCTGTAGAGTATATAGGACAGGCCGTATAGTATATATACTGCTGTTCAGAGTATATAGTGCCTGGGGGAACCACACGCCATTTAAAAAAAATGTGGGTGTGGGATTCCCCTTAATATCCATACCAGACCTGAAGGGCCTGGTATGGATTTTGGGGGAGACATCCAGGTAATTTTTTTGTATTTTTGGTATTTTTATCATTACAGCAGTGAGCAGTTTTAAATGACATTTCCAAGAAATTTCATTTTGCTGTGGCACTGTTATAAACATGGGTAAAATGTGCTACTTTACAGGTATACAAAGGACACACCCCAGACATGATATTTAAAGGAATATATTTTATTTTTATTGTTTCATTTTAAGCATTACTAAAATCAATGCTCCTTAAAAAAAACTGCAATTTTTAAAGCTTTTTTTGCATTGATACATATCCCCTGGGCCACAACCCGGGTCCCCAAACACTTTTAATGGCAATAACTTGCATATAAGCCTTTAAAATGAGCACTTTACATTTTTCACATTTGTCTCCCATAGACATTAACGGTGTTTGCGTGTTCAAAGAATTTTTTTGCCTTTTCACATGTTCTACTGCGAACTGGGGTTCGGCTCATCTCTATTTGTGAGTATGATACGTACCTTTGTATTCAAAGAAATATCTTTGTTTCAGGATAATGCGCTAGGACCACGCACCTTCTGTTTCTTTTCATGCTCCAGTAAATAGAGTACACCCATGTGTAATTTAATCTCAGCATAAGATTTGTTAGAGAACAGCATCATGAAGGCCAAGGAACACACCAGACAGGTCAGGGATAAAGTTGTGGAGAAGTTTAAAGCAGAGGTAGGTTATAAAAAAATATCCCCGGGGGCGTGGCTTGGATGGCCTCGGGAGCGGACGTGTTCTCCTAAAGCTCCCGCAAGGCCTGCCTGCACATCGCGGACTAACACAGCTCCTACCTCTCACTATGGGCAAACCCCGTAAGGACAAGTCGGCGGGATCCCGGGGACACTCCGCTAGGGTCTCCTCCGCTCCGCCGCCGCTTATCACTGAGTATTTTAACTCTGACCCGCCGGCAGGCTCCCATGCGGCCAACATGGCGCCGCCGTCACCATCGCCACCACGGGACCGCCCGGCGGACGTCTCCTCGCCTCCACCGCGGGATGCATCGGCCCACAGGTACGCCCCACAGGGGGATTTTACTGCAGGACATGCCTCGCTCTCCCCCCCGGCCCCCCGGATGGATTCTCTGCCACTGTTGCTGGATGTGGGGTGGGGGGTTTGTCACAGCCGTTCCCCTCCCCCCTGATGGACTCCCTGTCACCCCTCCAGACGCCTGGGGGTAAGCCGTCCTCCCCCTCTCCCTCCTGGGACTCATCCATCCCTGATTGGGATCCCTCCTCTCTGCCACAAAGGCCTCTGGCTGGGAGGGACAGGCCTCCCCCCCTCCTTCCCCCTCCAGGAGAGCTTATTCACAGGCCCTGGTCCATCCCTCGGCTCCACAGTCCACGGAGCCTCTGAAGACCTCTCTCTTACCTACTGGAGCTCAGGGTACCTCCAAGGGAGCCATGCATCCAGCTGGCACCCCCTCCCGTGCGCCCCAGGCTGGTCACCCCCTCCCAACCATCCCCCCGGCTCCCATCCGGGATTCCAACCCTCAGGCTGTACTGGACTCTGATCCTGAACCCGAGGCGTGCTCATCTTGGCGAGATTATGTTCGTTGCATGCCGACGAAACAGGACTTCTGTATGCTCCGTACTGACCTCCACCACCTATCCGCTAAAGTCACATCTTTGGAAGAGGAGGTGGATGATACCAAGACCGAAATCTCGCAAATACACGAGCACCTGACCGCACAGGCCGCCACCCTCAGGGACTTCCAACGCCACCTTGAAGACCTTGATAACCGGGGCAGGCGAAACAACATTAGGATCCGAGGCCTCCCGGAGGCCACCCAGGATGAGGACCTCCCCGTGACCCTGCAAGCTATCTTTAACATTATTCTGGGCCGCCCGGAACATTTTAAAGTTAAACTGGATCGTGCCCATCGGGCCCTTCGCCCTCGCGGCCCCGGGACCAGACCAAGGGATGTGATCTGCAGGGTCCACAACTACACCCTCAAGGAGGATATTATGAGGAAAGCCCGCAACATGCGCACCATTGACTTTGATGGAGCCCCTCTCCAACTTTTCCCGGACTTGTCCTGGCTAACCCTTCAGCAGCGACGATCCCTGCAACCGCTCCTTACCTCCCTGAGAGAACGTGATTTCCGGTACCACTGGGGCTTCCCCTTTAGCCTTACTCCAAAGCGGGACGGCCGATCTACCACATTGCGATACCCTGAAGACCTCCAGTCCTTCTGCAAAGCCCTGGATATCCCAGTTCCGCCTACTCCAGGCTGGGATCCTCTGCCGGCCCCCCCTCCTCGTCCGGAACCCTGGATCCAGGTGCCGGGGAGAAGACGCCCGAGGGGCCCCCCCCCAGCGGGCACTCTCCCTCCATTGAACACCCAGAGATGACTTCCTGCCCATCCGGGAGCCCCCTCTATATGAGTCATCTTGTTTATTTCGGGCCCAGTTCATGCACTTTGTTTCATGGCCCCTTTGCCAGTGTTTGCTGCCCTCCCTCCACCCTACAGCTTGGACTTTGCTGCTGAGACTTTCCTGGGGAGACGACCCGCTATGGACTATATCTAGCATGGGACTGGTGGGCTGACTGCTTTAACCCCCCCCCCCCCGCCTACCCTTCCCCACCCCTCTTCTCTTCCCCTTTCTCCCCCCCTTTTTTCTTTTTTTTTGTTTTATTTTCTCTCTCCCGCCCTCCTCCTCCCTTTGTCGCCCACCCTCCCCCCCCCCTGGGTTCATGGTCTCGTCGGCTGGTTTCCTCTTATGCTGGATTTTACTCTTGTTGTTTTTCTTCCTACAGGTTCCTCAGTTTTTGTTTTTCTACTCTAGCTCTTTCCGAGCCCTACTCTTTCCGAGCCAAACTTTTGCAGGCCTTGGAGCGGATCGCCTCCGCCCTGAGTCTACCTTCCTCCCCCCGGGGGCTCTCCGGATGGTTCCCCGCTCTGGTCTCTTTCGTGGGGACTTTTTCGCCCCTCCTGTTGGGGGGGGCCCTCCGGAGATCCCCAACCCGCCGCCTTTTTTAGGCGGGTTATATTGCATTGGTATTATTGTTATTGTGATGTTGTTAATGTTTTTCTTTTTGTGCCTCCTTTCTTTCTCTTCTCCCTCCTCTCCTCTTCTTACTCTTTTCGTCCCCCCCAAACGGACGCCTCCTGCCTCTGGAGCTCAGGTTCCAATTCCGAGACCGCATCTCTTCGACCTATGCTTGTGCCGAGGGTGCATTCATCGGCCCCTGGGAGCGCTTGGACCTCCCTGAGTCCGTCAGGTAAGCTACCTCCTCCCCCCGCAACGCACCCACCATGATTGACATACTATCACTTAATGTGAAGGGCCTAAATTCCAATGTTAAACGGAGCCTGGCGCTGCGAGAGTTTAAGCGCTCTGCAGCTGACATTATTTTTCTTCAAGAGACGCATCTGGCCAAGACGGGCACAATGGCTTTTGCCCTCAAGTCTTACCCGCAAATATACCTGGCCTCTAATCCTCGCAAGCGGGCGGGGGTGGCCATTCTCTTTAAACAGGGCACCCCCTTCCGGTTGCAATCCCTAATCTCGGACCCGCTCGGGCACTACCTTATCCTTAGAGGCGTTTGGAACGGCGCGGATGTCACGCTTTGTAACGTCTACGCTCCGAATGTTAACCAGATCCCTTTTCTGACTAAGGTGTACAAACGGCTGTTTGAAGCGCCCCACCAGTATCTGATTATTGGAGGGGACTTCAACATGGCTTACTCCCCCGGTCTAGACAAACACTCCCTGGGAGGCGGGAATCCACCCCGGAATGTTGCTAGAAACTCTACCCTTTTTCGCCAACTGACCAGGAAACACGCCCTCTTTGACGCCTGGCGCACCAGGTATCCATCAGCGAAACAATTCACCTTCTATTCCCACCCCCATAAGTCCCACTCGCGACTGGACTATTTCTTTGTTAATGCCCCAACCTTGAGGGCCTGTACGGACTCACACATTCAAGCCATTTCATGGTCGGACCATGCTCCCATCAAACTCTCCCTTGCACTTTCCCCGGGCACTTTTCGTACATGTAACTGGCGCTTGAATGACTTCTTGCTTAAATACAGCCCGACCAGAGTGGAACTGGAGCGAACATTGGAATTATATTTTGCTGAGAATGGCTCCTCTGGGGTTTCCACTTCTTCTCTCTGGGAGGCCCACAAGGCAGTCCTTCGGGGCCAGTGCATATCCCTCTCCTCCGCCTTGAAGAGAAACGCCAATGCTGCCCGTAGAGCGCTCCTGGATAGACTCTCGAGTCTAGAAGCGAGGCTGCTCACCTCCCCATCACTGGCCACTCTTAGGGAGCTTATCAGCGTTCGGGCTGGGCTGAAGGACATAGACATCGGTAAGGTGGAGAAGGCCCTCCTTCGGCTTCGGCAAACGTATTATGACAAGGCCAACAAGCCGCACACACTCTTAGCCCGACAACTTCGCGAGCGGGCGGCGACTTCGTCGCCTGCCCTCCTTAAAGACGCCAAAGGCATCCTCCAGTCCCATCCCGCTAACATCGCCCAAATATTTCATGACTATTACTCCGTTCTCTACAACGACCCGAGTGTCCCACATACCCCTCCCTTATCTGATCTTTCCCGCGATATCGACTCCTACCTGAGAGACTGTGACCTCCCTGTTCTCACCCCTGCGGCTCTTGAGACCCTTAACTCCCCAATCACGGCAGAGGAGATCGGGGACGTGGTGAAATCTCTACCCAATGACAAGGGCCCGGACAACTTTCCGTACCGGTACTACAAGACTTTTCTCCCACATTTACTGCCCCATATGACGACCTTGTTCAACTCGTTCCTCTCATCCACACCTGTCCCAAGGGACATGCAGGCCTCCTATCTTACGCTCATTCCTAAGGTGGGCAAGGACCACACCCTCCCGTCTAATTACAGACCGATAGCACTCCTCAATACTGATCTAAAGATATTTACGAAAACGCTAGCGGGCAGATTAAATACTCTTCTGCCGTCCCTCATACACAGGGATCAAGTGGGCTTTGTTCCCCTTCGCCAAGCTGGGGATAACACAAGGAGGGTCATCGATCTAGTGGATGTTGCGAACAAGGCCAAGATGCAGGCTTTACTGCTCAGTTTGGATGCGGAAAAGGCCTTCGATAGGCTGAGCTGGCCTTTCTTGTTCGCAACGCTCCGACGGGTGGGCATAGAGGGCCCCTTCCTCAGAGCCATTCTGCACTTGTACTCATCCCCCTCGGCCAGTGTACGCACCCAATTTGCCACATCATCGGCCTTCCGGATCTCTAACGGGACCCGGCAGGGCTGCCCGCTCTCCCCCCTCCTCTATGCTCTGTGTATTGAACCCCTGGCGGCCCACATCAGACAAAACCCGAACATCCATGGGATTCTGGTACGTATTCGCGATTTCAAGATCTCTCTCTTCGCTGATGACGTTCTCCTGACTCTTACGCAGCCCCATATCTCTCTCCCGAACTTACATCTCGAACTGGATAGATATAGTGCTCTTTCGGGGTACAAAATCAATAGCTCTAAAACGGAAGCCCTCCCCCTTAATATCCCCCCCTATACTATATCGGTACTGTCACAATCATTCGATTATACGTGGAGGACGTCCTCTCTAAAATACCTGGGGGTCCACCTAACGCCTTCCTACGACTCTCTCTATGCAGCCAACTTTCCCCAACTGCTTGTATCTATCAAAACATCCTTAGCCAAGTGGAGATCTCTGCGGCTGTCGTTGCTTGGTCGTCTCGCAACACTAAAAATGACCGTTTTACCCAAACTTTTGTACCTCTTTGAGACTTTGCCCATCCCTATCCCTGCCTCACTTTTTAAAAAACTCCAGAGTGACCTTTTAAATTTTTTCTGGAACTATAAGAGACACCGGATCAGCAAATCAGTTCTGTACGCCCCCCGTACCCAGGGCGGCCTAGCATTCCCCAATATAGCCAAATACTACCTGGCTGCCCAGTTGCGTCCTGTGGCCTCCTGGTGTACTCTCCACGCTTTTAATCGCTGGACGCAGATTGAGAAGCTGTGGTTAGCCCCCATTCACCCGAACTCCATGCTTTGGAGCTCGGATATTACACATGGGGGGCACACCTCCTGGGCCCCATGGCGCTGCTGCGCACGCTTTGGCGGCGTGCGAAATTTTCGTATCCGCTTACTACTGACTCCTCACCGGTGACCTCATTCCTGTTCACGCCAAATATCCCGGACAGCCTGACCTCGCAGATGTTCCACTTTTGGATGAACAGAGACCTATTTCATTATGGCCACCTGATAGACCCCAGAACTAGATTTTTGAAATCCTTCCAGGACTTACAGAACACCTTTAATCTACCCAAACAGGCCTTCTTTAGTTATCTGAAACTACGGCACTATGCCCATTCATTTGTGGCCAACCTTTGTTTTTCCCCTTTAACTGAATTTGAAAAAATATGTTTGGAGGGCTCTTCCCCACAGGGTATGATATCCCGCACCTACCAGCTTCTGATCGCGTCCCCCTCACCGGACGGGCCAAGACATGCCTATATGGGCAAGTGGGAGCAGGCCCTGGGTGAAACTATACCCCTAAACACGTGGCAGCGTATCTGGTCGCAGGCTTCCAGAAGCTCCATTTGCACACTCTACAAGGAGAACCAATACAAGATCCTATTCCATTGGTATCAGACCCCGGACCTGCTCCACTCCATATACCCACTGACTGACTCCCGTCGCTGGCGCTGCCATAAAGATAGGGGAACGTTACTCCATATCTATTGGACGTGCCCCCTACTTCACCCATACTGGCTGATGGTGCAGTCCTTGCTCCGATCTATCTTTGGCGCTGAGGTGCCCTTGGATCCCAAAATTTATCTGTTGGGTTTACCACCGTCTCCTTCACTAAAAGGTCACAGAAACTATTGTCGCATGTATTAACCGCAGCCCGCTGCCTGGTGGCCCTAAAATGGAAGCAGACGGACCCCCCCTCCTTATCTGAGCTCCACGCCAGGATCAGAGATGTTAAGAGGATGGAATACCTGACGGCCTCCCTGAATGACACCCTTGATAAGCACGACGGAATCTGGGGGCCTTGGGTCCTATTCGAGACTCCCCCAGCCTACTGATGCATGGTTTTTTTTTCTCATGGGGCTACTGCTGCCTGAGGTGGCTGTTTTTTTGGGACAGCCCTGGGCTCTGGGGGCGGGAGGCTGCCTTAACCCTTTTGCACCCTATTTCTATTCTTTCTCTTCTCTTCCTGACTTAGCTTTTCCCTTCTCGGATGCTCCTATTGCTATATGTTGAAGTGACCTGTCACAGGAGACCCGCTATTGCGGCCCTTTTACTCTATAGTAGTTTATTAGGATCTCAGGGGTCATAAACTTTACGAACCGCCACCTACTCTTACCCCTACTCGGGATGCTGGTTTAACTGACAATCTGATGTTGTGATTATTACTGTACTATGCATCATCCTGTGCTCTTTATTGGGAATGCTCTGTTCTCCTTTTTATGCTTTTTTCCTTTTTCCTGTTCGCACGATTCTTCGTGTTCTTGTTCACCTTTCCTATTTTCCTTCTTTCTCTTTAAGTTCCCTTCCTTTTTCTATTTTTGGTCACAGAAAGGTTTGTTAAATTGACCGGTAGCAGGCTGCAGGAATCTAACTCTCCCGGTAACTGAGTGTCATTGTACTGTAATGCATGAGTTGATGCAATGTTGTATTCTTTGCCTTTGCTTACTGTGGTCTGTGACCGCTTACTTTTATTGCCTGTGCCTTATTGTTCCTTCTTTGATTTCTTTGTTTCACTTTAAATTTCAATAAAATGTCAGTTTTCAAAAAAAAATATCCCAAGCTTTGAACATCTCACATCTTCAATCCATTATATGAAAATGGAAAAAGCATGGCACAACTGCAAACCTACCAAGACATGGGTGTCCACCTAAACTGACAGGCATTAATCAGAGAAGCAGCCAAGAGGCCTATGGTAACTCTGGAGGATATGAAGAGATCCACAGCTCAGGTGGGAGAATCTGTCCAAAGGACAACTATAATGCCTTGTACACACGGTCGGAATTTCCGCCACAAAATGTGTGATCGGATCATGTTGTCGGGCAATCCATTGGACTTTTTCCGTCTGAATTTCCGACCCACAAGTTTGAGATCTGGATCTAAAATTTTGCGACAACATAATCCGATCACGTCAATTCTGATCGTGTGTAGCCTAGTCCGATGCACAAAGTGCCACGCATGCTCAGAATAAATTATGAGATGGAAGCGCTCGGTCTGGTAAAACTAGCATTCGTAATGGATATAGGACATTCGTAACGCTACAATGTTAAAAATTGTTTAATGCAGCCCATTCTCTTTTTCTTTATAATGCTAGAAGAATGAAGTTGTTTTGCTGCTCATATTCACACAGACTTCTCCAAAACGTATTTCTTTATTCTTTTTCCTGATTTCATGAATAGAATATTTTTATTCGTCAGATCTCCCGAATCATTTTGGATTGTTATCTTTTCATTTTTTTATTTTTATTTTGTGGTTGCTTTTTTAATCAAGATCTCCTTTTTTTTATTTTGGTCATCTTCGAAAAAAAATTTCTGTGTTTTGTGTGTCAACTTACTACAACATCATTATTATCTTTTTATTTTATTGTTTTATTTTTTAATCTCGAGGAGGTTGTTTGGTGTTGGTATCCCTTGTTAATTTGACTTGACTTTAAATGTAACTGCCTACTCACAAATAAACTGTTCTTTTTTTAAGTAAAACACATAGGCAAGTATTTCTTTAACCAAAAAAAAAACCTTTATTAGGTGTCATAATCAAATAAACAGGAAGGCAACGCTGGAGAAACTGGTGAATTTGGCGAAGCCTTTGGACCCCAGGGCAGACATCAATTATTTAAATGCAAAATTGGTGGCCTGAGGAGTCCATATCTAATGGAGAACAGTCTGGTCCAGAAGTCCAAGAGATCAGGAACAGCAGATGACATCTATGTCTCCATGCTGTGGTCATACAAGAGCCTGCATTTTCTGTCAGACCAGACTGAACCCAGGCCATCACTTTCTGGTCTTCCTTAGACACTTCCCTCCAGTCTTCCTTCCAGGCTGTGGCTCTGCTGTTGTAGTTGTGGCATGAGGTAGAGGAGGAGGAGGGCGATGGTCGACCTCCCGGCTGCCACTTGCCGAAGCCTCCTCCTCCTGGCTGCCACTTGCCACAGCCTCCTCCCGGCTGATGTCTTCCTGTGTATGAAAATGGGACATAGTTTTAGTTTTTTGTTCATCAATCACACAATTTTCAGCTCATGACTGTTGCAAATTGAATGTTAATAAATAGAACAGAGTATCATTCTGAGCCCAGCATTTTTCATTCTTGTCCCAATTATTTTTGGTCACTACTGTCTATTGATATGTAAAACACTTTGTTAAATCAGAACTTACTGATCAATAATAACATCTAGTTAACATCATTAAATGTACGACAATAAATATGTTGAACAATGCTGTACCTGACTCAAGCTCATCCACATGTTGCTGCCTGGAAGGCCCAGGTTGGACATCGGAAGATTCAGCTGGGGGGGAAGGAAGCCTTGAAGGAAGACTGTAGAGTGCTGGCCTGGGTTCCCTCTGGTCTGCCAGAAAATGCAGCCTGTCATAGTACAACATCCTGGGGACATAAATGTCATCTGCATCTCCTGATCTCAGGGAATTCTGGACCTTCTTGCGCTTCCTCAGATACGTACTCCTCAGGCCACCAATTTTGGCCTTCACATAGGTGATGTCTGCCGTGGGAACCAGCGTCTTCACCAAAGTAAGCAGTTTCTCCAGCGCTGCCTTCCTCTTTCTTAGGTCATTAAAACAGGGTTGGTTCACCTGCCACAGGCAGGGCAGCTCCCTGAGCATATCAATGAATATGGCAAGAAAATGTGAGTCTTTGAAGGGATCCATATTCTCTGCAAGGCACAACACAAGACAAACCCTAATGTCAGTCTAAACTCTTCTAATCTTGTCCCAATATAAACCTCAATCTAGAAGCAGTATAGGCCAGTGATGTACCAAGTAAAAATTGTACCTTCGTTAGAACGATTGGCGCTTCTGCTACTCCTTCCTTCTCTCACAGATCATACACACAACGCACGCGTGTTATGCTTTATATACAGTGCACATGTGTGAAACTCCACCTGTCCCTGATGTTCTTTCTAGTCTATTCCCCGCCCCTTCTCTTTCGGTGCAGTGGGGAGAGCACATGGCGGAGACCCAGCAGGTGCGTGCTAATTATTCCAGTAACGAGGAGGACGAGGAAAGCCCAGAGCCAGAAATGTCCCGATCCTGGAGAAGATTTAAGGCCTCAAATATGTCTTTTGTATATATGTTGGAGATTTTGGACATATTGAAGAGGAACGACTATGATGGGAAGTATGGACCTTACCCAAACCCAAATGTCAGAAAGGCCAAGATCATGACTAAAGTTCTGAAGAGTTTGCAGAAGAATTTTGGGGTACGACGATCAAGGATCAACTGAGGAAACGCTGGTCAGACCTGAAACTGAGGGAGCACGATCAGTACAGAAGGATCAATGAAGTTATTTTTTTAAAAAAAGCATACTGCTCCATGTGCTTTTATTTAGTGTTGTAAAATGGCGACTTTCATGTTCATGAGTTCAATCATTCGTAGTAAACATCGTTTGCCCACTTCAAAGACAATGTTTATGAAAGTTGCAGTTAACTACATTTGTTCATTCCTATTTCTAGTCAAAGGAGGTGTGTTGTTTAGAGGGGTTTGTAACTAGAATGAAATGCAAACCTGATGTAAAGGAGAGGACACTCAGTAGCTGTTTACACATCTGGACTCAGGAGCACTAGTCTGGGACACCAGAAAACCCTTTTTATTATGGTGTCCCACACACGTGCTCCAGTGGATACTATAGTGGTGTCTCCATCTGTCAAACTTGCCCAAAACAGGTAAGTATTCCAGCTTTAGAAAGTGTAAAAAATAATGTTTTCAGCTTTGAACTCTGCCAAAAAAGCCAATTGTACGACACTTCAAAGCAATGTTTCGTATTCCTATTTCTGCCCTTAAATATCTGTGTGCTAAAAGTATTCCTTTTTTACAATCTCATAAGGGAGAGAAGACTCGGGACGTCTGAGGACATCAGGGACCTCACAACACACAAAGAAGGGGAAATCCAAAAACCAGAAGCAATGGAGGAGGAGGAAGGAGAGGTCGAGAAAGTGTCTGAGACCACAGCTTCAGGTAATAGATGTATGCCTGCATTTTTATAATACATGGTATGTTTTTTGGTTTATTTTTAGGTGATATGGATGTTGTGGAAGAAGACCAGTGAAAAGTGTCCAGATCCTCATCGGGGAGATAATGGGGTGCAATCGCGATTTAGATAATCTCAAGAAAAAAATCAATGAGGTTCAACAAAAAATGAAGAACAACATTGATGTTTTAGGGAGAATCTGAAACACCCATCTTTTAAAAAACAGTTTTATATTTTGACAAAAGACAAATTTGGAAGATGCACACAGTGCATCAACATGTGCTATCTCCTATCATGGGGGATCAATGTACGCGTTTTGTGGGTACAACCCCTTCCTCGCTACTAAAGTGGCTGAGATGAAGGGGTTGCACCCCCAAAACACGTACATCGATCCCCCATGATGGGAGATAGCACATGTTGACATTAGGCATGGGATCAGAAGGAAAATGCCCAGTTTGAATCACAATTTGTGTGCATCTTCCAAATTTGGCTTTTACAGGGGTGATATCAACCCATCTGATGAAGGCAATATCAACACAGTTTGGACATACTCATGTCTGATATTGTCTTCACTTTTCAAAGTTGAACTTTGTTAGTTCCTCAGTTCTGTATGTTATGCTTTGATACATGCCTGTTTCCTCAAAAACGGCAAGTTATATTAATGTTACCAAAAATAATGATATATACACCAAATATGTTGGTTTGTTGTAAAACACTTTTATAAACGCACATGTGAATGAGCTTTGAGTAAAAAGTTTAATTATCAACAATGTGTGGCTTCCTTTTTCAATGCACAAAAGCAGTATTTGTAGTAAAGTTGTTGTTTTCTGTGACAATGGGTGTTATTTACTAAAGGCAAATCCATTTTGCACTCCAAGTGCAGTTTCAGGTGCACTTTTGCAGTGCACTTGTAGTGCATAGTGGATTTGCCTTTAGTAAATAACACCCATGGTGCTTTTTAATTTTCCACAATCACGCCGTTTTCATGACTCCACACATTTCTGCAATGGTGTTGAAAATGAGGAATATCGTTGTCAGTAATGCACTACATACATTAACAACAAAAACAAGGTGTGTGTATAGCAGACCCACAACATAATAATAATATTATCTGAAGAAGAGACTGTCACCTCATCTCGCACAGAAATTTGGTTTGCACTGTTGAAGAAAAAGGCCCAAAAAACAACCAAAAAAAAGCTAGGAGGCACCTAAAATAAACCCAAGCAGTAAATGAAAACAAATATTATTGCAGCTTGAGAGAGAAATGTATTAAAAATCCCTCTCAGACATTGTCTGGCATATCAATGGCCCCCCTACCGGCAAAGTACTCCATGTATTGGTTTCTGACCTCATGGGCACTTGGGGGGGGGGGGGGGAGCAAGCCAGGACGGCCTACTTCAAGTGCCGTCAGGTTGGCATGTTCTGGAAAGTCTGCCTCAAGCCCAACCAAGGCCACATAGTTTGGAGAGTAATTTTTATTTAAATTGTGCAAAATGCAGCAGGAAAGCACTATATGGTTCAGTTTATATTCCACCATGTGAATGGGTGTCAAAAATAGGCGGAACCAGCTGGCCATTATCCCAAAAAGCTCTGGCCAGCCGGTAATTAAAAACCCTCTGGTCCGGGGTGAGGGTCCTCATCGGGAATGACCGTATAAGATGGTCCCCCAGCGCAAATGCTTTATCCTCGACAAAGACGAAGGGGAGTCCTTCCACATTCTCCTCTGGAGGTGGCAAGCTCAAACTGCCACTCTGGAGCTGCCAGTAGGACTCCGTCTGTGCAATCATTCCACCATCTGACATCCGGCCATTTTTCTCCACGTCCACATACAGGAACTCATAGGTAGCTGACACCACCGCCAACATCACTATACTATTATACACCTTGTAATTATAATACGAGGACCCCAAGTTGGGGAATTAGACAATGCGGATGTGTTCCCATCAATTGCACCTCCACAATTGGGAAAGTCCCAACGGGTGGCAAAGTGAACCACAGTCTGCCATTCCTGTGGAGTTGAAGGAAACTGTGGAGTCAAACATGAAAAAAATTTGTCATTTTGCACATCAACATTGCAAGCAGATTAAACACAAACATTTTTGGCCTACATCAGTATAACATTTTTGGAAATGAGTATTTAAAGCCAAAAGTATAAGGTCCCCTTATTCGATTCCTCACCCTGTCTGATGGCCCATTGCAAAAAATTAGGGGGGGGGGGGATGTTTTGTCAGGTAACCCTCTACACTTCATTGAGAGCTGGATTCATAAATAATGTGTGATACTTTGGCCAGCCCCTCCTTACTTACACTATTGGCAGCCCACTGGACAGGTAAGAAGAGTCATAATCCTCCCCCCAAAAAAAAACACTGAACAAATCGAAGCACATTTTTACATTCTGCTATTACCTATCAAGATAATAATAGAAGAAAAAACTTTAAACAGTAGCATTTGAAAGAATTGAGGCAGGCCCTTGCACTACATGCTTTGGTGAATTCATCCATAAGGTAGGTAGGTAGGTATAGTGTGTATGGGTTTGGCAAAGTCAGCAGATAGAGGATTGCTATCAGCTGACTTAGCAGTTGGGGGAAGGGGGTTCCTAATGCGTTTGGCTCACCAAAAAAAGGCTCTGGCACTCTGCATGAATTTAAGGACACACATAACATTTGTACAAATTTTAGGGGGTGTTTAGGGGAAAGCACTACTATGGAACTGACAATAAACTTTGCTAAGTGACTAGGCTATAGGTTTTTATGGGCCCAGAAGAGCATGCTGGGGAGGTTAGTGAAGGCAAATATGCATGAAGGACAAAAAGGAACTTAAAAAGCTTCCAGCATGCATGAGGACAAAGGGGCACAGCATATTACAGCACATTCCAATCATGGTAATTAGGAAATGATGAAAGAAGTACAATACATTAGAAAACATTAAATACATAGAATGTGATGTTAAAGGAGAAAACTTACCTTAATATAGTTCTTCTGCAGGACCTGAATGATGGCAGAACAAGTCTCTGGAATAATTATCCCCAGAGCCTAGGGGAGATGCCTGTAGAGAACTTGAGTTCCTGAAGGCTTCTCCCTGTTGCCAAGTACTGCAACGTGGCAACTAGCCTCTGCTCCGGAGTGATGGCTTGCCTCATGCAGGTATCCTGCCTGCTGATATAAGGGGTCAGCAAAGCCAACAGACTGTGAAAAATGGGGTCCGTCATCCTGAGATAATTCCTGAAATCATCAGGATTATTCTCCCGGAACTCACGAAGCAAAGGCATGTGTGAGAATTGGTCACGCTGGAGCAACCAATTCTTACTCCGTGAACTCCTCCTCACCCTGTTCATGGACTGGGTTTGTGTCAAAACTAAAAGCCCAACACCAAGCCCCTGCACAGCACGAAATCTACGATGAGTATATACATGCAACATGGCTTCAAAACGGTCAGCTGGTCAGAACGGACTATCAGAAAGCACCAATAAACAGCAAGGCCTGAAAGAACGAACTGAAAATCATCAATGAGCGGACAATAAGCACCTAAAATCAAAGAGTAATATATAAATATAGCACGCAATGACAAACTAATGCGAACTGACTACATGCACTGATAAGCAAAAACGCACTGAGATCAGCAGAAGGAGCCCAAAGGGTGCCGCACTTCCCTTTTATAGTACATAGTTAGTGAGGTTGAATAAAGACACCAGTCCATCCAGTTCAATCTGAGTGAGTGTCTACAATCATCCATATCCCTATACATTGCACATTCACATCAGTCCCTATGCTCAAGGAGCCCACAATCTAAGGTCCCCATTCATATACTAGGGCCAATTTTGGACAGAAGCCAATTAACCTACCAGCATGTCTTTGGACTGTGGGAGGAAACCCACGCAGGCACAGGGAGAACATGCAAACTTTAGGCAGGTAGTGTCGTGGTTGGCATTTGAACCAGCAACCCTTTTTACTGCTAGGTGAGAGTGCTAATCACTACACCACTGTAATAGTCCTGTTGTACGCGTTGTACGTCACCGTGTTCTTGACGATCGGAAATTCTGACAACTTTGTGCGACCGTGTGTATGCAAGACAAGTTTGAGCCAACAACCGGCAGAAAAAATCAGATGGATTTTGTTCCTGGAATGTCCAACTGTGTACAAGGCATAAGTTGTGCACTCCACAAATCTGGCCTTTATGAAAGAGAGGCAAGAAGAAAGCCATTGTTGAAAGAAAGCCATAAGAAGTCCCATTTGCAGTTTGTGAAAAACCATGCGGGGGACACAGCAATAGAAAAAGGAAGTAATGGCTCAAAGACTAACCATACATTATAGCAGCAATCAAATGAGATAAAATAAATGATAATATATGACAGTGATGGCGAACCTTGGCACCCCAGATGTTTTGGAACTACATTTCCCATGATGCTCCACTACACTGCAGAATGCATGAGCATCATGGGAAATGTAGTTCCAAAACATCTGGGGTGCCAAGGTTCGCCATCACTGATATATGATGTTTAAAAATAATAATATTTGATGTTTAAAAATTGTTAAAAAGTCCCAGCAATGAGAGATGAGGAAATAAAATTGAGCTATTTTGCAAAGAAGAATGGGCAAAAATTTTACTCTCTAGATGTGCAAAGCTGGTAGTGACATACCCATAAAGACTTGCAGCTGTAATTGCAGTGAAAGGTGGTTCTACAAAGTACTGACTCAGGGGGGCTGAATACAAATGCACGCCACACTTTTCACATATTTATTAAAAAATGTTGAAAACCATTTATAATTTTCCTTTCACTTCACAATTATGTGCCACTTTGTGTTGGTCTATCACATGCAATCCCACTAAAATACATTTATGTTTTTGGTTGCAACATGACAAAATGTTGAAAATATCAAGGAGGTATGTATACTTTTTCAAGGCACTGTAGTTGTTGCATAATGTACAAATAAGCTGTGAATATTTGCACAGTATGGAGAGCCCTCCACAGCCAGGAGAAGTTAGTTTCACTTTAAGGGAATCAACAATTCAGTTGGATTTAAACTATAGTTGCCATTGCAAAATTCCTCAGGCAAAGTAAGACAATAAAATGCAGAACCTCAGGTCAGTTTCCTTAATGGCCTGTTCAGAAATGCTGAGGTTTCAAACATGACTAATATTTAGTTTATAGACATGGTGAAATTATACAAGCCACATGACCTATGGTTTGTGGTTAAGTAATGTAATATGTGGAGTTTTCTTGGCCGAAATAAAGTTGTAAGTTAGAACATCTGGAGTCCATGCATAGCAACCAACATTTTGTTCTGCTTTTATGTTCTTTTAAAAAAAAATAAAAATAAAGAATTTTAATGTACTTTTATGAAAACAGGAAAATGTGAGTTCATTTACAAAGTAAACTATACTTTGCAGACTTATCTGTCTACAGCCATTGCAGGCGTTATCTGATATGTGAGCTTTTACAGATATTCAAAATTAAAATAAAAGCAAGAGGATTACAAACCATGCAACTCTACTTTATGTGTACAAAACCATAAAAACTAATAATAGTTTCCCAGCAACAGAATTACATTGATAGAAATATGCTTAATGGTTTTAATGATACAACTCCAGGTTTTCTGGTGTGGCGAGCAAATGCAACATTTATTGGATGTAAGGGCACATGGCCAAACTGTCATCTGTGCACTATATTTAAAATCTTTCTAAATGCAATCTTTTGTAAACTGTTTCTAATAGTCACACCTCCTGGTCTATCCCATTGTTCCTGCACTGTGAAGGTGCCACACAATGTTTCTACGTTGGCCCCAAATTTCAAAAGTTTGCTGCAGGGTAAATGCAGTGTTATGCCCCAAAGTGTGTTGCCGATTCTCTGGTACTTAAAAATATTTGTGGTTATTGCCTCTCACATAATACACTCTAAATTTGATTTCAAGATAAAACCTGCCTTGTCTCTACCTTTTATATTGCTTCCTAATCAAGCTGTTAATATGCTGACTAGCCTCTGTACAATATTTAAGGCTAATTTGTTTCAAATAAGCCACTGATTAGAAAAGCAATTTTATTTTTGTCTATGGACCCCTCATAATAATAGATTAATCCCAAAACTACTGGGTATAACCCCTAAAATTTAAATGGGACTATTAGTTACCACATAACTACATGAACATGATCCTGTTTCTAAGTCGTACAATAATAAAAATATTTGACTACTTTACCCCCTTAATGACCAGGCCATTTTTTTCGATAAGGCACTGCATCACTTTAACTGACAATTGCATGGCTGTACAATGTTGTACCCAAACAAAATTTAAGTTTTTTTCACACATAAATAGAGCTTTATTTTGGTGATGTTTTTAAAACATTTTCCTATAATAAATACCCCCAAAGAAAAAAAAAATGTTTAGGCCAATATGTATGCTTTTACATATTTTTGGTTAAAAAAAAAACGCAATAAGCGTATATTGATTGGTTTGCGCAAATGTTATAGAATCTACAAAATAGGGGATATATTTATGGCATTTTTATTATTATTATTTTTTTTACTAGTAATGGCAGTGATCAGCAATTTTTAGCAGGGCTGTGACATTGCGGCAGACAGGTCAGACACTTTTGACACTTTTTTGGAACCAGTGATATTTATACAGCGATTAGTGCTATAAAAATGCACCGATTACTGTATAAATAGCCCTGGCAGGGAAGGGGTTAACACTAGGGGGTGATAAAAGGGGGTAAATGTGTCCTTTGGGAAGTTTTTCTAACTGTGGGGGGAGTGGAATGATTGGGAGTACAGAGAGACCGCTGTTCCTAATCACTAGGAAAAGATGATCACTCTGTACTCCCCTGACATATTCAAGAGAGAGGAGCTGGGGGAGACATGAGGCAGGACTGGGACTTGGGAGATGTTTTGGGGAGGGGCTTAAGACAATTTCAGCTATACATTGGCTGAGGAGGCAGCAGGAGGCGGGCCGCTCTGCCCCCCATTGCCTCTTTAGCCAGTAGGTACACATGGTTCACTGTCCATCACTGCAGAGCCTCATGCTTCCTGTGTTGGTTGGACAGAATTCATCTACTGCAGAGATTGAGGTAAGAGAGGATAAAAAAAATAAGTGTTTCCTTGAAGCTGCTATAATGTACATTTCATAGCCTATGCACCCCCCCCCCCCCCCCCCGCTCCCTGTTAATAACAGGACTCTTTTGGGCTCACATGTAAGATTTTCTACCCTTTGAGTCCTTTGCTGTGTCCTGTCCCCAGGCCTGCCCCCCTATCAGCTCCTGGACAGAGTTTACCCCATTGAATTGATTCTTATTTTTTCTGCGGTGATCTGCCATCTAGTCACCCTGGTCAAACTTTTGTGTGCATTGTTTTTTTTGCACTTCTACTTATATATGCAAAAATACTATGGGTGGATCCTGATGAAGTGGACGTTGCTCTATGAAACACGTAGAGACCCCAGCTTGCATCAATTGAAAAGTTGACTGTTTATGTGTCACTTTCACTAATGTATGTATATCATGCATGTTTTTATGACACATGGAGTGTCAATTTTGTTGTGTTTTAAACTTTATAATAAATAAATTGTATACTTTTTTATCACATGGTTATTACTTCATTTTTGGCACAACTCTTCAAAGTCCCAGGGGCAAAACAATTTTCCTTTTTGGTTTGTACATCTGTAAAAGTGCAAGTAAGTAAGTGAGTAAGGCTTTTTTGATCAACAGGTAATACTGTATACTTTATTGTGTGTTATGGAGAGTGCCACAGCAAGAGAAGAGTACATTTGAGTACATACAGAATCTGTTGTAACTAGAGGAAAGACAGTGAATGGCACATGGGGATATATCTGAAATCAATGATGGCGGGCATTTAGTGCTAAATACACCAAGTGGTATACAAAAGTTGGGTTTTTCCTCAGTCTTCTAGGCTCTATTTATTTTTAGGTGGCCTGACTGCAATACACAAGTACGCAAACACTATATGTAACACAGTATACTGTAGGTAACAAACTGCAAAATTGTATGGATTTTCTGCATAGTGAATTATTTGATTGTAGATTTCAATTTCACTTGACATGAACGTTGTTAAGTGATTTTTTTTTTAATAAGGTTGTAGACTAAACTCCCGTCATAAGTAAAGGTATATAAGAAATTAAACTTTCACCACTTTTACATTATAGTATAATCAACTGATGAAACAATATATTGAAAACATGTTCCGAATTGTAGAAAAAAGTGAAAATTCACTAGGATAGCCCAAGACAAGTCCATTTACAGTTTTGTTTGGCAAAGAAAGCTCAATTTCCAGCCAACTGCAAATATCTAATTTCATAAAAGTCTGGGGAGGCAACACTAAAAAGATTTCCTGGGATCAGTGATACAGGCATCTGCCAGGGAGAGTTTCGTAGACTTAAACAGATGTGTGAGAAATGACGTGCAGGAAATTGCATTCAGCGAACATGTGGTAGGCAGAAAATGAATTAAAAGGTAAAATACCTTATACACAAAATAAAACGCCAAAATATTATATTTAGTAAAATATCTTTATTGTTATTGATATAAAGGTTGTGACTTTATTTATTCATGGAATGCAAAATTAAATGAAATGTGACACTATATTGTAATAACTTCAACAGTTCCTTAAAGAATCTAAAACAAAATGCAAAAATGTAATATATTGCAGTTTACCACTCCTTAGATAAGAAGCCTGCATAGTTTTTTTTTTGCCCCTTTTATTTTTATTTTCATTTATTGATCCTGCCATTAACACACTTCTCCACTATACCTATGGAAGAAGACTTGGTTGCTACCCCAGCAGGACTTTCTGATTTTGTTGCTCTTTATTGACATGGAAGCTTATGGGATCATTACTGTATTACACAACAGGGCCAAGGGATCTAACCCTTAGGGACTTTCAAGGTGCGGATATATCATAATAGAAACAATATCAAACAGAATGAAATAGCGTAAAAATAACACCAATTTTTATTATATACAAGAAATACAAAACAATGTAAAAAATAAGTAAAGACACTTCTTTGTTTAAGAATTGTGATACAGTTTATGGAGCTTATAAAATTTACCACTCAACATGTTTCGCTCTGAAAATGAGCTTCCTCAGGAGTAGTTGGTATATCTAGTGGATAAACTGTAAATTAAATAGATACATACATGAATCAAAGTAAATTGAGTACATGCATAGGTATAATTCATGTTAACTAACATTAAGGCAAAGGTAGTTTAAAGTTATAAGATACAATGAAATACATACAAAGATCAAGAAAAGAGCATTGAAACACGTTTATAATATAGACAATATATATCCAAAATGTGATCACACCTACACACCATATTGGTAATACACCTGTGCGTCCCATGCGACTAAGTTCTAATATATTGGGATCAAAGTCCGAACCCAAAAATTTATGCAAAGGCGGTCCATATCAGAGGTCATAGGAAAGCTGCCAAAACTAGGACCTAAACAAACATAGAAGGTCTCAGTGTATGTACACATATAGATAGTACTCCATTCAAACATAGGCAGATATGCCATTACCTAAATCTAGTAGAGATGTAGGGTCAACCTCAGCTCATATGAACTTGCTGGTTCAAATTCAATAGTTGAAACTTAATTTGTGCAATGAAAAGCAAATGCACAGGAACCCCTGCAATATTGATTGAATGAATTAGAAAATAAATCAATAAGGAAAAAAGAAAAACATCAACCAAAAGGCAGATATTATCCTTGGTACATGGTGTCTACCCATATAGGAGACAGCCACTACCCATTGAACGTACCTGACAATCGGTGAACAAAAAGTTCTGCTGGAAGCGCGATAGAGTCTGCTGGGTCACAGAGTTCAGTCTCCTCCAGTTGCAAACAACAGACAGGCAGAGCAATGGCGGTCTGAATGACCGCATTTAAGCAGCCCACCCAGCCCGGTGATCTCTGACGTCACCACCGGGCTGCGGACAATCATTAAGGGAACAGCTGAGTGGGGGAGGAAGGGCCGAAAAAGACGTTGAAACGGCGTTAAATACACATATAATAAGTGTGTTCACATGGCATTGAATGATGTTGAATAGTTAAATAGAGGAGTATGGCGAAATGTACCCTAATGGCATTGAATGGCATCGAATTTTTCGCTCACGAGATAGAACAAAATGGCGCCTAATCTGCACTGATATTTGGGAGTTCCCATATCTTATAGTAGTCAATCGAAAAAGTGAAGTGAGAAAATCACATCAGCAATGCCAATACTGAAACGAAACATCTCAAACCAAGAGAGACAACCTCCCCCGGAAATATTTACATAAGAAGTCCAACAGTAAGAGCAGAAAATGAGAACCAAAAGACCCCAGAAGATCGGTATACCATTCTAGCTCCTCTTAAATAATTGAAAATTTGAATCTAGCTGGGGACTATCAGCCTGCCAATGCTAGATTACCACAAAGGTGTTAGATTCGTCTTTTTTAAACGGCCCTACATCCCAACACCCCCACTTAACAGACTAGTCCCTATTATAAGGGCAAACCGTCTAAGGAAATGGCTGACCCCTCATTACCTGACAGAATGCCCGGGTTGTCTGTATGACCTCACATTGAATAAGGGACGCGTGCCTGCATCAATTTATAAAATAAATAAAGAAATATGGGTTTATTCGGTGGGGTATATAGATCACATTGAGGAGAAGAAAAAAAAAAAACGTTACGTTGGTAAAACTAAAAGACAATTCTTCTGCAGAATCAGAGATCACGTTTCTCTCATAGCCAAAAAACGTATGGAAACACTAATAAGTCGCCACATTGGCTTGAACCATGGCTTTGATAGTAAGAAAATGCATTTCTTTGCATTAGAGTATGTCCCCCCGGGCCCCGGGGGGGCAATTATGATAGAATTCTGCTGCAACGAGAAACCAAATGGATATACGAATTATCTGCCTTGCAATATCCTGGATTAAACAATGCGATAAGTTTTAAATGTTTTTTGTAGAGAGGGGTTTTTTTTTTTTCTTCTCCTCAATGTGATCTATATACCACACCGAACAAACCCATATTTCTTTATTTATTTTATAAATTGATGCAGGCATGCGTCCCTTTTTCAATGTGAGGTCATACGGACAACCCGGGCATTCTGTCAGGTAATGAGGGGTCAGCCATTTCCTTAGAATGTTTGCCCTTATAATAGGGACTAGTCTGTTAGGTGGGGGTGTTGGGATGTAGGGCCATTTAAAAAAGACGAATCTAACACCTTTGTGGTAATCTAGCATTGGCAGGCTGATAGTCCCCAGCTAGATTCAAATTTTCAATTGTTTAAGAGGAGCTAGAATGGTATTCCGATCTTCTGAGGTCTTTTGGTTCTCATTTTCTGCTCTTACTGTTGGACTTCTTATGTAAATATTTCCGGGGGAGGTTGTCTCTCTTGGTTTGAGATGTTTAGTTTCAGTATTGGCATTGCTGATGTGATTTTCTCACTTCACTTTTTCGATTGACTACTATAAGATATGGGAACTCCCAAATATTAGCGCAGATTAGGCGCCATTTTGTTCTATCTTGTGAGCGAAAAATTCAATGCCATTCGATGCCATTAGGGTACATTTCGCCATACTCCTCTATTTAACTATTCGACATCATTCGATGCCATGTGAACACACTTATTATATGTGTATTCAATGCCTTTTCAACGTCTTTTTCGGCCCTCCACCACTCAGCTGTTCCCTTAAGGATTGTCCGCAGCCCGGTGGTGACGTCAGACGCCACCGGGCTGGGCGGGCTGCTTAAATGCGGTCATTCAGACCGCCATTGCTCTGCCTGTCTGTTGTTTGCAACTGGAAGAGACTGAACTCTGTGACCCAGCAGACTCTATCGCGCTTCCAGCAGAACTTTTTGTTCACCGATTGTCAGGTACGTTCAATGGGTAGTGGCTGTCTCCTATATGGGTAGACACCATGTACCCAGGATAATATCTGCCTTTTGGTTGATGTTTTTCTTTTTTTCCTTATTGATTTATTTTCTAATTCATTCAATCAATATTGCAGAGGTTACTGTGCATTTGCTTTTCATTGCACAAATTACGTTTCAACTATTGAATTTGAACCATATTCATATGAGCTGAGGCTGACCCTACATCTCTACTAGATTTAGGTAATGGCATATCTGCCTATGTTTGAATGGGGTACTATCTATATGTGTACATACACTGAGACCTTCTATGTTTGTTTAGGTCCTAGTTTTGGCAGCTTTCCTATGACCTCTGATATGGACCGCCTTTGCATAAATTTTTGGGTTCGGACCTTGATCCCAATATATTAGAACTTAGTCGCATGGGACGCACAGGTGTATTACCAATATGGTGTGTAGGTGAGATCACATTTTGGATATATATTGTCTATATTATTAACATGTGTTTCAATGCTCTTTTCTTGATCTTTGTATGTATTTCATTGTATCTTATAACTTTAAACTACCTTTGCCTTAATGTTAGTTAACATGAATTATACCTATGCATGTACTCAATTTACTTTGATTCATGTATGTATCTATTTCATTTACAGTTTATCCACTAGATATACCAACTACTCCTGAGGAAGCTCATTTTCGGAGCGAAACATGTTGAGTGGTATATTTTATAAGCTCCATAAACTGTATCAAACTTCTTAATCAAAGAATGTGATTAAGTGTTTTTACTTATTTTTTACATTGTTTTGTATTTCTTGTATATAATAAAAATTGGTGTTATTTTTACGCTATTTCATTCTGTTTGATATTGTTTCTATTATGATATATCAGCACCTTGAAAGTCCCTAAGGGTTAGATCCCTTGCCCCTGTTGTGTATTTTCGTATATATTTGGGGATGTGGTGCTAAAAATCATCTAGGTATACCTCCTTTTTGTATATTGTTGTCATTACTGTATTAGTTTACTCAAGAAAGATATAATTGTTTTTACTTCAAATTCATCTCACTGGAAGTGAAAGGACACTGCATTTCTGCCAAGATCAACTGGTATTTTCTGTACTTGCCATAAAGCCTGAAAAATAAAAACAAATGCAGCCACCATATCTAAGGACTGTTGAGCTGCTGTATGTTACATTTTTGTTTTTAGGTTTAGTTATCCTTTATGAGAAGCAGGCTAGGACAAATTTCAATTTTCACTATGTTGTATTTTATTAAATGATTATTATAACAAAGGTGGGCAGAGGAGGGATTTGGGATCAGTTAATCTCAGACATGGAATACCCATGTAAAGTCCACAGTAAGGGCAGCCTATATGGTATAGGAAACTGCAGTTCATCAGTATCCCACTATGGGGAACACAATTAGGCTACTTGCACGTTGGGCTTTATTCTGGCTGGAGTTTTTGTATGCCAAGAAGGCACAGGTGCAGCATCCAGTCCTGCTGCCTGCAGTTTTTTAAATTCTATGACAGCATGATATACACTGTGGCTAGATACTGTACTGAGTGGCACTTGTATTTCAGGGACGTTTGCCCAGAATGCGTGTGTTGTACATTCTAAGCATACAGTACATCCCTGCATGCAGAGTGCCACTTGGTACAGCATACAGCAGCAGCCTATTTCAGCCTGTCATTATATGGGCTGGGGTCATTATTCCAACCTGCCACTGACCACCAGTGCTTTTGTCTCAACAGTTGCTGGTTGTTAAGTAGCCACTGACTATTTTATGAATTCCACCTTTAGAGTACGCTAAAAAGCATGTAATGTAATGTAATTATATTGTGTCATATAACAAAAATGATGTGCTGTTTGACTTCCACTTACTCACAGTAATTAAAGCATACTGTGTGGGTATAAGGTCTGTTGTAGCATGTGGATGCTATGTATGTAGCATATGTATGCTACTTTAAGATCTAGCATAAGTTGGTTGCACTCACTATGTGGAAGAGAACAACGAGGTAAGAGTGCCTACTATCAGTCCAGATATCTGTGCCAGTGGTTGCTGACACTTCCCCAGGAGAAACCAGGAACACCAGACAGCTGGCAGATTTGGCTGGCGATAGGCTGCAGATGCATGGCAGGAAGCTGGCACCAAGTGAGTTTGCTGGACTGAAGGAGCTACGGCAGGCAGATTGAGAAGGATGCAGGGTCAGACAAGCTGGGTCAGTAACAAACAGGCAAATCAGGCAGAGGAGTAGTCAGGTCACCGGCCAATGTTAGCAATGGAGAAGCAGAAAGCAGAATTGGGGGAGGAGTCGAGGTCAGGACTGGCAGCTGACAAACGTGGTCAGAAGCAGGCAGGGTTAGTATCAGAGGTCAGATACAGGAATCAGGAATAAGCACACCAAACATTGTAGACAAAATAGCAACTAGCCAGTGCTGTAGCCTCGTTGAAATAGTCAGTTTGGTGCCAGTATTGGTAATAGGTGCACGTCTGTGGATATCTGTTTGGCCAATTTCCAGCCTGCGCATACCTATGCACCTGGAAACTTCATCTGCACTATGGGCAAGCCTTCCCTGACAGGAGCACAATGTGCCACTTTAATATGGAATGAGGGAAAGATGTGTGTTTTCATTTCTTTTTTACACTAACAAATTCCTATTTATTGATGAATCTAATTTTGATGGCTTAGCCTTAGGTAGTAGTATTAACAAAATTATTTGCTTTGGGTGCCCGATATGCTGGGTACGTCACTCTTTTTCTAAGCTTTGGGATAGGGGAACCTTTGCCCTATGGGCCTGCATCCTCCATTGTTTATAATATCAATGATTATCTTTAGGAAATGTTGTCACCAGCTTTATGGTGAAAGGAAGGACAGGGAGATGGGCATTTATACATTTATACATGGTGCCCATACATAAAATGTACAAATGGTCCAAATTGCCAGCTCAGCTAGATGTCACTATAGCTAAAGGAGTTGTAAAGGCAGAAGTTTTTTTTTTATCTTAATGCATTCTATGCATATCCTTGAAATTGTCCACATTTTGTCATGTTACAACCAAAAAATTGTATATATTTTATTGGGATTTTAAGTGATAGACCAACACAAAGTGGCACATAATTGGATATAGTTATAGTTGAAGGAAAATGATAAATGGTTTTCAATTTTTTTTACAAATAAATATGTGAAAACTGTGTTATGCATTTGCATTTAGCCACTTTGTAGAACCACCTTTCGCTACAATTGCAGCTACACGTCTTTTTGGGGATCTCTCTGCCAGGATTGGATTTAGGTCTGGACTTTGACTGGCCCATTCTAACATGAAGATGTTTTGATCTAAACCATTTAATTGTAGCTCTGGCTGTATATTTATGGTTGTTGTCCTGCTGAAGGGTGAACCTCTGCCCCAGTCTCAAGTCTTTTGCAAATTCTAACAGGTTTTCTTCTAAGATTGCCCTGTATTTGGCCATCAACTCTGACCAGCTTCCCTGTCCCTGCTGAAGAAAAGCATCCCCACAACATGATGCTGCCACCACCATGTTTCACGGTGGGGATGGTGTGTTCAGAGCGATGTGGAGTGTTCGTTTTCCACCACACATACTATAAGAAAAAAAGATTTGCACCTTCTTCCACATGTTTGCTGTTTCTCTCACATGGCTTCTCGCAAACTACAAATGGGACTTCTTATGGCTTTCTTTCACCAATGGCTTCTTCCTGCCACTCTTCCATAAAGGCCAGATTTGTGGAGTGCACGACTAATAGTTGTCCTTTGGACAGATTCTCCCACCTGAGCTGTGGATCTCTGCAACTCCAGAGTTACAATGGGCCTCTTGGCTGCTTCTCTGATGAATGCTCTCTTTCTCCAACCTGTCAGTTTAGGTGGATGGCCAGGTCTTGGTAGGTTTGCAGATGTGCCTTTTTCTTTCCATTTTCCGATGATGGATTGAACAGTGCTCTGTGAGATGTTCAAAGCTTGGGATATTTTTTTTATAACCTAACCCTGCTTTAAACTTCTCAACAACTTTAACCCTCACCTGTCTGTTGTGTTCCTTGGCCTTTATGATGCTGTTTGTTCATTAAGGTTCTCTAACAAATCTATGAGAGCTTCAAAGAACAGCTGTATTTATACTGAGATTAAACTACACACATTTGGCTTCTGAATGCAATAGGTTACACTCGATTTTAATTAGGGGTATCAGAGTAAAGGGGGCAAAATACAAAAGATGCCACACTTTTCATATATTTATTTGTAAAAAATGTTAAACCATTTATAATTTTCCTTCCACTTTACAATTATGTGCCACTTTGTGTTGGTCTATCACATAAAATCCCAATAAATACATTTACGTTTTTGGTTGTAACATGAAACATTTTGGAAAATTTCAAGGGGTTTGAATACCTTAATAAGGCACTGTAGACAGTCTCAAGGCACCCTATTTTAAAATGTAAAAAACTATGTTAGTTTTACATAATGTGGCAGCATCGATATATGGAGAACACCCAACATTGGAGGTGATTTATTCTTCCATAGCAAGTACACTATTGCACACTATTACCATTTAGTATTCTAATGTTTCTCCTCTTCATCAGTTTCTCTCCATCACTCAGCCAATGTGACCCCAGCGTTGACAGACAGGGGCAGGGGAGGGTTAAACAAGGATGCTGTGCAGGCGATCAACATCCTTCTTATCAACACTGATGACATCACTGGTTGTTAGGATGCCTTTGGCTGGAAGGATGAAATAGTGCACAATACATACCTGTGGCTTTGTGTAACTAAAAGGCAGACTTGATCTACCTGTTGGCTTGTATACATTTTTGGGTAATCTTTTGTAATTTTTTAGGCAAGTAAAAAATAGAATGTATAGTACTACTGCATGTACTGTATAATATACTATAGTTTACCATAACAATATCTCTATTTCCATTTTGTTGTATCCTAGCTACAAACATGCTTTAAATATTTCACAACAAGTGAAGCAATACAAAGAGAACAGGATACTTGGTACAACAGACATATATCAGGAATATGAAATGTTGCGGTAACATATTATTTAATGTGCTTTCTGATTTGCTCTAGTAGTAACTTTTTTAGGTATATTTTCTGTTTGCATAATTGAAAAACATAACTACTCATTAAATGACCCCATGTTTTAAAAAAGTCAATTTTATTGCATTTGTAACATATCTCATGACATTCTCTACACTCCAAGTATAAGCATTTTTCCTCACTGATGGGTTCAGAAACACCGACAATATTTACTGACTCGTCATCATATTTAAAGCCTAAAATTATTGTAAAGTATTCGTTTTTTTTCTCTAAAAATGACAAACAGGGTATACTTACCTGCTTTGTGCAGTGGATTTGCACAGAGCAGCTTGGATCCTCCTCTTCTCGGGTGCCTCTTCTGTGCTCCTGGCCCCTCCCTCCTGTTGAGTGCCCCCAACAGCAAGCAGCTTGCTATGAGGGCACCCGAGTTGAGTCAGAGCTTTCTGTGTCCATTCAGACAAGAAGAGTTGAAGACGTGTGACGCGACTTGCATGCTGGGACGCGGTGGCCATTTTGTGGGTTGGAAACGCTGGACGTTTCCTACAATGCCTTTTCTGCTGAAATGTGAGTGCCAAACTTTAGCTTTTCATCAATAAACTAACATTTGGATGTCTGCACTATGAGGAGTCTCTTTTTTCTCTTAACTGGGTATTGAGACTGTGAAGGAGATACAGAGTCATCCCCGTGCTGCTGAGGAGCTGTGAATGATTTATATCCATTCTTGTTAACATCTACCTATGGGTAAGAGGCAGTGTGTTTGGGTGACGGTTCACTTATTTGATACCTCAGGACACATCCCTTTGGCTTATTTTGGACTTTTTTAAAAGTGGATTACATTTATATGTTTTTGCTAGTTGAGTCTGTACCAGCAATATATTTTGGGTTCATGTTGGACTTTTTTCAAGTGCTTCATCATTTTCTAAATATTTTGTTTGTGTTTTGTCCATGCATATTGTGATAGCTGCTGTTTAATACTCATTTTAATTTAAGATATCATATGCTCCCAGCCCAACAAATTTGGGTTTTTCTACATTCAGACACAGAGCCTGGTTTGGCCCCATCCCCTCTCTCTCCTGATTGGCTGACTTACTTTGTTTGACAGCAGCTGGAGCCAATGGTGCCCCTGTTGTGTTTCAGTCAATCAGGAGGAAAATCCCAGATGGCCGATGCAATCGTGGACAGAGATAGGGCTCAGGTAAGTATTAGTGGGGCTGAGGGGGGCTGCTGCACACAAAGGGCTTTTTATCTTAATGCATAGAATGCATTAAAGCCACATACACCTATCAGTTTTTCTGCTGAGTTTTTCCATCAGGTTTACCAAAAACATGTAGTAGAAGGGCCTTCTTGATTGCATACACATTGAAACTCCTAAGGTTTGACCTCATATTATATGGTTTTGGTAAATCTGAAGGAAAAACTCAGCAGAAAAAAGCTGATAGTGTGCATAGGGCTTAAGATAAAAAATAATTCTGACTTTACAGACACATTAAATCCAGGTTTGATTGAACTATTTCCTAATAGGTGTGCTTGCTCTCAGCGCTGTATAAACTGTACGTAGCATCAGATACAAGCAGTATACAGCGCTGTGTTCTGGCAGTGGGATGGAGACCTCCTAGACCCATTCCATTCCCAGAAGAAAATTGAGCCAGAATGAGTGCTGCCATTTAGAGGAAGCTTGTTTTTTTTTTCCCTGAATAATGACAAGGCTTCCTCTGATTGGCTGAGGTGAAGAGCATGACATCGTCCACCAGCTCCTCCACCTCAGCCAATCAGAGCAAGCTCTGTATTGATTCAGAAAATAAAACGTTTCCTGTGAATGGCTGAACAGGGCTGAGCCTGGCTCGATTTTGTTATGGGAACAGGACAGGAAGTCTCCCTCCTGCTGTCGGAACACAGCACTGTATACTGTAAGCAGCTGATGCTACGTACAATTTATACAGCGCTGACAGCAAGTGTACCTGTTAGTTAAGGAAATAGTTTGTTTGGACCAGCTTGGTCCGAACAAATTATTTAAAGTTCATTTAAAACTGGAGTTAGGCTTTAAGAAACATTCAGCATGGCAACTGTGACACTAGTCGTATTTGATTTGTCATTATGTAGCCACCACAAAAATGTCTGTTTGCTAATCTGTGTACATCAATATTTTTTATTTGTTTTGTTTTTTGGTCACGTAAAACACTTTTTAAGAGTGAATGTATATACTGTATATATTTCTGAGGCTTCATAAATTGGTTATAATTATACAAATGTGAAATCTAAGAGTAAACTATATGTTACAGGAAATCTGTCAGGCATTTCCTACATGTTTTACTGCACTTCCTCTGGGGACCTTCTTACTAGAAGTTGACATCTCTTTGAACCTCAAGTCCCCCTGTGGCCATCATTTCACTCCAGTTTGCAGACCCACCGCACAGGCATTTTTTTTTAAAAGGGCAACATTATATGAGCTGCAAAATAATATGTGTCTTGAATAGACCCCTGAAGAGCGGCTGTAAAAATAAGGGCATATTATCTGACAATTTTAAAACATGGTATTTACATTAAATCCCTTCTAAGTGCATGGTGATGTTTCTTCAGTGAAATGAGAAGCGGAATGGCTTTCTCTGCGTCTGCCATAATAGCATTAGTAACGATCCCAGTGGATGCAGGAAAATCTGCGATCATGATTTAGCCAATGATGGAAAACAATGTGATCATTAATCTTTTACTTATGAATCAAAATTTCTTGGCAATTTTTTTAAGCAAATGTTTTTACAAACATGTGCTGTGTGTGTGTCACAAACGTATGTTCGCTTTCTCGTTATTCATCTTAGCTATAAGAGAATGTAAACACACCTTCAAAAAGTGATTAATTACAGTGCAAGAAATTCTGCCGTAACACTCTCTGATATTCATCTACCTTTGCCAAAAAAGTAATATATATTATTTTTTAACAGTCAAAAGTTACCTTATGTAAGCACTGATGTGTAATAATATTTGACATTTTGCAATGTAAAATATATTTGTAGAACACATTTTAAAATTGATTTGCAGATAAAGTGTTTGTCAAAAAAAAAAATCCCAGTGTAGTGTATGCAGTTTTTTTGCACAGTATATTCTACTATATTGTTTCAATATGTCAGAATATTGACATAGGCACAATGGTGTCATTTTGTAATCATAGATAACCTTAGATTCTAGATGTCTATTTTCAATGTGCTATTTATTTACTCCAAGGGTTATGGACAGTGGGTCAGTCTATGGTTGCAAAACTTGGCCCATGACTTTAGAAGAAAATGTTAGCTGTTCTGCAACTTAATATCTGTTAGCCATTTAAGTAACATTCAGTAAGTTCACAAAGGCCACTGCAAGGGCTTATTACTGACAAGAACAAAACAAGGTGAGTTGTGTGCCTTTAGGAGGTGGTATGCAGTCAAATTGTTTGCAAGGTATGAGTAATAAGTCTGAGAATGTAGTTTATTGTGTACAATACTAGGAAGTTTTAAGTTTTAGGATTTTTTTTTTTTAACAGAAGATTTTAAGTTTTAGGATTTTAAGACATATATGAAGTGCAAACCTGACCTACCTAGTTGCCACTAGCTGGTGGAAGCTGGGTTGAGATTAACCATTCTGACTTTTTGTAATGGCAATTTTCAAGATTTGGGCAAAAAAAGGGCATGGGGACATGTATCAATGCATTTTTTTTAAATACCATTGGGTGTGGAGTAGTTCTTTTAATTCTGCTTAAATGGCAACATTAAAAATACAAAATAAATTTAACAAACATTCTTGGGAAATTGGGAAACCTGAACCTCATCCCCATTTGTGACATGTGACAAGGAAACAGTGCAGGAGCACTTAAAATACACAGCCAAATTAAAAAGAGTTTCTAAAGTATATGCCTGGGCAAAAGAAAATAAACATATTCAGTACATATCTTTAATCTGTACACTTATCCCCATATTTTGTTGCCTTTAAAATGTTCAGTACAGAAAAATACCCAGTAATTCTGCCTGAAATCCATTTAACCTAACTTCCTGTAGAAAGCTGAAAACACCTTTGCTGCACTCAAATTCCAATCAGGGTTGTCAGTCATGCTCAGTTCTCTTATGCTGAATTACACCCCCCCCCCCCCCCCCTCCCATCTCCCCATCTCCTCTTCATAACATGAGGGTGTGTTCTGTAGCTCAGGCAGGGATGACAACAGTGGTTGAAATTGTCATTGTCATTAAAATAGCATGAAGAGCGTCACTGCTCCCAAGTGTTTCCTGACACTGTACGCATTCCAGGTGCTGGCTGCTGGAACCCGTTCCTGCTCTGTGCAAACGCCATTAAAATATAAAGACCACACATTGGTAATGTCCCTTTCTTCAAAAGTGTTCAGGTAGGACAGTGCACATCAGAATCCCCACTTAGTGACTTACTTCTCTAATGCATGCTGGCAGGTCTCCTAGTTGGAGATTTCAGTATGCATTGTCTTGCCTGAATAAAGACTTTTGAAGGAAGTGACAATACCCATGTGAAGCGTTCTTCTTTTCAATAGAGTTGTTAACTCACTACAGGAAGTTGTTAGCTCACTACAGGAAGTTGGAAGCTCACTGGATTTCTGGCAGTGAACCCGGAATTTTTCTGTATTTGTGTTTGTAAAAAGAAAAAGATGCAGATACAGGCACATATTGCAGAGATTTACAGAACATGTTTTTTTTTTAAATTTTCCTAAATATAAATTTTTATGTTTTGCACGGGCAGACACTTTATTTTGTAAGTGCAATAACCCAAAGCAACCAACAAAAGTTCCTCTTGTACTTGTCTAGCTTTAGCAGTGTTAATAAGTGTCTCAGCTCTGCACCTAAAGCAAACCCATCCACAACTTAGCCCCCAGCTATATCACTAGTCTCTAAAGTCTCTAAATACCAACCTATTCGTTCCCAAGACCTCGTGCTCTCTAGTTCCCTCGTCACCTCCTCCCATGTTCGCCTCCAGGACTTTTCCAAGGCCTCTCCAATCCTATCGAATGCCTTCCCCATTCTGCCCGATTATCTTCTACTCTATTTGCTTTAAGACGATCCCTGAAAACCCTTATATTCAGAGAAGCGCATCCTACACACACCTAACAACTGTATTTTCATTTTCTCCATCACCTCATTCCCCACAGCTATTACCTTTTGTTCAACTTGACACTCCCTTCTAGATTGTAAGCTCTAACGAGCAGGGCCCTCTGATTCCTCCTGTATTGATTTGTATTGTAACTGTACTGCCTTGCCCTCATGTTGTAAAGTGCTGCATAAACTGTTGGCGCTATATAATCCTGAAAAATAATACTACTTTTTTTACTACTACTTTTTTTTTTGGTCAATACAATTTCTTATTATGAAATCGAAAGTGTAGCATTTGTACAATCATAATAACATTTGTACATATAGCTTGCACACCGTAAGAGCTCTCTTTAATGGTAATCACTCAAACCAAGACCAGATTCTTGCCTTCTCCAAACTCAATGTGAAAACCATATGGATATCCAATTTTTTGTTGTAAAACTAGTATGATATGATCAGCCGATCATTATTCCAATGTCTTTATTTGCTGTGTGCTCTAATTACGTGTAAGTGGCACGAGAAGTCGAGGTAGGTAGAAAGAAGATGGCAAACCCAAAAGAGGGTAGCACAGGAGGGAAGACAGAAGGCGATGAGAAAGAAGTAGTAAGGAGGTATGTCAAGGTCCCAAAGTTATCTGGGTTTTTTTCTCCATCAAGGACTTATATGTCTTAGAAAATTAGAAAATGAGTCAGGGTTGCCAAGTTTTATTAAAGTTCTCGGTTGTTTCCTGGGCTGTCACCGTTATCTCTTCCATTTTATAGAAGAGGCAAACCTCTTCTAGCCATTCCTTAGTTGTGGGGGTGGTGGTATTTCTCCAGTGTTTGGGTATCACTGCCTTTGCAGCTGTGAGTAGAAATCTGTTAAGTGATTTCTTGTATTTTCTCATTGAACAGTGATGTGTAATAGGCAACACGCAACGTTTAATTGAATCGTTGTCTCTGTTATAAGCTTTGTAGTGCATACCTGTCTCCAGAATGGCTGGATCAGGGTGCATTCCCACCATGTATGCTGTAAAGTACCTTTCTCCTGGTTGCAACGCCAGCAAAGGTCAGGATCAGTAAGGAATCATTTATGGATTTTGATCGGTGTGTTGTACCATTTCGTTAGAAGCTTAAATGAGGTTTCCTGTAATCATATGCTAATTGCACACTTGTGGGTGAACACACAGGCCTGTAACCATTGGTCCTTAGTGATGGACATAGTTAATGCTTTTTCCCAAAACACTTTATGTTTATTAGGTTCCTGAGGATCAGAGGCTTGCAACCAGGTGTAGGCTAAGGAAATGTTTTTTTTTTCGGATTTGTGTGCCATGAAGCAAACATTTTCAAGTGGCGTACGGGGTCTTGTGAAGTATTTATGTCTCTGGGGGCTCATGACATAACTATGGATTTGACGGTACTCCCAATGATTTGAGATGGTAAACCCTCTTCCGTTGCCTTTCAAACAGTGTGTGGCCAAAAGCAGTATGTTTCTGTCGATGTACAACTGGAGAGATTTGTTCATTCCCGGTGTAAAGTCTGGATTAGCTGTCAGCGGTGTTAGTGGACCAGGGGATTTAGTTAAGTCAGAGATTTGGATCACTTTTTGCAAGTTTTTAAGTGTTGTCCCTATAAGGGGGTGTTGTTTTAGCTGTTTGGGACACGTGTCCCATGGTATCCATGGTGAGTATGTCACATGTATTCGACCCATATTATTTTCCAGTGCCACCCAAGCCTTATTATCCACGTGACAGGTCCAATCTATAATTCTAGAGATATGGGAAGCCAGATAATAATAATAACCCAGCCCATACAGGGCAAAGAGGCAGGGTCACATAACTACCATCTCCCCAGCTTCACAAACGTCCCTTCCTTTTGCTACTCTGCCACTCTGGCTACCAGAAATGAAGAGAGAAAGCCCATTTGTAGATACAAATCATGACATGAAACTTATAAAGGGTGAGAAATCTCTCCTTGCCCTCATGTGACAACTCTTGGTGCCTGAGTGGCCAAGCATCAATGCTATCATGGGATTGAAACAAAGTAAATATGTTCATCTGGTCAGTATAGCAATTACATTAAAACAGATCTTTGTGTCACATTCTTTAAAATTAATTATTAAATACTGTCACCAAAGTTGATGTTTTCTTATAGTTCCCTCTGTATATAATGAATTTAGCATAACCATCAAATAACAGATGTGCTCATTTATCTAGACTAGAAGAAAGGATAGTGAAGGTGTAGCTGATACCAACCATATGCCACTGTCTTTTCTTATATGAATTTTAACAACTGATTGGCTGTGAGCAACACCCTAATTTCCATCTGCTCCAGTTTACAATTATCTCACTACTCAATAATATTTGGTACTGTTAAAATCCATTGCTGAATTGACTATACACTGGCAAAATAAATGAAAGCAATGACATTTAAGTCATGTAGGCTGACAAAAAACATGAGCATTAGCCTTGCCAAATAGAATAAATTATATAAAATGTCATTTTCACAGAAAAGGAAATATACTTTTTCTGACTTTTGGTTTTCCCTATTGCTTTAAAGGGTAACTCCACTTTTGTGAGGAAAAATAATAGCAAAGAAAAATAATATAGCGTATAAAATTGCGACACAAGTCCTATTGTAATTGAATATTATTAAAAATTACCTTTCCTTTTCAATCTGCAGCCGCTGTAATTTTATGAAAATGCAATGCAATATGGCTACATGGAGTTGTTCTGTACACAGAATGTGCCCTGACAACCCCCCAGAAACATAATTTCCTGCTTGTGTGATTGGCTCACTGATATTCCCAGAAGTCTGCACTAAGATGCAAGTCAGATTTCAGGAACCCTTTGCTACAAAAATGTGATTTTTGTTGATATACTTCTAATAGGAACACTTCTAAAGGGATGCTGGCCCAGCACATTTCCTCATTAGTGCTCTGCATGTGCTGAAACTGATTAATAATTATGAAACCACTTAAAAGGTAGGACTCTGACACAAAGTTTGTTAAAGGGGTTGTAAACCCTCGCGTTTTTTCACCTTAATGCATCCTAAATCAAATAGTGACTGTGTACAAAACTGCACAGCAAGCAACAACATAATACAGATAATAGATTTAATGTGTATCTATCACAGGGTAGTTCTGTGGATACACTATAAAGTAAAAAACCAAATGCCACATCCTTTGAATAACTTGAAAACGAGAAAAAAGGGGAAGAAAACAGGAAAGGGGAACCAACTAAAAAGACCTCAATAAAAAATGTTGGTTGTGTTGGACTTTTTAGGCATAATAAAATATTTAAATATAAAAAAGGGGAAAAGAGAAAAAGAATATTTCACATAAAAAATTATTTATTTATAAAAAAGGAGAAAAAAATAAAGTATATTCAAAACATATCAAGTACTGTTTCATATCCTGTCTAAACTAGTACGTTTTAAACAATGTCCATATACGTTCCCATTAGGCATATGAGCCTGTTAGAAAAGTTTTAAATGTTTATTGTGTGACTATTAGAAAAACAATAGTCCTGAGACTGATTTGTTAAAAAGCTTACTTCTGAGCACATTATTGTATTAACTCATTGTATTGTTTTGTCCTAATTAACTCCATAGTAAGTAGGATGATTAGATTTAACTAAATATGATAGCCTAAGAATGTACGGGAATATGGATAGCTAATAAAGGTATCAGTTCGTACCATGACAACGTTATTTATGTTCCCTCAGCCAATAGAAGCATAGAGATGTTATTCTTGTGGGATATGTGAGGGCGGAACACTTTCTTTTGTTGGGACTTTTTTCCTGCAGCTTGTCCTGTAAGCATGTCTCCCTGTTGTGGGCCACATCAGAAATAAATTGTTTGCTTCTCAAGAACACCCAGAGTTTTTACTGATCACAAGGGAAATTCCTAACATTTTTGGTCTTTCGAGCCAGGAGCAACACGCTGGTTTTCAGATCAGACGGCCCGACAACACTTCGGTGAGTATTGGACTTTGAAGCTCACCGAACGCTTACAAGTCCCCCCAATCAATGTTATTGGTGAAAAAGGGGCGGGCCACAGATCTGAATTCCACTGTCTGTTTCCAAACCTTGTGTGATCCAGTCCAGGTGTTTGAGAGGTAAGATAATTTAAATTATTCTTAATTCTTTCCAAGAGTCTTTTCTTCTTTCTTTTTGCTTCTGGTTTAATGTGTTGTAATTGCCGACATTGGTATTGATCGTATAATATCTAGATGATCCAGTGCTCGTAGACAGAGACACTTGGGGACGTTGTCTAAGGTAAAAAATTACGTCGCCCGCTGTCCGGACAGATAACAAAAAGATTTGAGGTATACCGAATGTCAGAGGTTGAATGCCTGACTATTTCAGCGCTGTTTAGTTAAGTGATCTACAAAGATCGCAAGGCTATCTTTTTTCTGTGTGTGTTTACTTATCTTTGTTCATGTTTAACCCTTTTTGATTCTCTCGATAGTGTGGGGAGTGCTGATGTTTTTTCTCTTGTATTGACATGTTTTTTGTGCTGGTATTTCTCAGAAGATAAGAAGCCAAGCACTGCTCCCCCTCCCCCTCCCCCTCCCCCTCCCCCTCCCCTCATGGAATGATTGCTTCTGCAAGAAGTTGTAAAAGTTAACCCTTGATTAGCTATGCCAATACAGAAGGGTTATATTGTAAATATTGAAACTTAGCATAAAAGAAAAAGAAGGTAGATTGCATTTTGGAGTAAATAGAATGTGTAGAATTATCAGGTGGCTTGATGAATGTGAAAAGAAAAGAGAAAAAAAAAAAAAAAAGGCTGAGGATGTTTTCATTGCTATGAAGGTCAAGAAGCTGTTTCTCAGAAACAAGAAAATGCAGATTGCCTGACAGAGGTTAATTTGTGCATCTGTGAAAATATTAGGACTTTTGGTGGGAAAGTCTGAATAATAGTTTTAAAGTAAATATTTATATTGGATTGGAGTTGATGATGCAATGCTGTTTATATTTGGGTACATTTATAAAGTCAAAAGGCTAAGTTCAAAAAAGGTATGGGTTGGAAATGGCGGAGTATTGGCTTCAGCATGCTAGAATTAGGGTAGAAGGAAGAACAAAGGAAAAAATGCCAAGCCCAATTGTCCCTAGTGGACAAAGAGGATGATCTCATCTGCTGTACCCAGAGACCACCTCCCTATAATGGTCCTCCCCCTCAGGTGCAAGTAACTGCCCAGAGTAACACCTTCCCTGTGACATCCACCCCTGTCAAAGGAACCGCCTCTGAACAAAACCCCAACTCCACTTCCTCAATCTCTCCAGACAGTAGTTCAGTCCTGGAGATGAACAGATCGATCCTTGAAACATTAAATGACGCCATAACTCATGCACTAGGTGCCCCAGCAGGAGCCAAGAGACTAGGTAAACCTCCTATTAGGTATGGTGTGGAGGACGGTGAGGAATACCCCTGCGCCCCAGAAAATGCACAGGGACGGGGGGATCCATTGCCTCCAGAAAGCCCAGACTTAGGGAACAGGTTGACTGCCTTATTGAACAGATGCCAGCTTAGATGGGTACAACGGACTGATTGGCAAAAAAAATAAATATGACAGTACAAGAAGATAAAGAAAGTGTAAGTGACTACCTAAATTAATTACGAGAGATTTTTAGAGTGTTCTCCGGGCTCCCCGAAGCTGAGGATGTGAATAGTGCATATCAGCAACAGCTAAAGACTGCTTTTTTAAATGGATTGAAACAGGATCACAAGGATTACATTGTTAAAAACATGGTTACTTACCGAACTGCATCAGTTTTAGATGTTTTACAATATGCTAAGCATTCTGAGAAGTATTTAAAAGCAAAAAAGAATGTGAAAGTAAAGGTTTTTGTGCAAGGTGATGAAGGAGAGGAGGATGCAGAAGAGTACACTGCTGAGGCAAAACCAGAGGGGTCTCATAGAGGAAGAGGCGCAGGTGGTTTTAGAGGAAGGATTACTCTACAGAAATAGACAGTGCAACGAGAGTACTTCCACTCTGTGTACAAGCACTGGTAGCATCAGCGGTGTAGTGGTTAGCACTCTCGCCTAGCAGTGAAGGGGGTCACTGGTTCAAATCCCAATCATGACGCTGCCTGCTTGGAGTTTGCATGTACTCCATGTGCCTGCGTGGATTTCCTCCGGGTGCTCTGGTTTCCTCCCGCACTCCGGGGACATGCAGGTGGGTTGATTGGCTTCTGTCCCGGTTTGGCCCTGGTATATGAATGGGGACGGTGGATCCTTGGAGGTGGAGAACGATGTGGGTGTACAGGGGTAGAGGCTAGACACTCACTCAGGCTGAACCGGATGGACTGGTGTCTTTATTCAACTTTACTAACTGAAAAGGTACCACATGCAGTGTTTGTTATCCTGTTACAGCAAAAGATATCACATTTGAGCCCAGCACGGCATCTTTCCTGCATGACAATACTCTTGACAAAACCTCACTTAACAATACAGAGGTGTACTACATTAAAACCATCCACACTACTACCACTTCCTACTGACGGGTATAAACATGACTGCACTGCTGCCATCATTGAAAAGGTACTGCCACGAAGTGATCTGAAAGATGTACCATTATCTAACCCTGACATGATACTTTTTGTTGATGGTTCTAGTAAGAAAAATCCAGATGGCACAAATGCAACAGGATATGCAGTAGTGACACAGGATGAGATTTTGGAAGCGGGGCCACTACCAAAACATTATTCAGTACAAGTTGCAGAACTTGTAGCACTGACAAGAGCATGTATACTGTCAGAAGGAAAATCTGTAACCATATACACTGACAGTCAATATGCCTTTTCAACAGTGCATGTTTTTGCACAGCAATGGAAAAACAGGGGGATGGTCACCTCCAGTGGTAAACCAATTTCACATACGGACTTCATTTTAGAACTCCTAGATGCAATACAGTTACCAAAAAAGCTTGCAATCTGTAAATGTCAAGCACACACAAAATATACGGACCCCATCTCAAAGGGAAATAAAAGGGCAGATGAAGCTGCACATAAAATAATGACGAGAAATCATAGTGATAGATCATACAGTCCTTACTGATATGCAGCAAAATGCCCCCCCCCCCCCTGGGGAAAAACAATATTGGAAAACAAAGGGTTGCACAATAATTGATGATATTTACACATCACCTGAAGGGAAACCGGTATTACCAAAATCTTTATTTAGGTATGCAGCAGTATTGACACATGGAGTAACGCATGTGTCAAACAGGGGGGTGACTGAGATGTTAAATAAAGTATGTACAGCCTATGGATTCACAAATTACTAAAAAAACTTTTTGATCTCAATGTCTTATATGTGCAAGACACAATGCTCAGGGAGGTATAAGACCACAGAAAGGGAAGTTCCCTACACCACAATATCCATTCCAACACATTTGCATGGATTTTATTGAATTAGACAAATGTGAAAGGAAGAAATAATGTTTGGTACCCAGGCACCCTGACCAAATGGGTGGAGATATTCCCGACAGGAAGTGCAGATGCACAGACTGTAGCCAAAGCATTACTAAGAGATATTATTCCTAGATTTGGAATCCCTGAAAGGATTTACAGTGATAATGGACCCCATTTTGTACTTAACAAATATACAACATTTGATAGAAGTGATGAGAAATAAAGGGAAATACCATTGTGCCTATCATCCCCAATCAGCTGGATTGGTAGAAAGACATAATGGCATTCTAAAAAGCAAACTGAGAAAAGTTATGGAAGAAATAGGTAAAAATAATTGGATGTATTGCCTACTAGTAGCTGTGACCAGTATGTATATCACACCCCCAAAAGAAGATGAAAAAGGTGCATGTGGGAGATTGGGTCTCAATAAAAAGTAATAAGAAAAAATCTGTGGTACTCCCCAAGGTGGGATGGTCCTTTCAAAGTCCTTTTAACTACCCCTACTGTGATAAGGATTGCAGAGAGGTCTACCTGGATTCACCAGTCCCATTGTAAAAACGTTTTACAGGCAGAGTAGGGCCAGTTGGCTACAAGAGGTCCAGAAAATCCAGCTACAAAGGGAGGTCTCACACAAGGTGGGACTTGTCTCAAACCGGTGAAGTCTCCCTCCCCTTCCAACTCCCCTATCCTATCCGCTGGAACTCTGTAGCTGGTTAGGATGAAAGGGACAGTAATTATCCTTGGGTTACTGGTGACTCTAGGAGAGGCATCCATAAGAGGGGGTAGGCGCTATGGAAGAGTAGAGGAACCTTTGGATTGGGAAAGAACAGGAAAAGCATTAAATCTAACCTTTATAGAGGGAATAACTAGCACTATACTGGTAGACTTCTGTCAGATTGCAGATTGTGGGAATACAACTGGGGCTAGAGGACTTCTATGGGCAGATAAATATATCTGCTGGGTCTGGAATAAGGCAGGATGTCAAGCATGGGATCAGGCCCTGTGGACTACAGTGCATCAAGATTGGGGGTATAATCAACCAAGGACTAAAAAGAGTGGTATAAAGGAGAGACTCATAATCACAAAAGCGGCCAACTCCCACTGCATACATAGTAAGAACTGTAACCAACTATTAATAACATTAAAGGAGCCGAGGAAGGAAGATCAGTGGTTGTATTCCATGGGAGCATGGGTGTCAGGAACTGATCCCGCAGGAACATTTTTCCTTGAGGTATTACCACCTAATAAAATTAAACAACAGGAAAAAGTAGACTCAGAAGGGAAAGAAGAAGGCCATACTAAAATAGAAGTTCTGAGTATAACTATGAGGCCGCGTACACACGCGGGGACTGATCGCCCAACTTTGTCCGTCAAACAGTTTCGGCAAACAGTCCGCTCAAAATTAGCATGGACGGACATGGCCACACACGACGTACGAACAGTTTGCTGAAACCGTGCGCGATGACGTGAACGGCACGTACGACGGGACGAAAAATACGACGTCCTATACACTGCATTATAACTTTTGGCGTGTAAAGCCTTTCTGAGCATGCGCGGAACTTAGTTTGTCGAACAAGCCTACACACGAGGGAACTGTTCGCTGAAACAAGGTTTAAGCGGACAGTTTTTCGGAAATTCCGAAAAACCTTGTTCAGCGGACTGTTCGCTGAAACTGTCCGCTGAAAGCCCACACACGAGCGGACTGTTTGCCGAAACACTGTTCAGCGGACAAAGTTGGGCGAACAGTCCCCGCGTGTGTACGCGGCCTAAGATTCACTAACCTAACAATAGAAGATGCCATAGCTTTGGAGACGGGCTACCAAGAAAAAAAATGAGTGGTTAGAATGGTTGAGGTACACGGTTAGAACTCTGAAAAAGGAAAACTGTTTAGTTTGTGCCGGAGCCAGACCACATTTAGCAACAGTTCCTTTTCCTCTAGATCACAATACAGATCCAGAAGGTTTAAAATGTATGTTGCAATTGTATAATAAGAGCTATAAACCTGAAACAAATTCTACTCGTCACACATTGAGTTTGTTGTTTCCCCCAGTACAGAGACCTCAGATACCTCCAGCGGTTGCCGCTTATCCGGGCAACTTTACTTGTTTTGCACTCCCAGGGACCCGTAGCGCGGTGGATCTTGGGTCACTACCCGATGACTACTGTGTGGAGAGGATTAACACGGACAACGGTGACTGGGTTGGACATGACATTCAGAGAACTGATGTCTGGTGGATGTGTGGGGATAAGAAACTGCGAGCTAGACTACCGGCCAATGCCCAAGGGGATTGCGCTATGGTCCAGCTGGCTATGCCCGAGAATCCTGTCAGAATACCCGTGGACTAAGAGTCACCGACAGTATCGTAGGGACACCTCTCCCTTGGGGTCATTTGACTCTCAGATCTACATAGATGAGATTGGGGTTCCTCGCGGGGTGCCGGACGAGTTTAAAGCCAGGAATCAGGTGACAGCTGGGTTTGAGTCTCTTCTCTGGTGGGTGACTATAAATAAAAATGTTGACTGGATTAATTATATATATATTATAACCAACAACGATTTGTAAACTATACTAGGGATGCTGTGAAGGGCCTAGCAGAACAGTTGGCCCCCACATCTCTAATGACCTGGCAGAACCGAATGGTTTTAGATATGGTCTTAGCTGAAAGAGGAGGGTATGCAAAATGTTTGGTAGCATGTGTTGTACCTTTATTCCCAACAATACAGCTCCTGGAGGGACAGTGACCAGAGCCTTGGAAGGACTGACTGCGCTATCGAATGAATTGGCGGAAAACTCAGGTATTAATGATCCATTCACAACTTGGCTTGAAGGATGGTTCGGTAAATGGACTGGATTTATCACATCATGTTTGATCTCAATCGCTGTGGCTTTGGCTGTTTTGGTCACTTGCGGATGCTGCTGCATTCCCTGTATTCGAGGACTTTCACAAAAACTCATTGAAACTGCAGTCTCAAGAACAATGTATCAAACCCTCTCTACCTCTGAGGATACCTATGTGGACATTGAAGCTCAACTTAATGACATACAGTCCGAAAGTGTATAACACAGGGACTTTCATCGAAATATGTGGAGATAAAATAGTCACACAAAGAGGAGGGAATGTTAGAAAAGTTTTAAATGTTTATTGTGTGACTATTAGAAAAACAATAGTCCTGAGACTGATTTGTTAAAAAGCTTACTTCTGAGCACATTATTGTATTAACTCATTGTATTGTTTTGTCCTAATTAACTCCATAGTAAGTAGGATGATTAGATTTAACTAAATATGATAGCCTAAGAATGTACGGGAATATGGATAGCTAATAAAGGTATCAGTTCGTACCATGACAACATTATTTATGTTCCCTCAGCCAATAGAAGCATAGAGATGTTATTCTTGTGGGATATGTGAGGGCGGAACACTTTCTTTTGTTGGGACTTTTTTCCTGCAGCTTGTCCTGTAGGCATGTCTCCCTGTTGTGGGCCACATCAGAAATAAATTGTTTGCTTCTCAAGAACACCCGGAGTTTTTACTGATCACAAGGGAAATTCCTAACAGAGCCCAAAGAAGAAAAAACACACGTTAGTACTCAATATAAAAACTGTTTACAATGGACAGGACATTAATTACAGAACCAATTTGGATATATATTTTTTCTCCTTTTTTATAAATAAATAATTTTTTATGTGAAATATTCTTTTTCTCTTTTCCCTTTTTTTTGTTTCAATGTTTTTATTGATTATTATTGATAAAACAAAAATTGCATGTTACATACACATAGTAAAACATAAATCTAAATATTATTGTAATTATGAAATACAGAATTTGAAAATAAAGCAACAATATGAATTGATATTTGGCATAAGATAAAAATGCATAGATCAATAAAATAAAAATTAAACAAAAAAAAACACACTTGTAAGTATCTATCATATAGATGAAATTACTCCAAGCTGGATAAAATTGATTTAAACAACACATGCGTATATATGGAGTCATATTAGTCGCATACCTACATCTCATAAGAAACCAAAAAAAGTGTAACAAACTAGAGTAACAATGAATCTGTAAATTCCATATTATCTCACACACCCCTAATGGGATCAAACTGTGCGCGAAAATAATTTGAGTCAGACTATATATAAGGTAGTGGTCTGTATGGCTTTAATCTGAGCTACAACCAACATGGTTGTCTACCTTATAAGGGATTATTATCCAGAATTGAGTACAAGCTGCTATATAAAAGCAGTGAAATGTAATTTATTCTATTATATTAAGTTGGGGTCCCCAGGTCAAGCTATACAGGGACAGATATTAGGGTGTTATATGTAGTCGAGCACTTAAAATGTGACCAACATGACCACGTTTTATGAAATTTTATATGGGTATCTTTCGCTTGAGAGATCAAGCCCTCCATTTCAGCTATTTTCTCTATTCTGCGGAGCCATTCAGAAATAGTGGGGGGAGAGGAAGAACGCCAATGAACGGGGACGCAAAGCTTTGCTGCATTTATAAGATGTAATGTAAGGGATCTTTTATAAGTCGATTACGGAATAGATGTATGATGCAGGAGGTATTGAGCTGGTGTGTAGTCTGGGGTATAGGTTGCGATTTTAGTGATGAGCTTATGGACTTCCTTCCAATATGGTTGGATTAAAGGACAATCCCACCATATGTGGAGAAGAGAACTGCGCGCTAGATTACATCTCCAACATGTGGGAGGGATAGTAGAATGGAATTTGTGAATTCGGTCAGGCGTTCTATACCATCTAGAGTATAATTTGTATCCATTTTCTTGAGTGGTAACATTTAGGGAGCCTGAATGTATGTGTGTATATATGTTTTGCCAGTCCTCCTGTGTTAAATCCAAGGACAGTTCTCTTACCCATTTCTTACATGTGGTGTCATTTGAGAAAGAAGCATCTGGGAACATTAAAGAATAGGTAAATTAAATGAGGTGTCTTTGAGGGTCTGTTTTGGAGCATACGTTTTCGAACGGCGTAAGGTCTCTATACCACAGAGATTGGGAGTTAGAGCTTTGCAAAAAATGTCTTATTTGAAGGTATTTAAAGAAAGGAATCTTCATTCCAGGGAAACAAGCTAAAATTTCTTGAAAAGATAATATCTGACCATTGTGATAGAAGGATTTAGCTCTCATGGGTTCCACTGCAGATATGTCAGCATCGGATTTAGGCGAAATACCAGGAGGGAAGTCCGGATTCTGGTCAATTGGGGTTAGTGGGCCCGGAACTGAGGCAATGTGCAGCTTCTTGCAAACCGAATGAAAGATTTGTAATGTGGGAGCTATTAGAGGATGTGATCTGAACTCATGTGTTAATTTTTGTGGATTGATCCATGGTAAATAAAACATTGGTAAATGGAGGACAGCTTCTTTGATACCTATCCAGGCCTTTGTCTTGTGATGTAAATGCCAATCTAATATTCTAGTCAGATGACAAGCCCAGTAATACTTTTGAATATCCGGAAGACCTATTCCCCCCTTCAATTTTGGGGACACTAGCTTACCCCATTTGACCCGTGATGGTTTCTCTGCCCAGATAAATTTTAAACATAATCTTTTGTATGTGGAGAAGAAAGCTGGCGGTAGTTTTATAGGAATTGTTTGGAGTAAATATAAGAGTCTAGGGAGTACATTCATTTTTATAATCGATGCCCTACGAAACCAGGAAAAATTGCCTTTGTTCCAGTCTTGAAGGTTCTTCTGTATGGTTTTTAAAATGGGGGCGAAATTTTTATTGTAAAGATCAGGTAGTTTTGATGGTAAATGTATCCCTAGGTAGGTTATGGCTGATGCATCCCAGCCAAACGGGAAATTTGCCTGACATTGCGATACAATGGAATCTGACAGAGAAATGTTGAGTGCTTTCGATTTGGATAAATTTATTTGGAGGTTGGAGATTTTTTTGAAAAGGTCAAAATCCTTCAATAAGTTCAGAATTGTTATGATGGGATCAGTGAGAAAAAGAAGAATATCATCGGCGTAAGCCGCTAATTTGTAATGAGTATTTTCTATTTCAACTCCTTTAATATCTCTGTTGGCTCTAATTTTGCTTATAATGGGTTCCATGGTTAGTATAAATATAAGGGGGGATAAGGGACAACCCTGTCTAGTTCCATTCGACACGGAGAAAGCGTCCGACAGAAGACCATTAACTCTGATTTTTGCTGTTGGGGACGAATATAAGGTTAAGATATAGTTCATCATGCGTTCCTTGAAACCTATTTTGCATAAGACTTCCATCATATAGTCCCAGGCCCCTCTGTCGAACGCTTTCTCCGCATCGAGGGAAAGGAAAAACTCAGGGGTGTTGGAAGATGTCAGCCAATGATGAATATTGAGTGCCTTCAAGGTAATGTCCCTAGCTTCTCTGCCTGGGACAAATCCCACTTGGTCCAGAGAAATCAAAGAGGACAGTAGAAGAAGTATACGATTAGCTAAAATTTTTGCATAAAGTTTCACATCGACGTTTATTAAAGAAATGGGCCTGTAGTTAGAAACTATAGATGAATCTTTATTTGGTTTTGGTATCATAACTATATGGGCTTCTAAAAGATCTTTATTTTTATCTGAGAGGGTATCTAGGGAATTAAAGGTCTCTAAGAACCTTGGTATGAGAACTTCAGTGAATGTTTTATAGTAACTAACCGGAAGGCCATCTGGGCCAGGGGTTTTGTTTGGCTTCATAATTTTGAGGGCTTCCAGCGTTTCTTCCCTGGTAAGAGGTTTATCTAAATCATCTGCCTCCTCTTCAGTGATAGGGTGTGAACCATATTGTGTAAAGAAAACTTGTATTAATCTTATCCTGTCCTTGTTTGAGCCTATCTGCGAATGCGATTGTATGTTGTAAAGTTTAGAAAAAAATTGTTTAAATTGATTTGCAATTCCACTGGATGAATCAATTTTATTCCCTTTGGGGTCCGTTATGTAATGAATGGTAGTATTTGATTTTTTAGATTGCAGGGCTTTAGCTAGAAATTTTCTGGATTTATTCCCAAACTCATAGAAGGTTTTTTGTGATAGGGGATATTTGCGACGTATGGATTTCCCTAGTTCTTCTAGAAGTTCTTCCCTAGTTTTTAATAACTCTTGAAAAGTTTGATCAGCCAATGATTGTTTATGCTGTCTTTCCAGGGAATGAATTTTATCTGATAATTTGGATATCAGAGCTTGTCTAGCTTTTTGACATTGAGCGTTTATGGAAATTAGTTCTCCCCGTATGACACACTTATGTGCCGCCCAAAGGGTAACCGGGGTAATTTCGGAGGAATCATTCTCCTGAAAATACTGCAACAAGCGATCATTTATACGCTTTACATTTACTGGATCCTTTAAAATAGAGCTATTCATTCGCCAGATTGATTGTCTAGTGTTGGATGTAAAAAATGTGATTGTGACAGAAATAGGGTGATGATCTGAAATTACCATTGGGTCAATTGTAGCTTGATGAAGTACATCCAAATCCGGTTGTGATAAGAAGAAGTAGTCTATTCTTGTGTATCTACGATGCGGAGGGGAATAGGAAGTGAAATCTTTACAGTTTGGGTTCAATGTGCGCCAAGTATCATGTAACTCCAGGTTAGATAGCTGTGTTTTTATTGCCCGAAGAGCCCTATGCGTGATAGAGGAGGCACCTGAGGACGTATCAAGTGAGGGGCTCAAGGCCAAATTGAAATCACCCCCGACGATGAGCATGCCTGCATGAAATGTACTAAGGTTTTGTAAGGCTTCGCGGAAATAAGGAACGTGTTGTTTGTTAGGGGCGTACAAATTAGCCAAGGTAACGAGTTTATTATGCAATTTGCCTTTTAGAAAAATATATCTTGCATTAGTATCAATCAAAGTATCTTGGATCTGCAATGGGCATCAGAATAGATACTCCCTTTGATTTGGAGTCTGGATTAGTGGCATGAAATACTGTTGGATACTCTGGATTGAAAAGTTTGGGGATATTATCTGATCTAAAATGTGTTTCTTGGAGGTATACAATGTCCACTTTAGCTTTTCTTAGTAACATAAACAACTGAGATCTTTTTTCTGGAGTGTTAAGACCCCTTATGTTTAAAGAATATAGCTTGACCTGGGGAGGAGGGCAGTGCCTTCCTGCAAGAGACATTGTATGTTTTGTTTAGTAGCTTTCTTTTTGGATTAACTTTGGCAATAGGGGAAAGGGGGAAGGGGAATAGACCAGGTTATGTGATAAGGCTAAGATGATGTAAGGTGGGGAAAGGTCTGAAGCAATAACCGAGCAGGTTATGGGATCTACCCAAGACCTGTGTAAAATTAATCGGAGAAGTACAGAGCAAGGCCAGAGAAAGCCTACATAACACAGGCCAACTCTGGTCTAAGCTACTGTGTGGGTGTTGGATAAAACCTCACAGAGAACAGGAGAATGAGTGACATGGTAATCCGCTGTTATCAATGCCAAATGCCTATAAAGGTGTAAATATGAGAAACTAAGGAAAATTTGTGTTGATACCCGTCATGTATTTGGCATGGGTGTGGAAGTACGAAATATCTGATTATGATAATAGAACCAAGCAACTACATGAGTGACGCAAATCAGGACATGGTGTATGCGAGTAGAGACTTGTTTTGTGGAATCTGCAAATAAAATACTGAGATGTTCTCACATAAAAAAAAGAAAAAAGAAAAAAAAGAAAAAATAAATTGTAAATTTATAAAGCATAGCAGTATCACGCCTATATAAACTTATACTTCTTTGGAAAGAACTAGAAACCCCAGCTCTGAATCCTATTATATATAGAACAACTAACAGGAAATATTAGTGGGTGTATGGAATAGATGGTGTAAAATTAGAAATATTTGCCACACCAGAATGTCCTTACCAATATACCATTAATAAGGTGTCTTTGGTGTACTTTAACCTTAATAATAAAGATTATCTTAACCTAAGAAGATAAGTACGGAACAGGAATAAATAAATAAATAAATAAAATAAAATAAAAATACATAAAAAAATAAATAAAAATAATGTAATAAAATAATTCTAGTGCAGTCAGAGTATTTTGGGCTTTCTTGAACCAAACTAGTATCTCCCAACTACTACTGTAGTGTCTAATTGTATTGGTACTATACCTATGTATAAACCCATTCACGTTCCTTAGTATATCCACAACGGTGGAAGAAATATAACAATCTCTCACTGCCACATTCCAGTGGGTGTGAGGATAGGTGGGGATAGTTTAATGTAGAATCCTGGGATGGACTTATCAAGTGCTGGAAGTAAAATAGCCATACCTAAGCACTAACTAGGACAACAGCACAAGTAATAATACAAAACTAACAATTATAAAATGCGAGCCTCACTTAATGTCTTGGCCATAGTGTAATTCAATAAAGCTTTCTAGTATTTCATCCATAAGAACGAGACATAACCATTATGATGATTCCACTAAAGTGGTATACTATAACACTAATATTGAAATTAAAATTAAAGGCCAATTTTACCTATGATGGCTTAAAAAAAAAATATATATTAATAGTGCTTCCGATTTTCCTTGGGCCTTGTTGGATCACCTTTATGCCTTACATCTCATTTAAACATTGCCTAGCTTGACTGTTTCTAGGTATCATACAGAGGATGATACTCGTTCATTGGACTCCTCAGAGCAGGATAACCTAAAACAAATCCTAATAACCGTAGTTCTACGGGTGTGATGAGGGGGGATGGGAGTTCTGCATTGGAAAACCTTATATAGGACTAAACTGCTGGAAATTGAACGAAACAAACTGAGCAGTAACTAATATCAAAGCACTATAAATGAGGATGAGGATGTTTAAAAACTGTGCAGTACTACTTTCCTATGTACTCTTCTAGTGGGAACATGAGATTTGAATTGTGTAAGAGAATTTATCATATCCAATCTATAACAGTAACTTAACCCCAGAATTTATATGAAGTTGAGAATCTCTAATCAGTTTAACCAAAGCAGATGAGTAAAGTCGGTGTAAAGAGGCTACAAAAGGCATCTTGTACTATGCAATAAACCCATTGAACTAGGAGATTATAAACAACCATGGATTAAACTAGTATACTCTCCAAGCTTGATTGTTAGCGCTGGTAAACACGGTTGCGCTGTGACCCGTGGTCCCTTCTGGCCCTTCTAGGTCGCGGGGATTCAGGTGGGCTTGTACCGTTGTGCTGTCTTCTGGTGGACATTGAAGATCTGTCGTCTGATGGAGATCTGCGACGACGGTGTCGGGTCTCCTGTGCCTCCATAGGCTCTTTGTGTTGTTGTTCATTTTTAGTCGCAGGTTGTCGGAATTCAGCGTACCAATTTGGGACTTCTGCTAGAGGAATGCCCATGGTGTTGCAAAAGGATGGTAGGTCCTCGGGCACTCTCAGCAGAGCCGTGCGAACTTGAAATGTAGCTGAGAGCCTAAAGGGGAATTTCCACCTGTACGGAATATTTTTGGCACGCAGTGTGTCTAATAGGGGTTTTAGGTCTCTTCGGTTCTTCAGAGTAATGCCAGAAAGGTCTTGGTATATATGAATCTCCACTCCCTCAAACATAATGTGAATCCTGTTTCTAGCTTTGTGAAGAATGTCTTCTTTAAGTTTATAATCAACCAAACAGCACACCACATCCCTGGGGGGGTCATTCTCTCTGCCTTTAGGTTTGAGGACCCTGTGAATTCTTTCCATTGCTATATTTGTGTGCACTGGTCTGTCTAGCAGGTCATTGAATATAGTAGTAATGGCAGACAGTAACGGATCAGAATCCACTGCCTCTGGTAAACCTCTGACACGCAGATTATGTCTTCTCCCTCTATTATCCAAATCTTCTGTGTGTCTTTGTATGTCTCTAAGCTGTAGTGTGTGGGCATCTATTTTATGGGACATTCTGCGCAGAATTGTATGATGCTGGGCAGCTGTGTTTTCTACCACAAGAACCCTGTCAGCAATGGCACAGATGTCTAGACGCAGGTTTGCAATGGCAGCTGACAGTGTATCCTTTATATCTGCTGCTACTGTTCTGAGGCCTAAAAGACTTGGGTGTGTAGCAGCTAGGGCAGAAGCAGAGGTCACTGAAATATCTGAGTCAGCGGGGTGATAATCTGGCTGCATTCCAGGTATTCTCTGCTGAGGTAACTGGGAGTTCTGTGAGGAAATTTGGCGGGAAGCTGCCATGTTAGAGCCCTGTGTCCAGAAAGGGTCAGGAAAATTGCTGTTTGTGCCGCTTTGGTTACTTCTCGGTGAGCGGGAACGAGAGGCGGAGGATGTCCGCGATGCTGTCCCCATGTCAGCTGGACCGAGTAAGCAAAGAAAATCTCTCAGCAGCAAAGCGGCATTTAACACAGCGGGAGCTAACCTGTTATGCGTCCATCTTCCTGTGAGGTCCGGCCACGCCCCCTTTTTCCCCTTTTTTATATTTAAATATTTTATTATGCCTAAAAAGTCCAACACAACCAACATTTTTTTTTTTTTATCAAATAACTTTTTATTAGTATAAAGTGAAACATTACACGTCAAACACTTCAGTACAGCATTGGGGGAGTGAAAGAAAGATAACAGAAAAATTACAGGGGAGAACATACCATAAGAGCATATTGGCCTACATAGTATAGCCTCCTGGAGCAGGTACAAGCCAGGCCAGGTAGAGCTATTCACAGACAGCATGTTCTGCAACACATGTAAGACAGGGATAAAGTCCAACCAATAATAAACCAATCCTCAAAACTCAACAGCCAGTCAAGAGTGGCAATCCGAGGATACAGGTGTCGACTAATAGTGTAAGATACTTATAATACACTTTAACCCAATCAAACACCCCCCCTCGGGGGGGGTTTGGAAGAAAGATAGGAATAAGAGAAAGGAAGAAGGGAAAAAGAGAAAAAAAGAGAAGAAAGGGATACCAAAGGGTAGAAAGAGAGGTAGAGAGGAAAAGGAGGGAGTAGGGGTGGGTAGTCATCCGAAAACTTCCGCTTGCCTGTCAGGGTCGATCGCCCTTAAGATTCCAGGGATTCCAGACTACGTCATGCGCTTCCAGCCGGTCCTGTATCCTGGCGGTCATCCTCTCCATAAGCTCCACGTCTCTAATACGAGCGTATAATGCGTCCGGGGTAGGGGGGTGCGTTTTTTTCCAATGGAGTGCAACAAGACACCTCGCTGCGGTCAAGATATGGCGGGATAATTTCTGTAGGGATTTGGACAGTTTGGGGAAAGGGACTCCCAGTAAAAAGTGCTTTGGGTTCAAGTCCAGGGGTTGGTCCAGGACACTGGCCAAGAGCGTACGGACTTCCGTCCAGAAAGGGACTATACGAGGGCATTGCCAGTATATATGCAAGAGGGTGCCCTTATGCCCCACACAGCGCCAGCACCGGTCTGTTGTAGAAGGATAAATAGCGTGCAGGACATCCGGGGCCATGTACCAGAAGAACAATATTTTGTATGCATTCTCCCGGTAGAGCGTACACATGGAGCTCTTGGATGCCTGTGACCAAATCACCCGCCATTGCTCCTCCGTGAACACTTCACCCAGAGCCTCCTCCCATTTAAGCATATATGCATGTTTGCCGTTAAGACCCATAGGAAAGGCGTTAATTATTTTATAAATATCCGAGATCATCCCCCTCTGTGCCGTACCTGCTGAGACAACTATTTCAAACATGGTAGGCGGGGAGAAACGGAGGTCTGATGAGATGGTCTGGGCAAAGTGACGGATTTGTAAGTAACTATAGAAGCTCTGCCGGGGGAGGTCAAACTGGGATTGGAGTTCAGTGTAAGTCAGTAGTCTCCTAGATCTGGGATCCACCAGAGATCTCAGATGGAAAAGGTTCCGGGAGGACCAGGGGTGTTGCATCTGGCGAGATAGGCTATCTGGCACTCGAGGGTTGGATATAAAAGAGGTCAGGAGCGATTTAGCCGAGGTCAGGGGAAACGCCTTGGAAGACCTACGCCATAGGTTCTGCAGGTGGGACATGGGGCCCAACAATTGGGACTGGGGAACCACTGCCGCCGCACTCCAGAGCATACTATTAGGGTGTATAGGGGCCAACCACCGGGATTCAAGTTCCGACCAGCGATTGTGAGGCCTCTGGGTAGTCCAAGAGGCGACCGCGTGGAGTTGGGCAGCCTGATAGTACCTGACTAGATCCGGGAACGCTAACCCCCCATCCGATTTGGAGGCGGTCATGACCGAGCGAGGTATCCTGTGCCTTTTATAGTTCCATGCGAATCGAAGTAGGTCCCTTTACAATTTTTTCAGGTGAGAGGAGGGGACTGGAATGGGGAGGGTCTGAAAAAGATAAAGGAGTTTCGGGAGGATAGCCATCTTCACAGAGGCTATTCTACCAAGCAGAGAGATTTGGTGTTTCCGCCACTGTAGCAACAGACGCTTAATATCTCCATAGAGGGATGGGTAGTTTGCCTGATAGAGGGAGGCATAGGTTGGGGTGATGTTTACCCCCAGGTATCGAAGGGAGGTGGACCCCCAGTGGTATGGAAAGTTGGATCGTAGATGTTCCACCTCCAGCTGTGGAATGTTAATCGGGAGGGCTTCGGACTTCGACGCATTAAGTTTGTAGCCCGATAGCGCACTGTAACGATCTAACTCCATATGCAAGTTGGGCAGGGATATCCTGGGTTGGGTAAGAGTAAGAATTACGTCGTCCGCAAATAGCGAAATCTTAAACTCCTGGCCTCGCACCGGAACCCCTCTTATAGCCTGGTTCCGCCTAATAGACGCCGCCAGGGGTTCAATACAGAGGGCGAATAGTAGGGGTGACAGCGGGCATCCCTGACGCGTACCGTTGGAGATGGAAAAGGGCGAAGAGGTGGCAAAGGGGGTCTTCACTTGAGAAGACGGGTTGGAGTAAAGATGTTGTATGGCCCGCAAAAAAGGTCCCTCCATCCCTATGTGGGTCAGCGTGGCGAACAGGAAGGGCCAACCCAATCTATCAAATGCTTTTTCTGCGTCCAAGCTCAGGAGCAGGGACGGCATTCCCTCCCTGTTCGCCACCTCGACCAGGTCTATCACCTTCCGGGTGTTATCCCCTGCTTGTCGGAGGGGGACAAAGCCCACTTGGTCCTTGTGGATCAAAGAGGGTAGGACCTTGTTAAGGCGCAGAGATAACAATTTAGTAAAAATTTTTAGGTCTGCGTTCAACAACGCAATGGGTCTATAATTCGCGCAAAGGATGGGGTCCTTATCTGGCTTGGGGATTAAGGTAAGGAAGGAACGTTGCATATCTGAGGGGACGGGTGTTTTCTGTAGAAAAGCATTAAAGAGGCTGCTCATATGCGCAGTTAAGAGGGGGGAAAATGCTTTGTAGTATTCGTAGGGCAGACCGTCTGGACCCGGGGACTTATGTGCGGGGAGGGATTTAATGGTCCGTTCCACTTCGTCCTCCGTGACGGGCATGTTCAAAATGAGCAAGTCCGAATCTCTAATTTTGGGAATGCTGCTGTCGGACAGGTACTGCTGTATACGCTGTGAAACCTCCACCGACACAGGGTTGCTAGGGATGTCAGGACTATTATAGAGCTCCGCATAAAAGCCAGCAAACGTATCAACTATGTCTTTGGGGTGGGAAACAACCGCATTAGATCTAGTTTTTATCTGGTGTGGAGCAGAGAGAAGGGTTTTGTCTTTAAGCTTCCGCGCTAGGAGGGAGTGTGCTTTATTGCCCCTATCATAGTATGTCTGTTTGATCCTCAGCAGGGCTTTCTCAACACGGCGAAGCGCCAGGTCCACCAGCGCCATTCGCAAATTGACAATTTTCCTAAGGAGTGGTACCGTCGGTGAGGCCTGCAGTTTCTGCTCTAACTGTCTTAGTTCCTTCTCGGTGTTAAGCTTGGTGGCCGCGACATCCCGCTTCAAGGCCGAGGAAAGCGCAATGCATCTACCACGCATCACCGCCTTGTGGGCTTCCCACACAGTGGGGAGGGGGACGTCTGGGGTCAAGTTCTCAACAAAATAGTGACGCAGGGTCGAGGCTAATTCCGATTGGGAGGGAAGGTGCTGTAGAAGGAAAGTGTTCAGCTTCCAATTATATGGCCGAGTTATCGGGGGGCCTAAATCCAGGGTGAGTAAGATCGGGGCATGGTCCGACCAGGAGATCGGCAGGATAGACGCGCCACGCGTCGCTCTCAACGTAGCATTATTAGTGAAAAGATAGTCAATCCGAGAGTGCATATGGTGAGGGGCTGAATAGTATGTGTACTGCCGATCCCCGGGCCGGAGAGCTCGCCAAGCGTCAAACAGTGCATAGCGGCGAGTGAGTTGCCGAAAAAGCCTTGAATCCCGGAGGGCTCTAGGCGATGGCGCGCGGGTGGGCGCCGTCTGACGATCAGCCGTGGCCGAGTGAGCCAGATTAAAGTCTCCTCCCACCACCAAATAACCGTGGTCTTCCTTAAATAGACGTGCAAAAACCCTGGAGAGGAAGCTATGCTGATGGACATTAGGGGCGTATAGCGTACACAGGGTGATCGGGCGTGATTGCCACGTACCCTTAAGTATCAGGAAGCCCCGCCGGGGATCGCTGTAATGATCAACATAGGTAAAGGGTGCTCCTTGTCGGATCAGGACAGCCACCCCCGCCCTCTTATGGGACCCCGAGGATAGATACGCAAGCGGAAAGCTCCTGGAGGCGAAGGCAAAAGATCCCCCCCTGTCAAAGTGCGTCTCCTGAACCAGGATAATATCTGCTCCCGACTGTTTAAACTCCCTTAGTGCCAGATGCCGTTTCCTGTTTGAATTTAGGCCGTGAACATTCATAGATAGAAACTTAGCCATCAGTCAAGTCCGGGGGGGGGGGGTAGGAGAGCGGTCTGTGTCTAATAAATCTTACCCGGTAACAACGTCCAAGAGGGACCGCCAGGAGCCAGGAGCAGACACATTCCGGTCGTAGGGCCCCACCACTACGTGTCCGATCCCTGCAGGCAGCGGAAGGAAGACAGAGGAGAGAAGAGAGGGGAGATAGAAAGTGAGAGAAGGGAGAAAAACGTTAGTACAACAAGAAAGGCATCGCAATGAAAACATGGGCCCATAACCGGACCAAACATAGGGCAATATTCGGCCCCGGGTAAAAAAGTCATCCGGGACTGCACGGATTCCCAGGGGGCCACCAGACCCAGCGCACGAGGCCTGGGCCTGGCGGCCGCATAGGAGTCCAGGTCTCCTCATTCAGGTCCTAAGGAGGAATAGAGGAGCGTAAAATGTGTAAAAACTTGAACAGGAGCAAAATCACTAAAATATAAATAAGATGAATAAAGTAAAGAAAAAAGAAAAACAACCCAAAAAAAGGGTTAGGGGGAGGGTCGTGAGAGCAAGGGGGAACCCACTCTCCCGAATCTCCCAACCAGCAGCCTAAGTGCAGTAAGTTATTGAAAAGGCACCAAAGGGGAAAGGGTAATGAGTGCAACTGGAACCAGGGCAATACAACGTCCGAGCACTATGCCGCTAAGCGGTCAGGGACGCTGCAAAACTTCATCTCCACCAGCAACAGGTCGCGGAGGGCCAACCAGGCAGTGATGAGAAAAGATAAGAGTCACTTGGAAAAAAAAGGGGAGGAAGGGCCGGGATCTTCAGCCAGGGCCTTGTCTCTTAGGTTTGTTTTGCGTTTCCCGGTTTCTGGGTCGTTGGCGTGAGGGAACCTTTTGCCACAGCGTCGGAGGGGTGGGTTGAGTAGCGATGAGGTCCCAATCGGGAAGCCGGGGGGGGGCGGATGCCCAGATCTTCACAGAAAGTCGGCAGATCTTCAGGATACCGCAGAGAGGCCGATTTACCCTGATGTTTGGCAGTGAGGCTAAATGGGAAACCCCAGCGGTAAGGGATCTGGGCGTCTTGCAGGGTACGGAGCAGGGGTTGGAGAAGTCTAAGTTTTTGCAGCGTAATCCAGGAGAGGTCCGGAAAAAGTTGCACTGGGTGGTTCCGGAAAGACACCTCACGGGCTAAACGGGCTTGTCGCAGGATATCCTCCTTAAGGTGGAACGAGTTGACTCTGCAAATAAAGTCCCTGGGGCCAGAAGTAGCATTTTTGGGGCGTAGGGCCCTGTGAGCTCTATCCATCTCAATAAATTTAGTGGGGGGTTCTCCGAGGAGAGTGTTGAATAGTTCCTGCAAGATAATCTGAGCGTCCTCCGGGCCCTCCGACTCCGGAACCCCACGCACTCTGATGTTGTGCCGGCGCCCCCTGTTGTCCAAGTCCTCCACATGGCGCTGCATATCTCTCAGGAGCAGATGGTGTTCAGCCCCTTGCGTTTGGGTTTTGTGGACCGCAATTTTGGCCTCTTGTATCTCCTCTTCAGCCATCTCCACCCTGTCCGCAAGGTGCTTAAGGCCAGAGTGGAGCATTTGTATTTCCGCCCGACACGTGGATTTGACATCTTCAATCAATTGTTTAAAATCCTCTTTGGTAGGGATCGCTTGTAAGTATAATTGCCACTGAGGGTGCGGTGGTGTTGTGGTCATGTCTCCCGGGTCGTCCCGGTCTATGGGATGACGTGGCGACAGTGGCCTAGGGTCCACGGGTCCAGTAGTGCGAGAGGAGGGGGCATGCTCAGGGGGAGAATCCCAGACCCCCGGCCACTCTGAAGCATGGGCCAAGAGAGGTGGCTGGTGTCGTCCCCTGGTATCCTGGGGTGGAAGGGCTACGGGTCCCCCCGGGTATGCCGACACCCCTGGTCGTCCCCCGTGACCGCGTGGGGGGGAGGGGTGCCCCGAGGTGCCCAGCCTCTGAGACTTAGGTGGGGGCGACCCCGAGTCAGGATTCAGCAGGGGTCCGTCCATTCCCCCGGGCCCCCGGTACGCCCAGGACAGGGGCTCCTCAGGGGGGGGAGGGCAGGGAAGTCCTCAGCCGCAAAAGAAAGGGGGGACCCCTCGGACCCAGCACTGGAGTCTGGGGGCGTCCGGAGCATCCTGGGCAAGGCCAAAGAGCACTGAGTGTCCGGAGGAGGGGGGGACCTACTGCCAGAGGGCCCCAGGCCTAGTCCACCCCCCTCCCCGATCCGTCCAGTCCCGCACAGGAACTCCCCGCCGGCGTCCAGAGCTGTTGATAAGATCAAAAATATCGGTCCAGAACTGGGCCACCCTAGGGCAGGTCCAGAGCATATGAAAAAAAGGAACCAACAAAAGAGTGACAGTGGGTACAATCTTGCGATCTAGTTGGATAAATTTGGTGTAACCTTTTGAGGCGTGTAGTATACTGAAGAAGGAATTCAGTTTAAAGTAGCTTATCTTTGGAAGAGATGACCAGTCCAGAAGTGCCTTCAAAACATTCCTCCCAAGTCTCCCTGTCCAAAGTAGGAATATTCACACTTCACCACTCCCAAAGTTTTTCTTAGGAGAGTCTACATTCAACAGAGCTAGATATAGTGTTGAGAGAGATTTGGAGAGCGGCTCTTGTGCAAGGGTCTGATACTAAAGAAGGTGGGTCCCTGTGATCGAGCTGCATGATGCAATTGCTAATAGCAGAAGTGCATCCATCAGAGCAGTTTAAACTTGAGACAAAGATCAGGAAAAGACAACAGAGTACCCCCTGGCATAATATCTCTAAGGGCCCAGATTTGTATCTTAGTGCAGACTTTTGGGGAAATTAAAGAGCCAATCACACAATTAGGAAGTTACATTATTTATTGTACAGAAAACCACTTACTTATAGCCTTGCATTTTACGGAAACTGACTGGATTGGGATACAGCAGTTTGGGATTGGTCCAGAGTCAGTCTGGAGGATGGTGCCACTGGCAGAGGAAAGAGGCAGCTGCAGTCAAGAGGGCTGGCAGACGAGGAAAATGTATTTACAGGATGTATATATAAATTTAAATTTCCAATGTTTGATTACCTGGGCATCTCATAGGTCCCCAGCCTTATCCAAGTTTAATCTCCTTCAATAAAAACAAACAAATACAAGTGCAAGGACTGCTTTTATGTCTCTGGATGAAGGACAAGAGTGTGTCTGGCTGTGGAAGGGTGACAGATGGACCGCAATACTCAGCAGCTCCTACGGGGGTACCACTACATAAAATAAATAATAATAAATAAAGATTTTAAAAAAAAATACATGATGGCTTGTGTAGAACTGTATATGCTATATTTTTTTATTTGCTACATTTTACTTTTACAAGAGTGGAGTTCCCCTTCTTGAGCAACCTCCTCTCCTGCAGCCCCTGAACATTCCGACAGGCTGTTCATGAGGATAAGCGCAAGTATCTGCGTTCTGTAGTGTTTTGCCAAAGTAGTGATTCTCAGCTTGCTTCTTTTTAACATAAAGTTTTATTCAATTTTTTTTTTCACAGTACATGTCAGAACAGTGGTACAATCTCAACAATGATAATTATGGCAGTTTACAGCGGTACACCAAGAGAAATAAAAAATCAAATCTGGGCTAAGGAGCATATCAACATATCTGATTACAACATACATTTAGGCAGTGTTTCCAGTAAGCTGGAATTGCACTCAGAGAGTAAGATCCGTGGGCTACACATCATCACGGGTGGGATACCACCATCTACACCAAACACAAATCATCCTTACGCAACTTAAAAGGACAGACAGAATCCCCGGCCCTCCCCACCATTACCACCTTCCCAGCTATAGATTCCTACACCGTCTGGAGCTCAGTGATTAAGGGAGTGGTCTCTCTTTGATCCAGGGGCCCCATATCTTATCAAATTTGTTGGGACAGTTTCTTCCTAGGCACGTCAGCTTATAGAGCGGTAAGGCCGCATCGATCAGGGCTCTCCATTGGGAAACCGTTGGGGGACTAGGGTCCTGCCATTTGATTAGGATAGCTTTCCTAGCATAAAAGGCTGAATAGAATACAAATTGTTTTTTAGGCTGCGGGGCGTGTCCACAATACCTAATAAAAGGGGTAGTGGATCACAGGGGACATCGAATCAGCCTATAGAGCCGATCTCCGATGCCACCCCCCTCCAGAAGGCCTGTAAGTGCACACAGGACCAGACAATATGGAAGAACGTGCCAGAGGCCAAGCCACATTTAGGACACGTACCAGTTCTATTAGGATCAATTCTGGCTAAACAGTCTGCGGAGTAGTAAGCTTGGTGGATAAATTTAAGTTGAGTGTACCTGTCTCTAGAGGAGATCATGAGGGGTAGATATTGCTGGACACCTTCCTCCCAATCATCCTCCGCTAATTCCGGTATATCCCGCTTCCATCTGGAGAACAGACGGGAGACAACAGACGTATCAATACTATTTAGAACAGCATATAGGGTCGACAGCGTTTTCTTTTCATTCGGGAGGGCCAGAATGGTCTCCACAGGGGTCGCCTCCAGAGCGATAGCACATGGAAACTGTGCGTGGTAGGCATGCCGGAGCTGTAGGTATCTAAAAAACATGGAGTTAGGTAGCCCGTGCCTACGTTTTAGTTCATCATATGGAAGCAACCCCTGCGGGGAGGAAACATCCGCCAAGGTTTTGATACCACTCCGGGCCCACAACATCGGGTCCGGAATGGTTCGAAAGTGGGGCAGCCGCGGGTTCCCCCACAGCTGAGTATCGGGGGACCAACTATGCAGTTTCCCTATTCTAGCCCTAACTACATCCCAAACCCTCAGCGTGGTCTGCATCGAGGAAGTAACCCCGGGATTGGACTTAGCGCCTCTGTGGACCAGACTCCGGAGTTCAGAGTAAGAGCCCAAGAGTGCCGCCTCAATGGCAGCCGCAGGGTTTGCCGACTCATCCGACAGCCACCACCGCACCGTTACCAAGACTGCGGCCCAGTAGTATTTCACAAAGCACAGTAAAGCCAAACGTCCCAAAGAGAGCAGAAGCTGAAGCGTGCTCTGTGCTATCCTCGGGGTGCCGTCGTTCCAGATAAAGAAAATAATCAGACTATTTAACTTCCGAAAGAAGGCCTGGGGAATGTGCACTGGCATTTGCCGAAACAAATAGGTGAACTTGGGCAGGACCGTCATCTTAATCAAGTTAACTCTGCCCACTGGCAAAAGAGGCAAAGTCTTCCAACCCAAGCACTGTCGCGTCAGTGAAGACAGAACCGGGTCAAGGTTAAGGAGTATGAATCGGGACAGGTCTCTGTGGATTATTACCCCCAAATATTTAAACTGGGTGACCAGTTGAAGTGGGGCGCTAATCGGGAGCCCAGCCTCCGAAGGGTGAAGAGCAAACAGGACAGACTTGTCCCAGTTTACTCCGACCCCTGTGTACCTGCCAAAGGTATCGATAAGGGAGAGGGCTTCCTCCAGTGACGTGGACACCTCTCGGAGGTACAAAAGGGTGTCATCAGCATAAAGGGAAATTTTCTCCTCCACAGGGCCCAAGGGGATGCCACAGATCGGCGTGGAAGATCTAATTATGATGGCCATTGGTTCTATAGCTAACGCAAAAAGCGCCGGAGAGAGCGGGTATCCCTGTCAAATATCCCTACGGAGGAGAAAAGAGGGAGAGATGACCGATCCAGTGCGTACTCGTGCTCTAGGGGCACCGTAGATAGCCTTCACCCAGGAAACAAATCTGGGGCCAAAGCCAAAGCGGAGCAGAACCCCCCAAAGATACTCCCACTCGACAGAGTCAAATGCTTTTTCAGCATCCAGGGAGGCTACTGCATCCGCCGGGGCCAGGTGGGCATCAGATCCCAGAACCGTGTATAACCTCCGAAGGTTGATATCCGTACCCTTGCCCGGCATGAAACCCGACTGGTCCTCATGAACCAGGGTAAGGATAACCTCATTTAATCTCTGCGCCAAGATTTTAGTAAGCACCTTGGCGTCGGCATTAAGTAAGGATATAGGGCGATAACAGGAACACAGCTCCAGGTCCTTACCCGGTTTGGGTATAACCACTATAATCGCCTCCGCCATGGACGCCGGTAGGGCCTTCCCCAAAGAGACTGGACTATCATAGAGTGCAGCTTGGGGACCAACTCGTCCCCATACTGCCTATAGAATTCCGGAGGAATCCCATCGAGGCCCGGAGTTTTCCCCGCCTGGAGTTCCCCCAGCGCCCACCGAACCTCCTCCTCCGCTATGGGGGCCTCCAAGGAGTCCCGGTCCTCAGGAGAGAGAGTAGGGAACTGTATACGGTTCAGGAACCAGTCAAGGTCCGCTTCGGAGTAGTCTACTCGAGAGATATAAAGATCGTTATAGTAGGAGGCGAACCGGGCATTTATGAGTGAGGGGTCCACCAGCACCGTGCCATCCGAGCCCCGAATACGGGCAATAGAGATGGTAGGCTGTTGCTCTCTAGCCAACCAGGCCAGCAAATGAACGGTTTTCCCCCCTGCTCAAAAATGCGGTGCGTCTGAGCCAGTTGTTGCTTGTTCGCCCCCGCCACCCTAATAAGCATCACCTCCCTGTAGGCCGTTTGCATGTCTAAATAGGTAATGGGGTTCTGGGTGGAGGCGAAACGAGCCTCCAGCTCCCTGGCAGACGCCTCAGCCTCCGCCAAGGTAATCGCAGAGTCGTGCCGGGCCCTAGCTATAGAGGATTGGTATGCCCCCCTAATATATGCCTTAAACGCATCCCACACAGTAAGTGCTGAGGTCGAACCTGCATTTGTCAGCCAATAAGTCTGGATATGTTTAGAAATCTCTATCTCCACCAGTGGATCAGAGATCCAGTACCTGGATAAGCGCCATATTCTTTCCGTGGGTGGAGTCAGCATTTATAAGGTGCATAGCATGGGGGCATGATCCGAGATTACTCTCGAAAGCATGTCCACCACCTGCACCCGTGAGAGCATTCCGCCACTAATCAACACCGGGTCAATCCGTGACATAGCTCTATAAGATGTAGAGTGACATGTGTAGGCCCTCTCTCCTGGGTGTCACCACCGCCAAACATCAGTAAGGCCATACAGGTCTGCCCATTTTGATAGCGGGGAGTATACTCCACCCCCCCAGGGACATCCTATCCAGTGCAGGGTTTGGAACCATGTTAAAGTCACCCACGATAATAATATTATCAGTGTGGTAGCTAGAGATAAGGGGAACCAGAAGCTTCAACAGGGCAGTGGTAGCCGGTGGCGGGATATAAAGGCCCACAATTACCATTTCCACCGTGTCTATAACAGCATGCAGGATCACATATCTGCCCCCCGGGTCCAGCTGCTCATTTAATATTTCACACGTCAGAGATTTATGTATCAAAATGCTAACCCCTCGGGCGTAACAGGAATAAGTGGAGTGATAACCCCTGCCCACCCACTGCCTCCGCAGGCTTAAGATCCTACCCCCCACAAGATGTGTCTCCTGCAGGATGCACACATGTGGGCTATGCTGCTTAAGATAGGCCCATACCAAGGAGCGTTTCAATTTATCGTTCAAGCCCCGGACATTCCAGGACAGCAGCCTCATCTGAGTCATAGCGAGACTTGCCACAAATGAACGCCAGGGGAACACTGCATCTCTGGGCCCGAGTGGAGACAAGTATCACTCCGCCCCCTCCCCGGCACCAGTCTGGAGGCCCAGACCGCCAACAGCAACCACTGCCAACGGTGGGGGTCCCACCTGAGAAAGGTACCACTATAAAACCCTTCCAACATGTACAGTAATGTCTCGCACGTAACTGGGCCTTGACATGGTCAAAAGTCTTCCTCTGCCGCTGGGTCTCTACGGAGTAGTCCGGAAACAGCATGAGACGGGCATTGGCAAACCGTAGCTCAGGGATTTTCCGCGCCTTGCGGAGGACCAGATCCCGATCCCTGAAGTTGAGTAGTCGCATAAAAAAAGATGCGGGGAGGGGCACCAGGCGGTCCCCGCATGGATGGCATCCTGAGGGCCCTCTCCACCGCGTAATGGGGAGAGAACGCCGCTGCTGGTAAGAGAGTGCGGAGAAGATGCTCAGCAAAAGTTGCAGGGTCTTGTCCCTCCTCCTCCTCCGGTAGGCCCACCACGCGGAGGTTGTTCCTTCTGCTCCTATTTTCACTGTCCTCCGCTCGGGACTCTAGCGCCTGCACCCGCACCTGAAGAGTATGGAGGGAGGCACGGTGGTCTCTGAGGGCATCTTCGGTGTCACCCACCCGCCGCTCCACCTCCCCCACCCGCTCCCGGAACTTGTCCATATCGCGACGCACCAACCCCACATCTGTCTCCAGGAGGTACATTTTTGCTGTCAGGGTCGTTTTGCACCCCGAAATAGCCTGCATCAGTGCTTGAAATCTGTCCTCTTCCACGGTAGCCGGGTCCTGCGGCGGGGTTTGAGTCGCCATGTTGGCGCCAGCAGGCGGGGGTTGCTGCTGTTTCATGTGCTGCGGGGACGGTAACAGGGCAGAAGAAGTCTTCCATCTGGAGTTATGTTTACCCCCTCTCATGCCCAAAAGGCCAGTTCAATGGTGCCAGGACTCAGATGCAGTTCAGTAAAGTTGTAGCATAGAGAGCAGTACCTGGGTGCAGTTCAGTAAAGCTGTAGCATAGATAGCAGTACAGGGAAGCAGTTCAATATAGCTTGTGCACAGATGCTGACAGGAGGCAGACAGCCCAACACAGCTGAAGCTCAGGGGGTGACACAGGGGAGGCAGCGCAGCATACTGTGGTTAGTGCAAAGGTGGTGGCTATGGGGAAGCAGGCCTGACCAGCAGAAGCAGAGTACCTGAGGATATCCCGGTCACAGTAGGCTGCAAGATGGCGGCGGGCCTCGGACGTTGAAAACCGGCCACCACGGGGCCGCCAGCGGTCGATGGGGGCCCCCACAGCTCGCCACACCCTCCAGGGGGATCACCGCCACCGAGATGCCCAGGTTGGTGCCGCTCGGTCCACCGATCGCGGCACGCGAGCCCGTGGATGGCGGAGGCCTCGTAGGCCTCAAGATGGCGGTGGGTCTCCACCGTGTACCAGCTCTCCCGTGCGGCCGATCCAACCAATTTCTGGTGGGACAGGTGCCCGGTCTGTCTGGCAGCTGATGTGGAGGGTTTGGAGGGTCTCCAGGCCAGCGGCGGTGAAGGATGGCGGCGGATGGAAGGAGGATCAGCGGAGCTCCACAGCGGCACGTATATCCCCTTCTACATCCGGACACGCCCCCTCTCAGCTTGCTTCTTAGTAGTAATAGAGGGTTATAGAGATTATGCAGCCATGTTTGTGCAGCTTTCATACTGGTATTGTTCTGCAGTGCACGCACACTTGCATCGTAAAACCTGTTTTGAACCATTGCTTCTAACTTTGCAACTGTTAAGCAAACTGCAAGCTAGTTACTCCCTGATCAATTGATTATTTGGCCAATTACCTGTTCTGTTCAAAAGCTACAGTCTTGTTTTTACTTTCCTATCTTTTCTTTCATGGGTTACTATTGATGTACTATTTTTCATCATATACTATTACTTTTCATCTGAGTGCACGTTCCCAGAAGTATTGTGCAAGTGTAAGGTTTCTACAGCGAATATTTGTTAGCCATCACACTGAAGCTTCTGTTCTTATGAGCCTCTGATCTTAGAAACCTCTGTTCTTATGAGCTTCTGATCACATACACCTCTGTTCTCTGTGATATATTTTTTCTTATAAAAATAAAAATATTGATGCAGATAAAAAAAGATATATACCAATTTATTTTTTGCGAAAGTATTTGCAAAAATATGTTTTAAAACTCATACATTTCTATCATCTAGTACTGTATATAAATATACAAAAAAAGGTGAATTAAAGTGGTATTAAACCCAAAAGCAAATATTTATCATCCGGTGATGTCCCTATATAAGTCGCCTCGCGCGGCGTCCCCGTCAGTGTGAGCGGAGACATCGACGAGGCAACATCTGAAGAGAAGAAGAGAAGAAGAGAAGAAGAGAAGACGGCGACAGCGGCGACAGAAGACCTGTAAAAGAGCTAGAAGAAGGCGCGGTGGCCCGGCAAGAAGAACCGAAGAGGGGGACAAGACCCCCGAAAAGGGGGACAAGACCCCTGAAGTCAGAAGTAGAGGGCGGCGGTGGCGAAGAAGAAAGCTGGGCTCCTCCGCTAGCAAAAGAGCTAGCAGAAGATAGCGGAGGAGTCCGGCGAGAAGATCCCCGAAGACGGACAGAAGACCCCCGGAGCTGTGCAATAAACTATTTTAACCCTTGTGTGTTGTGTTTTTTTTTTACTTTTTTCCACAGGTGAATGGGTAGGGGTACATTGTACCCCATACTCATTCACATAGGGTGGGGGCCGGTATCCGGGGGCCCCCTTATTAAAAGGGGCTCCCGGATTCCGATAAGCCCCCCGCCCGCAGACCCCGACAACCAACGGCCAGGGTTGTCGGGAAGAGGCCCTTGCCCTCATCAACATGGGGACAAGGTGATTTGGGTTGGGGGGGTTGCGCAGTCCCCCTTCCCCAAGGCACCCCCCATGTTGAGGGCACGTGGCCTGGCACCGCTCAGGAGGGGGGGGGGGGGCGCTCCCTCGTCCCCACCCTTTTCCTGGCCGTCCGGGTCGCGTGCTCGGATAAGAGTCTGATGTGGACCTAGAGGGGAACCCCCACGCCGATTTTTGAAAAATTGGCGTGGGGGTTCCCCTTTAAGTCCATACCAGGTAATGGGACCAGCGACGCCTCCTTCGCTGACCCCAGCTACCTGGAGACGCGCTCAAAATGAGTGGACTTTTCTCCGGGCGGGAAAAGTCCGTTCATTTCAAAAGTACGGCGGTAGATTGGAGTGCAAAACTACTTTCTAAGTCCGCCGTACTTTTGGGTAATAAAAGTCCGCCGGAGGCTACACACGGGCGGATTGTCCGGCGGACTTGAGTTTGCTGGACTTTTCCACCGGATTGTTTGATCGTGTGTACACGGCATAAGGGGCACAGGGCGATCACCAGTACCAAATAAGAATGGATACAGTTCAACCTTTTTTAAATGGGCCTTCCACTTATAGGAGTGCACAGAAAAAAGCTTTTTTGTAGGCAAAGCAAGTATCCAATACAGCACAATCCTCTGAATATTCCCTTTATTCTAACCTAAAAGAAACTGCCTGCTATGGGAAGAAACAACCCTGATTGCTCACATACATGGAGCAATCAGATATTGTTGTCAAATAAGGCTAATGTTTTGCCTTCACTCGCCAACCTCTATATGTGATGGCAGAAGGAGCTCTGCATTTTTGCAGGAAACAACCAGTTTTCTAACTGTATACTGTGGTATGGCCATTTTATACGTGATCTTTTGATAAAGAGGTTGGCGAGTGTGGATGAAAATTTCACCCTTATCTGACAGTAACCTATATTTTGTTACTTCTTTCAATTTTATTGTTTTATTAATTTATTACTCATTATCTTATTGCTGCATGTATGTGAGCAATTGGGATTGTTTCTGCCCAAACCAGGTGATTTCTTTTATATTGAGGTTCAGTAGCGGCCCATCCATTAGGGGCGCAGGTGTGCACCCCCTAATCTACATGACGCTGTATGCATGGATATCAATGGGAGTTTTTTTTTAAAGCACATGATTAGAGTAAAGCCGCGTACACACGTAGTGGTATGTCCGACGTACTTAGTCTGGCGGACTTCCTGCCAGACTGTCCGTCGGACTTTCCGAACGGGCTACTTGCCCACACACGGCACTTTTTGAGTGGACTAATACGGCGTACTAAGTCCGCCGTACTATCCGCCCTACTTTTGAAATGAACGGACTCGCCCACACATGCAGAGGAAAGTCCGCTCATTTCGAGCGCGTCTCCAGGTAGGCGGGGCCCGCGAGGGAGACGTCGCTGGCCCCGCCGCCTGTTATGGACTTAAAGGGGAACTCGAACGCCAAAAAAATCGGCGTGGGGGTCCCCCCAAGTCCACAACAGACCCTTGTCCGAGCACGCTACCCGGCCGGCCAGGAAAGGGGGGCGAGCGAACGCCCCCCCTCCTGAGCCGTACCAGGCCGCGTGCCCTCAACATGGGGGGTGCCTTGGGGAAGGGGGGCCGCGCGCCCCCCCCCCCACCCCAAAGCACCTTGTCCCCATGTTGATGAGGACAAGGGCCTCTTCCCGACAACCCTGGCCGTTGGTTGTCGGGGTTTGCGGGCAGGGGGCTTATCGGAATCCGGGAGCCCCCTTTAATAAGGGGGCCCCCGGATACCGGCCCCCCAACCTATGTGAATGAGTATGGGGTACAATGTACCCCTACCCATTCACCTGTAAAATAAAAGTACAAAAAAAACACAACACACGAGATAAAATACTTTATTGCACAGCTCCGGGGTCTTCCGTCTTCGGGGGTCTTCTCGCCGGACTCCTCCGCTATCTTCTTCTAGCTCTTTTACTAGCGGAGGAGCCCGGCTTTCTTCCTCGCCGCCGGCCTCTTCTTCTGACTTCGGGGGTCTTGTCCCCCTCTTCGGTTCTTCTGCCGGGCCACCGCGCCTTCTTATAGCTCTTTTACAGGCGGTGGCCCGGTCTTCTGTCGCCGCCGCCGCCTTCCGTTCTTCTTCTTCCTCTTCTTCTTCTCCAGGAGATGTTGACTCGACGATCTCTCCGGCCGCAATGCCAGGGACGCGCTGCGCTGCCACTTATATAGGGGCAAGGGGCGGTGTCACATGGGTTTATGTCACATGGGTTGCCCCAAGGCACCCCCCATGTTGAGGGCACGTGGCCTGGTACGGCTCAGGAGGGGGAGCGCTCGCTCGCCACCCCTTTCCTGGCCGGCCGGGTAGCGTGCTCGGACAAGGGTCTGTTGTGGACTTGGGGGAGACCCCACGCCGATTTTTTTCGGCGTTCGGGTTCCCCTTTAAGTCCATACCAGGCGGCGGGGCCAGCGACGTCTCCTTCGCGGGCCCCGACTACCTGGAGACCCGCTCAAAATGAGCGGACTTTTCTCCGGGCGAGAAAAGTCCGCTCATTTCAAAAGTACGGCAGACTGGCACACACACGGCCGGATTCTCCGCCGAAATGCGAGTCCGGCGGGAAGATTGGTGTGCAACACGGCATTCTAAGTCCGTACTTTCGGGTCAAAAAAGTATGCCGGAGGCTACACACGGGGGAATTGTTTGGCGGACTTGAGTTTGCCGGACTTTTCCACCGGATTGTTTGATCGTGTGTACGTGGCATTAGAGGTTCTAATAGGCTTCAAAAAAAACAATGACTGGTGTACCATGTTGAGAACATTTGTCACACTGACAATCGCATATGTTTTTAGACTTAACACTTTTTTTAGAGCATTCAATAAATCAATTTGTTTGAACATATTTATTTGAACATTTTTTGTATATATAGGTCTTTTTAGAGCGCTGCTTTTATTTTTTGGTTCTTCAAAAAAGGGTGGGCTCGGGGCGCAGAGCACACAGTTGCGCAGAACACCCAGTTGTGTGACAATAGAGAATGAATATTCGCTACTGTCAAACTGATTCTCCACCCGATCAATCAGGAAGCGGGTCATGACATCCGTTTCTCAATTGACCAAAAGGAGAGGCGATCCTAATGGCTGCCTAGGAGGAAGAGGGAAGAGACACAGGGGAAGCCTTGCCACTGGGAACCTGAGGAAGGAGATGCTGCCTGGAGGACAGAGGACCTAGATGGGTAAGTACGGAGACAAATTAACTGTACTCTGCTAATAATGCTTTGGTCTAGGTTTACACCTGTGTGTGTCTCTGCAGGGATGTTAGCGTGGGCACAGCAGCTGATTTATTGGCATGGGCTGCTATATCTAGGGAAAATGCAAGAAAAAAGTCCCTGACCCTCTTGTAAATCATGGCAGCATGGAACCATATGCCACGGGATCATGCGGTTTCACGTATATAATGGCACCCCCATGCATTTGCAAAAGATCAGTGCATTTTGCCAGTGGGTTGGGGAACGTGGGCAAGTAGTGTGCTTTCCCCAACCTGCATAAGAATGCAATCTTATAGTTATTTGTGTAAAGGCTCATCAAACCTATAAACAAATAACAGTGGCAGGCAGGGGCAGAATCAAACTGCTTGGGGTGCCCTGGCCTCTCGCTGTATGACACAGCAAGAGAAGCTGCCATGGTTAACACACGCCGACTAGCTAATGAGACGTGGTTCAGTGACTGGGTGTGTGAGGGAATAAGGGGGAACGTAAACTGAGTAAAACTGGCTGTGATACACCTTCACAGCCTGGACTACCTCTGGTCACCACTAGAGAGAGACTCGTCTCTAATAGAGCTAGCTGACCACACACAGGCAGATACGAATCTTACATACAATCTGGTACACTCTAAGCCCCTGTACACACGGTCTGAGATTTTGCCAACCAAATCCGTCGGATTTTGCCCGTCGGATTTAGTCCGACGGATTGTGTCCGAAACTGTTGCATACACACGGTCGGGCCAAGTTGGCGAAAAATCCGATCTTTCAGAATGTGATGACGTAATTTCGTTACGATGGGACTACATTCAGGCTAGTAGCCAATAGCTTTGATGTAGGAATTTGATCTGAGCATGCGTGGCACTTGGTCCGATGAAAATGCTCTACACATAATCGGATTAGGTCCGTCCGGCCCAGTTGGTCGGGAAATCTTTCCAACATGTTGGAAAATTTGGTCGGACGGAGATTCGGACGGAATCAGTCCGATGCATACCACACACAGTCGGATTATCTGACGACACGGTCCGATGAGACTCATTCCGACAGATTCTCCGACCGTGTGTACAAGGGCTCAGGGTTGGGGAGCAGTCTAGCAATTAGAAAACACTTCTAGGGTTCCTATAGCTATCCTACAAGCTAGAATCCCGGTGTTAATCACTCTTCCCACTGTCTACACACCCACAAACCAGGAATAAAAACAGAAATAAACTTTACCAACTTTATCCCTTCACAGAAGCATGTCGGAAACTTTGGCAACTTCCCAGTTGAACTGGCTTCATACAAAATCATGCTGTCCATATCTCAGTTTCCCCAATTTATTGAAATATGGATGTGGGCTGTCACAGGAGAGAAGACATGTTGTTTGTTCCTACTAAGTAGGAACAGCAATATGTCTCCTCTCCTACTCAGTCCTGTCCTCATACAGTTAGAGCACACTGAGGGAATGCACAGTTAACCGCTTGATCATCCCTAGTGTTAACCCCTTCACTACCAGTGACATGTACACAGTAATCAGTGCATTTTTATAGCACTGATCGCTGTATAAATGTCAATGGTACCAAAAATGTGTCAAAAGTGTCTGATCTGTCCATAGCAATGTTGCAGTACTGCTAAAAATCATAGATCGCCGCCATTACTAGTAAAAGAAAAAAATGCCATAAATCTTTCCCATAGTTGTAGACACTATAACTTTTGCACAAACCAATCAATATACGCTTATTGCGATTTTTTTTAACCAAAAATATGCAGAATACATATCGGCCTAAACTGATGAAGAAATGTGTTTTTTAAAAAAATTTGGGGGGCATTTATTATAGCAAAATGTAAAAAATATTGTTTTTTTTTTCAAAATTGTAGGTCTTTTTTTGTTTATAGCGCAAAAAATAAAAACCGCAGAGGAGATCAAATACCACCAAAAGAAAGCTCTATTTGTAGGAAAAGAGGATGCAAATTTAGTTTGGGTACAGCATTGCATGACCACGCAATTGTCAGTTAAAGCGACGCAGTGCCAAATTGTAAAAATTGCTCTGGTCAAGAAGGGGGTCAAATCTCCCAGGGCTGAAGTGGTTAAGCTTCCATAAAAATGTATTTATTTATGTATTTATTACAGCATTTACGTCTGGTGAGTTTTCATTTCACGAGGAGATGATGGTTGATGTACTTTCTGACATACAGAAGATCGAAGTGACTTAAGAAGGTGGTGGAAAAATCTATTCTCCTTTACTTCACATTGGAAGTGTTGTTTGGGGCTTTCTATTTATTTAGAAAATCTTCTTAGGACAAGGTTTGCTGTTTTTGAATATTGCACCACATTACTGTTTTATACAGTATTTAAGTATGTGGAGCTGCATTTTATTCCTTTTGGGTTTTGTATATCAACCTTGTGTGTTAGTAGCCACATTGCTATCTACTCATTTTGTTTTTAACACAGTGCGGATTTATATAAAGTATCATCAGGTGGTCATTCCAGTGGTGAACTGAGTTGTCCCCGTGCAACCCTGTGCACAGGCACTGTTTACAGAGCTGATTCAAGCAGATCACTGTGATTGGTCATAGACAGACTAATCACAGTGATTACATGATGTAAACAGTTTGTGTTTACATATAAGAGCCCTCCATTTCCTCTGTTGTAAAACGTTCTTTATTTCCTGAGTACAGCACAGACCGCTGACCTTGTAATACAACCTATTTAGTTTACAATAGAAATGCAAGGCAAAACGTGTGTGTGTGTGTGTGTGTGTGTGTGTGTGTGTGTGTGTGTGTGTGTGTGTGTGTGTGTGTGTGTGTGTGTGTGTGTGTGTGTGTGTGTGTGTGTGTGTGTGTGTGTGTGTGTGTGTGTGTGTGTGTGTGTGTGTGTATATATATATATATATTGTGATATTGGGGGATGTCTAGCTCAGTGTTGAGCTTACCAGTAAGCTAAGTCTATGCCAGATATGCAGTTTAAGGGCTTTTTTTGGACCATGTTTATTAAAGTAAAAGAAGAAACAGTCCATCCAGGATCCCCACGCAGGGGTTTCAACTTCAAAGCAATAACAAGATAACAAATGGAAAATACAGAGCCACCTGACTCTCTGGTCAGCACTCCTGTAACTGTGTTCCTGTTTGGTACCCACTCTGTAGATCTAGTGAGACTCTCTCTTACTGCTTCGTAGCTGCTACAACTCACCGGCTTGGGCCCACCGTCTGCTCTGTCAGACTGTCCTGTGCCAACAGACACACTTCTCCCTTGCACACCTGGACTCCTCTGGAGGGTGGAACCCAGAACCCTGGTCCTGTCTCTGCGATAAGCCTACCTGTACACTCAACAAGCCATACTCCTGGCTGTTCCCAAAACCCAGTCCCAGGATTGGAGATTCCATCCCACCAAGATCACTATGAAATCTTCAGGCTCCAGGTCCCTAACTGGATTTTACCAACCAGAGAACAAACTGATAAAACAGTTTCCTACAAATTGCCTCTCAACCTTCCTATTTGAGAATCCTGGGCAACAATAACTAGGGCAGGGCTCCGTACTGTAACTATATATATATATATATATATATACAGTATATACATATACATACAGTGCCTTGCAAAAGTATTCACCCCCCCTTGGCATTTTTTGTGTTTTGTTGCCTCACAACCTGGAATTAACATGGATTGTTTGAGGATTTGCATAATTTAATTTACAGAACATACCCACAACTTTGAAGATTTTTTTTTTTTTTATTGTGGAGCAAACACCAAATAGGAGAAAATAACAGAAAAACAACAAAAAAATAACTATTCAACCCCCTAAAGTGAATACTTTGTAGAGCCACCTTTTGTGGCTATCACAGTTCCAAGTCGCTTTGAATGTCTATGAGCTTGCCACATCTTACCACTTGGATTTTTGCCCATTCCTCCTTGCAAAACTGCTCCAGCTTATCAAGTTGGATGGTTTGTGCTTGTGAACAGCAATCTTTAAGTCTTACCACAGATTTTCTATTTGATTGAGGTCTGAGCTTTGACTAGGCCATTCCAACATATTTACATCAGTGGTCATCAACCCTGTCCTCAGGGCCCACTAACAGGCCAGGTTTGCAAGATAACTGAAATACATCACAGGTGATATAATCTGCTGCTCAGTGATTGCACTATTCTAGTCTTCATCACTCCAAGGTAATAAATAAAATCTGGCTTGTTAGTGGGCCCTGAAGACAGGGTTGATGACCACTTCCTTAAACCACTCAAGTGTCGCTTAGCAGTGTGTTTGGGGTCATTGTCCTGCTGGAAGGAGAACCTCCATCCTAGCCTCAAATCACACACAGAATGGTACAGAATGGATATTGCTAAATACACAGTGTATTTAGCAACATCCAACTTTCCCTCAACTCTGACCAGTTTCCCAGTCCCGACTGCTGGTGCTCTTTGGGTGATGTGATGTGTTGGGTTTGTGCCAGACATAGCGATTTCTTTGATGGCCAAAAAATAACATTTTAATCTCACCAGACCAGAGCACCTTCCTCCATACATTTCGGGAGTCTCCTGCATGCCTTTTCGCAAACTCAAAGCGTGCTATTTTGTTTTTGCTGAAAGTAATGACTTTCTTCTGGCTACTCTCAGGGCCGGCGCTACCACTAGGCGGACTAGGCAGCCGCCTAGGGCGCACTGCCGCCCAGGGCGCAGCCACGGCCACTAGAGGTGTTGTTGAAATAATTGGCAGCAGAGCAGCTGAAACCCGATGGTGCGCCCTGGCATCTTCCTGTCCTGCTCCTTCAGTAAGGGACACCCCCCTCCTCTCCCCCTCCTCTCCCCCTCCTCTCCCCCTCGTTCGAACGGCAGCTCCCTCAGATCGCCCAGTAACTCCTCAGAGGGCGATCTGCAAGGGACTGAGTCCTGTTCCGTCTGAGACGAGTAAGGAGAGAGGATTAGCTCTGAGGGCGGAGTTGTAGGGCGTCACCGGGGGGCGGGGTTAGACGGTCCTGAGTGAGGAAGAGGGCGGAGTGTATGGACATTAATGGAGGAGAGCGAAATCAGTATCCAATGATGTGAGGAGCCAGCGTGGGGCTCCGTACTCATTACACTGCTCCTCATCTGCCTGAGGGTGAGTAACCTATGCACATACCTTCACTGCTTTGTGTGTCTGTGAGAGGAGCTACAGCCAGGGGGACACCAACTTCCCTACACAGCTGTCTGCATACTGACTGTGCTCACCCCCCCACCTGTATACTGCACACCTCCACCCCCCACCTGTATACTGCACACCTCCACCCCCACCTGTATTCTGCACACCTCCACCCCCCACCTGTATACTGCACACCTCCACCCCCCACCTGTATACTGCACACCTCCACCCCCCCACCTGTATACTGCACACCTCCACCCCCCCACCTGTATACTGCACACCTCCACCCCCCCACCTGTATACTGCACACCTCCACCCCCCACCTGTATACTGCACACCTCCACCCCACCTGTATACTGCACACCTCCACCCCCCACCTGTATACTGCACACCCCCCACCTGCATACTGCCCACCCCCACCTGTATACTGTACACCCCTACCTGTATACTGCACCCCCCAGAATACTGTACACTCCCACCCCCACCTGTATACTGCACACCCCAGTATACTGTACACCCCCACCCTCCACCTGTATACTGTACACCCCCACCCTCCACCTGTATACTTCACACCCCCCACCTGTATACTGCACCCACCCACCTGTATACTGCAACCCCCAGTATACTGTACACCCCCACCCTCCACCTGTATACTGCACACCCCACCCCCACCTATATACTGTACACCCCCCACCTGTATACTTCACACTCCCACCTGTATACTGCACCCCCATAATACTGTACACCTCCACCTGTATACTTCACACCCCCCACCTGTATACTGCACACCCTCACCCTCCACCTGTATACTTCACACCCCCACCTGTATACTGCACACCCCAGTATACTGTACACCCCCACCCTCCACCTGTATACTTCACACCCCCACCCCCCACCTGTATACTGCACACCCCCACCTGTATACTGCACACCCCCACCCCCCACCTGTATAATGCACCCCCCACCTGTATACTGCACACCCCCACCCCCTACCTGCATACTGCACACCCCCACCCCACTCCCCACCTGCATACTGCACCCCTCCAGTATACTGTACACCCCTCCTGTATATTGTACACCCCACCCCACCTGTATACTGTACACCCCCACCTGTATACTGCACACCCCCACATCCTATCTGTATACTGTACACCCCCACCTGTATACTGCACACCCCCTCCCCTACCTGTATACTGCACACCTCCACCCCCCACCTGTATACTGCACACCTCCACCCCCCACCTGTATACTGCACACCCCCTCCCCTACCTGTATACTGCACACCTCCACCCCCCACCTGTATACTGCACACCTCCACCCCCCACCTGTATACTGCACACCTCCACCCCCCACCTGTATACTGCACACCTCCACCCCCCACCTGTATACTGCACACCCCCACCCCCTACCTGTATACTAGACACCCCCACCTGTATACTGCACACCCCCACCCCCCACCTGTATACTGCCCACTCCCCACCTGCATACTGCACCCCTCCAGTATACTGTACACCCCCCCTGTATATTGTACACCCCACCCCACCTGTATACTGTATACCCCCACCTGTATACTGTACACCCCCACCCCCCACCTGTATACTGCACACCCCCACATCCTATCTGTATACTGTACACCCCCACCTGTATACTGCACACCCCCTCCCCTACCTGTATACTGCACACCTCCACCCCCCACCTGTATACTGCACACCTCCACCCCCCACCTGTATACTGCACACCTCCACCCCCCACCTGTATACTGCACACCTCCACCCCCCACCTGTATACTGCACACCTCCACCCCCCACCTGTATACTGCACACCCCCTCCCCTACCTGTATACTGCACACCTCCACCCCCCCACCTGTATACTGCACACCTCCACCCCCCACCTGTATACTGCACACAACTACCTGTATACTGCAACCCACCTATATACTGTACACCTCCACCCCCGACCTGTACATTGGGGGTATTACACTGAGGTGATTACATTTGTGGGGATTTAAAAAAATCTCCACCTGCCAGCTCCACCTTATACATGGGCAGGACAAAGTGGGCGGAGTCGGAGAAGAGTTGGGGTGGAGCCAGGGCGGAGTCGGAGAAGAGTTGGGGCGGAGCCAGGGGGCGGCAAAATTAGGTTTCGCCTAGGGCGTCGAAAATCCTTGCACCAGCCCTGGCTACTCTGCCATAAAGTCCAACTCTATGGAGCGTACGACTTATTGTCGTCCTATGTACAGATACTCTAGTCTCTGCTGTGAAACTCTGCAGCTCCTCCAGGGTTACCTTAGGTCTCTGTGCTGCCTCTTTGATTAATACCCTCCTTGCCCGGTCCGTGATTTTTGGTTTGTGGCCGTCTCTTGGCAGGTTTGCTGTTGTGCCATGTTCTTTCCTTTTGTTTTGATAGATTTGATGGTGCTCCTAGGGATCATCAAAGATTTTTATATTTTTTTTATAACCTAACCCTGACTTGTACTTTTCAACAACATTGTCCCTTACTTGTTTGGAGAGTTCCTTGGTCTTCATGGCAGTGTTTGGTTAGTGGTGCCTCTTGCTTAGGTGTTACAGCCTCTGGGGCCTTTCAAAAAGGTGTGTTTATGTAATTACAGATCATGTGACACTTAGATTGCACCCAGGTGGACATCATTTCACTAATTATGTGACTTTTGAAGGTAATTGGTTGCACCAGAGCTTTTTATGGGCTTCATAACAAAGGGGGTAAATACATACGCACATGACAATAATAATTATTATTATTTCTGAAAAATTGTTTTATGTATATATTTTTCTAATTTTACTTCACCAACTTAGACTATTGTGTTCTGATCCATCACATATAATTTAGATAAAAAAAAAACATTGAACTAAAGGCTGTAATGTAACAAGATCTTTAAAAGCCCAAGGGGGGTGAATACTTTTGCAAGGCACTGTATATTCATACACATATACAATACACACACATACAGTATACAGGGGGGTCACGTCAGCACAAGTCTGACCATCAGAGGACAGGCAGGCTGTACTCCCAAGTAGAATGCAAAGAAGCAAACTGACCATGCTGGGATGGATGTGCTCTCATGCCTAGCATGGTCATTTTGAAATAGCAAAGCAGGGGCATGGGCAGGATCACCAGGTATTCCACATAATGGAAGCAATGACAAGAGAACAGGATAATGTTTCATGGAACATATCAGGAATATGAAATGTTGGGGGTAACATATAATTTAAAGTTTAATACTTTCACCCCCTCCACTCCCCCCCCCCCACCCCCACCCCCACCATACACATCTGATCTCCACACTTTTATTCTATGTGACTTATATACTAATCCTTCACCTCCCTTATTCCGCACATCTGTACATGAACCCCTTTGGCAGGGTTCACACTATAGCCTGCTGCGGATCGCATAGGAGTGCAGATCCCTGTTCCCCATTTCAGGGACGAATCAGGGCTGATTCTATGCCTGAACTCGGCCCTGAAACAGAGACAAAGATGCACGTTTTTGTGCAGTGCACACCTCAGCCGCAACGGATATATGTGAATCGGCTCCATAGGAAGCCAGCCACATTCTCCTGATATACGAATTGTATGCGGGGAAACCCGCATCTAATTCGCATAGGTGTGAACTCAGCCTTCATCTCCATTTTCACCCTATATGTGACCTGTACATTAACCCCTTCATCTTCTCCTCCTGTGTATGACCTATGTGTGCTGTATATAGTGCGCCATTACCCAGCTCCATATTTTAACCGTCTCAATACCAGAATATTTCTTCATTTCCAAAAAATTGTGTCAAAAAGAACCTTGGGGTATCTAATTTCAAAGAGTGGTCATTTTTTTTCAAGATGTTTGGTATTTTTTTTCCTTTATATAGTTGAAAAACTGTAATTAGTAAATACCACCAAAGGAAAGCTTTATTTGTCTCAAAACACTGATATACAATTTATTTGGGTACAGTATTACTTGACTGATTACATTTCATGTATAAAATCTTTACTTTAACTTTAATCAATCAAGACCTGATAGATCACTTTATGCTGGTCCCTTTGCAGGTATAAGTGCCTATACTGTTTAAAGTCCTGTCTCATCCTGCTCTGCAGAGCTTTAGTTGTCTTGTTTTCGCGGCACTGTACCTAAAATCAGTGACTAGAGGCCGATCTGCTGACAGCCTCAAGATTTACTGCTGTAGAGGGGAGAGGAAACAGCAGTGACATAGGCTGTGTGGAAGGAACACCGATTAGGGAGAGAGAAAGAAAAAGCAGGGTTAGTGAAAGGACAAACTGTGATGTCAGGTAGACACAAAAGAGTTAAGCCAGCCATAGATGGAGCCACGGGTTGCAGGAAAAAAATGTGCTTGAGTTCCCCATCAAAATGTGTTGACAGGGAAATCCCTCCTGGGGGTCTAGAACAGCCGCTAGTGATATCACATGTAAAATCTGGCAGGCTGGCTGTACCCAAGTTGATTGATTGATCAACTTGGGTACATTCAACCTGCCTATTCATGGTTCGAACCTCGGCTGGTTCCTGCTGAACTGGCCGAGATTCACACTGTCTATGGCTGGCCTTAAACTTACAAGGATAGGGTCTTATCTCTCTAATATTCTCTTTAGCACTGTAAGGCCTCATTCACCCTAGCGGACCAATGGGGTCCGCCTGAAAATTTGACCAGTGGATCTGATCAGTCCACTAGTGTGAAAGGTTCCTCACAGTGCTGGACTCTTCACTCTCCTCTATGGAGCAGTGGCTGTAAACATGTGCTCGTTTATACTCACCAACATCCCATCCGATCCTATCTGCTAAAAAAAGATGGATGGGGATCTGTCCACCATCTGTCTGGTGGATTGGATTGGAGGCAGTTGGGTGTAAACGGACAGGAATGCCATTTACATCCCACCACCCATAGAGGAGAGTGGGCTGTGTCTGTGTCTGCTCTGCATGAGCAGACATGGACCAGCCATCTGCCTGCTCAGTGGAGATCAATGGACAGATTACCCCACCCCCGTCTGTCAACCTTCCCCTCTAGTTGAGCCAAGACGTACAAAAAAAGAGTCGCTGCCCCCACCTATAACTGCTCTTCACAGCAAGGAGCACTGGAAGGGCAATCGCATGTCAAATAAAACCAATGAATTTCCAGGCTCAACTTACCAATCAGCCTACGCCCAACCAAATTAACCTGTCTAACAGTATAGGTTAAGAACAGGGGTTTAGTTGCACCCATTTGCAAATACATGCGTAAGGTGCAGGCTATGGCAAGGCACCCTGTATCCTGCAGACCCTAACTCTAACTTTGAAGAGTCTCCACAGTGGGAGCACATGTATTCTGATAGATAGATGAAGGGCAGATGACTGGAGGGAGCCAAACCCTCCTTAAAGGCGCAGGAACACACTGAACACCCAAGACATACAATCAAGGTTGGAAATGCACATATTTTAATTGCAGAAAGTGATATATAGTTTTTGAGACCAAGGAGAGGGGGAGAGTTTCCAATAAGGAAGTGACTGCTCTGGGCTTCAACAAAATGGCGGCCTCCAGCAAGAATAAACGGAAGCAATGCTGGAGGCATATTACAGCACACACTCATTTTGGTAGCATAGTTATGTGGAATGTATGTTAAAGAATAGTAATTATCAAACTGTTACAGGTAAAGTTCTGCTTTAGCCTCAGATCACACTGCTTCGACCACTTTGTTGTGCGATTTCCTGTGCAATTGTGCAGTGCGACTTTCATGCAACATTGGCGTCTATGAGACTCTAAGTCACATTGAAGTCACATCAAAGTAGTCGCTGTAACTTGAATCACATTGATTAGACTGGCCACTGTGAAAAAAATGCATTTCAACTTGTTATGCAACTTTATGTGTCACATGGCAAGTCGCAGCAGTGTAAACCATAACTTAATGTCAATTTAAAAGTAATTGTTAATATTTTTATTTCTATCAGTACTGTTTTTGATCTGATGAAGAAAGTAGATTTTACAAAAGCTTGACCTGAAGAATACTAATGCCGCGTACCCCGAGTGAATTTTGACGGACTAGGTCCAACGGAACAAATCCGCCAGACAATTTGATCGTGTGTAGACTTCATCGGATCTTTGCTATCTAAAAATCAGACAGACTTTAGATTTAAGACATGTTTCAAATCATTCCGACAGACTCGAGTCCGGTCGAAAAATCAGTTTGTCTGTATACTAGTCCGACAGATGAAAACCGACGCTAGGGCAGCTATTGGCTACTGGCTATGAACTTCCTTATTCTAGTCCGATGGTACATCATCATATTCAAATCCATTGGACTTTGGTGTGCTTGTGTGTGGCCAGGTCCGTTTGTTCGGAAAGTCAGCCGGAACTTATTGCAGAACTTTTACAAGTGGTAAGCACGGTTTTATGTCTATAGATAAACTAAATTCTAGACCCTGCCTTCTAATTTTGCATGCTGACTTGCCAAATAAGACCTGGAGATTTTCTTCTTTAGTTTACTTACAGTATGTACATCTATTGCTATTAACCGATTGCCGACCAGCCGCCATCATTCTACTGCGGCAGGTCGGCTCGATCCTGCGAATCATTATAGCCTTACGTCATTCCCTTTAACAGCTATAGCAGGCACATGGCAGGGGAACTGATGCGTGTGGCCGGCGGCCGCGATATTTGCCCGCCACCGACAATCGCTCCTCAGAGAGCCAGAATGGGGATCTGTCAATCTAAACAAACAGATCCCCGTTCTGTCAGGGGAGTACAGAGTGATCTGTTCCTAGTGATCAGGAACAGCAATCTCTCTGTACTCCAAGTCAATCCACTCCCCCACCACAGTTAGAAACACACCTAGGGAACACTTAACCCCTTGATTGCCGCTAGTGTAAACCCCTTCCCTGCCAGTGTCATTTATACAGTAATCAGTGCATTTTTTTATAGCATTGATCATTGTATAAATGTCACTGGTCCCAAAAAAGTGTCTGAACTGTGCACCGCACTGTTGCAGTGGCGCTTAAAATTGCTGATCACGGCCATTACTAGTAAAAAAAAAAAAATATTAATAAAAAAATATATATATTAATAAAAATGTCATAAATATATCCCTTTTCTTGATCATACATCACGGGACACAGGAGCTCATTACATAGTGGGTTATAAAGTCACCTCTGGTGATTGGACACTGGTTAACTCCAATTAAGGAGAATTCCTCCCCTATATAACCCCTCCCATATGGGAGGCACCTCAGTTTTTTCGCCAGTGTCTATGGTGGTTGGTCACGTAAAACATGTGCTATGAAGAAACAAGGTTTGGCCTGTAAGTCCTCTCCTATTGGAAGACTGGGCTCTGGGAAAACCAGACTTGGTGTACTGTTTACACAGAGTGCACGAAAGTTTCTGGCAGAGTCTTTTACAAGGTCCAGGTAGGAGGCTCTTCTGAGAAAGAGCCCCAGATAAACCTGAAGGTTGGCTAACACTGCCTGCCGTGATGGGTGAAGGCTGGAATCTGTCTGTTTCAGCAATTCCTGCGGCGAGGACAGGTAAGGGAAGTTAATCCTATATATAATTATATGATGGATTTCTTCATTTTGAGTAGTTGTATGTCTTACCTGGTTTCCACCACTAGAGGGAGTAAGAGCAGCCTGATGCATACTTACATGCCTTTCAGTACACACACTCAGTGAAGCCTGGTTCTCCAGAGGTCTCACGTCTCCACTGCAGTCCCTGCCACAACAAGGTAATGCAGGGGTCCCTCGTAGTCTGGGGGTCCTACGCAGCTGTGATGAGACTCCTTTCCCCTCCCTGGATTCCGGCGGTCCTCGTGCACGTGCGCAGCGCGCGCTCCCGGGCTAATGGTGGATGGGGGAGTGTGGTTGTGAGCCGTGCACGTTGGTGTGCACGGCGCTGTACTGCGCAGGCGCCAGGCGGCAGTTTTAAAAGCCCAGAGCGTCAGGGGACTGTAAATGAGAGACACAGGAGCTGTGGGCAGTAAGCATCCCAGGGGATTGGATCCAGGCAAACCTAAGACACCTACTCAGCATCAGGTTGTGCAGTATTAAGCATATATATGTTATTGTGAGACTTTTAGCACAACAGTGATTGCACTTTGTACTAGTACCTCTGCTTTGTAGCTTAGGACTATGTCTCCTCGTAAGAGGGTCTCAGGGGGAGGTAACAAGGGCACTGGTAAATCACCGCCTAGGTCCAGGGGTTCTAAAAATGCCTGTAAGTTACCATCCCCCCCTGCAAGACTGGAGCCAGCCTCACAGGACGAGTCAGTGCCCCTATCAGGTTTTGCAGCCTCTCCTAATGTCCCAGCCCTGGTATATGTCACAGAGGACTCCCTTAGGGCTACATTGGAGAGTTTTGAAGGGAGAATCATGAATTGTATTTCTGCTTCCCTGAAAGATAGCAGGAAAAGGGGTAGATCCCCTCCCTCTGCTGAGATTCCTCTCTCAGATGATTCTTCTGACAATGAGGAGAGATCCCTATCTTGGGACAGGGATCTTGAGCAGTCGGAGGAATCAGAGGAAGAGGAGAGAGTCCCCTCCTCCCAGGCGCTCAGAAAACAGGTGCAGTATTATACTGAATTGGTGCGTACCACATTCAGAATGCCTGCTGCTGAAGTTGCTACGTCCTCTGTTTCTTCCCTGGGAGTCAGGAAAATCCCATAGACTGCTTTTTCCTTCCCAATTCATCCCTTAATGGATAAATTGATGTAAGATGATTGGGGACATCCTAATAAACTGTTTACTCCTCCTAAAAGGTTTTCTATGCATTATCCTCTGGAGGAAAGTTTCACCAAGAAATGGGGGGTCCCATCTGTCGATGCGGCTGTTTCTTGTGTGAATAGAAACCTGACCTGTCCGTTGAATAATGCTCAGGTATTTAAAGATCCAACTGATAAGAGGTTGGAAACATTATTAAAAGCCTCCTTTTCCATGACTGATGCTGTAGTGCAACCTACAGTCGCAGCCGTGGGGTTGTGTCAGTTCCTCAAGGAACAGGTTAAGCAGATGCTTGGCCTCCTTCCCAGTGAGGAAGTGGAGAATTATGCAGAAATACCTTAAATTCTGTGTTTCATGATTGATGCGATTTTGGATTCTGTCCAACAAGCATCTCGTTTATCTCTCCTGTTGGTACACATGCGAAGGGCCCTATGGCTAAAGAATTGGGCAGCTGAGCTATCGTGCAAGAAGCATTTGATTGGGTTCCCGTTTAAAGGGGAACGTCTGTTTGGAAAAGAATTAGACAAATTCGTCCAAAAAATTTCAGGGGGTAAATCTACTCTCCTTCCAGTCAAAAGGAGCAAACGTCCGTCATTTAGGCATTCTCTCTCTCCCGGAGCATCAAGCTCTAAGCAGTGGCAACAGCCTTCTCAACCCTCCTCTACAGGAAAGGTTCAGGGCCGGGCCCAAGGGCAGAGAAAGACTTGGGGGCGGAAGCCTGCCAAGCAGAGCCCGAAAGCTTCCTTGTGAAGTGGCGCCCCCGCTCAGCCGAGTGGGGGGAAGGCTTCGGCAGTTTGTGGAAGCCTGGCGGGAAGAGATCCTGGACAAGTGGGTGATCTCTTCGGTGTCTCTGGGCTACAAGCTAGAGTTTCAGGAGATTCCACCTTCTCGCTTTCTAAGGTCAAGGATCCCCAGGGATCCAGTAAAGCAAAAACCGCTATTTCTGGCCTTGGATCACTTACTATCCCAAGGGGTGATAGTAGAAGTGGACCCAAAAGAACAGGGTTCAGGGTTTTACTCGAATCTCTTCACCGTTCCGAAGCCAAATGGAAGTGTCAGACCTATCCTGGATCTGAAGGATCTGAACTCGTTTTTACGCATCCGGTCCATCCGAATGCAGTCAATTCGCACTGTGGTTTCCTCCCTGCAAGGGGGAGAGTTTATGGCATCAATAGACATCAAGTATGCATATCTCCATGTGCCAATTTTTCCCACACACCAAAGGTATCTAAGGTTCGGGGTAGAACAACGCCATTTTCAATTTATGGCCTTGCCGTTCGGGCTCGCCACGGCCCCTCGAGTCTTCACAAAGATTCTGGACCCTCTCTTGGCAAACCTAAAGCCCCGTACACACGAGAGGACTTATGTCCGACAGACTTCCAAAGGAGTTCCGTCGGAGTTCTGCTGGAATTCCGACGGAGTTCTGACAGACTTTTCGGCCGAACGGACTTGGCCACACACGATCACACTAAACTCCGACGGATTCGAACGTGATGACGTACGACCCGACTCGAATAAGGAAGTTCATAGCCAGTAGCCAATAGCTGCCCTAGCGTCGGTTTTAGTCCGTCGGAGTAGCATACACACGAGCGGATTTTTCGAAGGGGACCGGGTCCGGCGGAGTTCCGTCGGGAAAATTTGAAGCATGTTCCATATTCTAAAGTCCTTCGGACTTTGGTGAGTCAAAAGTCCGTTGCAGCCCACACACGATCGGATAGTCTGACGGACTCAGTCCTTCGGACTTTGGATGTTGAAAAGTCCGCTCGTGTGTACGCGGCATAAGAGCTCAGGGTATAGCAGTCATGGCTTATCTAGACGACTTGCTTCTCATGGAGAAAACAGTAGCATTCCTGAACCACAGTGTTTCCAGAACACTAGAACACCTGGAACGCCTAGGTTGGATTATAAACCTAGAAAAGTTGTCCCTACAGCCTGCTACCAGGTTGGAATATCTGGGGATGTTTATCGACACCGCTCAAGGCAAGGTGTTTCTTCCAAGGCCAAAAGCCTTGGCCATCGGGGATCTGGTGTGCCTAATTCTGGGCAGGAGATCTTCCCCCATTCGGTTATGCATGAGACTGTTAGGGAAAATGGTCGCCTCCTTCAAGGCCGTTCCATTTGCCCAGTTCCACTCAAGGCCTCTGCAAAGATGCATCCTTGCGGCCTGGAACAGGGAGCCCCAATCCTTGGATCTTCCTATGCGTCTATCCCCAGGGACACGCAGGAGTCTCGTCTGGTGGTTACAAACCGATAATTTGCTGAAAGGCAAAACCTTTCTTCCTCTTCCATGGAAGGTTATTTCGACAGATGCCAGCCTGACAGGCTGGGGAGCAGTGTTAGAGGAGACATGCTCGCAGGGAAAATGGTCTGTGATCGAGAGGCTATTGCCCATAAATGTCTTGGAGATCCGGGCAGTTTATATGGCTCTCATAAGGTGGTCTTCCAGACTACGGGGTCTCCCTGTTTGGGTTCAGTCCGACAATGCCACAGCTGTGGCCTATATCAATCACCAGGGCGGTACAAGGAGTCTGGTAGCGCAAAAAGAGGTGAATCGCATACTTGTCTGGGCAGAAAAGCATGTTCTGTGCCTTTCTGCAGTCTTCATTCCAGGAGTGGAAAATTGGCAGGCGGATTTTCTGAGCCACCAGCAGATGTGCCCAGGAGAATGGGCTCTGCACCCTGACATGTTTTTGGACATACGTCACAGGTGGGGTACTCTAGACGTAGATCTGTTTGCGTCCAGGTTCAACAGAAAACTGGACAAATTCGTGTCAAGAACAAGAGATGTTCTGACAGTTCCCTGGGATCAGTACAATCTGATTTATGCCTTCCCCCCGTGCCCGCTTCTGTCGCGGTTCCTGGGAAGAGTCAAGAGGGAAACAAAGTCGGTCCTTTTGGTAGCCCCGGCTTGGCCCAGGCGACCTTGGTATGCAAAGATCATGAAGTTGGCAGTAGGCAGGCCATGGATCCTCCCTCTCCTTCCAGATCTGCTCTCACAGGGTCCAATCTACCATCCTGCTTTACACAGTCTGAATTTGACGGTTTGGCTGCTGAGACCCACATTCTGAGAGACTGTGGGCTTTCGGGGCCAGTCCTTTCTACTCTGGTTAATGCCAGAAAGCCGGCCTCCAGGCTTATTTACTACAAAATCTGGAGGGGATATGTTTCCTAGTGTGAACTCAGGGAATGGCATCCTTGAAAGTATGTCATTAGCAGGATCTTGGCCTGTCTCCAGTCAGGCCTAGAAATGAATTTGGCCGTAAGCACTATCGAGGTGCAGATTTCGGCCTTGTCAGTATTTTTTCAGAAGCCACTTGCATTCCCTGGTGCGGGCTTTCATCCAGGGGGCTATGCGGATAAGGCCGCCAGTCAAACCTCCGGTATGCCCATGGGATCTAAATTTGGTTCTCTCGGCTCTCGGCTTCGCAGGGGCTACCTTTTTTTATAGCACTGATCATTGTATAAATGTCACTGGTCCCAAAAAAGTGTCCGAACTGTGCACCGCACTGTTGCAGTGGCGCTTAAAATTGCTGATCACGGCCATTACTAGTAAAAAAAAAAAAATATTAATAAAAAAATATATATATTAATAAAAATGTCATAAATATATCCCTTTTCTTGATCATACATCACGGGACACAGGAGCTCATTACATAGTGGGTTATAAAGTCACCTCTGATGATTGGACACTGGTTAACTCCAATTAAGGAGAATTCCTCCCCTATATAACCCCTCCCATATGGGAGGCACCTCAGTTTTTTCGCCAGTGTCTATGGTGGTTGGTCACGTAAAACATGTGCTATGAAGAAACGAGGTTTGGCCTGTAAGTCCTCTCCTATTGGAAGACTGGGCTCTGGGAAAACCAGACTTGGTATACTGTTTACACAGAGCGCACGAAAGTTTCTGGCAGAGTCTTTTACAAGGTCCAGGTAGGAGGCTATTCTGAGAAAGAGCCCCAGATAAACCTGAAGGTTGGCTAACACTGCCCGCCGTGATGGGTGAAGGCTGGAATCTGTCTGTTTCAGCAATTCCTGCGGCGAGGACAGGTAAGGGAAGTTAATCCTATATATAATTATATGATGGATTTCTTCATTTTGAGTAGTTGTATGTCTTACCTGGCTTCCACCACTAGAGGGAGTAAGAGCAGCCTGATGCATACTTACATGCCTTTCAGTACACACACTCAGTGAAGCCTGGTTCTCCAGAGGTCTCACGTCTCCACTGCAGTCCCTGCCACAACAAGGTAATGCAGGGGTCCCTCATAGTCTGGGGGTCCTACGCAGCTGTGATGAGACTCCTTTCCCCTCCCTGGATTCCGGCGGTCCTCGTGCACGTGCGCAGCGCGCGCTCCCGGGCTAATGGTGGATGGGGGAGTGTGGTTGTGAGCCGTGCACGTTGGTGTGCACGGCGCTGTACTGCGCAGGCGCCAGGCGGCAGTTTTAAAAGCCCAGAGCGTCAGGGGACTGTAAATGAGAGACACAGGAGCTGTGGGCAGTAAGCATCCCAGGGGATTGGATCCAGGCAAACCTAAGACACCTACTTAGCATCAGGTTGTGCAGTATTAAGCATATATATGTTATTGTGAGACTTTTAGCACAACAGTGATTGCACTTTGTACTAGTACCTCTGCTTTGTAGCTTAGGACTATGTCTCCTCGTAAGAGGGTCTCAGGGGGAGGTAACAAGGGCACTGGTAAATCACCGCCTAGGTCCAGGGGTTCTAAAAATGCCTGTAAGTTACCATCCCCCCCTGCAAGCCTGGAGCCAGCCTCACAGGACGAGTCAGTGCTCCTATCAGGTTTTGCAGCCTCTCCTAATGTCCCAGCCCTGGTATATGTCACAGAGGACTCCCTTAGGGCTACATTGGAGAGTTTTGAAGGGAGAATCATGAATTGTATTTCTGCTTCCCTGAAAGATAGCAGGAAAAGGGGTAGATCCCCTCCCTCTGCTGAGATTCCTCTCTCAGATGATTCTTCTGACAATGAGGAGAGATCCCTATCTTGGGACAGGGATCTTGAGCAGTCGGAGGAATCAGAGGAAGAGGAGAGAGTCCCCTCCTCCCAGGCGCTCAGAAAACAGGTGCAGTATTATACTGAATTGGTGCGTACCACATTCAGAATGCCTGCTGCTGAAGTTGCTACGTCCTCTGTTTCTTCCCTGGGAGTCAGGAAAATCCCATAGACTGCTTTTTCCTTCCCAATTCATCCCTTAATGGATAAATTGATGTAAGATGATTGGGGACATCCCAATAAACTGTTTACTCCTCCTAAAAGGTTTTTTATGCATTATCCTCTGGAGGAAAGTTTCACCAAGAAATGGGGGGTCCCATCTGTCGATGCGGCTGTTTCTTGTGTGAATAGAAACCTGACCTGTCCGTTGGATAATGCTCAGGTATTTAAAGATCCAACTGATAAGAGGTTGGAAACATTATTAAAAGCCTCCTTTTCCATGACTGATGCTGTAGTGCAACCTACAGTCGCAGCCGTGGGGTTGTGTCAGTTCCTCAAGGAACAGGTTAAGCAGATGCTTGGCCTCCTTCCCAGTGAGGAAGTGGAGAATTATGCAGAAATACCTTAAATTCTGTGTTTCATGATTGATGCGATTTTGGATTCTGTCCAACAAGCATCTCGTTTATCTCTCCTGTTGGTACACATGCGAAGGGCCCTATGGCTAAAGAATTGGGCAGCTGAGCTATCGTGCAAGAAGCATTTGATTGGGTTCCCGTTTAAAGGGGAACGTCTGTTTGGAAAAGAATTAGACAAATTCGTCCAAAAAATTTCAGGGGGTAAATCTACTCTCCTTCCAGTCAAAAGGAGCAAACGTCCGTCATTTAGGCACTCTCTCTCTACCGGAGCATCAAGCTCTAAGCAGTGGCAACAGCCTTCTCAACCCTCCTCTACAGGAAAGGTTCAGGGCCGGGCCCAAGGGCAGAAAAAGACTTGGGGGCGGAAGCCTGCCAAGCAGAGCCCGAAAGCTTCCTTGTGAAGTGGCGCCCCCGCTCAGCCGAGTGGGGGGAAGGCTTCGGCAGTTTGCGGAAGCCTGGCGGGAAGAGATCCTGGACAAGTGGGTGATCTCTTCGGTGTCTCTGGGCTACAAGCTAGAGTTTCAGGAGATTCCACCTTCTCGCTTTCTAAGGTCAAGGATCCCCAGGGATCCAGTAAAGCAAAAACCGCTATTTCTGGCCTTGGATCACTTACTATCCCAAGGGGTGATAGTAGAAGTGGACCCAAAAGAACAGGGTTCAGGGTTTTACTCGAATCTCTTCACCGTTCCGAAGCCAAATGGAAGTGTCAGACCTATCCTGGATCTGAAGGATCTGAACTCGTTTTTACGCATCCGGTCCATCCGAATGCAGTCAATTCGCACTGTGGTTTCCTCCCTGCAAGGGGGAGAGTTTATGGCATCAATAGACATCAAGGATGCATATCTCCATGTGCCAATTTTTCCCGCACACCAAAGGTATCTAAGGTTCGGGGTAGAACAACGCCATTTTCAATTTATGGCCTTGCCGTTCGGGCTCGCCACGGCCCCTCGAGTCTTCACAAAGATTCTGGACCCTCTCTTGGCAAACCTAAGAGCTCAGGGTATAGCAGTCATGGCTTATCTAGACGACTTGCTTCTCATGGAGAAAACAGTAGCATTCCTGAACCACAGTGTTTCCAGAACACTAGAACACCTGGAACGCCTAGGTTGGATTATAAACCTAGAAAAGTCGTCCCTACAGCCTGCTACCAGGTTGGAATACCTGGGGATGTTTATCGACACCGCTCAAGGCAAGGTGTTTCTTCCAAGGCCAAAAGCCTTGGCCATCGGGGATCTGGTGTGCCTAATTCTGGGCAGGAGATCTTCCCCCATTCGGTTATGCATGAGACTGTTAGGGAAAATGGTCGCCTCCTTCAAGGCCGTTCCATTTGCCCAGTTCCACTCAAGGCCTCTGCAAAGATGCATCCTTGCGGCCTGGAACAGGGAGCCCCAATCCTTGGATCTTCCTATGCGTCTAACCCCAGGGACACGCAGGAGTCTCGTCTGGTGGTTACAAACCGAGAATTTGCTGAAAGGCAAAACCTTTCTTCCTCTTCCATGGAAGGTTATTTCGACAGATGCCAGCCTGACAGGCTGGGGAGCAGTGTTAGAGGAGACGTGCTCGCAGGGGAAATGGTCTGTGATCGAGAGGCTATTGCCCATAAATGTCTTGGAGATCCGGGCAGTTTATATGGCTCTCATAAGGTGGTCTTCCAGACTACGGGGTCTCCCTGTTTGAGTTCAGTCCGACAATGCCACAGCTGTGGCCTATATCAATCACCAGGGCGGTACAAGGAGTCTGGTAGCGCAAAAAGAGGTGAATCGCATACTTGTCTGGGCAGAAAAGCATGTTCTGTGCCTTTCTGCAGTCTTCATTCCAGGAGTGGAAAATTGGCAGGCTGATTTTCTGAGCCACCAGCAGATGTGCCCAGGAGAATGGGCTCTGCACCCTGACATGTTTTTGGACATACGTCACAGGTGGGGTACTCTAGACGTAGATCTGTTTGCGTCCAGGTTCAACAGAAAACTGGACAAATTCGTGTCAAGAACAAGAGATGTTCTGACAGTTCCCTGGGATCAGTACAATCTGATTTATGCCTTCCCCCCGTGCCAGCTTCTGTCGCGGTTCCTGGGAAGAGTCAAGAGGGAAACAAAGTCGGTCCTTTTGGTAGCCCCGGCTTGGCCCAGGCGACCTTGGTATGCAAAGATCATGAAGTTGGCAGTAGGCAGGCCATGGATCCTCCCTCTCCGTCCAGATCTGCTCTCACAGGGTCCAATCTACCATCCTGCTTTACACAGTCTGAATTTGACGGTTTGGCTGCTGAGACCCACATTCTGAGAGACTGTGGGCTTTCGGGGCCAGTCCTTTCTACTCTGGTTAATGCCAGAAAGCCGGCCTCCAGGCTTATTTACTACAAAATCTGGAGGGGATATGTTTCCTAGTGTGAACTCAGGGAATGGCATCCTTGAAAGTATGTCATTAGCAGGATCTTGGCCTGTCTCCAGTCAGGCCTAGAAATGAATTTGGCCGTAAGCACTATCGAGGTGCAGATTTCGGCCTTGTCAGTATTTTTTCAGAAGCCACTTGCATTCCCTGGTGCGGGCTTTCATCCAGGGGGCTATGCGGATAAGGCCGCCAGTCAAACCTCCGGGATGCCCATGGGATCTAAATTTGGTTCTCTCGGCTTTGCAGGGGCAACCTTTTGAACCTTTGCATCTGGCTTCATTAGTTCTTTTGACCAAAAAATTGGTTTTCTTGGTAGCCATTTCCACGGCTAGAAGAGTGTCAGAACGAGCAGCTCTCTCCAGCAAAGAGCCATATCTAATTGTTCATAAGGACCGGGTGGTCATGCGCCCCAACAGGTCCTTTCTACCTAAGGTGGTTTTGGGATTCCATTTGAATCAAGATGTAATCCTACCAGAAGAATCTTTGCACACTTTGGATGTGGTTAGGGCAATCAGTATCTATCTTCAAGTAACGGCTCAGATAAGGAAAACTGATTGCTTATTTATTTTGCCGGAGGGCCCTAGGAAGGGCCAGGTGGCATCAAAATCCACTCTCTCAAGGTGGATCAGACAGATTATTTCTCAGGCCTATAGTGTTAGAGGGAAAATCCCTTCTTTTCAAGTGAAAGCGCACTCTACTAAGGCTGTAAGTGCTTCTTGGCAGTGCATAACCAGGCCTCCCTGGCTCAGATCTGTAAGGCTGCAACTTGGTCATCAGTCCACACATTCACCAGATTCTATCAGGTGGATGTCAGAGGGCAAGAGGATATCGCCTTTGGGCGCAGTGTAGTGCAGGCTGCAGTTTAGGTCCTCCGGCCCATGGCGGTCTATAATTATGATCTGTGTCTCCCTCCCCTCAATCTGAGCATTGCTTTGGGACATCCCACTATGTAATGAGCTCCTGTGTCCCGTGATGTATGATCAAGAAAATAGGATTTTTATATACAGCTTACCTGTAAAATCCTTTTCTTGAGAGTACATCATGAGACACAGGGCTCCCGCCCCTCTTGGGTTTTACGTGGTTTCCTATTGCTTTGCTACAAAACTGAGGTGCCTCCCATATGGGAGGGGTTATATAGGGGAGGAATTCTCCTTAATTGGGGTTAACCAGTGTCCAATCACCAGAGGTGACTATATAACCCACTATGTAATGAGCTCCTGTGTCCTGTGATGTACTCTCAAGAAAAGGATTTTACAGGTAAGCTGTATATAAAAATCCTATTATTTTGTACACGCTATAACTTTTGTGCAAACCAATCAATATATACTTATTGCGATTTTTTTTTTTTTACCAAAACAATGTAGAAGAATATATTGGCCTAAACTAAGGAAGATTTTTAATTTTTTTTTTGCATATTTATTATAGCATAAAGGAAAAATAATATATACATTTTTTCAAAATTGTCAGTCTTTTTTTGTTTATGACACAAAAAATAAAAACCGCAGAGGTGATCAGAAACCACCCAAAAAAGTATTTGTGGAAAAAAAGGGTGTTAATTTTTTTTTGGGTACAATGTCGCATGACCGCGCAATTGTCAGTTAAAGTGACACAGTGCCATGTCAAAAATAAATTCCTGGTCATTAAGGGGTTAAATCTTCTGGGGCTGAAGTGGTTAATAGGTAATGATGAAGTGTGGATTTTGATTTTTTTCCCTGCACCATAAATAATTCACACATCTGCAATTTATCAGAACTAGTTGCTCAATTGTTTTCCAAAAACAATCTTTTTAAGGAAAATTGTTCTTTTTTTTTCACAAAGGTACGGCAAATTGTTCTGCCTGAAGAATTGAAGGACCCATGCAAATTGTGTTAATTTTAATAACTTTTAGAACATATCTTCAACTGTTTAGCCTGTATCCAAGTACAAAAAAATATTTACAGAACATTTCCCTGAAAGAAAACAGAAACAGAAAGTTTTGTTTCCAAACTGAGAAATGAATCAGCAACTTCTAATTTTTACTATAGCTAAATGATGCCACCTAGTGGAAACAGTTATGGAACACTACATTTTATTTGGATTGAAGGAATCATGAAACATGTTTTAAACAGGAATAATCCTGTGCATACTGCACATTTGTAGATGTACATTTGTACATGTTAAAAATAAAATACTGAAGAAACGTCTCTGCAGGTGCACATCCCCAATCAACCCAAATCATAAAAATAAATGATTTCCCTGACAGGCTTACAATCCCTTTTTATTATGCTAACTTAAAGTATAATTAAAGGTAAAACTTTTATTTTAGTTTTGAACTGAGTGGAGAGGGATTAGAACCCCTGTCAGTTTTTATTGCTGTCTGTGCCCCCCTTAGGGAGATACACCATCTCTATTTGTCTTGTTTGCCATATCACTGAAAGTGAAAGTAAAAGAAAATCACAAATTTTGGGTTGTCCTCAGAAAAGAAACAAAGGGGAAATCTCCCAATGGGGACACTAGTTTTGGTGACCAGACATCCCCGGTTTCCGGGGACAGTCCCCGGATTGATCGATCTACGTCCGAATGTCCGTCACGATGTTCGGCGTTGTGTTTTCCTTCCTCGTGCAGACATGTGGACTGTAGCGTCTCCACCAGCTATGAGTGGCGGCTGCCGCCACGCTAGTGGAGGACTCCGTTCGCATTAGTGTCTGCACTGGGTGATGTTGGGTGGAGTCTTGTTTGGTTTTGGAGGGGGGGGGGGAGGTGGCTAGCTACATAAAGAGTCCTCACTTCTTGCTAGCCTGTGTTTTTGGGCAGCACTGTCCACTACTGGGTCAGATATTGCCAGTCACTCATAGGTAAGGGTTTTTCATATAATTATGTATTTCTAAATGTGGGGCTTTATTAAGCTTGGAGTTGTATTTTACTTATACTACTCTTATTACTACAGAACCTTTACCCTCATCCTGTACCAGCGTGGACATACTTATAAATGGGGACCTTTGTGTTTGCTTGGCCCCCTGCTCACACTTTTTGAGCTCCTCCCTCAGCTCCCGGACCAGACTTATTTGGTAGCTTGACTGCGGACAACATGGAGTTCATATTTCCCTGGCATGTGAGTACTCATTTGGGGTTAGTAGTCTTTCACTTCCCCTATATGCATACTCTCTTATTCATAATGCACTTTCAATTATTATTGTTCTTACCCTTCCTACTGTTTTCTTCTGTTTTAGATGTTGGTGCTAATTGCCCCTGAAGAGTGTTTTGATACAAGAAACGCGTCGGACTTACGCTATGCACCTTATCTGTATTTATTTTATTAAGGATACATACCAACAGACTTTTATCTGTCTATTGTGTGACTATGTGCATTCGATATGGGTGTCTCACCTTCTACGGATTTGTTGCCCTGTACCATCTGGGGGTTGGCTACTACGTGTAAAAAGTACCACAGATGTATATTTATAATACCTTTAATTAACTCTACTTGGATCATTATTGTGTCATCATGCCACTGTTCATTAATAAATGGTTTGATATAATGGTGTTGGATCCTCTGGTCTCATTAGCCAACCTCACTCAAAGTCCCAACCTTCTCTTTTTATGTATGCATAGGGATGGAGACTTCGGTCTCATTTAAAGTCCCAAACTCTCGCTTTTTGAAACAGTCCCCGGATTGAGGACACTGTCCCTGGACCAAGTCTGTCCCCGGATTTGAACAGGGACTGGGACAATTTCAAAGACAGTCAGTGCACAATTAAAAAAAATAAAAAAAATCTGATGATCATGTGCTGGTCGGAGCGGAGGGAATATTTCTTCAGTTTCGCGCACATGCCCATCCAGCTCTGCTCGCATGTTCTTCTTCCTTGGCTCAAGACCCGGCCAGCCGTCTACCTGCTTATCTCCTTGCCTTCCCTGGCAGAGTGATTTCCCTCCACTCCCCACCCCGTAGTAGCTGGGGCCCGGAGAGTAAGACTTGACAGGCTGTGAGGCAGGCGGCAGAGGCAATAGGCAGAGAGCACTTATTGCCGCCATTACTAGTAAAAAAAAATATGTCCCCGGATTTCATTTTAAAAATCTGGTCACCTTAACCTAAGGGTCCCCAAGAAATTCTCTTAATTTGCAGGGATTTCCTCTCACTTCCTGTTTTACTATGGGACAAGAAGTGAAGGGAAATATCCCCAATTAACAAAGATGGCAAAATAAAAAAAATTACAAGGGTTATAACTCTCCCTTGTTCTATCCAAAATGGAAAAAAAAGTTAGCCTGTAGTTCTACTTTACAGAATTCCAAATATGGATATTCTATACATAGTTCCACTTGTCCAGCTTTGACCATTTATATGCTATCCCTAAACAAAGCCCCTGAAAACTGGAAATCACTGAAATAGACACAAAGGGGGTTATTTACGAAAGGCAAATTCATTTTGCACTACAAGTGCAAAGTGCACTTGAAATTGCACTGAAAGTGGGGTGGTGAAGTCACATTCTCCCCCTTGTCCAATCAGAGGAAGCTTTGCATTCATTTAGAAAATAAATAGCCTCGTGCCGAATGGTCAACCTGCTGCTGCTTGCCATGGGACCCAGAAGCAAGTGGAAATCATTACTTGGAGTAATGGTGTCTACTTCTACGTCAGTGATTTCCAGCTTCTAGGGGGATTCCATAGGAATGGTATATACATAGCTACATTCATCCAAGTTGAACCAATGAAACTATATATACATTGTCCATATCTGGAATTCATCTTTAAAGCTTTTAGTGAAGTTTAAATAGATTGTTTGGACCATGCTGGTCCAAGAAAACTGTTACCTTCACTACTAAACGTGTGTGCTGTGTGCGCTATATAGCCCCATCTACATACAGTATACAGTGCTATGTTTTGACAGTGGCATGAGAAATTCATATCTCACTCACCGGGCCAAATTAGAGTCGGGCTGAGCACTGCTCAGAAATTCACAGGGAGCTTTGTTTTCTATGTATGAATACAAAGCTTCTTCTGATTGGCTGAGACTGAGAGGTGGGTGGATGACATTATGATCTCTGACTCAACCATTCAGAGGAAGCTTTGTATTTATTTATAGAATATGAATGGTTGAGCCCTGCTCAGCACAACCTGACTAGATTTTCTTTCCGGAAATGAGACGGAATGTTCCTATTTAATGCCAGTACACAGCACTGTATGCTGTAAGTAGCTGAGGCTACATACAGCTTATATAGCGCACACATCTAGTAGCGAACATAATAGTTTGTTTGGACAAGCTTGGTCCAAGCAAACTATTTAAACTTCACTAAAAGCTGGAAGTTATCTTTAAAGTTTTGCTTAAAAAAAAAAAAACATACAGCTTTAGTCATATCACTTACCTGTTTTGAAGTATGTCCCCCTTTGTGTAAGCAGCTGGATCTTGGCTAAATCTTCACTGCATGGATGCTTATCCTCTTCCTGTCTGGCCCTGCAATGGTTAACGCTAAGACCTCATGCGTTTGACCAGCGCAATTAGGAGAGGAGCGTTTTGTCACTAACAAAACGCCTAATGTGCCTAAAAGCTTGTAAATGCATCTAAACACTCATTAGTGCTAGGCTCATCCATTGCTAGAATAGCGTCTCTTCATAGTATAAAATACTCACACTTTGACAACTGCTTCACAAAGCGAGTACAAAGAAGGGCAACAAAGCTAATAAAGGGTCTGGAGGATATTAGTTATGAGGAAAGGTTGCAAGCACTGAACTTATTCTCTCTGGAGAAGAGACATGATTATAATTTACAATACCGTACTGGTGACCCCACAATAGGGATGAAATGTTTTCACGGAAGGGAGTTCAACAAGACACGTGGCCACTCATTAAATTTAGAAGAAAAGAGGTTTAACCTCCCTGGCGGTATGATTATTTCAGATTTTAGGTGCAGAAAGCGGTACAATTATTTTGCATGAAAATTTGGCGTTTTATATTGTAGTCCTGTAATTCTTAGGAATAACTCACTTAAATCTGTCCAAACCTAGCAGACATCCTGGGTATGATAAAGTTTGAAAAATGAAATCATAAATTATAATATAATAAATAATTATAAATAATTATACCAAATAATAATATAACAATAATAAAAATTATTCAATAATGTAATCAAATCAAAAACACTGAAATTTGCTCAGTTGCAGAATTATCACTGTCATTACTTTTCAGTATTTGATGACGGATCTCCCCACAAATAGCTATCCCTCAATTCTGTGAGTGATTCTAATTTATTCTCACTGTTTTCTAGCTGGTCTAAAATCATTTTTGATGTAAAGGGACAGTTTTGGTTGCTATGGACAATCTCCAGTTTCCAGGCATAAAGAACAGTTTTTATAATATAAAACTGCATGCAGGACACTGGGCAGACCACTAGGGACAAAGGGGATGTGAAATAATTACATACTGCAATGTAATCTGTAAGATTACATTATACTGTATGTATAGTGAGTGTTTCACTTTTTGAATTTGACGCCGATCTCCGTCCCCGTGCGTCGCAACGCTCGCAGGGAACGGAGATCGGCTCCGTGATAGATCGAGCGAGACACGGCTCGATCATACAGAGGGGGGACATCGCTGGATCCAAGGGAGAAGGTAAGTAAACATCCTCCTGGATCCAGCGATGCGGTCCCGAGTCTGGGTTAACCATAAAATACTTAGAAGGTTCTTTACTGTAAGAGCGACAAGGATGTGGAATTCTCTTCCACAGGCGGTGGTCTCAGCGGGGGGCCTCGATAGTTTAAAAAAAACTATTAGATAAACACCTGAATGACCACAACATACAGGAATATACAATGTAATACTGACATATAATCACACACATAGTTTGGACTTGATGGACTTGTGTCTATTTTCAACCTCCCCTACTATGTAACTATGTAATAATAGCAGTGGTGACATTTGTAGTGCATGATTTTTAATCTGTGTTATAAAGCTTGTTTAACTAATGAGATTTCCCCAAAGTTAACAGTAAACTGTTGATTATTTTTGCAGCTTGATGAATGTAAGCTGATAGCTATTAAAATAGTGACGTGACTTATCATGTAGATATGAAAGCATCAGCAATTAGATTAAGACTGCTATTAAAAATACCAGTTGCAGAATAAAAGATGAATTAGTTAGAAGTGACTATGTGCTGTGTTTTTGATTGGCACAGTGTGTGCCTGAAATGTGCAGTAATTAAATACATTACATATTAACAGAATAAATGAGTATAGATCTCACTTCAGCAGGAATGTTGAATGTGAGCATGCGTTATAAAGCACTTTAAAACCAATTTGATTATTGGGCCATGATTATTTTATACTACAGTGTAAAATAACTACCTCAGATGCTGCAAATTCCTAATTACTAAATTCCATAAAGATAATTTCGTTGATATATAGAAGATCTTCATGCTGCTTTATTCAGTTATGCATGGCATGCTTATTTAGGGGCATGGAACCTTTAGTGGCAAAATAGTTTCCCTTGTGTTCACATAAAGCTAAAGCATAAATCCTGTATAATAATAATAATAATAGCATTCCATTGTTTTTATACATTTAATTATTAACATTTACAGGGTTACAAACTGATGTTTAACTGCTTGAGATCCGTGCTGTAGCCGTCATTCAGTCATCTATTGACGTCGTCCCATGCACGAGCGGCCTGCGCGCCCCCTGAGGGGCGCGCGCTCTGTGATCAGCGAGTCTATGAGACTCGCCTGATCACGGATCGAATCAAGGGGTCGATCCCGACCCCTTACCAAGTGATCAGCTGTCAGCCAATGACAGCTGATCATGTGATCATAACATAGCCGGTAATCGGCTATTTTCCTCCTCGCACTGAGAGGGCGAGGAGAAGAAAAAAAAGCCGATCACCAGGGGCCGTGAGAGGGACTTCAGTCCCGATCACGGCTAAGTCATCAGTGCCCACCTGCCCCCTGCCAGTGCAACATACATATAGTAAAAGTGCCACCCATCAGTACCACCCCTTAGTGCTCATATTGCCACCCATTAGTGCCCATAGTGCCACCCATCAGTGCCCATAGTGCCACCCATCAGTGCCCACAGTGACACCCATCAGTGCCCACAATCTGCCTCAACAACAGTGCTGCACCTCATATGCCACATATCCGTGTCCATCAGTGTCATCTACCAGTGCCCATCAGTGCCCAGCAGTGCTGCCCATCAGTGCCCAGCAGTGCCACCTATCAGAGCCACCTATCAGTGCCAAACAGTCCCATCTATCAGTGGTACCTATCCGTGCCCATCCATGCCACCCATCTGTGCCACCCATCCGTGCCATCTTATCTGTACCCATCTTTGCCCATCAGTGCTGCCTTATCTGTGCCCATCAGTGCCACCTTATCTGTGCCTATCGGTGCCACCTTAACCGTGCCTATCAGTGCCCACCAGTGCAGCCTATCAGTGCCCACCAGGGCAGCCTATCAGTGCCCACCAGTGCCGCCTCATCAGCGCATTTAATGAAGGAGAAAAATGACCTGTTTGCAAAATTTTATAACAAACTATTAAACATGATTTTTTATTTTATTTTATTTTATTTTGCATCTTTTTTTGTTTGTTTAGCAAAAAATAAAACTCCCAGCTGTAATTAAATACCACCAAAAGAAAGCTTTATTTGTGGGAAAAAAATGATAAAAATTTAATTTGGGTACAGTGTTGTATGCCCACGCAATTGTCATTCAAAGTGCATCAGCGCTGAAAGCTGAAAATTGGTCTGGGCAGGAGGGGGGTTTAAGTGCCCAGTAAGCAAGTGGTTAATGCACTGGTGGTTATTTACAAAAGGCAAATCCATTTTGCACTACAAGTGCAAAGTGCACTTGGAAGTGCAGTCGCTGTAGATCCGAGGGGGGCATGCAAGGAAAATAAAAAACAGTATTTTAGCTTGCACATGATTGGATAATACAATCAGCAGAGCTTCCCCTCATTTCAGATCGACCCCTTATGCCCTGTACACAAAACCAGTTTTCCCGTTGGAGTAAACTCTGAAGGTTTTTCCGATGGAGTTCTGACGGAATTCTGCTGAAACTGTCTTGAGTACACACGATCACACCAAAGTCCGATTGTCTAGAATGCGGTGACGTACAGCACCTACAACGGGACTAGAATAAGGAAGTTGAATAGCCAATAGCTTCTGTCTCATACTTGCTTCAGAGCATGCGTTTTTGGCCCGTTGGGACAGCATACAAACGAGCTGTTTTCACGATAGGAATTGGTTCCATTGGAAATATTTAGAACATGTTCAATTTATAGGTCCGTCAGAATTTTCTAAAAAAAAAGTCCAATCAAGCATACATGCGATCGGAATATACGATGAAAAGCTCCCATCTAAACTAACGCTGTACTAGCATCAGATTGTTAACACAGCGGCTCTGACCAGAGCTGTCAGGCTTTTTTTATTCAATCCGCTGGATTGAACAAAAAAAGCAAACGGTGTGTACTAGGCTTTCAGCTTAAAGGCAAATCCACTTTGCATTGCAAGTGCACTTGGAAGTGCAGTCGCTCTAAATCTAAGGGGTAGATCTGAAATGAGGGGAAGCTCTGCTGATTTTATCATCCAATCATGTGCAAGCTAAAATGCTGTTTTTTATTTTCCTTGCATGTCCCCATCAAATCTACAGCGACTTTACTTCCAAGTGCACTTGCAGTGCAAAGTGGATTTTCCTTTAGTAAATAACCCCCATGGGCTGAATGTGGGGCGACATCAAGTGGTTCAATAAAAAATGTCTGACACTAGGCCTGCTTCTGTCGGACGCGCATTCTGGCAAACCAGCAGCCGACTGCCCCCCGATCAGCGCTCTCAGCCAATGGCTGAGAGCGCTCACCAGAGTGTTCTGGTGGTGGGTAGTCCCCCTGTCAACTGTACTGTTAGTACAGTGGCACAGACTGGAGCAGGCAGTCTTTTTTCGGTCAACCCACAAAAAGAATGCTGTGTACTAGGCAATAAAAACTGTCTGACAATCAGCCTGGACATGCATGCTGGCTGTCAATTAGCACTGACTGGAGTGTTCTGCTGGGGGGGGGGGGGGGGGCATTAGCGTAGGAGGGGATATAGCTGTACTAACATTGGATTGTTAGTACAGTGGCTCTCAGGTTTTTTTTCTGTTCCACCCAAACTAATAGTGTGTACTAGGCTTTACTCTGCAGCATAGACAATTCAAACTCCTTACCGTCTTTCCTATTTTGCATTACTACAGCTTTTATCTCCAAAGCACTGCTAGTCACGCCTAGAACATGAACAGTTACCACACTCAAAAAGAAAAAAAATCCTTTTTTTTTAATAGTTCTAGAACATAATAAAAATGCATAAACACTATACATTCAGAATAAAGGGACTTGTATTGTCTTAGAAGAATTCTCTTATATCTGATGTGTTCATGGATAACACTTTATAAACATTTCTCATGATAAACACTTCACATCTAATGAAATTTGTTTCATGTCTGTAGAAACGTGTTTCATTAAGAGCTCTCAACTGAATTGTACTACTGAATGTGCCTGAATATCTGGCCCTGTTGCTGTGGATGTTGCGGTTCTCTTTCAAACACTTCTTTCACATCTCCAGTCCAATCAACTTGTGTGCATATACCAGAAGGTTTTGTTTGTTGTGTTTGGAGACAATTGAATAGGCTGAGTGCAATTATAAGAAAACAGAAAACCAAAGTATGAAATGACTAAAACATCTTCAAGTAATATGCGTTTCCATTAAAAAATCAACGCTTCACATCTGGCACAAACTGTATTGCATCCTACTAAACTAGATAATTGGATGATGACGGATAAACTTGGGCTGGGTTGGGTTTCCACTGTACCAAAAAAATGTACATGTACTATTTTTTGTATCACAGTCCACCACAACACATGGTAGCGTGTTACTGTGTGTCAAGGTGCGTTACAATGCACATTTGTTAGCAAGATGTGTTTTCCTTGTTATGCAGTGGTAATGCCCATTGCTATGCATTTGTGTGCTGAAGTGCCATTAATTCTTAATTGCACCTTGCTAACAAATGTGTGTCGTAACATACCATGACACGCAGTAACACATTACCATTTGTTAGGGTGAACTGTGTTATAAAAAATAGTGCATGAACATTATTTGGCACATTTTGGTGCGTTAGCCATCCTATTTAAATGAATAGGCTACCCTAATGCAATGTACTTTAATAAATGTGCATTGTTACTTATACAGGTGACCAATATTGAACAGTCTTTAATAGATAAAAATGTAAGTACTCCCTCCCATTGACATAAATTTGCAATCCTAAAGCCTTGTACATACGATTGGATTTTTGGCAGACAAAGCGTCAGACTTTTGTCCGAAGGGCGTGTGCCAGGAACCTGTCTTGCACACAAACAGTACCCAATTGTTGGCCAACAAACAGGGATGTAGTGAGGTACTACGAGGAATTTCAGCTCTTGAGTGCCACCCTTTGGGCACCTTCTGCTAATGTCGTGTTTGGTAAGCATTCATTCTGAGCATACATGTTTGTACTTTCAACTTTTGTGTGACGGACTTGTGTAGAGACGATAGGAAAATTTGACAACAGACCATTGTCTGCTGAAAATTTACTAGCCTGCCAGCCAACATTTGTTGATGGAAAGTTGGACAATTGTCTGATGGAGCATACTAAAGGTCGGATTTTAGGCCAACAGTCTGTCATCACACAATTACCTGCTGAAAATCCGATTGTGTGTACGAGGCTTTAGGCTCCTTTCACACATGTGGACCGTTCAGGTCCGCCTGGAAGATTTTTCAGGTGGACCTGAATAGACGATCCATGTACCTCTATGGAGCAACGGATGTCAGTGGTGACATGTCTGCTGACATCCGATCCACTCCGTTATGCTAAATACAGATGGACGGAAACCCTATATTTCCATCCGTCTGGCAGATCGGATGAAAATGGACAGGAGGTCCGTTTTCATCCGATCTCCCAATAGAGGAGAACGGAGATCTGACAGGTCCACATGTGTGAAAAGGGCCTAAGGGACATTCTGAAATGTTTAAGAGATGTTCTGCCCCAGAATGTTTAAGAGATGTTCTGCTACAAAATAACTCTAAAGTCCATGGGCAGCACTATGCTGGTCATCAGGGGCACAAAAGGCATCAGGAAGGAATTTTTTCCCCTGCTTTAGCAAATTGGATCATGCTCTGCTGGGGTTTTTTTGCCTTCCACTGGATCAACTGTGGGTATAGAATTGGGTATATTGGATTGTATGATATTATTATTATTTTTTTTTTTTGTGGTTGAACTGGATGGACTTGTGTCTTTTTTCAACCTGACTAACTATGTAACTATGTAAAAGGGTCCAGAGCCCGTAGCAGCGAAGTAAAGAAAGTCATACACTTAGGAGGGCATACGTGTGCGTGTGTGTATGATAATGTTGCTGATCAATGGATGGGCTTGGACATACCATGTAATGTCTTCTTTAATTGCTTGCTGCCCACCCACTGTCAAATGATGGCGGGCGGTGCAGCTCTTGTTCTGGGCCGCTGTCATATCGCGTGCCTGCGGGGTCACATCATGTTGCTAGGACACAGTGCGACCCTGATCTGTGTAAAGAGCCATGTCCATGGCTCTTTAACCATATGATCGGCTGTGTCCAATCACAGCCAGTCACATGTAAACGCAGAGATGCCGGTAAGCGGCTCTCCTCGCCTCACATTGACAGAGTGTGAGTAGAGGAGAGCAGATCAGCGGCATCTCCTCACGGGGGACATCTAGGGAAATAATCAGGGCACTGATCATCAGTGTCCTGATTACAATATATAAATAAAGTGTAAAAATTTTAGGTCAGAATTTAAGAGGGGTATTGGACGAAACCTGGTACATTGCATTGAATCTTACCCTTCCTTAAGTTTGATGGTGATAGTAGCTCTAAGAGCTTTAGGGTAAGTGATGACCACCATGGATCAAGTTGAACACTTTTAAAAGGGGATTTAATAAAAAGAAAGTTTTTTAATAGAGCAAGGTGAAACCATTTGCACTAGGGGCATAGTGTGGTTGATCTTATTTTAGAACTGCCTGTAACTCTACCATGGAGCTATGTTTGGCATATCTTTGGCTCTCTTTTTCTCTAGGCCGGTCTAGTATTCCAAGTTTTTCTCTTTTCCCCAGTTTCTTTCCCTCACTCAGCTAACATAATCTCTGTGTTGACAGAGAGGAGCAGGGGAATGGCAAACAATGACATCCTCAGGCATCCACCGTACACACCTATGATGTCATAAGATTGTTTAGGACCCCAGCGGCTGTATTGCTGCACAATAAGTACCTATGGCTTTGTCTAACATAAAGACAGGCTTGATCCACCCACCAGTTTTCTGACAGTAAGTGGTGCCATTCAGTCACAGACATCTGTCAATAAAGAAAGTCTCATTTTCCACTGCGGCAGATGTTTCGTATTTCTTAATGAACTGCGAGGGTGCTGATGAGCACCCTCGTAGTTCATTCACAAGCCCTGTAGCTTTTTAAAGGCCCATACACACAATACGAAAATCGTGAGAAAAATGTCACCCGACAAACGATCTGCTGATTTTCAGATCGTTAGTATGGTACTTTCGAAAGCCGATTCTTTTTTTTTTTGTCAGACGAAAGATGGATATGCAGACTATAAATTTTTTGTTGTACATGAACTCAATGTCCAATTTATGTTTAATTAGTACAGTTTTCATTACGAAAAAAATCGTAAGCGGAAGACTACGCATGCTCAGAAAGGAAAGATTACATACAAAACTAGTCAGCACATTATATCACTTCTGAAATTGTATTCTGTCATATGAGAATTTTTGTATGGTGAGTAATCGCTTCACTTTCGACATGAGACTAGCATGCAACAAAAAACGGACGCTCGGTTATCTGAAAATCTGACCGTGAGTACGAGCCTTAACTTAAAGCCTGTACAGAGATATGGGAAGGAAGCTGTAGGGCTTGTTTGCAGGAGCCATTGGATCGAGGGTGCTATGCCTTGAAGGCTATTTTCTGAAAAAATAATAAATGCACATTTTTTTAAATGCAAGAATATGTACATTTTTTTTTTGCCCAAAGTGTATTTAAACACAGTCAAGTTTGAGAGCTGCAAATCATTTACACATCTGACCTCATATTTCCACAGACATTCTATCAGAATTTCCCTTTTGCCTTTTTTCTTTTACCTTATTACACTTTCTACATTGTACTCTAGCATAAGTACTATGCCCATTTTAGAATTTTGTTTAAGTTTTAAAAGTTGATATCTTTGATGCCTAATCCCTAAGGCTAGGGACACACCTATGCGAATTCGATGTGGGTTTCTCCGCATCCAATTCGCATAGCAGGAGAATGTGACTGTCTCTCTATGGAGCCGGTTTTACACATCTCCGCAGCAGGTCCGGTGCAAATTGCAGGAAAAACGTGTGCCATTTTTGGTCTGTTTCAGGTCTGAATGAAGCCCAAAATTCAGGCTGAAATCTGACCTGAAAAGGTGAACCAGCACGCACTGGACCCCTGCTGTGTGACGGATGTGGCTTATATGTGAACCCAGCCTAAATCTTTTACCCCTCTGGCTGCAGAGTTGCCACCTCATCCCTTTAAGCCCAAACACACTTGTATTACACAGGTTCTGAGGCTAATTAAATGCACATAAGGCACCAAGTGAGTTTAATTACCACCTTAATCAGCCACAGGTGGCAACCATATCTGGATGCTCTGCCTTCTCCGTCTCTTTGACGGGCTAATTTGTTCAGATATAGGGTGTTATTTATGAAAGGCAAACCCACTTTGCACTGCAAGTGCACTTGGAAGTGCAGTCGCTCTAAAACTAAGGCCCCTTTCACACTAAGGCATTTTTCAAGCGCTACAGTGCTAAAAATAGCACCTGTATAGAGCCTGAAAAAAGCGTCTCCTTTCACTTCAGTGTGAAAGCCTTCCGGCTTTCACACTGGAGCGGTGCGCTGGCAGGACGGTAAAAAAAGTCTTGCTAGCCGCATCTTTGGAGCGGTGTAGTCACTGCTCCTAAACCGCTCCTACCCATTGAAATCAATGGGGCAGTGCGGCTATACCGCCGGCAAAGCACCGCTGCGGCGGCGCTTTGCGAGCGGTTTTAACCCTTTTTCAGCCGCTAGCGGGGGGTAAAACATCCCTGCTAGCTGTCGAATACCACTGCTAAAACAACGGTAAAGTGCGGCGCTTTACCACCAACGCCTGCACTGCCCCAGTGTGAAAGGGGCCTAAGGGGTAAATCTGAAATCAGTGGAAGCTCAGCTGATTTTATTATCCAATCATGTACAAGCTAAAATGCTGTTTTATTTACATAGTTAGTCAGGTTGAGAAAAGACACAAGTCCATCCAGTTCAACTTTAATTTAATGCGATTTTCCTTGCAAGCCCCCCTCGGATCTACAGCGACTTTACTTCCAAGTGCACTTTCAGTGCAAAGCGGATTTTCTTTTAGTAAATAACCCCCATGGTGTATATCCCTGCTTATATCTCGCTTTTTATACCTCCCGTTTCAGGCTTAGGCAGGCCACAGGGAAGCAATATCTTCCATTATGCCAAAAACGTTCTAATCTAAATTACTTTACTTTTTTGTATTTTATTATACTGTTTTTGCATCCAAATTTATATGTCCTGGGACATCTATATAATTGCTTGTTGGGCTCCTTAGCGTGATGCACTGACCACTATCTTCACTACCGTAATAGCTGTTCATGTTCACCTATACTGTGCAGTGCTGGACATGTTGTTCTATAACTCTGTTTATGTGACCCATTCTGTGCTATTTGACTGTGATAATGATTATTATTGCCTACTTTGGCTGTTGACGGTAACTTTCTTTGGAAAAGTAAAGGAATTACAAAAAAAAAGTTGCTATCTTTGTGTCTGTAGATGGCACTCCTGATCCTGGAATGAGTCTTGTCACACAGGGAGCATACAGTCCAGGTAAACTTAACAGAGTGGTTCAGCAATAAATATCTGTAACCAGGTGTAACCATTCCGTAATCTCCAGGACTCAATAGGGCTTTGTTGAGATCTTCTAGAACAAACGTCTCTGATAAGAACTGAGTCTTCTTTTTGTTTCAGACAGCAAATAAAATTTATGAGGTTGTAAAAAGCAACTCACTGCATCATTTGTTAAATTTAAATTTTTAACCCCTGGGAGCCTCACACTAGATGTGGTGCAAATTCACAGCGAATTCCAGGCGGATTCAACACCACATCAAATGAACCATCAAGCGAACCGATTGCGGAGTGTATGTTAAGTTAATGACAACCAGCAATCAGGTTGCAAAGTGCAGTGTGAGTTACATAATCGGATTGCATGGGCATGAACACCGATTCTGGTGTGGACAAAAAAAGGGTCCTGCATGAGTTTGGTGCGAATGCAGTGTCATTTGAGCCATACAAATCTATGGCTCAAATCGCACCCCAGAGACAAAGCATGTAATTCGCACAGTAATGTGCTGTGATTCCTGTGTTGAGTTGCATGCGATGCGGGACGTGTGAAAATTGTGACTGAAACTGATCTAGTCTACACTGTTTCCAGGATCAAATGATTTGAATGCAATCAACTTTGCATTGGTAAGAGGTGGTCGTTATAGTTCATATACAATATGAAATACTTAGTAGGAGCAGAACACACTTTAATAGAACTTGATCACCAGGATGGCCAATAACAGACAAACAAAGAGCAGTTCTTTAAAGTTAAACTTTAGCTCCACTCACCTTCCTTCTAATTATCTACAAGTATATTAGTGTATCCAGGACCAGGTGTGTGTGTTTTGACAGACAATAAAAAAAAGGAAACACAAAATATAGTTGTTTTACTTTGGTCCTTCGATTCCAACTTGCTGTCATTAGACAGATGCAATTACAAGTCCATAACACTTTAATTTACTCCCCGTCATTTAGGGATCGATTTATAAAAAAAAAAATGTGTGAATGTTTCAGGCATTCGCACAACTATATCAAATAATCCCCATAATTTATGTAATATTTTTACTTCCTATGATTGTCAGCTCCATCTAGGGGCCATAATGCAGTATTTTCCTGAAATATTCTAATTAGAAAATTACCACCTTATGACCACTGGATGGAGCTGACAATCATAATAAATAGCAGAGGAAAGTGGAAAAATAGCAATGGACCATTAAGATTATCAGCAGAGTGTCCACTCATTTCACGTCTACTCCTTAGATTTAGAGCGACTGCACTTCCAAATGCACTTTCAGTGCAAAGTGAATTTGCCTTTTGTAAATAACCATCTATGACTAATTTGCCTACCTAAAAATATGTACTATATATTGTTTTTCGACACTTATAAAGCTTAAATGTATCACACTATTTTACCCTGCTCACATTTTTATTGTAATCTGACAAAGGGTAAAAATTAAGAAACTCTATTGTTGGGTATTTTACATTAATTGTTATTAACCAATGTTTTAAACTTCTTATACATATTGTATAAATTCTATCACTGAATGAATGAATGAATGAAATACTTGTATAGCGCACAATGCGAACTGAATCGCCTCTAGGCGCTGTGGCGAGCTTTGATCATCTGCTAAAAGAGGAAGGTCTTGAGTTTTTTCCTAAAAGCCAGGTGAT